>NC_139149.1:67317862-67952862 GCF_964270905.1 Leucopleurus acutus | reverse complement strand
CAGGCAAAGGAAATAAAGGAAGTCCTAATAACCCTCCAAAATGTATTTCTGGTTTTTTGGTATTGACATAGTGAGTTTAGAGGTGTGTGTATGAGAGTGTGTGTGTGTCTGCTTGTGCGTCTGTGTGTGTCTGCGTATAGGTAGCTATGGTTTTATAGAGTTATAACCATATTTAATTAGTTTTTCTAGTTGGGTGATAAAACTTTTCTGGAGTATTTTTTTCAAAGCTATTTCTTGTGTTAGATTCTAGGTTTATACCCCTATTAAGATTTTTCAAAGCTATTTTTTGTGTCAGATTACAGGTTATTACCCCTATTAACATATAACAATTTATAATGTTTGTTGGTTTTAAACTACATCAAGATATCTCTGTGAAAAAGCATGTTCATTGTGTGAGTATTAGAGCCTTTTGATGTCCCAGGTTTCATCACGTGTGATCTGCTGATGGATGACTCCCTGGGAACAACTGCAGGCTGTCATGAGTTAGGAAGTGAACCTGAGTATAGTTTACCAGGAGTGTCCTCTCTTGTTTTATATGATAATTTCTCTATTCTTGAGTTCCTTATTTTGTTTCATTTTTTAAAATTAATTTTTATTGGAGTATAGTTGCTTTACAATGTTGTGTTAGGTTCTACTGTACAGCAAAATGAATCAGCCATGCATATATATATATCCCTTCCATTTTGGACCCCCTTCCCATTCAGGTCACCACAGTGCATTAAGTAGACTTCCCTGTGCTACAGAGTATGTTCACATTAGTTATCTATTTTATACATAGTATTAATAGTGTATATGTGTCAATCCCAATCTCCTAATTCCTCCCACCCACCCCTGTTTCCCCTTTGGTTTCTATACATTTGCTCTCTGCGTCTGTGTCTCTATTTCTGCTTTGCAAATAGGACCATCTATACCATTTTTCTAGGTTCCACACATATGCGTTACTATACATATTTGTTTTTCTCTTTCTGATTTACTTCACTCTGTATGATAGACTCCAGGTCCATCCACGTCTCTACAAATGACCTGATTTCATTCCTTTTTATGGCTGAGTAATATTCCATTGTATATATGTACCACATCTTCTTTATCCATTTCTCTGTCGATGGACATTAAGTTGCTTCCTTGTTCTGGCTATTGTAAATAGTGCTGCTAGAAACATTAGGGTGCATGTATTATGGAAAATAGTATGGAGGTTCCTTAAAAAACTAAGAATAGAACTACCATATGACCCAGCAATCCCACTACTAGGCATATACCCCCAAAAGACCATAATTTGATTCATTTCTTATTCATTTGATTTATCAGTTAGGATTGCATTCAGCTGCATTTAAAAGCAATCTCAAGACCAGTCCCTCCCATCAGAAAACTTGCACAAGCCTCTTAGATAGCCTTATCCACCAAAGGGCAGACAGCAGAAGCAAGAAAAACTACAATCCTGCAGCCCGTGGAACAAAAACGACATTCACAGAAAGATAGACAAGATGAAAAGGCAGAGGGCTATGTACCAGATGAAGGAACAAAATAAACCCCAGGAAAACAACTAAATGAAGTGGAGATAGGCAACCTTCCAGAAAAAGAATTCAGAATAATTCTAGTGAAGGTGATCCAGGACCTCGGAAAAAGAATGGAGGCAAAGATGGAGAAGATGCAAGAAATGTTTAACAAAGACCTAAAGAATTAAAGAACAAACAAACAGAGATGAACAATCCAATAACTGAAATGAAAACTACACTAGAAGGAATCAATAGCAGAATAACTGAGGCAGAAGAATGGATAAATGACATGGAAGACAGAATGGTGGAATTCACTGCTGTGGAACAGAATAAAGAAAAAAGAATGAAAAGAAATGAAGACAACCTAAGAGACCTCTGGGAAAACATTAAACGCAACAACATTCGCATTATAGGGGTCCCAGAAGGAGAAGAGAGAGAGAAAGGACCCGAGAAAATATTGAAGAGATTATAGTCGAAAACTTCCCTAACGTGGGAAAGGAAATAGCCACCCAAGTCCAGGAAGCACAGAGTCCCATACAGGATAAACCCAAGGAGAAACATACCGAGAAACATAGTAATCAAATTGGCAAAACTTAAAGACAAAGAAAAATTACTGAAAGTAGCAAGGGAAAAAATGACAAATAACATACAAGGGAACTCCCATAAGGTTAACAGCTGATTTCTCAGCAGAAACTCTACAAGCCAGAAGGGAATGGCATGATATACTTAACGTGATGAAAGTGAAGACCCTACAACCAAGATTACTCTACCCGGCAAGGATCTCATTCAGATTCGATGGAGAAATCAAAAGCTTTACAGACAAGCAAAAGAGAATTCAGCACCACCAAACCAGCTCTACAACAAATGCTAAAGGAACTTTTCTAAGTGGGAAACACAAGAGAAGAAAAGGACCTACAAAAAACCAAACCCAAAACAATTAAGAAAATGGTCATAGGAACATATATATCAATAATTACCTTAAAAATGAATGGATTAGATGCTCCAACCACAAGACACAGGCTTGCTGAATGGATACAAAAGCAAGACCCATATATATGCTGTCTACAAGAGACCCACTTCAGACCTAGGGACACATACAGACTGAAAGTGAGGGGATGGAAAAAGATATTCCATGCAAATGGAAATCAAAAGAAAGCTGGAGTAGCAATACTCATATCAGATAAAAGAGACTTTAAAATAAAGAATGTTACAAGAGACAAGGAAGGGCACTACATAATAATCAAGGGATCAACACAAGAAGATGATGTAACAATTATACATATATATGCACCCAACATAGGAGCACCTCAATACATAAGGCAACTGCTAACAGCTATAAAAGAGAAATTCGACAGTAACACAATAATAGTGGGGGACTTTAACACCTCACTTACACCAATGGACAGATAATCCAGACAGAAAATTAATAAGGAAACAGAAGCTTTAAATGACACAATAGACCAGATAGATTTAATTGATTGTTATAAGACATTCCATCCAAAAACAGCAGATTACACTTTCTTCTCAAGTGCGCACAGAGCATTCTCCAGGATAGACAACATCTTGGGTCACAAATCAAACCTCAGTAAATTTAAGAAAATTGAAATCATATCAAGCATCTTTTCTGACCACATTATGAGATTAGAAATGAATTACAGGGAAAAAAAACCATAAAAAACACAAACACATGGAGGCTAAACAATACGTTACTAAATAACCAAGAGATCACTGAAGAAATCAAAGAGGAAATCAAAAAATACCTAGAGACAAATGATAATGAAAATACAATGATCCAAAACCTATGGGATGCAGCAAAAGCAGTTCTAAGAGGGAGGTTTATAGCTATACAAGCCTACCTCAAGAAGCAAGAAAAATCTCAAATAAACAATCTAACCTGACACCTAAAGGAACTAGAGAAAGAAGAACAAACAAAACCCAAAGTTAGCAGAAGGAAAGAAATCATAAAGATCAGAGCAGAAATAAATGAAATAGGGCTTCCCTGATGGCACAGTGGTTGAGAATCTGCCTGCCAATGCAGGGTACACAGGTTAGGGCCCTGGTCTGGTAAGATCCCACATGCTGTGGAGCAACTAGGCCCGTGAGCCACAACTACTGAGCCTGTGGGTCTGGAGCCTGTGCTCCGCAACAAGAGAGGCTGCAACAGTGAGAGGCCCATGCACCGCGATGAATAGTGGCCCCCGCTCGCCGCAACTAGAGAAAGCCCTGGCACAGAAACAAAGACCGAACACAGCCAAAAATAAATAAATAAAAATTTAAAAATAAGAAATAAATGAAATAGAAACAAAGAAAACAATAGCAAAGATCAATAAAACTAAAAGCTGGTTCTTTGAGAAGATAAACAAAATTGATAAACCATTAGCCAGACTTATCAAGAAAAAGAGGGAGAGGACTCAAATCAATAAAATTAGAAATGAAAAAGAAGTTACAACAGACACTGCAGAAATGCAAAGCATCCTAAGAGACTACTACAAGCAACTCTATGCCAGTAAAATGGACAACCTGGAAGAAATGGACTAATTCTTAGAAAGGTATAACCTTCCAAGACTGAACCAGGAAGAAATAGAAAATATGAACAGACCAATCACAAGCACTGAAATTGAAACTGTGATTAAAAATCTTCCAACAAACAAAAGTCCAGGACCAGATGGCTTCACAGGCGAATTCTATCACACATTTAGAGAAGAGCTAACACCCATCCTTCTCAAACTCTTCCAAAAACTTGCAGAGGAAGGAAGGAAGTCAGAAAGAGAAAAACAAATATCATATATTAATGTATGTATGTAGAACCTAGAAAAATGGTACAGATGAACCGGTTTGCAGGGCAGAAGTTGAGACACAGATGTAGAGAACAAACGTATGGGCACTAAGGGGGAAAGCGGCGGGGGCGTGGGTGTGGTGGTATGATGAATTGGGAGGTTGGGATTGACATGTATACACTGATGTGTATAAAATTGATGACTAATAAGAACCTGCTCTATAAAAAAATAAATAAAATAAAATTCAAAATTTAATAAGAAATAAGAAATCTCAAAATAATAGTGGCTTGAACACAACATTTTATTTTTTGTTATCTTATGAAGTAAGTCCAGATGTAGGTGATTTCATTCAGGTGGATTCACAGCATGGGACCCAGACCAATTCCCTCTTCCTTCTCTGCCATTCTTAGTGGGTAGCTTCCTTTAGTCAGATCACTTTATGATCCTATATAGCTCCTGGACCTTCAGACAGTTCCACTGCATTCCAGGCAATAAGGAACAGGCAAGGGTAAAAGAGAATCCTTTCTAGCTGAGTTAGTTTCTTCAAAATAATCGTTCTGAAAGTCTTACTCAATGACCTTCTTATTCTCCTTAACCAGCATGCAGTCATTTGACCATACGTAGCTTTGAGACAACCTGGAAAATGTAGTTTTTTAGTAGTGAAAATTGCTAACTTAAATAATATAAGAGTTCAGTTATTCAGAAAGAATGGAAGGTAACCATCTGAAGTTCACATGGTTTTTAAGACCACATCATACAACCAAATACAGCAAAGCCGTACAACCAAGCTCTACCAACACTTTTCACAAGAAGGATACATGACTGGAATATTTTTAAGCCATTGCAAAGTATCACACTTTTGCTGCCCACATAAAACATAATTCCACTAAGTATAATGTGCTTGGGTCATAAGCATTACAAAAATCCCTCAAAATTCTATGTGTTGTTCCTTTGTCATCACATTCGGTGTTTTACACAAGCCTCAAAGCCAGGCTTAATTTTTTCTTTCTAAGTAACCTGTTTTAGTTATTATTTTTGTTTTGTTTTACTTTGCTGACTCTGTACAAATAAAACTTGTTTATTGATACATGGATTTATTTGGCAATGTTGTTGTCTGCTAATATTTTATCATACAAAAGTATATGGTACAAAAAGTAATTCTTTGTAGCTTCCTGAATAAGAAGTTTTAATGTAGGTGTGGTTTTTTTCCATGGAGAAATAAAGTATTTCTTATGGATGGAGAAATGTCAAATACCCTTGCTGAAATTCTTAACTTGCCTTTATACCCTAAACCTTGATATTGGAAATCACCCAAAGTAAATTTAAAGAAAATCTGTTACACTATCTTTAAGACAGTGCCTAAAAGTAGATACACTCCATTCTCTCTGAAATACATTTTCTTAGGAATGGAATTAAATTCTGTCTGCTGATTTAGGAAAATGGGTAAATTGTCTTTACAATGTTTATTTATAGTGTGTATTGACTAAAGAATATGTTTTCTTTTTCTGCCTAGTAAAGGGCAGTATCTTCAGAAACACTGGATTTATAATTGATGCATAAAAGTTTTTTAAAGTGTTAGAAACTTATTGAGGTAATTTGTATTATCTCACTCCATGAGATATCTATTGCTGCATAAAAAATTATCCCAAAATTTAGTGACTTAAAACAGTAGTATTAATTACATCACAGTTTCTGTGAGTCAGAAGTCTAGGCATGTTCTAAAATTTCTCAGACAATTGGGATACATCATCCCATGGGCAAAACCAAGAGAAAATATTTTATAGTTTTCCTTCAAGTGAAAAACCATTGCAGTAAAAATACTAAGCATGCATACATATATTTTTTTCTCAGCTTAATTATATTTTCTTGAATCTTTTGCCTTTTATTTTTGTTTTTACTGCTATATACAGTGAATAATTGCTACAATGGTAGTCAAAAGAGTAGACTTTAAATATTCTCTTAGTGCCAACTCTGAAGGAGCAAAACAGCCATAAAATAAATTCTACTGTTAGAAATACTTTTATGAAAATACCTATATTGTTTTGAATTTTCAGAAAAACTATGTTTGAAATATGGTACCTAAACTAGCAACTTATAGCCCTAATATTATTGAGAGGTGAATATAATTTCTGAGTCATTTAAGTGATAAAGACTGATCTTAATTATACCCCAAATATACCTAAAAATATTTCTATTTAATGACCTGGAAAGATATACTGAAAGTTTAACCCAATTTGTATATTTAATATTGGACTATTTTCCATACAGTTATGATAAATCTCTTTTTATTTTTCTTTCTTTTTGGCCAACTTTTGGAAATAGACTAAGATGCTTAGTGAAGCAGCTGGAAAAAGGTGATGTTAACATCGTAGACTTAAAGAAGAATATTGAATATGCAGCATCTGTGCTGGAAGCAGTTTATATCGATGAAACAAGGTAAGTTTTAACCTCTTCTCACTTTTAACTTTTTGCCTCTCTCTTTTTTTCCCTTTTTCTTGACCCTCCTTTCATATCTTAGCCATGAAACCAAAATCAAAATCTTATTAAAACTTAAAATGTTCTTCTTCATGTAGCTATGGAAGAATTATGATTCTTTCTTTAAAAAATACAAATTTTAATCCAAATGCTTGAATAATAAAAAATAGTCAATAATAAAGTCAAAAAATGAACAAATTAAAGTCTCCTTTACCCCTACTCTCACTGTCCTTAGGCCCAGATTTTTAAATGTCAGAGACAGTGTAGGCTTACACTGATTTTCACTGATGTAAGAATTTTCCTATTATCTCAAAATTGCAGAGTTCCTTCTGAAAAAATGGGTGTCACGTGCCCACATATTCTCATGATATTTATCTATCAGGCCCTCTGTGCAGGGCTTGCTAAGGGGCAGTCTCCAATGTGTATTTGATTATCACCTAAACCCCATCACCCAGCCTGATAATTAGCAGAATGGTAAGGAGATTAGGAAATGGCAATTCATTTGAAGAGTGTTGTTAGGCTAGTGCTGTGGCTCTCAACCAGGCCATTTGCCTTCCAGGGGTCATTGGGCAGTTTCTGGAGACATTCTTCTTTTGTTGATGGGGGCGTGCTACTGTTACATAACGGGTAGAGGCCAAGGATACCACTAAACATCCTAAAATGCACACGAAAATCCCCCACAACAAAGAATTATCTAGCCCCAAATGTCAATAGCATGGAGGTTAAGAAAACTTGGCCTAAAGGGAGGACTGTAAAGAGGGACCCTGTGGAGGCAAAGACATGCACTTCCAGACTTTAGCACAGAAAAGGTACTGAGTTTTTTCAAAGTCATGAGGCAGGTGGAGTAGAGAGGTCTTTTAAAGGTATTGACCAAAGGATACCGACTTCAGAGGGTGGAAAACAGCCTTCATGGGGTGATTGTTGATATAGAAGCCAGGGTAGGAATTGTAAAAATTCAGCCCAAATATCAGAGAACAAAGTACCCTCTTGGTGTAGTAAGCTGTCTCTGAGGGACGCACAAAAGCTCCCCAGGAGAAAAAAATAACCAATATTTGGGTATTTGTCACACAGATGACAACAAACACACCAGTCTTGTAAGACCCTTTGACCCCTGCCTCCTCTCCAGATTGCTGAGCAAGGAGAAGCAGCAAAGTGGGTGGGACAGGGGACAGGGCATGGAGAGTGAAGACATTCATCATGCCCCTTCTCTTCCACAGGTGTCCCTGCCTGTGTCAGGCCTGAGCATGGGCAGGTGAGAGACCTGTTAAGTCAGATGTGAGACAGGTTTTTATATATCAATGTGTACTGGACTTAGAGACACACACACATACAACAATTTATTTAATAGGTAAAAAATTCACGACTCAAAAATCAAAACAATGTGAAAAGGTATGTTATGAAAGTCTTGTCTGCACCTGTTTCCCAGTCTACTCAAGTTCCCCAAGTCATAAATTTCTTATGTATATTTTCAGTGATTTATTATAAATTTTTATTTCATATTTTCCCTCTGCCTTTCATAGAAGGTAACATACTATTCATAACTTTCATTCTGATTTTTTTCCCCTCAAAAAGGAAACTTGATCTTCCTATATCATGGACTGACATTTAAATTTTAGACAATAAGAATTTTTACTGGCAACTGATAGAAAAATGCGTGGTGAGGACCACGCTGCACAGGTGATTCTTTGTCCCCAGAACAGAACTCTGTTAAAGCACAGTGTGAAGTCATAACTTAAGGAAAAAAATCATAGGTATACTTTTAGAATGATTTTGGTTAACTTTCACTGAATATATATAAATGTATATGATTCTTCTATGTGAACAGAGATTCAAAGTGTAAATTTTTTAAACATCAGGTATTTTTCCTATAATTTCCTTGCCTGCATTTTTGTGTGTGCTGTTTCTTGTTCACAAGTTGACTGAACTTAATGTATTTAAGATTTCTTCAATCTGTCCTGGACATTTCATTTTTTATACTTATTTATAAAACTGAAGAACTTTTACCTTTAATAATTATTTGGAGATTTACACTATACATCTTGTAATGACATAATGCAACTATCCATTTTGCCTAAGTGTCTCATCTTTCATTTGATAGACTATTATATGCTTTATCTATTAATTTCTCTGTTGTATTTCCTTTTCCAGAAAATTATGATTTCATAGATATTTTTTAACTTAGTTCCCCAAGATCCCTAATTCACTTAAACATATGTTACATTTCAAAGTATAGTTCCTTTTCTTTTGAAACTTTCTCTTTTGTGGGAAGAAAAAAATGCTTAACTGCTTCATGATACAATGTGGGTTTTTTTCCTCTTTACAGCAAAGTATCCCAGCTGTTAACAACACATCATTCCCAACTTTTACTCAAATGGCACAAAATTTTTCACTCTTTTATTTTAATGCCTCCATGGCATCATGAATTTTAAATTGGATTAATGATAATACCCCACATTTGTACCATCTTCCAAGAGCTCTTAGCTTCATTATCTCATATTAATCTCACCACAATCCTGTGCAGTTGGAAGGGTGGTCATTACTTTCCATATTTTACTAATGAGAGAGCCAAAGCTCTTGAAGTAAACTGGTTTGGCAAAGGTCACAAACCTAGACTTTGGCAAAACTGTGACTAGTAACTAAGGTATGAATTTTTTTCTTTTTAACATCTTTATTGGAGTATAATTGCTTTACAATGGTGTGTTATTTTCCGCTGTATAACAAAATGAATCAACTATACATATACATATATCCCCATATCCCCTCCCTCTTGTGTCTCCCTCCTACCCTCCCTACCCCACCCCTCTAGGTGGTCACAAAGCACTGAGCTGATCTCCCTGTGCTATGCGGCTCCTTCCCACTAGCTATCTATTTTACGTTTGGTAGTGTATATATAAGTCCATGCCACTCTCTCACTTCGTCCCAGCTTACCCTTCCCCCTCCCTGTGTCCTCAAGTCCATTCTCTACGTCTGCATCTTTATTCCTATCCTGCCCCTAGGTTCTTGAGAATCTTTTTTTTTTTTTCGATTCCATATATATGTGTTAGCATATGGTATTTGTTTTTCTCTTTCTGACTTACTTCACTCTGTATGACAGTCTCTAGGTCCATCCACCTCACTACAAATAACTCAATTTTGTTTCTTTTTATGGCTGAGTAATATTCCATTGTATATATGTGCCATATCTTCTTTATTAAGGTATGACTTCTTACTTACTGCTCTTCCCTCTATAACTGGCTTCTCTCAGAGTATTGCTATCAAACAAGATGGGTTTCAATGACCTCTGAAAGATTTAGATGACAATGTGTAAAACATTCTGATGAGTAGAATTGTGAATTCTCGAAAAAACAATCCCTAACATTTATGACTAATAGCCTATTATAGCTATGTGCCAAGAACTCTCCTAGGCATTTTAATGCACTATTTTATTTAACCATCACAGCAATTCTAATGAGATAGAAACTATATTATTACCATTTTACATATGAGCAGAGAGAGTCACAGGAAAGTTAGATGGCTTATGCAAGGTAACACAGAGGGTAACTTAAAGAGTGGAGTTAGGGTCTTGGCAGCCTGACTCTAGAGCCTGGCTTTTAAGCACAATTCTTATCTGCATCCCTTTAGCCACTTCTGACCAAAAGCTGATTTCAGAGACTTATTGGAGGTTTTGATGAAAGCTCACATGATGTCAGGGTTTTGGGACCCAGTGGTGTGTGGACTGTGGTTACATCTTTTCCCAGCTCTTCCTTCAGTGATGTCATATCGTTAGCTTGAAATTGGCTACAGGGAGAGTATTTATACCATGGAAATTGGCAAATGCTACAAATCAGGATTTGTTTTTATTCTGGAGAGCCTGTGATTAAATATTGTCATCATGCCACTGGTTAGACCCAAGATTACCTTGTACATATCTTCTAAGACTGTGATTTTATGATTAAAATATCAGCTTAAGAAATTTTAAAGCAAAATTACTTGATGTGGTTTGATTTCCTACAGACTTAGTAAAACACAGCAGTAAACTGAGGATTTTTTTGTTGAGATGTATATATAATTATTAAAATTGCATTTGCCTTAGAAATATTAGTAAAACAGAGATAATTTAGAATGAGGAGGGATGAATAAGCATTTAGTTTCTTTTAAACTTTAAATTAAAAAACTGCTGACTTTTGAGATTTTTTAATGGAAAATTCTCTTTCTAGAAAAAATGTTTCAGTAAGTATTCAAGAGAGGCATTTTTGGGGGGGCGGAAGCTGGATTACAAAAAAAAAGATTAAAACATTATAAAGCAGAATAAAACAGAAATTATGAATTGGTTTAAATCCCCCCCCACTACACACACACACATATATACCTTTTCCCACTAAGCCTTAGCAGGATTTCAATTAAGAAAACAAATCAAAACACAAAATGTCTCTTGAAATATGATATGAGTAAGAAAAATAGAAAAGAATTTCTGATAGAATTTGAATTCTGACCTTCTTTGAGGGATGATAGCACAATTCCCTAATGAATATAATTATTGGTTTTTTAAGAAAACACTTTCAAATGCAAATGCCAACATTTTATGAGTTCTGCTTTCAGATGTGTCCCTAGAGGCTATTGTTTTTCAAAGCCGCATAGTTATAATCCAGAAACGTGACTTTAAAAAAAATAATTCTTTTTGATCATCCTTATTTGGATTTGGATGCTGCCAGGAAAAGTAGCATCCTTGGCCTCATGAATTGCTATTCATGAGGGTAGGCAGCTGACTGGGAGGTATACTTTCAGTGATGGATATTATGCTTATTAATACCTCCCTACAACACAATTTATAACTTTATTTTCTTAATGTGAACCAATCTAAGTCTTATGATTACCACAGTTTGATCACAGACTCTGGATTCAGAAAGAATGAGGTGATGAAAGTCTGGATGCTCCACTCAGTACTCTCTTTCTTTAAGCAAGTGACTCAACTTCTATACTTTCTAGCTTTATCATCTGTAAATTAACAATAATGACAACGCTTATTTTCTAGCTTTATCATCTGTAAATTAACAATAATGACATGCTAACCTCACAGGGTTGATTTGAGGATTAAATGTAGCACCATATCTGACAGAGTAAAAGTTAAATAATAACCAATTTTTGTTGTACTAATAAAATGCAGATACTTCTGGGTACATAACACAATAAAGATGTATAATTTATAGAAAAATATCAAATAATTTATTGAGAGAATTTTTTTTTTTTTTTTTTTGCGGTATGCGGGCCTCTCACTGTTGTGGCCTCTCCCGCTGCGGAGCACAGGCTCCGGACGCGCAGGCTCAGTGGCCATGGCTCACGGGCCCAGCTGCTCCGCGGCATGTGGGATCTTCCCGGACTGGGGCACGAACCCGTGTCCCCTGCATCGGCAGGCAGACTCTCAACCACTGCGCCACCAGGGAAGCCCGAGAGAAATTTTTGATCCTGAAAAAATGAAGTCAGGTGGGCTCAAGTTACCAGGAAGTGAAAGCAAAGTGCAAACTGATGGAAACAAACCTTAATAATATACACATCTTGATAAAAAAAAAAAATCTTCAATTGACTCCTATGTCTTACTATGTCTAAAGGTCCTTCATTTTGAGAGGTTGTCTTGAGTGAGAATGCATGGATGTCAATCAGTACTTCAAGAAGTTAGTCTGCTAGCAACTGAGTGAAATCCAGGGCACCTTGAAGTCTAAGTCCCTTGAAATCATCAAGTACTGGAATTTACTAAGGAATATTCACTCATGACACAAATATCTATTGAGTATGTGAAGTGAATACCAGGCACACTGGTCATCAGAATCCAGGCTACAACCGTGCAGATAGCTGGTGGTTAGAAATGAGTCAAGAGGTGGGAAGATAAATGGAGGAACAAGGACTAATACTACAAACAAGAAACAGGGATGTTCGGAGTTAGAGAGAGAAACACAAGCACATTGACAGATTACAAGAGGAAACACTAAGTAGCCTCAGTAAATTATATACAGAACATGGGTATAACATGGTATAAAAACTGTAGAGTCAAGATTCCAAATCAGACATGGTTGGACTTGCTGAATGTTAAAGAGTTTAGTTCCCTGGCAAAGTTCCCTATGCCCATTCTCAAAGACATGGCTTCTAACAAAAGAACTTAAGGTTAAAAAAAAAGAAAAAGGTCTGGAATGCACTAGATATATGGGCCCTAGAGCTCAGAAATATGGTGCCATATTACAGATGTGAATTGGGGGATTATAATCCAGGAGTCTCAGGGTTGTTTTTTTTTTAATGCTTTATTTCAATTTCACTATTCAGAGCTCCTATACTAATTCAATATGTTTCTCAGCCCAAAGTTTTTAAGAATGCCCAGTGAATGTTTACTTATTTAACCAATGTGTCCTGGCTGCCATTTTCCTCTACAGCCAGCTCTCTGGCTTCAAACTACTGATTTGTTCCTCTGCAGTTCACCTATTTCCCCCTCAAGTCCAGCAATCCACAGGCTGGTACTGCTCCCAAGCATGAGCTCAATCTCTTCCTCCAGTTCCCCAAACTGAAGCTAGCATCAGCTAGGCTCACTAGGCTCACTATAACTGCTGCAAGACCTCTCAGAACCCACAACTCAACCCCTTCCATAGAGGTCCCCTACCAGGCATTTCTCTGCATCCTCTAAGGTCTAAACCCATCTTGTAAAGCCACCTTACCATCCCCTCTGGAAGTGTCTTTCAACATGTTTTCCTACCCTGAATTCAGGATCTCCAGCTACAAGGCCAAGAAAAAGGAAGTGGGCTATCAAAATTAATGTCAAGGTGTGCATTCATCTCCAGGATCAACACCTATGCTCAAAGACTATGCAGTCTAAATCCATATTTAGAAAAAGAGTGACATTTTTCCAAAAGACACAGAATCTGCAGTGATGTAGCTGTGCTCACAATGAAGATAATTGTGCACATTACTGTTCAGAGTTGTCTAGTCTCTTGCAGTCACATTGTCTCCGTCTTCTATGTGCCAGAGTTGAGACTTTATTTTTGTGTAACTTAAAGACCTATTTAAAAGATTTTTTCATAAGACAAAAGAGCAGTCTGCCTCTGAAGGTAAAATAAAGCCTCTGCAGAATAAAACAAATTATTTTTTGACTTTTCAAATGTCAGTTTTTCTCACCTCCTACTATTAAGGTTTTCAAAAACTCTTGGAGTTCCATCTCAAAATGGTCAACATGTTATCCTTGTAACTGAAGTCAAGGGAGAGGATGAAAATGCCAAATAGAGGTGTGGAGTGAGAGGGTGGTTATGGAGGGATGTGGGAACACAGCATTTAAAGTTAGGCATGGAGCTACTAAAGAGGATGCTCAGGAAGTATAGACATAGAAGCTGGAGGCAGATCTGTAAAATATGGAGTAGCAAAAGCCGGCAGAGAGTGGGGTTACTAAATATTGTAAATCAAATGCCACAGGGAGAACCACTGGATGCAGTTAGGAGATTCCTGATGCCTCTGAAGTGCAGTTTCACAAAGAGAAAAAGGTACCTGCCAGATTGTGGAAGTATGAGGAACTGAAGTGAAATGGCTCTGGAAGAAAGCAATGTGGACTGTTTTTCAAGAATTTTCTGGTAGGAAAAAGCAGCAATAGAACGGTCTATTAATGGGGACATAATTTTTTTCATACTTTTTTTAGAGTGGAAACCTTCCGTTAGCCTTGAGATAGAGTTTAAAAAGAAATTCTGGTTAAAGAGAAATAATAACCATAGAAAGATTAGGTCAAGAAATTATTCCTTGTAAGTTGGTGCAGCCACTGTGGAAAACAGTATGAAGTTTCCTCAGAAAACTAAAACTAGAATTACCATATGATTCATCAATCCCCGCTCCTGGGCATGTATCCAGACAAAACTATAATTCAAAAAGATACATGCACCCCTATGTTCATAGCAGCACTATTCACAATAGCCAAGACATGGAAACAACCTAAATGTCCATAGACAGATGAATGGATAAAGAAGATGTGGTACATATATACAACGGAATACTACTCAGCCATAAAAAAGAACAAAATAATTTGCAGCAACATGGATGCAACTAGAGATTATCATACTAAGTGAAATAAGTCAGAAAGAGAAAAATACCATATGATATCACTTATATGTGGAATCTAAAATATGACACAAATCAACCTATCTAGGAAACAGAAACAGAATCATGGACATAGAGAACAGACTGTTGGTTACCAAGGGGGAGGGGGTTGAGGGGGGGATAGAGTGGGAGGTTGGGGTTAGCAGATGTAAGCGCTTATATATAGAATGGATGAACAACAAGGTTCTACTGTACAGTATGGAGAATTATATTCAATATTCTATGATAAACCATAATGGAAAAGAATATAAAATATATATGTATAACTTAATCACTTTGCTGTACAGCAGTAATTAACACAACATTGTAAATCAACTATACTTCAATAAAAAAGAAGTTATTCTTAAGTTATCTAGGAAAACAGACAAATAGCCAAGCATAGGTGGAAAATGTGGGTGAAGATGGAGCTAACTAGAGCGCAGCTAAGGGTCTTCAAATAAGCAAAACTTACGTAGCACTGTAAAATCAAAAAGGTTAGTAAGCATTGGTTTTAAACTCAGTTGCTCAGCAGGGGTAAGAGGTGACAATAATTTTTACCAAAATATAGACCATGGGCTCTAAAACTCATGGATCAATGTGATGTAGAGAGTAAACCCTGGGTGGTTAATCACTACAACTGGCAAGTCATGATGGCACTGACACACGTGTACTCCTTAAACATTTAGAGCAAGAGTAGGGAAGAAGGAAAAAAGAAAAGAGCTGGACTAATGAACACCTTTCATTAACATTTCAGTTGTAAGTGACAGGAAACCCAACCAAACCATCTTAAACTCTCATTGCTGAAACGTTGATGGCTAATGCTGACTATAATCATAGGTCAATCAGGACAAAAATGATGTCAAGGGATCAATCTCTCTGTTTCAATTACTCTGGAATGACCTCCTGATGCTTTAAAGGTAGCAAATCAAGACAGGCAGTGTATCCAAGCGTTACATCCTCACACCTTCAAGTCCAGTGGGAATAAGGGAGGCTTTCCTTCCCAGAGGCTCTAACAAACACAACTTTTCTGTTTCATTGGCTCTAGTTAGGTCATATGCTTATCCCTCAAACTATCATGCCCAGAAGAACTGAATATGCAAGTTCATTGGTCAAGCATCTCATGAGGCAAGTAGGAGGTCAATTTTATTTAAATCACATGCCTAAGAATTGAGTGGAAGAGAGTGATTTCCTAAACGACAACTATGTCATCTCTAGAGTGAAAACTAAAATGTTTATGTTAGTACCGCGTGCAGTGGGACCTGGAACAGGGTCTGTGCAGGACGTTGAGCAACTCCTGTCCTAGGTTTGCTCCTACTAATGACAAGCCTATGGGCAAGAGATTTTTTTTTCTCTAGTCATTAGTTTTCTTACACAGAGATGAAGTCACCAGTCCCTTCCTGTTCTGGAATTCTGTGGTTTTATCCGCAGTCCCAAAGTCCCTTGTAAAGACTTGCTTATGCCTAAACTACCCTGGCCCCCAGGAGGGTGACAGAGCCTACTGCTTATCATATGCTTAGTGGGGGAGCATTTATAAATTTGGCCTCCTGTATTTTTTAGAGTTGTTTCCATTTGGAGGAGTCCCTGAGGAAATCAATTTGAAGGGCATGTGCTAAGACATTGCTAGAGATCAGTGAATCATTAAAAAGCAAATTATGATTTTTATGAATTCCATTTTTATGGTGTGAGTTGTAGGGAGGGGTGGCTGTTTGGAGTGCTGTGTTTGTAGGCTGTTCTCACCCTGTAGACTGAGTGTGAAAACCAGGCTTAGAAAAAGTTGCAATACATTTTGGTTGATTTTCATATTTTCTGCCATCTGTGGTGTGTTACTTTCTGCAAACTTTCAAAAACAGCCTCCCTAGTGAAAGGGGAAAAAAATAACCTGACCAGATCTTTTGAGAGATAACTGACATAAAAAGCTCCACATATTATGTAAGATCTTACTGTTGTGATATTTTAGATCAATAAAATATAAATGAATATGTCCTGGATTTGAAAAAGATAAAAATTTTATTATTCTTTTCTAATGATGCTATTAATAACAAGATTATTTGATGGTTAATTATATCCAAGGCAACATATTATGCAATTTGCATATATGATTACAAGTAAGTCTCAAAAATTCTATGAATTAGATATATGTATTATTTTCACTATAAAGTTAAAAAATTTGAGACATAAAGAAAATAATTCACTTGCTTAGAATCATATAATCATTAAGTATCAGAGACAAGTTCAAACTGAGATGGAGCATACCCAACATCAATTGTTTTCTTCCTTGGCAATAGAACGATTTTGTTTTTTTTTTTCAATTATTCGCTCTTCTCTGCAAAGCCAAGTGATTCAGGGGAGACCAGTCATAGCACCAGGCTCAGGATGAGTGTGTCCTAATTGACCTAAACCAGTAATTGGTTTCCAGTTTCCTAACCTATGAGTTTGGATATGGACATATGTTACAATTCTGGCCAATGAGACTAATGGGGGTTCTGCAAAAGATTTCCTCTCCATAGAAAAGGAGTCCTGTGTGTCTGGGGATTCTATCTGTATACCATGCTTGAAAATGATACAACCATCTGGCTACGAGCTTAGAGCTAAACCTAACACTAAAGTTGGCAGCATAGAAAGATGGAGGAAACCTGAGTCCTTGATGATATTGTTGACCTGCTGATTTAAAAAACATAAATCCCTGCTGGAGTCTACCTACCTTTAACTTTCTTGTTAAGAAAAATAATAAAGTCCTCTATAATTTAAGCCACTTTGGGTTAGGTTTGATGTCACCTGCTATTGAGAGCATCCTTCTAGCCACATAGGTCTGCCTTGCTCCAAAGCCCATGTTCTTAATTTCTAATCTTTGTAGGTAGTCACATTATCCTAATAAGAAATCCTAACACAAGTGCTTGTTATCTAAGCTAGCTACTTAGAATCTATTTTCCCATAAAACAAGGTAAGAGGTTGATTGAGTTTCCAAGGCAGCTCATAAAACATACTGATCCCATGATACAGTTAAACAGCATAGGTGGTTCTTGGGCAAGTATCAGGTACTGGATGTCAGAGACTTAAGTTTTTTCTTAGTAAATAAAAGGGTGGGGTTAGGGGGTGGAGTGGGCATCCAGCATCCTTCTGCTCCAGGATCCTAGAAATGTACTGTGGTGTTCCATTTCCCCACTCAGTGTTTGTCTTGGTTTGGAGAATTTCAGGTTGGACTCAGTGTCCCTTCTCAAAATCTCTTCTATCTTCCTTTCTGACTCCTCTGGCTTAACCTAGGGCATCTTTGGATAATAATAGGAATGGAAACTCTGCTCTGACTCATCACATACTCTTCCATTATCTTGGGCCTTTCCTCCTTCCCTGGGACCTAGATTTTGAAACTCAAATCCAGGAACAGGAGTTTTTCCTTCCCCAGGTTATTCTGTGTCATACATGAGTCAATGAATGAAGCCATGGCTGACTATATGGACAAAAGGCCAGGGTAACAGGAATTTTTTTTCTAATTGTGATATCATCTTTGCACACATGAAGCAGACCTGACTAAAAATGACTGTATTCCTCACCAAACCACTGTAAATATCTTAATATTTTATAACCTTTAAGACCAGAGACTCTCTGCCTATGTTTTTATACATTTATTCACTTATTCAACAAATATTTATGAAGGACACTATATACATTGATAATTATTTTGTTATTCTGTTTGGCCCTTGTTAACTCCTTCTTGTCATTGCCCCTACTCTTTTAGCTTCATTGGTTTAGAAAGAAATATATTCCTTGTCTTCACTCACACCCATGTCCTTCAAATATACCCCAGTTCTTCTTAGTACCCCTTCTCTGCTCCCCACCCCGAGAATTTGACACTTCTGTATAGCATGGTGACTATAGTTAATAATACTACAACACATTTTTAAGCGTTGCTAAGAGTAGATCTTAAAAATTGAGAAATTGACTCTTCTATTTTTCAATTAAGTAACATACAGATCATTCTTATTCATAAAATGAGTATAAAAGATTCACTAATTAAGATACTTTTACTGAGATTCTTCTGCCAATCCCTTCCTGTATTGTTCACCAGCACTATCTCTGACAGTGAAATAATGGGCAAATGGACATAAGCAGTACTGCTAAGTCCACATTATAGAAAAGGATTAAACCTTACGTTCTTGGCAGAGCTCTTCCATTAATTGACACGTCATGAATGGATGAGAGCAGTTCTCCAAGTGTTCACAAGAATCACCTGGAGGGCTTGTTAATTCAACAGGTCTGGAGTAGAGCCCTTGAAGTTCCAGTTCTAACAAGTTCCCAGTTGCTGCTGATTCTGCCGGTCCAGGGACCACACTTATAGAGGATGTCAAAATGAGGCTACAAAAGGAAAGATGTACAGAGAATGTTAGAAACCTAATGGTTAGAATTTTAAGGTCTTATCAAAGGAGTGTGGCCCAAATATTGCCCCAAGTTGTATATGAAATGACCCTGGGAGCTGAAATGCCTCCCCGAGTCAGGAAACTTCACCACCTACTAGGAGCAAAAAGCAAGGGGCGCTGGAGATTAGCAGCGCCTCAGCAGCAACTCTTGGGCACAGAAGAGGGAGCCCTATCCTTTAGTCCATGACGTGGGCACCTCTCCCAGATCTGGGAAACCATAGCCCTTAGGCTTCATCTCTGGGCTGCAGCCCCAACCTTTTTCTTCAGCCTGCAACTCAGTGATCCTTGGAACAACACTTACTTAGATGGAGCCTGGAATACCCTCCTCTATGTCTCATTCCCTTGATTAGAAGAGGCAAAATATCATTCCTGAAAAGTAAGGCAGGGAGAAGATGGTAGATATTGTATTGATAGTATCGTCATAAAATATAAATGTACCATTTTAACAATTTTCAGTGTACAATCCAGTGGAATTAAGTACATTATTTACAGTGTTATACAACCATCCCACTATCCATTTCCACAAACTTTTCATTATCCCAAACAGAAACTCTGTACCCATTAAACAATAACTCCCAGTCCCCGCCCCCCCTCAGCCCCTGGTAACTTCTATTCTTTCTGTCTCTATGAATTTTCCTATTCTACTCAGTAAAATTTTAAAGTAGGTAAAAAATATTTTTGGAGGTTCTTCCCACTGCCTCCTCACAGCCCATAGAATGCGTAAGTTGTTCTTTGGCTCCCCCAAGTCCACTTTGACCGATTTCTTCCCGTAATGTCTGAAACACTTCCATCCCCAGACACCTTCCTTTTACTGCACCTCAGAAATAGGAGATCTGCTTAGACTAATTCATATGGATGTGTAAATGGCTGGGAGTTTACTGAGGGCTTGCTTTGTGTCAGACACTGTTCTAAATGCTTTCTGTGCATTTACCCATTTCATCCTCCAACCCCACCACTAGGGATACTATTATTATCATCTCTATTTTATTGACAAAGAAACTGAGATTCAGACAGATGAAGTATTTTTTCCAAGACCACACAACTAATAGGTGATGAAGCCAGGATTCCAACTCCCGAGGCAGTTCTCCTAACCACAGAGGATGCTTACTAATCAAAAAAAAAAAAAAAAAAAAAAAAAAAAAACGATAATTAGTGGAATGTCAGGCTTTGAGCCTAAAGGAATATTTTCAAAGATATTTTTGAGCCAAAAGGACTTCCTGGTGGGAAGCCAACAGCCATCAGAGAGGCCTAGGGCAGTTTCTGCTTCACCCGTTCCCTCCACTTTCATCTCCAAACTAACTCCCAAAATCTTGATGCTAACTCTCTGAGATCCTAACCCCTTCTCAGAGCCCTCCCCCAACATTTCTTGGACCTTCCTGCCTGTCTTGGGGGACGACCCTCCTCTGCTGGATCTCTGCTTCCTCTGCTGGATACAAAAGAGGTTCAGAGCTCTCTGTAGGCATTAGCTTGGAGAAAGCCACATCTAACTTTAACACTCTCCTTTGTCAACTTCATTTTGGCCAAATTTGCCTCTTGGAATTGAGCTAAGGTCAGCATAACTGACTTATCTACCCAAATGTTCAGTCTTCAGTCGCTCAGATATAATACTCATCTTCTCATAGTTAAAAAGAAAAAGATTGATAAAACCAAAGGAAACATTGAACAAAAGCTATCAGGTAGGCAGAAAAAGAAAACTGCCCCCCCCCGAAAACCCACAAAAAAATGTTGAAATAAATCTGTGAGCCTGCCATTTTATGTCTCTTTTGAAACAAGGCAAATAATAAATAATAAATAAATAAAAGTGCATGGGTGGTGGCCTGGAAAAATTAATTCAAATGTATTTAGTACTCAGGAAGTAGGTTACTGACAAGTTGATAAGGCTTTTCAAATGTATTACCTCTTTCCATCCTGACATTTAATTTATTGCACTTCAAAGTACTGTGAAATTCTACCATCCAGATACATTTCTCTCTGAGAAAATGATTCAGCATACCAATCATGGAAAATAAATTTAAGCTTCCTCCAACCAAAACTCTGGTGGACCAAACTCCTTTAAGATCAATTATTTTTAACCCTGAATTTCAAGGTAGAGATGGGATGGAGAATAATGATTACTGATATTTTTTATTGTTTCAGTGTGAAGGTAGTCTGGGCACTTAGTAAGCAAAACACACATTTGAGGTTAGGGATAGCTCAGCAGTTAAAAACTCAGACCCTGAAATCAGAGAGACTTGAGTTCAAAAAATAGCATGGCCACTTCTGGTTATATGATTTGAGCAAATCACTTAGGGTATCTGTGCGTCAATTTATTCATCACTAAAATAGGGGTACTGATAATAATTGTGTCTCCCACATAGTGAGGAAGGAATGAAGTAAAGCTTGGAAGATTAAATGAAGTAAACCTTGGCTCCTTGCCTGGTTCGTAGTAGGTAAGCATCCCGTATCCTGGGCACTGAGACCCCAGAGTTCTCTACCCAAAGGTCTCCTAGCCTGTCTCCTAAGTCTTCATGGGTCTCCTCCTTAGGTCTTTCCTCGTGAGGGGGCCCAGGACACTGTTGGTGTGTGCACCCCTCCACCCCTAAAGAGTGGCCAAGAAGCAGCTGCTTTCAAGGCTGATGGGTTGATGGAGATTGTACTGGGGCCATGGCGTCCACCTGCTCATATAGTGAGGGCCTGAACAGGAGGCAGGCAGGTGCAGAGAGCCAGCCATAGTCCACTGGCCCAGCCCTGTCACACAAAGAGCTGAGAATTCGCAATTCCAATACAACTTGTCAGACATTTATGAAACATTAAAAGGTAGAAGGATAGAACAAATATCTTATTTGTTCACTTGATATATAACTTTTAAATATTTAATGTGGTATTTCGGAGAAATGTGCTCCTACCCTGAGCCCAGCAGATATTAGAGGCAGAGTTGAATGAGTTAGTTTCTTGTTGAAGTGTGTTCCTTTATAAGAATAATAAAGCAGGAAAAAGAAAATTTCAAACTTGAGAAGCCAGTTTCCGGCAATTATGCATCCGGCAGATGAATTTTAGTACTTAATAGGTGTAAATGTGGGCACCGATTGCCTGGAAATAACTGTGTGGGTACACGAGTGTAACCATTTTCCAAGAGTCTACTGTGGACAGAAATATTCTCACTGATATTACTGTAAGAGTCAAAATCCCATGACCTCTCCTTCTGTGGCTGCCTCTTTCTTTATGCCCTTTTCCTACAAACTTTCTAGTTCAAAATATAAGCCCTTTGGGAGTTGTGTCATCTGATTTGAAGAGAAAATTTGGAGTATAAATAGCTCCCAAAGATCAGTACTGCGCTGATTGGATGCAGGGTCAGTTTTCACAGCTTGCCGGCCCTGCATCGACCCACAGCTTACGTTTAGGGACCCCCTCACTTTCTGCTTTATTGACTCCATTGGGACTAAAAAAAAAGAGTTGCATCAAACACCAGTTGAAGCATTTTTCAGAGGTCCATAGTGTTAACATTTTACACATATACTCCTATCGTTCTTTTCTGTATAGTGCATTTTAAGAATTCCCAAGGAAAATGTACCAATGATTTTTTTTCATGTTGTAAGTTTCTTAAACACAAAGTCTTAATTTTTAAGAGCCCTCATGGAGTAAGCAATTCTGCTCACCCTGCCATCCAACCCTAGGATGAAGAGCAATTGAGCTGTTGGATGTTTTGGAAGCAAGATTCATTATAGTATTTGAGATCTCATTTTATCAAGCTTCTTGCATAAATTTATGTCAGAAATGAAATGAAGGCAGAATGTAGTCACGTGTTTTACATGTGACATAATCTTATATAAGTATTTAGGTATCTTCACATCTTAGATAAATGTATAGAAACATTGTTTCTGATAATTCTCTAACAAAAGCCCAGGATTACTATTTGATATTATACTATAGTTTTCATTCCTGCCCTATCTAGCATGGTCAAATGAAATCTGAAGAGCTCCTTTTGGTGCTCAGAAGAAGAAACAGTATACAGGGCAGGTGCCAGGGAAAGGGAAAATAAATAAGGGAGAGAGAGGAGAAATATGTGCCATTAGGTGTTTTTTAAATTCATTTAAATTTGTTTTATCTACCTGCCTTTCAACTTTCTTCTATCCAAACTTGAAAAATTATCTTAAATAGTTTGATACAAATTATTTGTGTCTTTATTAGGAATTTCTTACCATACTCTACTTGATAGATGAGCCTAAAAGAGTTAGTTCTGATAACTGATACTTAACAGAGATACTGAGGTCCTTGGTTGAAGGCATGTAAACAGTGCATACAATTTTAAAAATGTTTCTTTCCTGGGCCATTAATTCAAAATGCTATTAGAAATGTTTAATATCTTTTCTTTTTTTACACTTTTTTATGGAACTATAGTTGATACACAATGTTGTTTTAGTTTCAGGTGTACAACAAAGTGATTCAGTAATACATACATATATATCTTTTTTTTTTCAGATTCTTTTCCCTTATAGGTTCTTTTATACAGCTGAGTAATATTCCATTGTATAAATATACCACATCTTTTTTATCCATTCATCTGTTGATGGACACTTAGGTTGTTTCCATGTCTTGGCTGTTGTAAACAGTGCTGTAATGAACATTGGGGTGTAGGTATCTTTTCCAATTACAGTTTTCTCCAGATATATGCCCAGGAGTGGGATTGCAGGATCATATGGTAGCTCTATTTTTAGTTTTTAAAAAAACCTCCATACTGTTCTGAATAGTGGCTGCATCAATTTACATTCCCACCAACAGTGTAGGAGGGTTCCTTTTTCTCCACACCTTCTCCAGCATTTATTATTTGCAGACTTTTTGATGGTGGCCATTCTGACCGGTGTGAGCTCATACCTCACTTTAGTTTTGATTTGCATTTCTCTAATAATTAGTAATGTTGAGCATCTTTTCATGTGCCTTTTGGCCATCCATATGCCTTCTTTGCGGAAATGTCTATTTAGATCTTCTGCCCAGTTTTTGATTGTTTTGTTTTGTTTTGCTTTTTATTGAGCTGTATGTGCTGTTTGTATATCTTGGAGATTAATCTCTTGTCAGTCACATCATTTGCAAATATTTTCTGCCATTCTGTAGGTTGTCTTTTTGTTTTGTTTATGGTTTCCTTTGCCGTGCAAAACTTTTAAGTTTAATTAGATCCCATTTGTTTGTGTGTGTGTGTGTGTGTGTTTATTTCCATACTCTAGGAGATGGAGACAAAAAGATATTGCTGCAATTTATGTCAAAAAATGTTCTGCCTGTGTTTTCCTCTAGGAGTTTTATAGTATCCAGTCTTACATTTAAGTCTTTAATCCAGAAAAATTTCTAATATCTTTTCCATGTCAAATATACATTTCCCTATAATTTGCCTCAAAAATTGTAAAGAGATTGTTCAAGGGCAAATTAACCTAAAGGCAATGAAGAGATGATTAACAATAGTGAACTACTCCCAGGATGCTGCTGCCCTTATCAATCAAATAATATGGGACTCTAAAAGACTAAACTTTCTTATACCATCTCCATTCTCACTCCACTCCTCAAAGATAGTCACTTGTAATAGTTTAGTGTAAATATTTCTGTGCCATGCACTGTTGCACATGCTGGTGATATAACAGTGCACAAGAACAGACCGACTCTCTGATCTTGAGGTCTTTACAGTCTAGTGGATAAATCATAAAATGAATGAACAAACTAATAAACATATGGCATGACATCAGCAGTGGTAAGTGCTAAGAAGAAGTCTATAGAAGGATAAAGACAATAAAAGTGTTTACTCTTTGAGTAGCGGGGTCAAGGAAGCCCTTTCTACCTAAATGCAGTGAGGAAATGATCCACACATCTTGAAAAAGAGATTCTAAGCAGAGGGAATGGCAAGTGCAAAGACCCTGAGCAGAAGCAAGCTTGGCAGGTTTGAGTATACCAAGGAGGCCAGCATTGCTGAAGCAAAATGAATAAGGTGGAAATTGTTAAAAGATAAAGGTAGAGACATAGCTTGTGGTGAGCTACATAGGGCTGTATGAATTAGACATTGACATGGTCTGACTTATACTTTAAAGGAGGCTGACACTGGCTGGAAATTCTGACAGCAGTAAATGTTGCAATCTTGAGTCTGAAAGTAGTCTGGAGGCAGGATTACTTCTTTGGGGGACCTCCGCCTTACCGCTTAAGGCCTTTAATTGATTGGATCAGGCCCACTCACATTATGGAGGGTAGTCTGCTCTACTCAGTCTATTGATTTAAATGTTAATCACATCTAAAATATACCTTCACAGCAACATCTAGACTGGTGTTTGACCAGACAACTAAGCATCATAACCTAGCCATGTGAACGTATAAAATTAACCATCACAGAGGTATTTTTTGTTTTTCCAAGATTTCCTTTTTTAGTTATACAATAGAATATTTCATGCTTTTCTCTTTATGTACTCTCCTCCTTTATTTCTATATTCATTAATTAATCTATATCACTCTTTTTTCCCTGAAACTATATCTTATTTCATTTTCAATAAATGACATCATGCATCATGACTAAGGGATTGCCAGACTCCTGGGTACCACATCCCTATATGAACTCTCATTTTCATATGCTAATTTTGTCATATTTGATGATCTGTCATGGATGATTTATGATTTTAGGACATATAGCCCTAAAGTCATCCACATCAGATTTGCAGAGGAGCAATTGACAACCATTACTATGTGTCTGTCATTGTACTTAGAGTAGCTAATAAAACAAGATAGCAGTAGAATTCCTGGAGCATGGTGACATCACAGGATTATAGCACAATGATTCCCATTCCATCTGTCCTGCTCTGTGGTTTTATTTGATCACTGCATGAGGAATAATAGAAATGGCATAAGCCCTGAAATTTTCAAACCATGTAGTGTAGTGACTTGCCGTAATTGGCTAAGGAATCTAATTTTAAATGGTCAAAAGTAGAAAAAAAATATTTTGCTTTGAATTACAATGTCCATGTGTTAACTATAAACGAAAGTCGTCCAAATGTAAGAGCCAAATGAGAATTAAATATGATTTAGGGTAAGTATTCATCAATATTTCTTAATATCTTTATTGGAGTATAATTGCTTTGCAATGCTGTGTCAGTTTCTGCTGTACAACAAACAAAGTGAATCAGCTATACGTATTCATATATCCCCATATCCGCTCCCTCTTGCTTCTCCCTCCCACCCCTCTAGTCGGACACAAATCACCGAGCTGATCTCCCTGTGCTATGCAACAGCTTCCCACTAGCCTTCCATTTTACACTTGGTAGTATATATATGTCAATGCTACTCTCTCACTTCATCCCAGCTTCAATATTAACTTCCAAGTATATCTTTTTTATCTTCATATGTATAAATATAATTTTACAACTCCAGCACTTAAGTTGTATATAGTTTTTCATAAGGCATTTCATAAATGCATTCACACTTATTTAGTACTATGAAAAATAAATATTGGCAAATGACTGACATCGATATGCTTATAAACAGTAGCATATAGAGGAAGTCATATTATCTTTTGAGTCTCTTTTTGGTCGTTTTTGCTCTCTGGAGATGATGTGTGACTTGTTCTGAAGGCTGTAGCACTCGCTGTCATGTCTGGCTACCTTCCTTCCATCGGCTCATAATCCTTAGGCCTCACTCTGTGCAAAGAAAGTTACTAGCGCGAATGGCACCCAAAGGTCAAAGCTAAAGTGCGCCAAAAATAGCTCTGAGTTATTAAATTGGTGCGCCAACAAGGAAAAAACCTAGTCAAACAAAGGGCAGAGCTGACCTGTATTCTTCCTGAAGGCAAAGCTCAATTGCTCTGTAAAGCCCCTTTTGTGTTTTGTGGGGAGCCTTTCACACTATCTTGCCAGTTCAGACCTTTAGGAAGTTCTGGATCACTGGAGCTGCCCACCCTTAATGCAGCTATTGTTACTGGTCAGTCCTGTCCACATCATCTACCTGGAGCTTATACTGGAGAGTGGCAGGGCAGTGCTTTCAGCTCCTGGTCACTTCCTCCTCACACAGCTGATTTCCTCAGCCAGCAGTTCTAAGCCCATCAGATCTCCACCCTCAAGACATCATTTGCTTTAACTTTTCCACCTGACACTGGCTAAATCACCTAAAATTAGCTTTCAAAATAATCCACTTGTTTTCATCTTTATTTTTCAAGTTATTATTTTCCTAAAATTTAGGGATACCCATCAAATAAAATAACACATGTGAATGACTTCTGTAAACTCCAAGGCCTTATTCAAATAGCATGTACTTTCTGTACTAAATATACACAAGCTTATTAAATATAAGACAACCTTTATAGCTTTGACTCCCCTTTTTCTTTCCACTCCAGTTGCTTCCTTTAGTAGACCTTTGTTTACGAACTCTCTTCCCTATCTTATATTAGTTTCATTTATTATTGGAAAAATATATTATTATATATTAATATATTATAAATATATTAATATAACCGATATCTCCAGACTCATATCATTGTACTTAAATGTTTGGGAATGCTCAAATGTTCAAGTCCATTAGTCTTTGCCCTCAGAAGATGACCAATTTAAGAAATTCAGAGATTTCAAAATGTTAACCCAATCATTTTTTAAGACAGTTCATATTAAAAGATGATCAGAGAGTGACTTGCTATACTTTAAATCCTATTGCCATGCTTGTTTTGTTATTAGTTTTTCTTCACTTTTTCCTAAACTTTAACCACTATAAATTTTTGTAGAAGACTGCTGGATACTGATGATGAGCTCAGTGACATTCAGTCGGATTCGGTCCCATTGGAAGTCCGGGACTGGTTGGCTTCTACCTTTACACGGAAAATGGGGATGATGAAAAAGAAATCTGAGGAAAAACCAAGATTTCGGAGCATTGTGCATGCTGTTCAAGCTGGAATTTTTGTGGAAAGGTAAGTGAAGTTGTTGGTATCTCAAGACAAAATTTAAAAGACAGCAAATATACTTACTATGTCAAAGTTATGAGAGTCCTGTATTTTATTTATTGAGGAAAACTGTAATCATAAGTATAATTGGAATGAACAGATTTAGGACTTTATGGTGAATTTACCTATAACAAAAATATCTTGTCCTGGATTTATTATTTTCATTTATATTTAAATTGACATAAAGACTAAAAGCAAAGGCTTTTGAATGACCATTCTCCTCAGATGAACTTTTGTGAATAACTGTTTATAATACATTTATAAACACATTTATATGCTTTACACCTAATAATACATTTATATGCTTTACACCTAATTTTACCCAAATACAATGTAACACCCAATAAAATAAGTTCTATACTACATACCAAAATCAAGCAGGCCTTTTCTTGGCACTAAAAAGAAAAGACCATTCTCTTACCATTGTGGAAGAAAGCTCTCTCATGTCCACTTTCCTTGAAGAACTTTTCAACCTTTCTGTCACTGAAGCATTTCTGTCACTTGCTGGCCCCTAGAAACACCAGAGTTTCTAAAGTGAAATACATGTTAATATGACCCAATTTAAATTCTTTAGCCTTTAAGAGGACAGCTTATTTTTCTGTCTGGAAACAAGATGTTTCAGAACTAAAACTACAAAAAGACTTGAAATAACATCTAATATCTGACAATGTTGAAAACTAGTTCTTAGAAATCCCGTGGATTAAAAAACAATTACATTACATTAAATTATACATAAAAAGGTTATTTTAACATTTTTGAAACAAATAAAATCGAGGAACAGAGAAATTTTTTATCAATGTATCTAAAATTAAATTTAAGGGAGACCACATCATTTTTTATCTTCAGACATCTCTAATCATTACCTCTAATGAACTTCATAAACTTTCGTTTTCTTCTTCTAACAGAACAATGAGAAGCACTCTTGGGTTTCTAAAAATCTAAATGACAATGCATTGCAAGAAGTATTCGAAGTGATTTAAAGATGTATTATAACCATAAGACATGAAGCATCTAGGATCTTGGTTTATGACTATATTACCCAAAATAACAACCACTCAGTGATTATTCAAATTATTTTGACTACTTCTTGACTATATCTAGTTGGCTTTGATAAAAGAACCCTCATAGTAACCATTATGAGCTTATAATCATGATGAGTTAGGTGAGATGACAACCCCCCCACCCCTAGAGCATAAACTGCTCCCAGCTCTGCCAGGTGGGACCAGAAATCTGAAACAGAGAGGTAGAGAGGGCTGGAGAGAAATAATTTTTGTAATTATGTTCCTATTTTTTAAAACAACTTAGGCAAGTGTATGACATTATTGATTTTCCTTAATATAAATTCGAAAACATCTAAATCATTGTTCAGAAAGTCAGTGAGAGAATCAGAGAAAAAAGAGTGCATGTTTGCTTTAATGAAGGAATGTATATTTTGTCTTTTTTGTTTAAGAAAATATTGCAGAACTTGGCAAACTGAAAAGAAATGTAAATTATTAAAGTAAACCAACTAAATTTCCATTCCCATTAAATAGAAAAATCAAGACAAATTCTGTGAAATATATTGACACGTTAAACTTTCAGTTTTTTTATATGCTACACAGAAATATCAAAACGTACTTAAGGTAACTAAATTAGCAAGCAGTCTTAAAGAAATTAATGTGCTAAAAACACATGGAAATGAAATTTTTAAATTACTTTTGAATCCCCATTAGTAAGTGTGTAAACAGAGTGAGATATGTTTATCCTGAATTTTCAAAAACAATCATCTTCAGTCTTGAAACTTAGAAAGTCTTTTTGAGTCTTCTCTCAAGCAGCCCCTCCCAAGAATCAATACCTCAGCAAGTCCAGGCAATTTGCTTACCCCGGTGTATCCTGAGCCTATTCACTTTCTCAACTCCACTCCTGCAACCCCAAACTGAGCCTTTGTCACCTGCCATCAGAAATATGACAATAGCTTTCAACTCTTCCTCACTTGCCCTCTCCAAACAAGTCATTCTGTAGTGATTTTTAAAATATAAATTAGTTCCTGTCATTCTTAAGCTTAAAACCATCTGATTGTTTTTACCATTTCGCTTGATATACCATTACACTTGGTATTAAAGGCAACTTCTGTATCATGGCTTTGCATGACTAGGCCCCCTTACCTTCTAGACTCATCTAATGCTACTCCACCCTTACCTGAATATCTTTACTAGTGTGATTTCAACTCCATGAATATCCCTAAACTCTTGCTTCCCTTGGGACCAGTAATCCTGCTATTCCCTCTATCAGAAATGATTTTCCCCACCCTTCACTCTGGCTAGCCCTTTCTATCTTTCCAGAGGCCTTTCCTGGTTACTCTCTATACTGTTCATCACTTTCTCTATCCCAACCAGTGGTTTACCTCATAGCATTTAGTGCTGTTTTTAATCATATATTATTTCTTATTTATTGTCCCTCTTTGCCACTGAATTAACCCCATGAAATTTTTCTTGTTCTTCACTGAATAGTCTCTTGCTTAGTACTGTGTCTGGCATAAGATAGTGGGTTTTTTTTAAGGTTTTGAATTATATTTTGTAACTGTAGTAAAAACCTTCCGAGAATAATCTACCGTATTTCCAGCTGGACTTCAACCACCTATAGGAGAACAGGAAATCCATTATTCTTTTTCAGCAACTTGTAATATAGTGACTATTTACTCAAGTGTGAGGCCACTGTATTAAGGTTTCTCCCACATTCATTTGATTCCAGAATGAGTAGTCCTAATTTTCCATCCTAATTTTCTATTTCTAAGTTTTCATCCTAATATGCTATTCCCAATTATAGGGTTAGAAAATGATAATGGGGAAGTTTCTCCTTCTCCTTGGATGAGTAATCTTCTTCCTTGTCTTTCTTTACATTCCATATAATGAGAATATACAGGGATATTCATTTCTCAACCTGCTACAAGTCTAAGAAACATCAAAGTTCTCACTGAGTCCAAAGAGCCTTGAAGAACGTCAGAATTGGAGCCAATGGTATTGATGAGAACAGTAACACTGATAATAACGGCTTTCTTGTATCAAGTACTTATAATATTATGCTAGGCCTTTATATCATTTACTCTTCATAAAAAGCATGTAATTATCCTCATTTTACAGATGACTGACATTAAATAGCTTTCCAGAGGTCACACTAGTGATTGGCTAACCTGCGATCCAAAGCATGTGTGCTCTTTGCTCCATCATACTGCCTTTTGTGCCATGAAGTCACACTGATTTAGTTATTTAATTTTTAAGGTTCCTTATTCCTGCCCTTTTTATTTCCTCGCCCATCATCCTTCCATTTCCCCCATACTTCCATTTTTTAGTAATGATTCAAAAAATAGAAAAGACTGTTTCCTGAAAAAAAAAAAAGAAAAAAAAAGGAACTAAATATCATTACTGACAGCAATTATTTTCTGGGTCTTTTGTAGTGTGATTAAATAGTTTCCTTGCCCTGCATTATTAGAATAATTATACCTATCTCAGTGGAGTAATTAACACAGGTATTTTTCTTATAAGAAATCTTCCAATTGAGATAGAGGGTAAGGATAAATTTTTATGATAACTGATTGCCACACCTAAAAATTATTTAACATCATTTAAGATAAACATAAAATGGGAACATGGAAATAAAGTAACAAGGTCTCTGTAATAAAATGGGAAGATACTTTATCAAGGAAGTTTAGTCTCTATGTAAGTAAATACAATATTTTAATTCTGAGCTTCCAAGAAGTGAAGATTAAAAAGGAAAACATGAAGAATTACTTGGCTTTTATTATCTTGAAAAAAATGATAGCTTGTACATAGAAACTGAGTAATATCTTAAGGATTTTTAATATAAGGTACATTGAATCAAAAGGTTAGTATCTCCCATAGTGGTTTTATAAAAGATGCTGAATATTTTCTTATGTTCTTATATTTCTTATATTGACCCCCAATATAAATTAAAGATATAATCATTAAATTATGGTTTTGTCCAGGCATCTTGGGAAGAGAGTTTACTTCAGTATAGCCTAGGAATGCAGCTTGCTTGTGGACTAACAATATAAAAATTAAGGGACATGATTAATAATCAGTTAAATTCTTTCTTCACAGGACTTTGTGGAGGAGCCATGTTCCTTTCAGTCCTGATTAGAAACCTATTGCTATTTCTACCCATTAGGGTATCATGTTGATTCTATTTTTGCATGAATCAATGGAGGAGTTTCTTATATTTGGTTTAAGTCATCTTGATTGTCTATTGGAAGCTGGAAAACTCCAACAAATTACTGATTAATAAAAAAATATTTTTGTTATTGATGCTATTATAAAAATAGAAACACCCTGTTCTTTCTGGATAATCTTTATTAAATAATATTAAATGACAACTTGAACAAACTTAAGCAATTTTTGTCAATATGTTCTCCTCCAATATTTTTAACTTAAAAAAAAGGCTCTGTAAATTCTGATGATAGTGCATATTCCCTCCTATAATTTTTACTTTGTGGAAAAGAAAACCTATCAAGGAAACATTTCCATGACATTCAGCTTCCAGACTGAGAATTTTGGAACACAAATAGACACAAAACAAGACTACTGTGCTGTCATGCATGTGGTGGCATGCTAAAAGGTGTTGTTGCTGCCCGTGCAAAGGACAGTCTCTGTTTTTAATAAGATGACGTTTAGGGAAAGACCTCTTCACATAGAATCTAAAATCACACTGACTTTTTGGTTGTGATGCAAATGTACTATTTGCATCTGTCACATTGTAGATGCTTAATAAGCGGTGACAATAGTTATCATTGTTGCCACAAAGGGAGACTGTGACATGATACAAGGTAAACACATCAAAGGTAATTTTTTCTTTGTTCTTAAGAAATAGCTGAAAACTTTGAGTAACTGATTTTTACATATACACTTATTTTTCTTTTTCAGAATGTACAGAAAATCCTATCACATGGTTGGGTTGACATATCCAGAAGCTGTCATAGTAACATTAAAGGTAAAAAAAATGTTCAATTACTTGAGTTTTTCAACTAGTCATTTTTTCTAATCTCCTTAAAAGGATTAGGAGAAAGTGAGAATAGGTCTTTGCTGCAGCTTACATGTTGGAATGTAAAAAATATTTTAACCATTTACAAAATGTCATGTGTTTCAAGTCATGACTCATTGTAGATTTAAATGAGGATCAATTTACCCTAACAAACTATATCAATACATACATATACACACACACACACGTGTGTGTGATGTTTTCTTCTTCTTCATGCTTTATTTAGGTGGATCTTTTTTTTTTTTTTTTAAATTTTATTTATTTATGGTTGTGTTGGGTCTTCGTTTCTGTGCGAGGGCTTTCTCTAGTTGTGGCAAGTGGGGGCCACTCTTCATCGCTGTGCGCGGGCCTCTCACTATTGTGGCCTCTCTTGTTGCGGAGCACAGGCTCCAGATGCGCAGGCTCAGTAATTGTGGCTCACGGGCCCAGTTGCTCCGCGGCATGTGGGATCTTCCCAGACCAGGGCTCGAACCCGTGTCCCCTGCATTGGTAGGCAGATTCTCAACCACTGCGCCACCAGGGAAGCCCCTATTTAGGTGGATCTTGAATTCAATTTTGAGATGGCACCAGCAGTTGTCAGAATACACATATTTTGTTACTGTATATTACGAAAGAGTTGAATGCTTTATAAATAAAAAGATATTTCAGTCAAATATGGTTAAAGGCAAAACTTATATGGAGTAAAATTGTTTAGAATTTTAGGTCCGAGAAAATATAAAAAGTAAGATAAAATTAAGAAAGGAAACAAAAAAGAAATTCATATCTTTTGTCTCTGGCTTTCCCTGTGGCTGCCCTAGTCTGAGGCCCAATTGCAGTATTATATGTGTTAGAAATAACTAGAGTTGAAAATCTGAAGTTGTGAAAGTTTTTGACTTGCTTGTTCCCATTGCATGTGTGTGTGTGTGTGCACGCGCACACTATTCCTAGACCTTATTACTAAAGAGGCATTTTGTAGGCTCATCGTTCTACATTCCTTATTTCATTCCATCACTTAATTTGGGTAGGAAATTCAACTTTGTCTCCTCTAACAGTTTTATGGTGGTTTTCCTGTATTAACCACAAATTTAAAGAATACTAGCAACAGAATATACTGGGTTATTTTATTTTTGATTTATTAAACTCCTTTCCTAGTTTAAATCTATATTGCTTTCTTTTGTTCTTTAATTTCCTTTAAAGCATCCCCTTTGCATTTGTTTTTTCTCTGCTGCATATTAGATTTTAATCTTATTCATTTAAAAAGGTAGTTTGTTTTTCTTAGAAGCTTTTTTATATTCATGTTTCTAAAGCGATAATAGAGGCAAGTATATAACTGAAATGTCACATTATCAGATATTAATTACTCCTTGGCTCTTGAGAGATTTTGATTTCCTCATTATTTCCTGAACTGTGGGCATGAAAATTACTTATTTTTATTTATTTTTCTTAGAAACCAGCTAACAGAGTATTCTGGTATGAGAGAATGTAAACATTTTTCTAAAATGTAGTGTAGGGAAATCATGAACTAACAGGTTGAAGAGAAATATCACTAAGTTAAGAATGTTTTAGTAATTCTAATTTCCTGAGATACCTCCTTGTCTTGTTTGTTCTCAATCTGACAAAGTAAAAGCCAAGCATCTGCAGTAGTTTACAGATGTAAATCACCATTGTTGATTTAAAAAATCCCCCAAAATGGAGAGCTAAGCTTTTACTCAGTGGGAAACCCCTACTGGGAACTGTAAATAGCAGCCTGTAACATTCTGAACTAATTCTGTGTTAGCTTTGGAATTTGGTGAGATTTGTTGGTCTCCTTTGAGCGTTATTGATGGTAAATGCCTTCTAACAGAACTTTGAGAGATTTTTAAATTTACAAACTGATCAAGCAAGTATTTCAGGATCAAATTAGGACCAAACGCAAGGAATTTAACAAAGGTACCCAAGGAAACCAAAAAATATTTCACTGGTGTTTTGAAATGATTAAAAACACGTTTGATGTTATTGTTGCTATTTGTGGAAAGAAATAGTTTTAAGAGATGGTTTGGATACTTTTTATCAGATTTTCAGTTTAGTTTCAGCATGTTACAGCATGTATTGTTGGCCTCTGTGAAATGTGTTAAATGAATGAAGTTCTAAACAGGGCCTGCTCAAATTCAAAATTAATGTATAGCCTTAAGGTTGTCCACTTACTGTTCAATACTAAACCTGTTGTGTGTATGCAAACACTAGACCTTCTTTACTAATAATTTATGATAATCATTAGAACTGATTCTGCTGTATTTATGTAGATTTTTAAGTTTCAGTGATTTATTTACTGTTGCAACTGAAGCTTTACCTTAATGTACTGATGTACTTAATACCTCCTTAATGTACTGATACCACTTGCTACAAGTCCATTTTGTGGACCCCTCTGCAAGTTTTTGTCCTGGAATTACCTGAATCAAAGTCGTGAGGTGGCTGGAGTAGTTGGATATACCTGCTCATTGCCCTCTTTTCCCACAGTTAGGGGGGAATTTCCTAGGGTATCTATTTCCCTACAGGCCTGGCCACTTCCCCCGGGGAATTGCCTGAAATGCCAAAATTCCTAACCTCCCCCTCAATCAAGAGACCCACTTCCTTTATCTTACCATCTGGCCCTGGTAGAAAGTAAAAATGAATCAGCCAAGGTTAAAGTGAGTAATAAGGTAGTAGTACTCTACCGAGAGAGCGAGCTCTGTCTCTCTAGGGCATCTTCATCTTAAAAAAAAAAAAAGACATAAAATATCAAATCTTTAAACCAAATTAGTAACTTTTAAACGGTAGAATTTCAAGCAACGTAGCAGGTGGGTGGATGGGTGGGAATGATAAATTGGGGCTATCTTCCCTCTGTCTCTCAATTACATCACCCACATAACCTGCAATTCCACCTTGAAATGAGGCCCACTCTGGGAAAATGATTTATGGCATGCATTTGGAGAGAGACTAAGAATATGGGCAGTGTTATAGAGTTATCAGGTTTACTACATCATATTGGATAACCTTGGGATTAAGGGGAAGATCTTAAGCATTATTGACCTCACTTTTGCGGATCCACAGATACTAAGTGTCCCTGTCACATCAGACACTGGTAAAAATGAAGTTTGATGTGCTGAATTGAAATCTGACCTGCTGGATGTACAATGCCTGAGCTTTCCAAGAATTTTTTCATAGAAAGAAACAGAATCATATGATATTGCCAACTAAAATATTTACTTTTTTTCCTACAGGATGTTGATAAATGGTCTTTTGATGTATTTGCCTTGAATGAAGCAAGTGGAGAACATAGTCTGAAGTTTATGATTTATGAACTATTTACCAGATATGATCTTATCAACCGTTTCAAGGTCAGAAACATGGAACAAAAGTAAAATGCTCTTAGAATGAGTTATCTGAATAAGAATGAAAATGCAGAACTTTGGGTCATTAATCAATTCATTTAAAAATGTTTCTGGATTGTCAGATCACAGAACTAAGGGGACGAGTTCACCACTTGATATAGCCATTCTCTACAAATCACTGACATTTCTGTATATCCACTGGGGTATCATAAGGCCATGATAGACTCATTCCAACAAGATACAAACATCCCCCTGAATTATTCACAGAACACTCATGTAAAGATTGGAATCTATGTCTTAAAGAAATATGATTTTCCTAAAATGCAGAATGAACCATTATTGGCAGCTTTTTTTAAATTGAAATGAAAGGGTTTCTAATCAACTTCACTTAGAGCCATCTCAGCAACAGATTTGATTCAGATTTCTGAGCCTGTATCTATGGAATCATGTTATTTTTAGAGTTAGAATTTACTGGGAGGTCATTTATTTTAACCCCCTTGAATTACCGATAGAAAAACTAGACTTCACCAGTTGTAATTGGAAAATTTTACCCCTTTAAGAACTAGCCTTCTTATCTGACTCTGGAAGATACAAAATTTAAAGATTGCTATATGGGTAAGACTGTTATTTCATCTATCTTAATTAAACACTTGGGGGTTATAATCCTTCTCAGCATTGAAAACTGACAGGTTAATGAAGTGCTTTTTCAGAACAATCCACATTTAACTTTAAGAAACTACTGCCCACATCTGACTCACTAATGTATCCCATCCCAAACATCTTTATGCTCATGTTGATTTACTGCCACTCTTTTGGTCAAAATATAATCATAATTGTTACTTTCTGCAGATTCCTGTTTGTTGCCTAATTGCCTTTGCAGAAGCTTTAGAAGTTGGTTACAGCAAGTACAAAAATCCGTATCACAATTTGATTCATGCAGCTGATGTCACTCAAACTGTGCATTACATAATGCTTCATACAGGTATCATGGTAAGAAAGTCTTTGTAACTGAAGTTTGTTAGTTTGCAACATCAAATTCCATTCCCTTCTCACTGTCTCTTTAATACTCAAAAAAGTATTATAAGTAATAATCTTCTGGATTTTTGAGGGTTAATGAGTTATTTACAATATTCATTTTTCAAAAAATATTTTAACTCAGTGAATAAAGATCTCCAGAAGCAAATGAAAATAGACCGCAAATTTTTCAAAATTTGGACTATGTAACATTTTTCATTTGTAAATTCCTTTTCCCATAGGTATCAACCCCCAGAAAAGTGACCTAGAGAAAAATTCTTTGGAATAAAAGTTAGTTGTAGTGCTCTCCCCTCCTTTCATCACCCAAGCTGAGCTCAGTAGCTTTTTCTCTTTTACATGTTTGCATTGCTAATTACAATCAAATCCTAATAGGGATTTTTGGAAATTATTCATTTGGATTTTTCTGAATTCTTCTTCCTTCTCTTTGTATTTGAACGAATCAGTTGATGAGTGAATAAATGGTTCAGCAGTGCAAATCCTGGGACAAAAATGAGTAGATGTTGGGAAGTCTGGGACTGCCTAGAATTTCTATAGTGTCTTAGAGCATAGGATTACTTCCAAGGGATAAAAAGGGATGGGAAGTCCTTCCTTCTGAAGGTTCCAAACTGGGATGGGCTCAAAAGGGTATGAGCCATGTGAGATCCCCAGAATCTGAGTACATTTTTGATTCCTCATGTATCAACCTAGGCTGAAGCAGTACCATAAAATGCATATAAGTAGAATGGTCCACCAAACCTCATAATTTACATTGCCTACCTGTTTAGATTTCAAAAGTCACATTCTTTTTATTGGTAAGTCTCATTGGCATTCAGATCTGTGTAACTAGTACTCCTCCATATCTCATCATTCTGCCCCAGAGACTGTGTTCCTTACCTGGTCCCACACAAAGCCCTTAGGGCCACTGTATAGAGTCCTGAAGATCTTGAAAACTTGTAGCAGGTACATGATTCTCCAAGTTTATTGTATACAGATGATAATTGTATACATTTTCCCCCAGAATCCAGTGTGTGGTTTCCTATACATAAGATCCCTTTGCTATGATTCATCCAAAGATGTCTCACGTGATGAATGAAGAAATTATCTATTTTACTTCTCCATCTTTTTTGCCTCCAAAATGTTGCAGATCCATCAATGCCTTGGGCTCAGATTCCACTCCTGCCCCGTGTTCCAATTATCTGTTTTCTCCAAAACAAACTACTCTAAACTCAGTGGCTTAAAACAATAATTTATCATTGTTTCTCATGGGTGTCTGTAGTTAGAAGGGTCCCAACTAGAAGATTCTCATTTGGGGTCTCTTGTGTGATTGTGACCAGCTAGCAGCTATGGTCAAAGACATCTGAGGACATCACTGGGCAAGACATCCACAGTGGTTCACTCACATGGCTGGCAGTTGATAATGGCTAATAGCTGGGAGCTCAGCTGGGATTTTAATGAAGAATTTTCTTCGAATATCACTACCAGTTCAATAGAAATATGCATTATATTGGCAGGATCACTAAGTAATTATAGCCTGCTTTGGAGTTAATGCCTACTATGGGGAGGTAAAAATCTCAAAAACCTTCACTGATGCATGACTCTCTTGTGACCTTCTAGAAGGCTGAATTATATGTGATGTTAACCTTATACCTTTGTTTTCTCTTTTTAAGATGTAAATGTGGCTATCACCCAGTTAAGATATAAATGTGCCCATCGAGCCAAATCAAATGCAGTCATGGCTGAACTTGGTCCTTGGTTGAAGTTTACTCACCGTTCATTCCAGGAGTCTGATTGACATTTAAAGGGAGGGAGTAGAACTTAGCAATAATAAGTAGAAACTCAAACTTTCAAAGATATAGCTTCGAAATATTGTAAGCTTTTTTAAAGTAGTATATGTAACTTTCTATCTGTTTCTCTTTCTAGCATGTGTGCGTGTGCACACACACATACACACAAATTATTTTAAAGCTCTGTTGGTTTAATAAGTCTTCATTGTCAGAGCTGTTTCTTGAACTCTGTGTTTTCATTGGATTTGATATACACGGCAATTAGTGTGAAGAGCAAAGTGCCTCCTGACAGCTGCAAATGCTGTTAACGCTTGAAAAAGTTGCTTTAACATCTTCCTGGTTAGATTTGCTTTTCCTTTCTAAGGCCTTGGAATTAAATCTGATTGTGAGGTGGTTTTCATTTCAAGTGTTTGGCATTTCCTCTTCCCTGAATTCTGTGGCTTTGAAAAGTTAACTGAAAAATGAAATATTTAAGTGTTAGTCTGAAACAGAAACTGTACTAATTAAGTTTCCTCAGAACAAAATGGAGTGGAAAAGTAATGCCTACTTTGGTATAAAAAAAATCTCTGCTTTAATTATGAAGTACAACCAGAAGATATATGCCATTTCAGGCTGTTAGGAAACCAGGATTTTGTTTTGAAATACATTTTTGCTTAAGTACCACAAGTGTAAAGGGAACCAAATAAGAGACTCCTAGTTCAGCTTCAGAACCTCTGTTCTGAAGGTGACATTGAGCAGATGAGGGATGCTATATTGGTGGGTAAATAGAGAAATGCAAATCTGCAATGTGCATTTACCCTCAGACTTGCAAGGAAGACTTGTTCCAGGATCTAACAAGCCATTCCAACTTCTCTGGAAGACTGGGGAAATCTGGCCCAGCCTGGCATGACTCTTAGAAAGCTAAAGTTGTTAGTAAAAATCACATAGTCACTTTTTGAGATATATAACTTCACTCTACTTTAGCAGGTTTGGTTTAGAAACATTTCTAAATTTATTCATCCTTTACCAAAAAAAGTGTCGGTGGACTCTTCACTTATCCCTTAGTTTGACCATTACAAAAATAGTCGGGTGGGAGACTGTCAGTGTTGTCCAGGATTGGGAAAATATATTTAAACTAATGAGAAATTTTATGATTGATGATGAAAGGAAAGGCAAAATGAATTTTCAGTTTATTGACTATTTTGTCAAAACTATGTTACATTGCCAGCTTGAGGGTTTTTTGCAAGTTATTTTAATAAGCTTTTCTTTAGATTAAAAAAATTGTAGTAGGAGAACATTAGTTTTCATACATATGAATGTGTTGGTTCTTTGAAACAAAAAACAAAGCATTACAGAAATATTCATTTAACTGAAACCCCTGGGCTTTGATATGGAGAAGACAGGGTCACTTACTTTAGTGTTTTAGTCATCTCCTGCTGTTTCAAGATGGTCTTATCAGCATGACATTTATGGAGCACTCCAGTAGCAGCCCAGCACTGTCAGATAACTAGTGCAGCCTGTCACCTGCAAAATGTTCGCAGGACCATTGCCTGAAAGGGATTGGGATGAAACCATTGTCCTTCATTTTGTTAATGTCATATTGGGACACTCTCAGGCCTGGGAGTAGGCAGTGCAGAGAGGATGCCAGGACACCCTCTGTCTCCCTCTCTCTCCGTTTGTCACTTAATTAATTTGTAGCCACGTGTAGTGCCACGGTGATAGGGGTGTGTGGTAGCTCGATCCATTTGCTAAAGAGCAAATGCTTCACCGAATGCTGCCAAGCCACTTCCAAATGTCTTTTTGAATATGAAATCATCTGAGGGCCTTGGCAAGGGAACACTTGTATTTGAGGGCTCCTGGCACTGTGTTCCCTCTAATACTGAGAGTAGAAGAAAAAGAGATAACTTGAAAACTATTCCTTTGGAACTTGTAGTCCACTGACTACACCCAGAAATAGCCCCTCACACTCTGAAATTACTTAATTTTTCTCCAATCTACAGAAATTCGCCACTATGTCTCTGTTCTGCAAACTACATGGAAATTTTGTTCTTGTAAATGGCTTCCAATACAACAGTGTTTGGAAGAGTGGGAAGAGTGTGGGCTTTCAAGGCAAGCAAACACAGATTTAAAACCCTACTTCCTGACTTCCTAGCTCACTTGCTCTCCATATCTGTTCCCTTGTCACTAAAATGTGGTTAATAATACCAACTACCTTGTAGTACAACAGTGAGGAGTAATGATATCATATGTGTAATCCTAACATAGTTCCTGAAACATAATAGCTATTAGTAAAAATTATTAGTAATTTATATATTATATATTAACTTATGTGTATTATATGTTAATATTATTATAATATACTCACTTTCCATATTGAGTAAGTTATAGCAAAGTACTTCAGTCTATTCAAAGGGATAGAGAAAAAAAGGTCCAACCCTACCTATCATGTAAGCTAAAGGGGTTGTTAATTATGCCCTTTTAGACACACCGGCATCTAATATGTCAATGTGATTTTCTGACCTAAAATTCTCCCAGGCCTATACATATACACATATACATTCTCTATCATACACACACACACACACACACACACACACACACACACACACAAACACACACACACATTAAATAATTCAGATATGAAAATTACATCCGAAGTCTTAAAGCTTTGTTAGCTTCTCTACCTATCAGTATATTTAGTTAAATTATCTAGAAATTCTGCTTTTGAAATCTTAGAAGAATGTATTCAGCATATTACCACCCTGGAATAATGAAGGCTATTGTCATCCATAGAAGGAAGGAATATTGTGATCTGTGGAAAGAACAGAAATTTTGGAATCAGACAGATTTTAGTTTGAATTCCTGCTCTGCCACTTGAGAGCTATGTGACTTTTGGCAGGTTGATTCAATTCTTTAGGATTCAGCTGTGTTATTTGCCAAATAAGATTTAAAACATTTACCTAGTAAATGGTAAATAGGGTGATTATAAAAATTAAATGAAACCATCTACCTAAAAAGTCCAGTTAATGTTAGTTCTTTCTCCTTTCTTTCCATCAACATTGTACATGCTATTAATGGAAGTCAATGCCTCTCTCTGGTATAATTTGAGGACTGAGCTTTTTACAGCAAGTCTACCTGAGCAATTCTCTAGGCAAATGCAGTTTAGATGAAGCACAATGTCTACACTGCTCATGACTCTTCATTTTAACCCTTTATTTCTGCCCATTAAGAATCAGAAGAACTTAGGTTATGTACTGACCACTGTTCTAGTTGGGAAGAATGGTATGATTCAGACTTATTCTCTCTGACTTGTCATCATGAGTAATTTACAAAATTCATGAATTTAAGCAACCATTTTCTGAGTTAGAATTCTCATTCAACACCAGTGTAAAATGAATTGTCAACTAAGGACATAAAAATCAGCCCCCAATTCTACTTTCACTAATATGAAATAGATGTATTTTTCAATTAAGTGTGAATGTTCAATGTTTCTCTCTTCCCAAACTAGTTTATAATGTAAACTTAATTGTTAAGACTATACTGTGGCAATAAGTAAGATGAATTGATGAAGGAAGTACTATTTATAGGAGGCAGAGATTAATGAGACTAAAAACAGGAAACATGCATAATCAATTTTGAAAGTCAGAAAGATAATAATTTTAAATACTTATGAGATAATCTATAATTAAAATTCAGCTCTTATTTCCTAATTTAATTATTTTTACAATTGCGCTTCATATTCTGTATTATCGTAGTAGATATAGAATATTGCTTTTTAAAAATCACAGGTAAGTCTGTAAATCTTAAATATAACTAATAGGAAATACTTAAGAAAATAGGTGATTTTTTTTCTAATAACAATTTTCTTTATTAAAACAATGGATTTCTGGGGTTACAAAATCTGATTTAACTTCAATTGCTATTCAGTTCATGGTGTTTAATTCCACAGTCTCAGTGGGGACATTGGAGGCTCAGTCCCAGTTCAGCCTCTAATATAGACCTTTAATGAGGTAATTTCCTTCCTTTTAATGACTCACAATTAAATGCACCTATAAACACAGTGCAGCTAGTTATATCAACTCTCCTTAGTTGTAAAAATTATTTCTGCTTCAGTCATCCAACTGTGAGGCATTTATTCTTGAATTGCAATCACTAAAGATATGTTAGCTCATTATTATTTTCCAGATTCAATACCTTAAACAATGTATTTAAAGTAATAAGTTCAGTAAAATGCCATTTATTCTGTATTTTACTGTATATTAAGACTTGTAATAGGCACAGCACATACATCAACTTTAAATTTCTTTTAAAGTCCACAGGGGAATGATCACTAATTTTATTTTCATGGAAACTGTGCCTGAGAGGGTAAATAGCTTATTTGCCTGAGGATTAACAAGGCTTAAAATCAGGATTCTCTGATTCCACAGTCTCTTTCCACTATTCCCAATTAACTCCTCCAAATGCAAAACTAGTGAAATTCAATTCAACAGAAAAATGCCAAGTTCCTACTATGTGCCAAATACCATGATGGGTTATATGAAAGGAGCAAAGATGAATAAGACTGTGCCTTTAGCAATCATGAGACTCAACAGTGTCACCTCCACTGTTAGACCCATGGACCTACAGTGGCTTCCTGTTGCCTTTTATTCAAAATCTTAATTCATCAGCTCTAATCAAGGTAGCTTATCAATTCTTTCCCATACTCCACCTTCAATCTCACTTCACTTGACTCTCCAACACAATTGTACTATTAGCAATTCAATTTCCGTACAGGCCTCTATAGTATCATTCCATATTTACTCTTTCTATTTAGAATCTCTCTGTTTCCAACCTTGCATTTAGCTACTAATCTTTGTCCATCCTTCTTCCAAGATCCACTGCCACCAAATAGGTGTCCTATCTGCCCTTCTATTCTGTGAGTTTTCATCAAGTATGCATGTACTTTATATTCTTCTGCTGCTTTGTGCAAGGTCTTTGTTTCAAGTGTATGGCATAAGACCACTAAGAGCAAGTTCCACATCACTTTGGATCCTCTATTCTTACCATCAAGTACCACCTACTTACAGCGCTCTCCAATAGAACTTCCTGTGGTGATGCAAATATTTTGTATCTGTACTGTTCTATAAGATAACCACTTGCCACTATTGAGCAGTTGAAATGTGGCTACTGCAACTGAAAAAGTGAACTTAATTTTACTTAATTTTATTTATTTTTAATTTAAATAGTCATATGTGATTATCATATTGAACAATGCAGTTAAAGTGTTATGCAAAATGTGAGTAATGAATAAACTATCAAATTACCTAAATGGACTTATAACAGTAGAGAAATTTTATTAAAACCATCCAATTGATAACAACAACAAAAAAATCAATGTATATGAAGCAGTGCTCTGGATTTTACGTGAAAGCATTTATTCTTTCATTGCTATTAAGTTTAATTGTATAGTCATAGAATATATGTATCATGAAGAACAAACTTGATAAATTCTTGGAATCTCTTCTAATTCTCTAAATATAAAAACTAAGTTCAGTTTCTCTAATGACCAAAGTGAATATTTTCAACTCACAGGTGGAAAATTTTCTAATAGTAGGGTCTTCTACAGAAGTTGTGCTAAAAGACATTTTAGTGTTGTATGAGTTATATTTTAAAAATCACTAAACTGAAATGATTTCATGAGATCCCAAATTGGTAAGGCTGTAAATTCAAAATCCATTTAGAGTTCACCTTTTAAATCATAGAAAATTACTTCTTTTCCAATTAACAAGGAAAATTATAATGTCTGAATTTTTAACTTAACAAGCCATGAAACAATCATCAGCCTCATGAAGAATCCATTATACACAATTAATGGAGGTAAAATACGGAAAAAATTATTTAAAATTCATATAACAGTTTTATATATTGATTTATACTGTGTGCAATGAAAATATTTATTTTTTAGAAAGACAACATTGACTCTGCTTTTTGATATGATGGAATCTTTGTTTAATTTAATAGCACTGGCTCACTGAACTGGAAATTTTAGCAATGGTCTTTGCTGCTGCCATTCATGATTATGAGCATACGGGAACTACAAACAATTTTCATATTCAGACAAGGTAAGTTAGATAAAGGATTAACTTTTCTAAGTTAAAACTTGAAATTTATTTTTCTGAATATTACTTATTTTTAAGAGGATTTCAGAATAATAATGAAGATGTCTAATAAGAATGGATTTTAGCAAAATGCCTTAAGCTTGGAACACCTCAATTCTTATTTATCAAGAATCTTGTATTTTGGTGGCATATTTAGCAATTTAAAGAACATAAAAATGTGTAAGATAATTTTTCTTTGCCCAGAACTTGCACTAAGCTATCACACAACTCAGACATTTATTCACTGGGACAAATCTTACAATATTATTGTTCACGGCCTCAGTCTGGTGTCATTATATATTTGAAAGTAATGAAGTTCCGCTTCTGAAAAAAAATCTAAAGATCAAAGAAATCTTATTTCCAGGTTAGCATGCAATATTAAATTTAAACTAATTAGAAAATTGGATTTTTAATTATGGTGATAATGGCAGTTATTAGAATCAAAATACCAGAGTAGAGGTGCATTAGTCTGTTACAAATATTACATAATACTACAGATTGGGTGGTTTAAATAACAGACATTTTCTCACAGTTCTGAAGACTGGACATGCAAGATCAAAGTGTTAGCAAGTTTGGTTTCTTCTGAGGTCTCTCCCCTTGGCTTGCAGATGGCTGACTTCTTGCTGTGTCCTCACATGACCTTTTTTCTGTGCTTGAACATACCTCAGGGTCTCTTCCTCTTCTTATAAGACATCAGTCATATTGGATTAGGGCCCACCCTTTGACCTCTTTTAACATTAATTATCTCTTTAAAGGCCTTATCTCCAAATACGTCACATTCTAAGGTACTGGGGTTAGGACCATAAACATATAAATTTGGGGGAACACAATTCAGTCCATAATAGAAAGGGGCTCTAAGCTCTTTTTGGCTGAAAAGAGATTTCAGTACCCGGGAAACAGAATTTGGTTTAAGACCCATCAGGATCCAATTCACTTGTTTACATAGGATCCTGAATTTCTATGTCTTTCACTAGTCAGAGATGCTTAAGATGGAGATGTAAGTCGAGAGACTGGTTTCTTTCTGGAACTACTGTAGAGCTCTCTATTCTTGTTGAGGGAAAACTAAACCCAGTTATTTTTTGTTTGTTTGTTTTTTTAAATTAATAGACTTTATTCCTTAGAGTAGATTTAGGTTTACATAAAAATTGAACAGAAAGTACAGAGTTTCCACACACTCCTTCCCCAACCCCACATTTTCACTAGTGTTAACATCTTACATCAGGTGTGGTACATTTGTTACAATCGATAGACCAATATTGATACATTATTATTAGCTAAAATCTATAGCCTGCATTTTGGTTTGCTGTTTGTGTTATACATTTTATGGGCTTTACAAATGTATAATGCCATGTATCCACCATTATAGTATCATCCACAATAGTTTCACTGCCCTAAAAAGTCCCCTGAGCTTCATCTTTTCATTCCTCCCTCCCTCCTTCCCCCTTTACCCATGGCAATCACTGATCTTAAGATCTCTAGTTTCGCCTTTTCCAAAATGTCATGTATTCGAAATAATGCAGTATGAAGCCTTTTCAAACTGGCTTCTTCCACTTAACAATATGCATTTAAGGTTCCTCTATGTCTTTTCATGACTTGATAGCTCATTTCTTTTTACTGCTGAATAATATTCCATTGCATGGGTGTACCAGAGTTCATGTATTCTACTATTGAAGGATGTCTTGGTTTCCTCCAAATTTTGGCATTTATGAAAAAGCTGCCATAAATGTTCATGTGCAGGTTTTTGTGTGGTCTGTTCATTTGTATTTTAAGAGCAATATTTCTAAAAATTGATTTTCCAGCTATAGGAATTTGTTGTTTTGATGTGGGGAGCATGGAACATTTTATTAAAATACTGAACATTTTAGGGCTTCCCTGGTGGCGCAGTGGTTGAGGGTCTGCCTGCCGATGCAGGGGACGCAGGTTCGTGCCCTGGTCCGGGATGATCCCACATACTGCGGAGCAGCTGGGCCCATGAGCCATGGCCACTGAGCCTGCGCGTCCGGAGCCTGTGCTCCGCAACAGGAGAGGCCACATTAGTGAGAGGCCCGCGTACTGCAAAAAAAAACAAACAAACAAACTAAATACTGAACAAACCAAAAAACAAACCAAAAAACAAACAAAAACAAAAAACTAAATACTGAACAAACCAAAAAACAAACAAACAAACAAACAAACCAAATACTGAACATTTTAGAGCTTCAAGGGATCGTACGGTGACTGAGGTCCACATTATAGATCATCTGGTCTAAGCCTCACAGTCTAAGAAAAGAAAACAAAGATCTTAATAGGTGAAATTACCTAACTATATGCACATAGTCAGCAGATGGCAATAGCGGGGTTGAGAAGCTGAGATGAGGGACACTTACTCTCAATCCAGTCTATTTACATAACTCTGCTCCCATGGGCACAGACAGACATATAACAGTCAATCTTTTACAGTCTTAAATGGATGGACTTGAAAATTATGGCCCCTTGACAGAGACAGAGGGAGAGTTGAAATTCAAACAATGAAATGTTGGGGAAAGCATTCTTTCTATCCCTAGACTCTCCCAGATTGACAGAGCATAAAGTGAAAAGGAAGACCTTGAAGTCTGGTTGTATAGCAGGGATGTTATTAACCTACACTTTTGTAGAGTATAGAGATGTCCTGTTTTCATTTGTGTTAAACATCAAAGGAAAGGTAAACTATGCAGATCATTTTTGCTTAGCAAAGGCTCTTCTATATCCACCAAATTCATAATAAGTGGGATTTTAATTAAAGACAGCTCATTACTGAGCCGGGCCCAGTGTAGGACCACAGTTTTAGGAATTGGAGAAGGGAGCAAGTGATTTGCTTCCAATAAATATTTCTTGCTCTTTCTATTTTGAAAAGTAAAGGCAATGGACTGACCTCCAGGAGCAATATTAAATTATCACTTCTAGATTTCTCCTTTTACCATTGATTTACAACTGGATGAAGAGTCCTAATGTACTTATACTTTAGACTGCAGAGAAGGAAAAGGAGATGGAGAAAAGAAGGAGGAGAAAGAGCAGAGAGAGGAGGAGGATGAAGAAGAACACACTTTTTACCATTTTATATTAAGAAGCTCTGTATAAACACTGGGGAAGGTCTATTATTTTACTTATTTTCTTATATATTGTCTATCAGGATCAATTATTTAATAGATTAATTCTACAAGAACTTGAACATTTTATGAACGAAAAAGTTGTAATGATCACAAATGCAACAATATGATGTGCTTTTTGAAATTATTGGCTTCACATTTTGTCCAATATATTGGTTTTATGTTACTGATATCAATAATTTTATCGTATTTTATATTATTCATTGTTACTTGGATTTAGAGTTGCTTTTCTAATATGGAAACCTACTTACTAGATAATGAAAAATGACTGAAAAATAGTTTAAAACATAGTGCAAGGCTAGATTTGAGTTCAATACAGACATTATAATTCATACAATCCTTGAAAGTGTAAATAAATAGAAATAATTTGCTCTTTGTGAAAAGAAAATGCCAAGCTACATGTAACCATGGACACTGGGTATTGCTTAGATTCTTGTTCTTTCCATAGCAGTCAAAGATTATCTCAAGCATTAAGACCATTCTGTATTCTCAGCGTCCTTTTGGATTTATGAGACAAAATCACACATAATTTGCTACAATTAAATCTGGTTAAAAAATACATCTTTGCTTGTTGCTGAGAGAAAGAAATAGTGATACTTAGATCCACATCATGCAATAACCCTGGCAAAACTGCCATGGCTAGATTTGAGATTGTATGATACAAAATATGTGATTTGCAAATCACAGTTTTCCCCATGATCTCAGCAAATTTCTGGAGATACTTGGACAAGATCTATTTAATTTTCTCTCCAACAAGGATTGCATGTATGCTCTCCTAGTTCAGTTTTCTGTGTATCGAGCTATGATTATTGCTAATAAAATTTTTAGGCCAAGGCTGGGATGATTAAAAGAAAGTCTATTTTGGAGTTATATGCTATTAGCTAACTACATATGTTATTCTACTTTTATGATAGTGCTAGGAACAAAAGAGGAAGTAATTATTCCACTGCCTAATAGGTCATTTCCCCTATATTGGATTAATAATCAAGCTTGGTTTATCCACCAGACTATTAGATACAGATCTCAAATAGGTTGCTTGCTACAGAAGCCAGATTTCTTAGTTCTTTCTTATATTTGTCATTGTCTACTCTTTGGTAAACTTTCAGTGCTAAGGTCAGTGCTAGATCACTACCCACTGAAAAGCCTGAAATAGTCTTAGTGAGACATTTTTAGTGCTGACAGAATATGTGTCTACAGGAGAAAGGAAAGGTGAGAGGAGTGTGTTGTGTGTTGGTGTAAGTGGTAGCAAAATTGTTACAGGTTTCACCTTGACTTTCCTTTGGTGCTATTTTTACTGCCTATCTACAAGTTGCCAACTTATTTGCATGGGACACTGCACTGAACATAGTAGCTCTGCTTCCATTCCATACTTGCAAAATGATCTGGCAACTTAAGGGGATAGAGGAAGAAGCAAGGGCTCAATTATACAGATTTGAGAACACTTGGAATATTTCACACTTTATGCTAGAATACCAATTTCAATAGTGCAACTTAAGTACTTTATTTGATGATCAAACGATATAAAAATACAAACAGGTGAGAAATAAAAGCCTTCCCTTAATGAATTCATCATTTTAAAATATAATGCCCATTATAAATTGGTGGTGAAGCATACATTTTAAGTTTTGTTTTACAAAATGGTTTTCCCAGTTTAACGATAGAGGACCTATAATACTCAAATTGAATTACAGCATTATAAGAGAAAAAAATAGAATCATAAATAGACCAAATGATTTTTAACATCCCCTCTGCCTTCTACCCAAAGTAAATTTAGTCCAAGGGAGTAAGGGTGGTAATCAACTATATAGAATAGGTACAAAAGGATTGGTTCTTTCAGTGATTAAATGAGGATGTTAGGTGAGTTTTTTCTCTCTCTCTGTGTCATATGTAGATCTTGCAGGCATCTGGATTGCAAATTGAAAGGAAAGGGCATAAATACATTTAAATTATGATAATACAAGGAGACTAGGCACATGACCAAGTGGGATTTATGCCTAGGTTTGACATTAAAAATTCAATTGAGGTAACCCGTCATATCAATAGGCTAAAGAAAAAAACACACAATCATATCAAGGCTAAAGAAAAAAACACACAATCATATCAAGATACAGAAAAAACACTTACTGTAATCCAATAGCTATTCATGATAAAAATATTCAGTGAATTAGGAATAGAGGGAAACTTCCTCAACCTGACAAAGAATATCACAAAAAACCTACAGTTAACATCATACTTAACAGTGAGAAACTCGAAGCTTTCCCACTAAGATCAGGAATAAGGCAAAGATGTCCCCCCCTCTCTACTGCTTTTCAATATCATATTATACAGGTTGGGAAGGAAGACAAAACTGTCTTTGTTCATAGATGACATAATGGTCTATGTAGAAAATCCAAAAACTCAACAAAAATACTTCTAGAACTAATAAGCAATTATAGCAAATAGCAAATTTTCATGATACAAGGTTAATACACAAAACTCAGTCACTCTCATGTATACTGGCAATGAGCAAGTGGAATTTGAAGTCAAAATTTAATTAAAATTTTATTTTAAAAATTTAAAACTAAAATTCAATAATGTAAAATATCATTTACATTAGCATCCAAAAATTGAAATACTTGGGTATAAATCTAACAAAATGTACAAGATGTATATAAGGCAAACTACAAAACTCTGATGAAAGAATTCAAAGAAGAACTATATAAATGAAGAGATATTACATGTTCATGGATAGGAAAACTCAATGTTGTCAAGAAGTCAGTTCTTCTCAACTTGATCTATTGACTTAATGCAATCCCAATAAAAATACCAGCAAGTTATTTTGTGTATATCAGCAAGCAGATTTAATGTGTATATGGAGAGGCAAAAAGACCCAGAACAGCCAACTCAACATTGAAGGAGAGAACAAAGCTGGAGAATTGACACAATCCAACTTCTAGACTTACTATAAGTCTACAGTAAACAAGACAGTATGGTAATGGCAAAAGAACAGACAAATAGGTCAATGGGGCAGAATAGAGAGCTCAGGAATGCACTTACATAAATACATTCAACTGATCTTTAACAAATGAGAAAATGCCATACAATGGAGCAAAGATAGTCTCTTCAACAAATGGTGCTGGAACAACTAGACATCCACATGCAAAAAAAGGAATCTGAACACAAACCTTACACTCTTCATAAAAATTAACTCAAAATGTATGATAGGGCTTCCCCGGTGGCACAGTGGTTGAGAGTCCACCTGCCGATGCAGGGGACACGGGTTCGTGCCCCGGTCTGGGAAGATCCCACATGCCGCGGAGCGGCTGGGCCCGTGAGCCATGGCCGCTGAGCCTGCACATCCGGAGCCTGTGCTCCACAGTGGGAGAGGCCACAACAGTGAGAGGCCCGCGTACTTAAAAAAAAAAAAAAAAAAAAAGTATGATAGACCTAAATGTAAAATGCAAAACTCTAAAACTTCTAGAAGGTAACATAGGAGAAAATCTAGATGATCTTAGGCGTGGCAATGACTTTTTCAATACGACACTAAGGCACAATTCTTGAAAGAAATAACTGATAAACTGGACCTCATTAAAATTAAAAATTTATGCTTTATGAAAGGCAATATCAAGAGAATTACAAGATAACCAAAGAGTAGGAGAAAATATTTGCAAAAGATACATCTGATAAAGGACTATTTTGCAAAATATATAAAGAAGCCTTAACACTCAACAATAAGAAAATAAAGAACCTGATTTAAAAATGGTCCTTAACAGATACCTCACCAAAGAAGATACACAGATGGCAAATTAGCTTATGCAAAGATGCTCCATATTATATGTCATCAGGGAAATGCAAATTAAACGAGATATCACTACACATCTTTTAGAAAGGCCAAAATCCAGAACACTGACAACACCAAACACTAGTAAGGATGTAGATCAATAGGAACTCTCGTGCATTGCTGATGAGAATGCAAAATGGTACAGCCGTATTGGAAGACAGTTTGGTGGTTTCTTAAAAAACTAAGCATGTTCTTACCATGTGAGCCAGCAATCACTCTCCTTGGTATTTACCCAACAGAGCTGAAAACTTATGTCCACACGAAAACCTGCACAGAGGTGTTTATAGCAGCTTTATTCATAATTGCCAAAACTTAAAAGCAACCAAGATGTCATTCAGTAGGTGAGTGGATAAATAAACTGTGATACATCCAGATAATGTAATGTTATTTAGTGCTCAAAAGAATTGAGCTATCAAGCCATGAAAAGATATAAAGGTAGCTCACATGCATACTAAAAGGTTCAAGAATTCAATCTGAAAAGGCTACATACTGTATGAGTCCAACCATATGACATTCTGGAAATGGCAAAACTGTGAAAACAATAAAAAGATCAGGAGTTGCCAAGGGTTCAGGGGATGGGAAGGGAAGGATGAATTGGCAGATCACAAAGGATTTCTAAGGCAGGGAAAATACTCTGTATGATACAACAATGGTAGATGTATGTCGTTATACATTTGTCCAAACCCATAGAATGTACACCACTAAGAGTAAACCCTTAATGTAAACTATGGACTCTGGGTGATAATGATGTTCAATGTAGATTCATCAATTTCAACGAGTGTACCACTGTGATTGGGGATGTTAATAATGGGGGAGGCTATGCATGTGTGGGGACCAGGGAGTATATGGTGAATCTCTGTACTTTCTGCTCAATTTTGTTGTGAACCTAAAACTGCTCTAAAAAATAAATGCTATTTTTTAAAAAATTATCATACAGTAAAAAAGAGAGGAAACTAAGTACTTCCATAAGTCTAGGTGTTTAATTATAGGATTTTTACGGATGATATTGTGTCTTATGACTTGAGTAGTTTTCAAAGACACTCATGAGGTCTAAAGAAATCCTCTACTTGGCATTTTGTTTTTAATTCTTAGGTCAGATGTTGCCATTTTGTATAATGATCGCTCCGTCCTTGAAAATCACCATGTGAGTGCAGCGTATCGACTTATGCAAGAAGAAGAAATGAATGTCCTGGTAAATTTATCCAAAGATGACTGGAGGTGAGTTTCAGAGGAAACCTAGAGGAAATCTAATGTTAGGGAAAAAGTTAAGTGATGTAAACTGAAGAAAACAGATGAAAGTCAGTCCTTTACTCACAAAACAAACTCAGTTCCCTTTGACTGGATGATTCTGAGAATGATTAGTGCCTAGAAGACGGTTCAGGAGCCAGGCTCTGTTACATGGAGCTGAACTATTTCAAGGCCAATTCAACATCTATATGCATCACAGCCAATCCATAAGATTATGTACCACATAAGAAAAACCTTAAGATACATAACTACATACTCCCAGGAAAGGAGCTCTACTCAGCTGTACCAATATGTGGTCCTACATGGATTCAAAATTTTAGCTTCACACTGATCCCTTCATATATTACTTTTCTATATGTGTTTAGCTTCTCTAAAAATCAAAGAACTCACTATTTGGGGAAAAAGTTATGAATATAACATACTAAAATGACCTAGATGCAAAGGGTAATCTTACATGTTTCTCCAAGGCATCTGTCTTCTTAAAAAGAAAAAAAAAATTACGTGAAATGGTATTGCTTATTGCCATGCAGGGAAAAATAACAAGATGCACCCCTACTGCTCAGCATAACATTCCCTCCTTTCTTCTTGATCCTCAGGTCATCATCATCCCCTTCATTTGACTATAGGCTTGCCAGATGTAACAAATAAAAATACAGGACATCCAGTTAAATATAAATTTCAGATAAACATAGACATTTTTTAGTGTAAGTATATTCCTAATTTTCTGTGGGACCTACTTACATTAAAAAAAAAAAAAAGGAAGCCTTTATCTTTAACTAAGATCTTGTTAAAAGTCAGTTAATGGCCTGAAAAAATTCCTATTCAAATTCAAATGTCAAAGTGTTCTTTAGGTTTGTTTCTGTTTTTGTTTTTTTCTTTAAATCAAGGTGAAAAGAAATGTCCAAAGAAGTAACCTGGAATTAAGATCTGCCTTAAAATACATAAATAAAAGTTGAATTCAGAGTTTAAAACAAGCCCTAATTTCCCATGGTTACTTCTCCAAATATTAAAACTTCCTGGATTTTCAAGGCTGGAAAAAATATGGGCTCACTTTTGCAACTGTAGAAAAAGCTCTGAAGTCAGGGGAAGGAGGCATTTTGTTTTGGGAACCCAATTCAGGCCTCTCATTTTATGCCACAGGAAACAATAGCACAGTTGGGTCACCAGCCTAGGAAGGCCAGGATCTAATTGTGAAGCCACCACTGCTGGGTATGGGGAAAACAGAAGGGCAAAGGTAGAAGCAGGGACACAGTGCAGAGGTGTTTCCTAAGGTCCGAGAGATTGACTGTTTATATCTAGAGTATTAATTTGTTTCTTCATCAGTGATTATCATTCCCAGAGGTAACATTTGTATTATTAATTTTATTATTCCTTTGAATTAACGTTTTTCTTCTCTAAGTTATTCTGTTGCTATTTCAGTGTGATTTTTTTCTATTACACTTTGTTCTTTAACATCTTTATTATTTATTCTCATAATTTACTCCTCTAATATTTTATATTTTTGTACAGTAGCTAAGAAGTTACTGTACAAAACATCCTAATTGAGTGTTTTTATAGAATTTTTCTTTTCAGCCGCTCCACAAGGCTTGCAGGATCTTAGTTCCCCAGCCGGGGATAGAACCTGTGGCCCCAGCAGTGAGAGCACCAAGTCCTAATCACTGGACTGCCAGGGAATTCCCAAATTTTTTTAACACATACTATAATATCACATGATTTATGATTTGATTTATCATATGATTTAACACTTTCCAAAAAGCTGTAAAAGATTTATTTAATAGTATAAACTTGATACTATTTTACCAAGAATTAAAATATGGATAGCGGGACTTCCCTGGTGGCTCAGTGATTAAGATTCCGCCTGCCAATTCAGGAGACAGGGGTTCAAGCCCAGGTCTGGGAAGATCCCACATGCGGCGGAACAACTAAGCCCGTGTGCCACAACTACTGAGCCCACGTGCGGCAACTACTGAAGCCCGCGCGTCTAGAGCCCATGCTCCACAACAAGAAAAGCCACGGCAATGAGAAGCCCGCACACTGCAACGAAGAGTAACCCCCGCTCACTGCAGCTAGAGAAAGCCCACACGCAGCGACGAAGACCCAACACAGCCAAAAATAAATAAATAAATTAATTAATTAATTAAAATAAATAAATAAATAAATAAATAAATAAAATATGGGTAGCTAGCTTTTTAAGGGTTTGTAGGTTTTCTGTTTGCAAATCTATTTTTTAAAGTAACTTTAGTAACTATAAATGCAGTAATTTTTGAATTTTGGCAAGAAAAATGTATAAATAAAGTAACATTTCCTTTGTGCACTAGTTTGCCTATTGATATTAGTTGATTATTGACAATATCTAACACTTATTGATTACTGTTAAAAAACAAAGTTCAACTGAGTAAATTTTAAAAATCTTATTGGCTTTATTCAACCCAATTCATGAATTGGGCAGCATCCCATCTAGCAAATGAAAAGGAGCTCCAAATAACTGTACAAAATGGTAGACTTTTATAAGCAGAAAGAGGAAGACAAGGAAGTTATTCTATCAAGGAGCTGATTATTTCAGGCAAATTCACCTTCCTTTGGGGGATGACAGGGGTCTGTCATGTGGATTACCTCACTAGTGCTGACCAGGTAATTCCACATTGATTGGTTTAAGTTTCCAATCCTGGGGGAGGTATTAAGTCTTGTTTGGTGATGTGGGCTTAGCACAAGGACTCCATTTTGGGTCTGTTGTCTCTTTTTCAACATCACATCTGCAAAGTACAAAGTATTTATTAAATTTTATAGATTTCATATAACTTTTGTCTCATTTTTCCTAGTTAACATGAATATTTTGGTACAGTTGGTATTGTAACATGGGTATCTCGTAATTTAGAAGAAAAAATGTAATTGAGAATAAGTATTAACTATCTTTGATAGCTTCCATTCCCTTAATATTTGGGTAAAAGAATTCTAAGCAAGCTATACAATATCATGAACAGTAATCAGAGTATTGTTTTCTCATTGCTCCTATCTAAAAATCCAACTGAATTGAGCACCCATAATTTTCAGCAAGAATCTCCAGTATGTGGTTGTTCTTAAAAACAAATCATTCAATCATACCATCTTTAGGTAAAATATCTTTGACAGAAGATCATAATTCAAGTTTAGCATACACCTGTAATTTAGCTTATTCTACTGGCCACAGAATGAAATAAAATATCATTTCCAGTATAAGTGACTTTTTTACCTATCTGTACTAAGCAAGCAATGAATTGTAGAACATGCAAGCCTTTACTGGCATTACTCATCTCCTGCTTACTGTGAGAATGAGCTCTTCATTCATAGACTTTGTGATATGTTCACCGTATTTGCAGTGTCTTGGTTAAAATTTTAACAGTACCAGTAGCTCTGTCTATGATATGTAGGCTCGAGGTCCCCAGGGCTTAAACAGAGAATTCCCGCTCACTTATAGCCTTGGTTTCTCTGGAGTCCTCATGATGGAAGCTCGGTACAGTGGAGTGATCCAAGTGTCAGCTTTGCTAGTGGGAACTCTTGGGGGTGAATCTTATCTCTGCTATGTACTAGCTGTGTAACTCAGCAAACAACTCAATCCCCTCTGGTGGGAAATAATAGTACCCCCTCACATAAAAGCACCTAGAACACTGCCTTGATTGAATAAATACTGAATAAATGGTGGTGGTTTTCTTAATTACAAATTCTGCCTTTAGAATAGTTTTTTCTTTAAAATTAGTTAGGATTCTTTCTGATATTATTATTTCTAAAAATAATATTTAGAAATTATGAGTGGGGGAGGGATGTAGGTGTGGGAGGGAAAGCATCCAGTTCTTTAAAAGGAGATGTTGCCCAGCATCATTCACAAATCACTCTCCTGGCAACATCCTAAAGCCAAACTTTTGTAAGCTCTTTTACATTTAAAATGTAGCATCTTTTGTGCTCATACCATTAGAAAAAAATAAAATGTAATTCGCAATATTAAGGAAATATTTTACTTGAGAACAAAAAGGGGCCAAACAAACCTTTCTGCTTTTGATGACTCCACAGGGATCTTCGGAACCTAGTGATTGAAATGGTTTTGTCTACAGACATGTCAGGTCACTTCCAGCAAATTAAAAATATAAGAAACAGTTTGCAGCAGCCTGAAGGGTAGGTGTTTTTTTTTTTTTTTCATGTTAAAGGTATGTGGGCTTGGACTCAGAGGAGACTGTAGTTGGTTACTTTGTTCTGATAATTTGAGCATGTCCTTGTTTTGACAGGCTTGACAAAGCCAAAACCATGTCCCTGATCCTCCATGCAGCAGACATCAGTCACCCAGCCAAATCCTGGCAGCTGCACCACCGATGGACCATGGCCCTGATGGAGGAGTTTTTCCTACAGGTGCCTCTTTCATGTTCTGTGTCTATGCAAATGTTTTTGGAAATAGTGGCTGTGCATATCGACGTACATCTTCTCTGTAAAGAATCCAGGCCTTGTGACTTGCTATTACCAACTTGGCCACAACACATTCTTGGGACTTCAGGCAGAATTTATTAATCTTTCAAATGAATGTATTAAATAATCCTATGCAGTATAATACATGTTTTAAAGAGGGTCAAGTCTTGGATCTCAGATGCTAATCTCAAGAGAGAAAGAAATTAACAAATGAGTCGCTATCTGCTGTTAAAAGGTAAAATGCTAGGGTTAGGTTTAGGGTTAGGGTTTGCAGAGGCAGCAAATAGCTTTCATCATAAAAAGAGAAAGGGAGGATTTATAACACTTCTGCATACATCTTGCTGGTTAGAATTTAGTTATACATGTATAGTTGCGAGGATGGCTGAGAAATATAGCTTTTAGCTGGGTGAACATGTACCTAACTGCAAAAATCTATTGTTATGTGAAAAAGCAAGCCTGGATATTGTTGACAAAAAATTGATCAATAGCCAATCTAAGAAAGAAATGGAAAATTTTATTTGAGCCAAAATAAAGATTATAACCTGGGAGACAGTCTCTCAGAGAGTTCTGAGAACTGTTCTGAAGAGGTAAAGGGGGAGGCCAGTATATATGTGATTTCGGCAAAAGGGGTGCATGCAATCAAGTATGCATCTCAGTAGAAGGTTGCTGCTAGTCACAAGGAACAGACATTTTAGTTAATGGTTTTAGTGCTTTTCTAAGTATGGGAAGATGCAAGAATCCAAGTTCACAAGAAATTTCTCCCGAAAATATCTAACTATCTGAAGGCCAGTTCTGTCAGTTTCCCCCCAGCACAAAGCACCACATCCTGATCTTCACCCTGAATTCCTTTCAGGGTGTATTGTAAGTCAGCAACTTCAGTGCCTGATGACTTGATTACTGTAGGACTGGATGGCGGGCAACATTCTTTATTTTACAATCTCTCACCTTTAGGTCTTAATTTCGACCAAGATTTGGGAGGCATTTCATGACCAATTTGTTCCATGGCGCTAGGAATACTCATTCCCAGGTTGGGCAAGAATTTCATTGTTAGGCCACTCAGTGTACTATTACTGGACTAAATCCTGTTAACAGTGGCCAGAAACTTCTGGAACGCCTGTCATACTAGTCTCTTATGGTTCAGGAAATGGTTCCCTCTTGTTGCTTCTTCCCATATCTAGAGTTACACTATTATAATCATTGATCTTATAGAACTGTATATTTGGTCAATTGTTTCAAGTCGCCTAATCATCATTAATTTTATCACAGTCACACATTTAGTAATGCAAGAAACAATAATCTTGTAAAATAGGCAGAATACAAGTACTAAGGTCATAGTGAGTACTTAAGTTAAAAACTTCCATTGGGTGTGACCCAGTATCTCTCCAGGTCATCTGACCAGTCTGCTTTGCACCAATCGCTATCTTTAAGGGAAATGATGCATTGGCATTGTACATAAAGTGCACCAAAGATGTCTGCACATACGAGGTGAGCAGTGGGTCATCTTGACCCCTTACAAGATTGCAAAAAGCAATGTTAATTTCTAAGGAGTTACATGGCTGGTGCCAGAAGGAAAAGAATTGATCTTTATGATTGAGCAGGTATTTCTGCCATTGGGGAGGTTTGGTTAATGCATAATGCAGATGCACAATGGACACTAGAGGGGAGGGAAGAGGCCCAGATGGGCAGAGCAAAAAATATGTTTAAATTTTTCTTGTCTTGCCTTAAAATGTGAATTTTTATTTCATCAATATGGAGAATGACCAGTGTTCTCTACAACAAGTATATGTTTTTTTTCTCTATGGTGTCCGTATTCTGTTTCTACTCCCACTGGGGTACTACAGTAAAATGAGCCAAGTAACTCAGGAAAGTGCTCTACTTACAATTATAGTTTTATTATAAAGAATACAACTCAGGAACAGCCAAATGAAGAAGTGCATAGGCCAAGGTCTGGAAGGGTCCCAGATATGAATCTTCCACGCTCTCTCCCTGTAGAGTCAGGGTGTGTCACCTTCCTGACACATCAATGTGTTCACCAACTAAAACGTGCCACTGAGTTTTGGTGTCAGGAGTGTTTATGGGGATTCATTACATAGGCATGACTGATTAAATCATTGCCCATGTGATTGAACTCAACTTCCAGCCCTCCTTTCCTCCCAGATGACGCTGCCCCAATATTCCAACCCTCTAATCATGTGATTGGTCTCTCTGGTGAGCAGCCCTATCCTGAAGCAATCTAAGGGGTCTTATGCCATGAGTCACATAATTAGCATAACAAAGAGTCTCCTATCACTCAGGAAATTTCATGGGTTTTTGAACCTTTGTGCCAGGAACCAGGAACAAAGATCAGATACATTATTTATGATGCCACAGTCCTGTTTAGAGAAGCTCTTTTTTAACTTCTGTATTTTCAGATTATTTGATTTCTCAACATTGTTCTTTATTTGTAATCTTTATTTTTTAATGTTTCACTTATTCTGAAAACATAAAGACCAAATACATTACTGTAGTTAGATGACTATGGTTTTTGTCTCCTATTGTCAATAGGTATATGGTTTCACTTTGAAATAGCGTTGTATAGTCCTAGAGAAAGTTACTAAGTAACATGTTCGAAATTCAAATATTTTTACATTAAAAATGTCTTTAGGGCTTCCCTGGTGGCGCAGTGGTTAAGAGTCCGCCTGCCGATGCAGGGGACACGGGTTCGTTCCCCGGTCTGGGAGGATCCCACATGCCGCGGAGCGGCTAGGCCCGTGAGCCATGGCCACTGAGCCTGCGCGTCCGGAGCCTGTGCTCCGCAATGGGAAAGGCCACAGCAGTGAGAGGCCTGCATACCGCAAAAAAAAAAAAAAAGTCTTTAAAAAATATTTTAATACATTTTGTGCTTAAAAATAAAAAAACAAATGTTAAAATCTGTTCAATTCTAAAGGCAAGCTGCATGCTATGGCCAATTAAAAATTATAATTTTATTTACTCAACGAATCATCAGACAATGGTAAATATAAAATAGACTTAGAGAGCTTTAATAACAACATTCTCACATTAGAGATGAAAAAAACAGAACCAGGAAAAGATAAAATGACTTTTCTTGGGTTAAGAAGAAATATTAAAATATTTTTAATTGAATGACCACGAAAACACAACATATGAAAATTTGTGGGATGCAGCTGAAGCAATGCTAAGAGAAAATTTTATAGCTTTAGATGCTTATATTAGAAGAATGTATAAATCAATTATCTATGTTTCTATCTTACTAAGCTAAGAAAAGTTAAGAAAATTAAACCAAAATAAGTTGATGGAAGGAGATAATAAATATAAAAGCAGAAATCGATGAAATAGAACAAGACAAACAATAGCAAAAATTAACAAAAGCAACAGTTGTTTCTCTGAAAAAAATAAAATAAAATTACTAGCAGGATCAAAAAGAGAAAAAAACAGCATAAATTGTAAAGGAAAGAAGAGATATCGTTACAGATCTATATATATCAAAAGGATAAAGAATGTTATACACAATATAAATTTAATGACTCAGATGAAATTACCAAATTATTTGAAAGATACAAATTACCAAAACAGACACAAGAAAAAAACTGTAATCTGAATATCCATATATCTGTTTTTTTTTTTTTTTTTTTTTTTTTTTTTGGTACACGGGCCTTTCACTGTTGTGGCCTCTCCTGTTGTGGAACACAGGCTCCGGACGCGCAGGCTCAGTGGCCATGGCTCACGGACCTAGCCACTCCACGGCATGTGGGATCTTCCCGGACCGGGGCACGAACCCATGTCCCCTGCATCAGCAGGCGGACTCTCAACCACTGCGCCACCAGGGAAGCCCCATATATCTGTTTTTAAACACTGTAGTTTAAACTCTTCCTGTGAAGAAAATTCCAGGCTTAAATGACTTCAGTTTTTAATTTTCATTTCAATTCTTAATTCTCAGTTCAGCTGAGAGAGGGTGAATTCTCTCAAACTTTTCAGGAAAAAATAATGCCAGTCTTACACAAATTCTTTCATGACATGGAAGAAGAGGGAAAATTGTCAATATAACCCCTGACAAAAGCTAACAAAACCTTTGCAAGTAAGAAAATTGTACACCCATATCTGTCATGAACCTAGATGTACAATTCCTTAAAATATTAGCAAATCCAACTCAGCAATATAGTAAAAGGGTACACATCATGACCTCCATTGACTTACTACTCAAAAATCATTTAGGTACTTTACCATATTAAGAGGAAAAAAGGGGGGGAATCCTATTATCATCTCAATACTTGCAGAAAAAGCATTTGACAAAATTCAAAAGACATTTATTATAAAAACTTTCAGCAAACTAGAAATAGGAGACATCTCTCAACCTGGCAAAAGGTGCCTATAGTTAACAATACTTCATGGTGAAATATTGAACACTTTCATTCTAAGATTTGGATGTCTACTCTTACCACTTCCATTCAACATTGCATTTGAAATTCCAGGTAGTGCAATAAGGTAATAAAAGGAAATAAAGAATAGATTGGATAAAAATAAATAAAACTGTCTTATTTCCAGAAACATGAGCATCTACATAGAAAATCTTAAAGAATCTGTTAAAAGCTACTTGGACTGATAAATGAGTTTATCAGGGTTGTTGAATCAATTGTATTTCTGTATGCTAGCAGCAAAATATTTGAAAATGAAAATTTAAAAACAATATTATTTATAATAGCATAAAAATAGTAAACTATATGGGAATATATTAATTAAATGCATATAAAACCTTGATACAGAAAACCACAGAATATTGTTGAGAAAAAAATTTTAAAGATCTATATAAATGGAGAGATATACTATGTTAATGGATTGAAAGATCTAATATTGCCAAGATGTCAATTCTTCCAAAATTGTTTAATATATTTAACATAATCCTTATTAAATATTACAATAGTCTTCTTTATAGAAGCTGAAAGAAAAGCTGATCCTAAAATCTCCATGGAAAAGAATCTAAAATAGCCAAAATAATTTTGAAAATGACTAAGAGTTGAAGGACTTATACTTCCTTATTACACAACTTGGTATAAAGCTACAGTAATCAAGTCAGTGTGTTACTGACATAGGGACAGACAAATAGGCAATAAAATAGAATAGTGATTCCAGAAATAGTTCCATACTTAGACGTTCATTTGATTTTCTACAAAATCACCAAAACAGCTAAATGGGGAAAGGGAAGTCCACAAATAGCAGTGGAACAACACATTATATGTATGGAAGAAAAGGAACCTGCCTGTCCTCTACCTGTACCATGTATAAAAATTAAATTCAAGATTAACCACAGGCTTAACACAAAACTATAAAGTTTCTACAGGAAAACTCAAGAGAATGTCTCTCTAATCTTAGGGGTAAGCAAATATTTCTTAGTGAAGACACATATGGCACTACCTATAAAAGAAGAAATTTGTAAAGTGGACAAAAGCAAAATTCAAAATTTCTGCTCTTCCAAAGATACTATTAAGAAAAGGCAAGCCATAGACAGAGAGAAAATATTTGTACTACAGATATCTGGCTACAGGCTTGTACCAGATTGCATAAAGAATTGCTACAAATCAGTAATAAAAAGAAAAGCAGCCCAATTTGATCAGACACCTCATAAAAGAAAACACACAAATGGGTAGTAAGTACGTACAAGTATGTTCATTTTCATTACTTACCAAAGAATTGCAAATTAAAAGCACAATGAGATACCACTACGCCCTCACCAGAATGGCTAAAATTAAAAGGACTGACAATATTAAGTGTTACTGAGGATGTGGAGCCACTGGAAGTCTCAGGCATTGATGGTGGGAGTATAAATCATTACAATCCATCTGGAAAACTACTGGTTGACATCTATTAAAGTTAAACTTAATATCGCCTATGACCCAGCATGTCCACCCATAGGTGTATAACCTACATAAATTAATGCTTGTGCTCACCAAATGTCTTATGTAGGAGTAGTTGTAATGGTATTACTTATGATAGCCCGATATTAGAAAATGTCCAAATGTGCATCAAAAATAGTAATGCATAAGTAAATCATAGTATAGTCATACAAAAGAATGTCATACAATAAGAAATGGACCAATAATATGAACCACAGTGAACCTCAAAAAAATGGATACTATAGGGCTTCCCTGGTGGTGCAGTGGTTGAGAGTCCGCCTGCTGATGCAGGGGACAGGGGTTCGTGCCCCGGTCTGGGAAGATCCCACATGCTGCGGAGTGGCTGAGCCCCTGAGCCATGGCCGCTGAGCCTGCGCGTCCGGAGCCTGTGCTCCGCAACGGGAGAGGCCACAACAGTGAGAGGCCCACATACCGAAAAAAAAAAAAAAAGAAAAAGGATACTATATGATTCCCTTTATATGAAGTTCAAAAACTGGCAAAATTAATCCATGGTGATTGAAATCTGAACAACGGTGGCCTGCCTATATGGGGTAGGATTCACTAGAAGAGGGTAAAGGAACCTTTTGTGGGTGACGGAAGTGTTCTATATCTTTATTGAGTGTTAGTTACACAAGTGTGTTCATGATTTATACTGTTAAGATTTGTACATAAACTTTTCCTTAATTTAAAAAAGGAATATATCAGAATGAAGGTGCTTCACTAGTGACTTAAACAAAAAACTCTAAAAAAAATAAAAAACTCTAATAAATCCCAGAAACTCTTGAAAATTACTGTTAGATCTCCAAATAACACCATGACTTGTATTACCCATCTTTTATTGATTTAAAACCAAAGATTTTCATGAATTCAATGAAATTGAGGGCTGATGATTTTGAAGTTCACTACCTTATTCTTGAATTTTCTAGAAAGGTGACTGATAACTGTTAATGAAACTCCTGGCATGCAGTAATTTTTGACATCTGAATTTCAGGGTAGAGGCACTTTGTTTTGTGAGGCTACTTAGCTCCTCTGTCATTCTCAGAGCCTGGTAAACAGTGACTCAGATATCTGAATACTAGAGATTAAAATACATCCAACACAAAAGGTCAAGTCTTGGAATAGGTATAGCATCATGCTGCTTGGAATGTTTTTGTGATCTTCATTTTTCAGAGTGTGTTATAGTGAGGAGGTGTCAGGTTTTCATTTTGTTTTGTTCTTTGATAAGACTCTTGGCAATAATAGGCATTTATGTAACCCCAAAATATTCAGAAATGACAGTCTTTGCTTGAATGACCTTAACATATAAGGCACGATACTTACAGCCCAAAGGAGAGGAAAGTGCATGTGTTAATATGGGCTATTATAAAATCAAAACATCTCTGTTTGCATTGCCTCATCTCTTCAACTATGAAAGTCTTCTCAGATCATAATAAATTAATATAGGACTGAGTTTTAAAATGGAATCATATTTAATAATGGAATCTTAGATTTTCTCTGGATTTTTAAAAGTAAATGACTTTTTCTTCCAGTTTTTTATTGAGATATAATTGATATCCAGCACTGTATAATTTTAAGGTGTACTGCATAATGATTTAACTTACATACATCATGAAATGATTACCGAAATAAGTTTAGTAAACACCCATCATCTCATATAGATAAAAAAATTAAAGAAATAAAAAATTTTTTTCCTTGTGATGAGAACTCTTAGGATTTGCTCTCTTAACAATTTTCATATATAACTTACAGAAGTGTTAACCATATTTAACATGTTGTACATTAGATCCCTAGTACTTATTTGTCTTACAACTGGAAGTTTGTACCTTTTTATTACCTTCATCCAATTGGCTTTTAAATCCCCTTCAGAAATATATTTAGCAAAACAGGAGAATGTAGAGCTAAAAGTCAAAATAAGTGAGTTTGCACTAACAGCGATTATGTTTTACAAGCAAAACAAGTTTATTTTTATGAGACATACTAAAATATGATTGACTCCAGAGGGAATCCATTTTTTATGCTTTCAACTAACTAAATGAATCTCTCAGTACCCTTAATTATCTTAGCCATACCACATATTTTAGCCTTTTGGAGGTAGATACAGCAATGAATCTGAAACCGCTTGGTTTGTGCTTTGCTCTGAATATTTTTGACATAAGCTATTTAACTGGATCTATGCAGATGCCCTAGAAATTGGCAAGACTGCAATGGTTTTTCCATGTTTCTTCTTATTCCTGCTCATCCTCACATAACCACCTGTAACTATCACTTTGTAGAACCCACAGTGCTAATAAGTAACTTCTTGGTATGGATCTAGCCAAGATAACAGGTTTTTTTTAAATTAAAGTATAGCTGGTTTACAATGTATTAATCTCTGCTGTACAGCAAAGTGATTCAGTTATATATATATACATCCTTTTTAAAATATTATTTTCCATTATGGCTTATCACAGGATATCGAATATAGTTCCCTGTGCTATACACTAGGACCTTATTGTTTATCCATGACAGGTTTTTTATCTCAGTTGAAACATCACGTTTATAAAGACATTTAAAATATATTCCTTCATTCCTTTAGAATGTACTAAGAATCTAAATTATGTAATATGTCACACGATCTACTGGTTATTCTAGGGAATTTGAGGCAAATCAGACAAGATCTGCCCAGAACTCATCGCTTCCCTGAGCTGCAGTAAAAATGTAAACTTTTATGTTTCTTGTTAAAGAAAGTATTTGATATACATCGGGCAAACATAAGAAGTCTAATAATGCAAAGTAAGTGATCATTGGACTTGGCTTCAGAAAACCCAAGTGTGAACATTAGCTTTCTATCTTTCCAGCAGTGGTGGATATGAGCCTTCACCTTCTTACCTATAATAAGGGATTAATACCCATTCTGTCTCCTCCCCAGGATGGCTATGAGGAACAAAATGATACAATGAATGTGAGAGGTCTTCTTACATTATAGACATGATACAAATGTGAGGAATTGGTATTATTTGTTATCCTCCAGGTCTGTGTTAATTTCCATATTTTTCCAAGGTCAAGTATCAGAGAGCCATTGACTATGAAATATTTTATTTGACAGTCACTTAAAGCCTTTGACTGAACACAGGTTTTAAAACACATTCCCTATACAACCATGAAGCTTAAAAAGCAGCCAGTTAAGAGAAGCATTTTTCTTTTGCTATGAAAAATATAGCACTAGACTTGAAATCCATTCAATGGGTTTTGAGCAAAATTAGAGACTGGATATAAATTCAAAAAGTTAGTAAAAGTACTCAAAGGAAGGAGCTAATTTTGGAACTTTCAAGAGCAACAATAAAATTTATGTGTGTGCATGTATGTGATATATATATAGATAGATATGTGTATATATATGTGTGTGTGAGTGTGTATATATATATATATATATATATATATATATATATATATGTTTTAGAAAAATCCAGAAAAAATTTGGGATGCATTGTCTCCTAAGTCAATTTTTCATTAATTTTTCTACGAAGTTCATTTTAACTAACAAATGGGCTTAAATAGACATTAAAATTTTTAAAACGCAATGTATTTCTGGAGGACAAACCAATTTCTGGATTCAAAGCTTTTGTATCATCCTTAAAAATCTCATCAGCTTTACCCTATTCTTTGGTGTAACTACTTAGGTACACCTTGTAAAACCATGGGAAATAGTAACCAGAAGAGATTAAAACTGAATCTAGAATTTGCAGTCTTGACAAATTTTTATTTCTGATTCTTAGTAAGCAGCTGATGGTAAAGGAAGAAAAGCACGTCCCCATCTCTGAGGCATGTTTCATAGCAAGCTTGTGATATTCATGAATGCAGTTAACACACTCCCTTCAAGTGTTCGCACAGCTCGACACAGTTGCCTCTGCCCCCAACTGTAATGGGAGAATTTGGAAGATGCTCCTTTCATTTAAACTATGACTGATAAGACTGATAGATTAGAGGTGGAAGTACTAGTCAAGAAAATAACCATTAGTAGAGGAGACAGGTTTTTTTGTTCTTATTCTTTTCTTGAACATGTTAGGTTGGCAAGATAACAAGAAGTTAATACAATTAAAATTTTTAAAAAATAGTTTCCATTAAAATGTGTTCATATTTTATACTATGTGAATTTTTTCCTTCTTCAACTAGTCCTTTTGTGTGATACATGAAAAAAGAATCTATATCTGAGCAAAATCTACATTTGCCAATAAGTATTACTTTATCAACAAGGAGAAACAAATAATTGGAAATGCAAGTTATTTAGAAAGAAAGGTCAAAATGGTTATTTTACCCTAAATTGTATACAGTAAGACCCCTCTATTTTCTTCAAAATTGCCAAAAGTAGTATAAAGTGTGTTACTTCAAAATAAATTGTATTTTCTGTAGCAATAAAAATATATTTAGTTAGTACATTCTCAGCTGAGGATCTGTCACTAAAAATAATAGATACAAAAAACAAAACCAAAAAAAACCCAAACTTCACAAACATACAGAACTGTAGCTACGAGCCAGGATAAAAAACCAAAGCTTATAGTATTAAGAGGCATAAAAGTGTTACAAACATTGATTACACAGGGGTACTAATGTTCTGCAAAATATTTATAACACAAAAATACAGCTATACCATATCATAAATACAGCTATACCATATCATAAATTTTACTGAAAGTGAATATGTTACTATAATAATCATTAAACTTTTATACAGTTTGGGGGCTTTCTTAGAATTTGGAAGGGCCCATTTTTAGAAGGAATGAAGGAAGGTAATTAGATGAGCTAAATCCCTTAAGTAAGTTGTTCCAAGAAAGCCAAACTAGTGCATCTTCCCCTCCTTTCACAATTAAATTTGACGGACTGGCGGTCCCTCAAATTCTACCCTCGGCCTTATAGTGGCCTCCAAGCCTGTGGTCAGGAGCTTCCTATATGCTTGCTGTTGATGTTGCTTCTGAGATCAAAATCTCTTCAACACAAGAGGTTTCTCAAGATATCTGTGCTTCACCCTTTCTTATCTTCTGCATTTCTTTAAAACTATAGAAATTGTTTTGGCTTCACAGAAAATGCAAAAAGGGAAGAAAAAATTTTGCCACTAAATCACTAGATTTGACACCTTGTTGACAGCTATCAGAGTATTTCACACCATTTAGGAAAGCATAAAAACAATTACAGGCATTACTCATTTATTGTGCTTCACTCTATTGTGCTTCTCAGATACTGTGTTTTTTACAAATTGAAGGTTTGTGGCAATCCTGCATAAAGCAAGTCTATCAGTGCCATTTTTCCAACAGTATTTGCTTAACTTCATGTCTCTGTGCCACATTTTGGTAATTCTCACAATATTTCACACTTCTTCATTATTATTATATGTATTCGTTGTAGTGATCTCTGATCAGTGATCTTTGAAGTTACTATTGTAATTGTTTTGAGGTGCCACAAACCACGCCTATACAAGAAGGCAAACTTAACTGATAAATGTTATTTGTATTCTGACTGTTCACCGACCAGCTGGCCATTCCCCTCTCTCTTTCCTCCTCAGGCCTCCCTATTCCCTGAGACAGGGCAATATTGAAATTAGGCCAATAATAATCCTTTAATGCCCTCCAAGTGTTCAAGTGAAAGGAAGAATTGCACATCTCTCACTTTAAATCAAAAGCTAGAAATGATTAAGCTTAATGAAGAAAGCACATCAAAAGCTGAGATAGGCTGAAAGCTAGCCCTCTTTTGCCAATTAGCCAAGTTGTGGATGCAAAGAAAAAGTTCTTGAAGAAAATGAAAGGTGCTACTCCAGTGAATACATGAATAAGAAAGCAAAATAGTCTTATTGTTGATATGGAGAAAGTTTTAGTGGTGTAGTTAGAAGATCAAAAAAGCCACAACATTCCCTTAAGCCAAAGCCTAATCCAGAGCAGGGCCCTAACTCTCTTTAATTCTATGATGGCTGAAAGAGGTAAGGAAGCTGCAGAAGAAATTTTGAAGCTAGCAGAGGTTGGTTCATGAGATTTAAGGAAAGAAGCCATTACCATAACCTAAAAGGGCAAGGTGAAGAAGCAAGTGCTGATGTAGAACCTGCAGCAAGTTATCCAGAAGCTCTAACTAAAATAATTAATGAAGGTGGCTTCACTAAACAACAGATTTTCAATGCGAGGAAATGGCTTTCTATTGGAAAAGATACCATCTAGGACTTTCATAGATAGAGAGGAGAAGTCAATACCTGGCTTCAAAGCTTCAAAGGACAGGCTGACTCACTTGTTAGGGACTAATGCAACTGGTGACTTAAAGTTGAAGCACTCATTTACCATTCTGAAAATCCTAGGGCCCTTAAGAAATATGCTAAATCCACTCTACCTGTACTCTATAAATGGAACAATAAAGCCTGGATGACTGCACATCTGTTGACAACATGGCTTACTGAATATTTTATTTATTTATTTATTTTTGGCTGTGTTGGGTCTTCATTGCTGCATGCAGGCTTTCTCTAGTTGCGGCGAGCAGGAGCTACTCTTTGTTGCAGTGCGCAGGCTTCTCATTGTGGTGGCTTCTCTTGTCGTGGAGCACGGGTTCTAGGTGTGCTGGCTTCAGTAGGTGTGCACGTGGGCTCAGTAGTTGTGGCTCGCAGGCTCTAGAGCGCAGGCTCAGTAGTTGCAGAACATGGGCTTAGTTGCTCTGGGGCGTGTGGGATCTTCCCAGACCAGGGATCGAACCCGTGTCCCCTGCACTGGCAGGCGGATTCTTAACCACTGTACCACCAGGGAAGTCCTACTGAATATTTTAAGCTCACTGTTCAGACCTATTGCTCAGATAAAGATTCCTTTCAAAATATTACTGCTCATTGACATTGCACCTGGTCACCTGAAAGCTCTGATGGAGATGCACAACAAGATTCATGTTGTTTTCATGCCTGCTATCACAACATCCATTCTGCAGCCATGGATCAGGGAGTAATTTCAACTTTCAAGTCTTATTATGTAAGAAATACATTTTATAAGACTATACATGCCATAGATAGTGATACCTCTGATGGGTCTAAGCAAAGCAACCTTCTGGAAACCTTCTTGAAAGGATGCACCAATTCAGATGCCATTAAGAACATTTGAGATTCAAGGGAAGAAGTCAAAATATCAACATAACAGGAGTTTAGTAAAAGTTGATTCTAACCCTCATGGATGACTTAGGGGTTCAAGACTTCAGTGGAGGAAGTAACTGCAGATGTGGAAATAGCAGGATAACTAGAATTAGAAAAGGAGCCTGAAAATGTGACTGAATTGCTGCAATCTCATAATAAAACTTTAATTCATGAGGAATTTCTTCTATGGATAAGCCAAAAAAAGTGGTTTCTTGACATGAAATTTATTCATGGTGAAGATTCTGTGAAGATTGTTGAAATGACAACAAAGGATTTAGAATATTACATAAACTTAGTTGATAAAGGAGCAGCAGATTTCTAGAGGGTTGACTTCAATTTTGAAAGAATTCTACTGTGGGTAAAATGCTGTCAAACAGCATTGCATGTTACAGAGAAACCGTTCATGAAAGGAAGAGTCAACTGATGTGGCAAACTTCATTGTTGTCTTACCTTAAGAAATGGCCACAGCCACCCAACCTTCAGCAACCACCACCCTGATCAGTCAGCAGCCATCAACATTCAGGCAAAACCTTCCACCAGCAAAAAGATTACAACTCACTGAAGGCTAGCATTTTTTAGTAATAACGTATCTTTTTAATTAAGATATGTTCATTGCTTTTTTAGACACAATGCTAGTGTACACTTATTAGACTACGGTATGGTATAAAAATAACTTTTATATGCACTAGGAAACAAAAAAACTCACGTAACTCACTTTATTGCAATGTTTGCTTTATTGTGGTGGTCTGAAACCAAACCTACAAAATCTCCAAGATATGCCTGTACTAGTTCTTTGTTATGGCCTTTCCAATAAGAAACCCCAACAAGTCCCAAGGGAATTGCTAAGATGGGCAAAAACTATCAGGCCTGAGAACATCAGGCTATCTTGTGTTTCCAAGTTGATGAAACCACTTTCTGTGCTTCTCTACCTGCAGGCATATCCCCAAGAAAAGATGCAGACATCCAGGGGCATAATTAAGTGGTTGGTTAATTAATTGAGTTTAGTGACCTAGGAACCTATAATTCTGCTGCAACCACTTGTGTGATTCAATACACCAGAACATACATGTATTCAGTAAGTTATTGATTTTTAAAAGTATATTTTTGACCTCCTATGAGCAGCACCCTCAAATGAAAGAACAACCTCCAAGAAAAATATAAACTAGTTGATGTACACAACGTCTATTGCTTTTGACCTCTGATTTTATCTTGATGAAAAGTAAATGGGAGAGAGTAAGGAAAATTGTAAAGTTTGTCAAACTTATATTCAGGTTTCCTGACTCTCCCTTTACATATCTTTTCCCCTCCCTTAGGAGAACCTCCCTTGTCCTATTGGATTTCTGATTCCCTCATAGTCTGGCTACAGGGCCCCTTACTAATCTTGCACTCATGGTCTTTATTCACCCTAAAGAATAAATGACACTTTGAAATATTTATAAATAAGTTAAATAATTACTGCACTATAGCATTCAATGTGCTTAGCAATGGAAACTTAATATTCTAAATCAATTGTGGAGTACAAGAAGCAAATAGAATATAGAATCTCCCACTTCATCTGTAGGAAGATCAACCCTGCATATGTCTGTCATATGCTTAAGTCCTATATAAAAATGTTGCCATCCAGCATTCCATGAAATTTAGCTCATGGAAGGTAAATCATCACAATGCCTTTTGCAGGCCGAAACAATAATTTTCAGGTCAAAGAACTTAAGTGATATAAAACTACATCTTTTAAAATATCACCAACACCTTAACTAATAAAATCAATGGATCATCTTTGCATACATCAATTAAGAATCCCTGACTGAAGGCTGTTGCTGTGTCTTGCCCTGGTGTCCTGCCTGCCACCTGCTGCAAACAATGGGGTGTCACTCCAGGACTTTGCTTCAGACAAATTGTGGTTCAAGATGGCAGAGTAGAAGGATGTGCACTCACTACCTCTTTCGAGGGCACCAGAATCACACCTAACTGCTGAACAATCATCAAAAGGAAGACACTGGAACTCACCAAAAAAGATACCCCACATCCAAAGACAAAGGAAAAGCCACAATGAGATGGCAGGAGGGGCACAATCACAATAAAATCAAATCCCATAAGCACTGGGTAGGTGACTCACAAACTGGAGAACAGTTATACCACAGAAGTCCACCCACTGGAGCAAAGGGCCCCATGTCAGGCTTCCCAACCTGGGGGTCCGGCAATGGGAGGAGGAATTCCCAGAGAATCAGACTTTGAAGGCTAGTGGGATTTGACTGCAGGACTTTGGCAGGACTTGGGGAAACAGAGACTCCACTCTTGGAGGGCACATACAAAGTAGTTTGCATATCAGGACCCAGGAGGATGGAGCAGTGATCCCTTAGGAGACTGAACCAGACCTACCTGCTAGTGTTGTGGGATCTCCTATGGGGGGTGGGGGTGGGGCGACTGTGTCTCACTGGGGGGAAAAGACACTGACAGCAGAAGTTCTGGGAAGTACTCCTTGGTGTGAGCCCTCCCAGAGTCCACCACTTGCCCCACCAAAGAGCCTGTAGGCTCTAGTGCTGGGTTGCCTCAGGCCAAACAACTAACAGGGAGGGAACTCAGCCCCACCCATCAGCAAACAAGTGGGTTAAAGTTTTACTGAGCTCTGCCCAGCAGAGCAACACTCAACTCTACCCACCACCAGTCCCTGCCATCTGGAAGCTTGTACAAGCCTCTTAGATAGCCTCATCCACCAGAGGGCAGACAGCAAAAGCAAGAAGAACTACAATGCTGCAACCTGTGGAACGAAAATCACATTCACAGAAAGATAGACAAAATGAAAAGGCAGAGGACTATGTACCAGATGAAGGAACAAGATAAAACCCCAGAAAATCAACTAAATGAAGTGGAGATAGGCAACCTTCCAGAAAAGGAATTCAGAATAATGATAGTGAAGATGATCCAGGGCCTCGGAAAAAGAATGGAGGCAAAGATAGAGAAGATGAAAGAAATGTTTAATAAAGAACTGGAAGAATTAAAGAACAAACAAACAGAGATGAACAGTACAATAACTGAAATGAAAAATATACTAGAAGGAATCAACAGAAGAATAACTGAGGCAGAAGAACGGATAAGTGACCTGGAAGACAGAATGGTGGGATTCACTGCTGTGGACCAGAATAAAGAAAAAAGAATGAAAAGAAATGAAGACAGCCTAAGAGACCTCTGGGACAACATTAAACTCACCAACATTCACATTATAGGGGTCTCAGAAGAAGAGAGAGAGAAAGGACCTGAGAAAATATTTGAAGAGATTGTAGTCGAAAGCTTCCCTAACATGGGAAAGGAAATAGCCACGCAAGTCCAGAAAGTGCAGAGAGTCCCAGGCAGGATAAATCCAAAGAGAGACATGCTGAGACACATAGTAATCAAATTGACAAAAATTAAAGATAAAGAAAAATTATGAAAAGCAACAAGGGAAAAATGACAAATAACATACAAGGGAACTCCCATAAGGTTAACAGCTGATTTCTCAACAGAAACTCTACAAGCCAGAAGGGAGTGGCACTACATATTTTAAGGATGAAAGGAAAGAACCTACAACTAAGATTACTCTACCTGGCAAGGATCTCATTCATATTCAATGGTGAAATCAAAAGCTTTACAGACAAGCTAGGAGAATTCAACACCACCAAACCAGCTCTACAACAAATGCTAAAGGAACTTCTCTAAATGGGAACCACAAAAGAAGAAAAGGACCTACAAAAACAAACCCAAAACAATTAAGAAAATGGTAATAGGAACATACATATCGATAATTACCTTAAACGTGAATGAATTAAATGCTCCAACCAGGGGCTTCCCTGGTGGCACAGTGGTTGACAGTCTGCCTGCTGATGCAGGGGACGCGGGTTCCTGCCCTGGTCCGGGAGGGTCCCACATGCCGCGGAGCGGCTGGCCCATGGGCCGTGGCAGCTGGGCCTGTGCATTCGGAGCCTGTGCTCCGCGGCGGGAGGGGCCACAGCAATGAGAGGCCCGCGTACCGCAAAAAAAAAAAAAAAAAAAAAATGCTCCAACCAAAAGACACAGGCTTGCTGAATGGATACAAAAACAAGACCCATATATATTCTGTCTACAAGAGACCCACTTCAGACCTAGGGACACCTACAGACTGAAAGTGAGGGGATGGATAAAGTCATTCCATGCAAATGGAAATCAAAAGAAAGCTTGAGTAGCAATACTCATATCAGATAAATTAGATTTAAAAAATAAAGAATGTAACAAGAGACAAGGAAGGACACTGCATAATGATCAAGGGATCAATCCAAGAAGAAGATGTAACAATTATAAATATATATGCACCAAACATAGGAGCACCTCAAAACGTAAGGCAAATGCTAACAGCTATAAAAGAGGAAATCAACAGTAACACAATAATAGTGGGAGACTTTAACACCTCACTTATACCAATGGACAGATCATCCAGACCGAAAATTAATAGGAAACACAAGCTTCAAATGACACAATAGACCAGATTGATATAATTGATTTTTTTTTTTTAAGAAGATGTTGGGGGTAGGAGTTTATTAATTAATTTATTTATTTTTGCTGTGTTGGGTCTTTGTTTCTCTGTGAGGGCTTTCTCTAGTCGTGGCAAGAGGGGGCCACTCTTCATTGCAGTGCATGGGCCTCTCACTATCGCGGCCTCTATTGTTGTGGAGCACAGGCTCCAGACGCGCAGGCTCAGTAGTTGTGGCTCACGGACCTAGTTGCTCCACGGAATGTGGGATCCTCCCAGACCAGGGCTTGAACCCGTGTCCCCTGCATTAGCAGGCAGATTCTCAACCACTGCACCACCAGGGAAGCCCCGATTTAATTGATATTTATAGGACATTCCATCTGAAAACAGCAGATTACACTTTCTTCTCAAGTGCACATGGAACATTCTCCAGGATAGATCACATCTTGGGTCACAAATCAAGCCTCGGTAAGTTTAAGAAAACTGAAACCATATCAAGCATCTTTTCTGACCACAACGCTATGAGATTAAAAATCAGTTACAGGGAAAAAAACATAAAAACACAAACACATGGAGGCTAAATAATACATTACTGAATAACAAGAGATCACTGAAGAAATCAAAGAGAAAATCAGAAAATACCTAGAGATAAATGACAATGAAAACAAGATGATCAAAAACCTATGGAATGTAGCAAAAGCAATTCTAAGAGGGAAGTTTATAGCAATTCAATCGCACCTCAAGAAACAAAAAAAAATCTCAAACAATCTAACCGTACACCTAAAGGAAGTAGAGAAAGAACAACAAACAAAACCCAAAGTTAGTAGAAGGGAAGAAATCATAAAGATCAGAGCAGAAATAAATGAAATAGATACAAAGAAAACAATAGCAAAGATCAATAAAACTAAAATCTAGTTCTTTGTGAAGGTAAACAAAATTGATAAACCATTAGCCAGACTCATCAAGAAAAAGAGGAGGAGGACTCAAATCAATAAAATTAGAAATGAAAACGGAGAAGTTGCAACTGACACCACAGAAATACACAGCCTCGTAAGAGACTACTACAAGCAAATCTATGCCAATAAAATGGACAACCTGGAAGAAATGGACAAATTCTTAGAAAGGTATACCCTTCCAAGACTGAACCAGGAAGAAGTAGAAAATATTAACAGACCAATCACAAGTAATGAAATTGAAACTGTTATTAAAAATCTTCCAACAAACAAAGTCCAGGACAGATGGCTTCACAGGTGAATTCTATCAAATATTTAGAAGAGCTAACCCCCATCCTTCTCAAACTCTTCCAAAAAATTGTAGAGGAAGGAACACTTCCAACTCATTGTACGAGGCCACCATCACCCTGATACCAAAACTAGACAAAGGTACTACAGAAAAAGAAAATTACAGACCAATATCACTGATGAATATAGATGCAAAAGTCCTCAACAAATACTAGCAAACAGAATCCAACAACACATTAAAAGGATCATATCACCATGATCAAGTGGGAGTTATCCCAGGGATACAAGGATTCTTCAGGATACACAAATCAATCAATGTGATACACCATATTAACAAATTGAAGAATAAAAACCATATAACAATCTCAATAGATGCAGAAAAAGCTTTTGACAAAATTCAACACCCATTTATGATAAAAACTCTTCAGAATGTGGGCACAGAGGGAACATACCTCAACATAATAAAGGCCATATACAACAAATCCACAGCAAACAGCATTCTCAATGGTGAAAAACTGAAAGCATTTCCTCTAGATCAGGAGCAAGACAAGGATGTCCCCTCTCACCACTATTATTCAACATAGTTTTGGAAGTCCTAGCTATAGCAACCAGAGAAGAAAAAGAAATAAAAGGAATCCAAATCAGAAAAGAAGAAGTAAAACTGTCACTCTTTGCAGATGACATGATACTATACATACAGAAAGCTAAAGATGCCACGAGAAAACTACTAGAGCTAATCAATGAATTTGGTAAAGTAGCAGGAAACAAAATTAATGCACAGAAATGTCTTGTATTCCTATAAACTAACAACAAAAGATCAGAAAGATAAATTAAGGAAATAATCCCATTCACCACTGCAACAAAAAGAATAAGATACCTAGGAATAAACCTACCTAAGGAGGTAAAAACTTGTACCCAGAAAACTATAAGACACAGATGAAAGAAATTAAAGATGTCACAGATAGAGAGATATACCATGTTCTTAGATTGGAAGAATCAACATTGTGAAAATGGCTATACTACCCAAAGCAATCTACAGATTCAGTGCAATCCCTATCAAATTACCAATGGCATTTTTTTTACAAAACTAGAACAAAAAACTCTTAAAATATGTATGAAAATACAAAAGACCTCAAATAGCCAAAGCAATCTTGAGAAAAAAAAAAACCGGAGCTGTAGGAATCAGACTCCCTGACTTCAGACTATTTTACAAAGCTACAGTAACCTAGACAATATGGTACTGGTACAAAAACAGAAATATACATCAATGGAACAGGATAGAGAGCCCAGAGAGAAACCCATGCACCTATGGTCAATTAATCTATGAGAAAGGAGGCAAGGATATACAATGGAGAAAAGACAGTCTCTTCAATAACTGGTGCTGGGAAAAGTGAACAGCTACATGTAAAAGAATGAAATTAGAACACTCCCTAATACCATACACAAAAATAAACTCAAAATGGATTAGAGACCTAAATGTAAGACTGGACACTATAAAGCTCTTAGAGGAAAACATAGGAAGAACACTCTGACATAAATCACACAAGATCTGTGATTGACCCACCTCCTAGAGTAATGGAAATACAAACAAAAATAAATAAATGGGACCTAATGAAACTTAAAAGCTTTTGCACAGCAAAGGAAACTATAAACAAGACGAAAAGACAACCCTCAGAATGGGAGAAAATATTTGCAACCAAATCAATGGACAAAGGATTAATGTCCAAAATATATAAACAGTTCATATAGCTCAATATTAAAAAAAACAAACAACCCAATCAAAAAATGGGCAGAAGACCTAAACAGACATTTCTCCAAAGAAGACATACAGATGGCCAAGAAGCACATGAAAAGCTGCTCAATATCACTAATTATTGGAGAAATCCAAATCAAAACTCCAGTGAGGTATCACCTCACACTGGTTAGAATGGGCATCATCAGAAAATGTACAAACAACAAATGCTGGAGAGGGTGTGGAGAAAAGAGAACCCTCTTGCACTGTTTGGAATGTCAATTGATACAGCCACTGTGGAGAACAGTATAGAGATTCCTTAAAAAACTAAAAATAGAATTGCCAAATAATGCAGCAATCCCACTACTGGGCATATACCTAGAGAAAACTATAATTCAAAAAGACACATGAACCCCAATGTTCACTGCAGCACTATTTACAATAGCCAGGTCATGGAAGCAACCTAAATGCCCATAGACAGGAGAATGGATAAAGAAGATATGGTACATGTATACAATGGAATATTACTCAGCCATAAAAAGGAATGAAATTGGGTCATTTGTAGAGACGTGGATGGACCTAGAGACTGCCATACAGAGTGAAGTAAGTCAGAAAGAGAAAAACAAATATATTAATGCATACATGTGGAATCTAGAAAAGTGGTGCAGATGAACTGGTTTGCAAGGCAGAAATAGAGACACAGATGTAGAGAACAAATATATGGATGCCAAGGGGGAAAGCAAGGGGTGGGGTGGGGGGGATGAAATGGGAGATTGGGATTGACATGTATACACTAATATGTATAAAATAGTTGACTAATAAGAACCTGCTGTATAAAAAAATTAATTAATTAAATTTTAAAAAAAGGAATCCCCAATATCATATTTCCCATGAAGTCTATGAGTAGCCTTATTTCTACTTTAATAATAGTAATATCATCTATATTTTAGCAAGTTATTAATATTATTCTTTCACTTTATTCTCAACATGTTAAAATCAAATTCATAATAGTCTTTAAATCAAGCCCTCATCCAGATCATCTTATTTCTATTAGTGGCCCCAAAGTCTCCTTTTCATTCAGGTTTGAAGCACAAGCCTCTCCCTAAACTTACCCCAAGCCATCTCCCACACTGCCAACAAATTAGTGTTTCAAAAGTAGAATTCCTCTTATGTCAATTCCATATAGAATAAAGAGGGGAAAAGCCAGTGCCTCTCCATTACATGTAAATTAAGTAGTAATCCTTTTCCTTGTGGTTTAATACCATCCAAGATATGCATTAGACTTCATAAATACCTCTAATTTGCACAGCTCTGTGTTTTAGCTAGTATTATGAATTATGATTCTTATTAGCTAACATTTAATGACTATTGACTATATATTAGTCAGTGTCCTTAGGCGTCACATAAATTATTTTAGATAACCTCAGGATAACCCTATTAGGTAGATACTATTATATCCTTATTCTTAAAAACAAGTCAACCGAAATCACTGAGTTGGGTAACAGAGGAAAATTCATTTCGGCAAAGTCTGTGATGTGTCTGAAGTAACAGAGACAGCCTGTTGAACAGCAGTGATTTAGCTCTGCGTCTTGTGACTCCAAGGCTAATGACACAGTAATTTCTGCCCCCCCGCATCTGTCCCTTAAGCCAAGTATAAATATTAATTCCAAATGGAATGGATGTTATTCTCTTGGGAAATGGTGAGGCTTGCTGGGAAAGGTCACAGAAATTCTTGCCCTATTTTCTCTAAGTCATGACATAGTGAGACATTCCTATTTGTAGCTACTTTGCCTACTTCTTTGGTGACTGTATCTAGATTTTTCCAAGCAATTCTCATTTCAAACTTTCTCTCCCTTCTAATCAGAGGCATAGTTTAGTGTAAATGCACTAGAAAACATCATCAATAAAAACTTTAAAGCCACATGTTGACATAAAGTTGTAAAGATCATGATGAAAAGCTGCTAGAGGAAGCAAAGGAAACTGAAGTTCTCAGACAGGTTTGCCTTGTAATATGGGCTCTGCTACAAAGTAAAGGCCACTCCCTTTTGTCCCCTGATCTCAACCATATATTCTAAGTTGTGGTCTTATGCAAGGCCAGTGTACCCCATGAAGGTATACAACCAACAGATTAGGAGAAAATAGAACCCAAAGCATTCTTTCAAATATCTGGGCAGTTGAGGTGAATGGGGCAAGTGAAGTATCCTACCTCCTTTTTCTTTGTGAGCACATCTTGAATGCAAAGAATCAATGTTTGATAAACCTTATCATAATAAAGCTTTGTCCAGAGCAGCCACCTTTATTTCAGGAAACGAAAATCTAATTATGATGTTAACCCAAACAAAAATGGAATTCTTTAACCTTTGTGCTCAATCTACAATTGATAAGACCAAATAATAAAAAATCATTGACATTTCAATTTTCTCTGAGAAGAATACATTAAAATAAAATTTATGCACACAGAATGTAAGAATGTTGCAGATATTCCTCATTACTTGCTGTAGGAGATTCAGTAAAACTTGGTTAATAAGTAAAAAGATGTTTCAAAATGCTCATACACTTTTAAATTTAAAAAGCCATCCAATCATGAATTCTTGATACTGAAGGTCTGCTGATGTATTTGGCGTGGAAAAATGAAGCAGAAAAATCCATGAGATGGATTGTTAATTAAATGCCAAATAACACACCGAGAAGACTATTTTATGGTGACTTTAGAAAATTCCAAAGAGCAAAGGTTTGTCTCTTTATAATCAAGGGGTTGTAATACCAATGTGGAGTCTCTAGGTGCTGAAAATGTTCATGTTTTTTTACTTCTGCAATGTGTGCCATATGCAACATATCCCCAAAAGGAGACCATGTGAGTAAAATTATATGAACTTGAACAATAGCTTTTGTTTTGTGATAAATACACAATGCTAATTAAGAAATAAAATATGCAGCTTTTTAAGCCTTTTTATCTAAGCTGCTTTTAGTTTCTCCACACCAACTCTGTACTAATGGGCTTTCCTTTCCGCAGGGAGATAAAGAAGCTGAATTAGGGCTTCCATTTTCCCCACTTTGTGATCGGAAGTCAACGATGGTGGCGCAGTCCCAAATAGGTAATACTGAGGATTGATGGTTGTGGAGAGCGGGTGTGTGCCTGTCAGTTTTCAAATGGATACATGATGTTGTTCACCCATGAAAACCTCACTCCATATTCATGATGAATTTGATCTTTAGACTGATCTATATGGTGGTGAATGAAGAATTTTGAAACATTTTCACAAAATGAACTCAATAAAGCAGTATTAGTGAATAATAATTGTTATTCTCTTTGTAATCCTTTTACAAAATAGAGGACTTTCTTCTTTTGCAAGAGACAGCATTTCTTGTTTTGTTGCTGATTATTTTCTGTAATTTAATCCTTTGTATTTAGGACAATCCGATGAAAATATTAATATATCTGTTATCACTGTTTGCATAATATTCTTAATATACTAGCTCATATTCTTTTGGGAAAAAAATTCTTATGATATGAATAGGGAAGCCAACAACAGGAAATCTGTAAAATGATATTGCTCCCAACCATATTTATCCTTTTCATTTGTGCTTATAATGGAGACTTCAAGTCCAGCCCATGATTAAAACATATTATTGCTATGCTGCATGGTTCATATATTTGTAATAGTTATTCCCTGGGCCAGCATCTTCATTACTGATCTATATGATCAATAAATATAAGGATGACTGCCTTACCTCTCTAGTTGGTCTGGTACCACCTCCTACAAAGTGGTGGTCAGCTGTCAGAAAGCTTCTTGCTCTCACCTTTCCCCTCTTCCTACCCATGTTCCAACAGCTGTTTTCCTAGCTACCATAACACAGGTGACTCTCATCGTTTAGAAGTTGTGAATATGTCAGGTTAAGGACCTCCTTGGGCAAGCTGAGAAGAATAGAAGTGTGTGAGGCTTATTGCCGTAATGTAAATTGCTGCCATGTTAGTAGAGGTGACTCATTTGATAGTCTCTAGATCCCAGGCATTTAAAACCATAGACAAAACGTGAAAGAACACCCTGGTGGTCAATTAACATTGACTCAACTTGAAGTCATCAATTCAAACACAAAACTATTGAAATTTTTGAATGAAAAATGCATCTTAGGGCTTCCCTGGTGGCGCAGTGGTTGAGAGTCCGCCTGCCGATGCAGGGGACACGGGTTCGTGCCCCGGTCCGGGAAGATCCCACATGCCGCGGAGCGACTGGGCCCGTGAGCCATGGCCGCTGAGCCTGCACGTCCAGAGCCTGTGCTCCGCAACGGAAGAGGCCACAACAGTGAGAGGCCCACGTACCGCAAAAAAAAAAAAAAAAAAAAAATGCATCTTAATGTATGCTATGGTGAATACAATTACTTGAAATGTGAATTACTTTATCCACGTTTCTGATGGATAGGATACTTTTTAAATATAGATATTTCCCAGGACACTATCATTTAAAAAGCATCCCCGCAGTGTTCTCTTATATTCAGATGGTAGTCTGTTGCTCCCAGTTGTGTTTAAGGCAACAAGTGCTTGATTTCCAGCACCACACCTCTCCTGGGACCTCGGGTGTTGAATGTACACAGAGCTTGTCTCCTCCTCCACCTAAACACAGGTGGTAAATGCTCCTAAAGGACCGTGCCCCATTCTCTGTGTGTGTCATTTTCTAGTTTGATGAGTACTTTCAATGTAAACTCTTTATTCAATCCTGTCATCTCAAAGTGGCGGGATTAATGCTGTTCTCTGTTCTGATTTAACAGAATACGCCCACACGTTGCGAACTTAAAGCTTTACATCCTGGGAATAATAAACAGCAATTTGAAATATTAACACACTGGCAGAAAGCTCTGACTGATACAGTGTGAGAAAAAAAAGTGGTTGCCTTCCTGTGGCTTGAGAAAAAAATTTCAATTATTTAGTTTCTTTGGAGCTTACATATTATTTCTTGTTAGTCAATAATAAAATTCAACGAACAAGTGAAGACCTTTCAGAAAGAAGAGTGATCCCTCTCATTAACAGAGGAAAATAGATTGACTCTGGTTAGATCTGAAATTATTGTTAACAATAAGATGAGGCTGAGTATTAAGTAGGAAACCAATTACACTTGAGTTAGCAAGCTTAAATTGTATCACTTCCACTGCTTGAGAGATGATTTTGTAGAACAGTTAAACTCTCTCTAAAGATTGTGTTATTGGATTAAAAATAATTGCAATGGGCTTCCCTGGTGGTGCAGTGGTTGGGAGTCCGCCTGCCGATGCAGGGGACACGGGTTTGTGCCCCGGTCTGGGAGGATCCCGCATGCCGCGGAGCGGCTGGGCCCGTAAGCCGTGGCCGCTGGGCCTGCGCGTCCGGAGCTTCTGCTCCGCAACCAGTGAGAGGCCCGCGTACCGGGAAAAAAAAAAAAAAAATTGCAAGGGGTAAGCTGAACCAATGTTGTAGTTGAAACTTGTTATCAGGAGCATCAGAATCTCTGCATTATTACTAATGTTAGAATTCAGGAAATTGTAACACTTGAATATATTTATTTATGTTTTTGCTTTTGTAGGTTTCATTGATTTCATAGTAGAGCCAACATTTTCTCTTCTGACAGACTCAACAGAGAAAATTATTATTCCTCTTATAGAGGAAGACTCAAAAACCAAAACTCCTTCCTATGGAGCAAGCAGGTTTGATGTTTTCTTTTTTGCATCTTTTCCTTTTTACTTATGATTATCTTTATTATTCCTTACATTAGGCAGGAAATTCTTAGAAGAATTATTAGGTAGTATTGCCACCTAATGGCTCTGCAATATATTGCATCTGCCTTTGAAATTAGGAATTTGATGTCCACTACAAAAAATATCAAAGTACTAAGGAGTATAACAGAATTGTATTCAATACTCAAGAGAATAAATGTTATTTTAATTTTCATTAAAATGTATGAATTATGTCCTGGATATAGTAACGTGTCTGGTAGTGGTGGGCAGTTGGGAGACGGGCATTGTGTTGGCTTGCTAACAAATCAATCACAGCTCAATTGTATGTCTAGAAAGATGCCTACATCAAAGTTAGCCTTTTAGATGACATGAATACAGTGGATCTGTATAACATGTAACTTAAAATATTTCAATCTAGATTTTTTTCAATGATAAATGTGTTAAGGGATGTTATTTAAAACTTCCAGTTGCAGAAAAATTATGCTAAATTCTTGTCCATCTGAACACATAGTTTTTCCAAATAACATACCAGCATTTCCTAAATGTTGCCCTAATGAGGAAACTGAGGGAATGTTCTACCTGAGAAAGATCCACATTATCCTAGAGATTAAATGGTGACGGAAGGGCAGGGACCATTACCCCACTTTTAGCTCCAGAACGGTGATGCCGCTGTGCTGCTCACCAGTGGACTCACCACTAAGTCAGCTCATCTCAAGGTTCTGCTGCTCTAATTAGGCCTCACCCACCCGCACCCCATAATACATGTGGGCCCTGACCTGCTGCTCTGGGAATCCCAAAAGAGCCTGGCCCTCTCCATGAGGGGAGGAAGGTAGGAGGTGAGCAGCTCTGACAGGTGCTCAAAACTGGGCCTGAGCAGCTGCCTTCCTGCTTCTGTAGCTGGTTTTGTAACGTGTTTCAGGCTTTGCTTCCTCATCCCATATACTGCCCTTGGTATTTCCTGTTTTCTTTGGTGGTTACTATTAGCTCAAGCACCTTTATGTTATCACATCTTTCTCATTCCTCTAGACGATCAAATATGAAAGGCACCATGAATGATGGAACCTATTCCCCAGACTACTCCCTTGCAAGCGTGGACCTGAAGAGCTTCAAAAACAACCTGGCGGACATCATCCAGCAGAACAAAGAGAGGTGGAAAGAATTAGCTGCTCAAGGTACGGTTGTTTATGAAGGTTTACTACCATCTCTCTCTGTCCTAACTCCTCCTCTGAGATGTTGGATTTTTTTCCCCCTAGATTTCTTCTTTTATAAAATATGCAAGCCCTTGGAGGTGTTTAGAATTTGGCTACCCTTTGACTACTCATAAGAAAATTGGTTTGTATGTTAAATGAAAAGACATTCTGCTCTGTTTGTGCCATGTGGGCTGCAGAAGTATTGACGTGGGTGGCAGTGAAGTGGATGTGAAGGATGGGACAATAAAAGAGCGACAAGACTTTATGTGGCACAGTAACGTCCTCTTCATTTCTAGAGGTGCTTTTGATCCTGTGTTTTAGGCTTTCCAAGTAGTTTTGTGTTGCATTAGGAATGCAACACTTAGTGTTAGAGATTTGAGTATATGTTTTTTTCAGCTTTGCTAAGTTACTTCTTTGGCTGACAGGTTCACGGATGAGTTGGGAGAATCGTTTGTAATCGGCTACCAAAGAAAACAAATGGGAGGCTAGCTCTGTATTTCTGACATGTTTTTTATTCAGATTAATTAGTCTATTTGGTTTCCAAGGCATGTCAGTTGTATCAGTCATTATCCTTCATGCAGGAAATTAGCTTTCAAATTCCACATCTGGCCCATCTCCTTTCATGCTGCATCCCATAGACCTATCTCTCTCATGCTTTATACTCCCTGCACAGTGGCATTCTGGCAGGTTCTTATAATACCCCAGGGCCTTTGCAATGATTGTTTCTTCAGCCAGGAATTCTCCTCTTGGAGCTTTTGCAAGGCTGATTCCTTCTTGGCTGGCTGATTCATTCCTTGGCTGGAGTGTTCCTCCCTCTGCAATCTGTATTTTATTTCTAATTTGCAAAACACAGTACTTAATAACTTTTTAAATTCTCACATGGATCTTACTGTTATCATTCCCATTTTACAGATAAGGAAACTGAGGCAGAGGACAGTTATGTGACTGGCCTCAAATCCTACAACTAGTAAGTGAAGGAGCTGAAATTCATTCTTCCTCTACAAATGCAGTGCCCTAAAACCCCATGCTAGACCGCCCACCAAAGAGACCCTCCTTGACCACTAAAAGTAATGTCCTCTGTCCTGGTTTCCCCTATTCAAACCCAGTTTAGTCATTTCAAAGTGGTATCACTAGTCCATAATCAATGATGTTGATTTATTCCTTTCCTTATCCTCTGTCTTCCACATGGGAACGTACAATCTTCAAAAGTCGGGTCATGGTCTACTGTGTTTCCCAGGGTTTCCTCAGCTCCTGGTACAGTGCTGGGCATATCACAGGCACTCAGTAAATATTTGTTTAATTAAATAGTTAGTTAATCCTGGATGGGGCTGCATTATTTCTCCACCTCTGCTATTAGAAAACTTTTAAAAATACCAATCTAATGCCTTCATCTGAGTCTGTAACTTGTGTTCTCCCAGCCACTTAAGTCTGATCTTAGTTGAAAGGAAACAGTTTCCCAAACATTTGTGGCTCTATACAGCCATTACAAGGACCACTTCCTCGATGTATAACCTGTGTGATCACACAGTTCCTCCCCCACCCCCCACTCAGAATGGCCCTATGCATAATTAAATACTCTAGTATCATCATCTTGAAATTCTTAAAAAATTTGGAGCTAGGGGCCTTATTTTTATTTGGCACTGCGCCTTGCAATTATATAGCTATTCCTGGCCCTTACGAAGGGTCTTTGTAGTCATACATTATTGTCACTCAATAAAAAACATCACACAATACAAGATCCAGATGACCATACTAAAACATTTTCAAACCCATCTAACTGGAGACTTCAAGTGACTAGAATTTCCCCTCTATATGAACAAATTATACTCATGATATTGACCCTGAAGCACTATAAGATATAAATCGCTAGACCATAAGCTGTTTGAAAACAGGAACAATATCTATTGTATTGTCATTATTTCTCAGAGCTGGCTTGTCTCTGGCATACTACAGGTGCTGTAAAATTATTTACTGAATGTGGTTTTGAATGAAAGAATGAATGAATACTTAAAATTCACTTTGAATATATTCATTCAGAAAGGAAAATGAATGAATATATTAGATTTTCAGCAATGAAGGGAAGAGAGGAGGGAAACAAGATTTCTGAAACCCTTCCTATGTACCAGGCATTTTAGACGTATTGTCCTATTTTCTCCTACAACCTTGTGAAGTAGAAAGTATTATTCCCATTTTGTACGTTTGGAAACCGAGGATCACACAGCTTCTAAGCACTAGAGTCAAAACTGATTCTTTACCCCAAGGTTTTTCCCACTCCCTCCTATTTTACTGTCCCATATCTTTCAAGAAAGTTTGAAAAAATTGACTTGAAATATTTATCTTCAACAAATCCAAAGAATCCAATTGACCAAGATACACTCTGTTCTAAGAAAGTTTTAACTAAAATGAACAACAGTGAACCCCAAATACCAACCCATCACCTGGAACCTATTTGTCATAAAAGAAAACATTGTGTCAAAATTGTATTAGGGCTACAATTGCTCCCTTTCTAATAAACTTTCTGGCACTGTGATCTATTGAATGTTGTGTTGCACACAGAGGTAAATTTTAGATTTGCATAAAGTTTTCAACTTACATTTCTGGAATTGAGTAATAATAACTTAGTTCTGCAGTTAGAAAATGTAGAACCAAGATTTGAGCACAGGAAGTCTGGCTTTAAGCAAATTAAAATTATAAAGTATTTTGATAATATAATTTCCAAGGGGTATTTGTGTAGAGTACACATAGTTTGAATAAAGCAAATAATGTCCAATTTTCATTATTTATAAAATTGTACACTTGGTTTCTATTTCCAATGCAATGGTGATCTAGATAAACTTAAAGAAATATGGTAAAAACAACTAACAATGCTGGATGAAATATTGTTGAAAAGAAATTGACACCCTTAGGACCTGTCCAAATAAAGATAAAACAGAAATTCAGAGAAATAAGGAAACTTTGGAGCCACAATCTCTCCTGAGGGCACCTGTTTACCTCTACTGAAGTCATAGGTTTGCAGACTGAATTTATTACCACATCGGGTTTATGCCAGAAGTGCAAATTTGGTTTTACATTTAAAAATTCTATTACTGCAATTCACCATATTAATGATAAAAGGTGAAAAATGCGTCTCAAAGGACGCAGAAAGAACATTCAAGAAAATTCAATATCCGTCCATTTTTTTAATTCAGAGGGATAGTCCTAATCTACTATTTTTTTCCCCACTTTTCTTGCCTTCATTTTTACTGCTTAAGTTTTTGTTCTATCCTAATTTATTTCCTTTATGGTTTGAAACATTTGCACTCTATTCCTATTATTCTCATAATTAATTAGAAGATTTTAAATGTATAATCAATAGTAAATAACAAAGAGGTTAACCAATAATTTTACCTTTCCACCAAATAACACAAAAACCTTAGAAAACTTTGTAACTGATATTTTTTAAAGTTTTAGAAATACACACTTTATAATTAATAATTAACATTTAAAACATCTTCTTGAAATTCAAGAATATGAGACTGCTTTCTAACATTGTTTTGAAAAATCAAACTAGTGCAGGAAGACCCTCTCAAGGTTCTTCCTCAGCCAGTCAGAGATGTTCCTCAGATAATCAGTGGAGAGCTATCTCAGCCCTTCCAGGGCTCTTTGATTGCTAGGATTTTTCTGTTAAATCCTGCTGGTCTACCAGTTACCCCAAACTTGGACCACAATCTCAGGCTTGCAAAGCTGTGGGTTTTCCCCATGTATTCTAAACTAAATCCACCTTTATGTTGGAGAAAACAGGGTTTTGTTTCTCTCTTTTTTTTTTTAACATCTTTATTGGAGTATAATTGCTTTACAATGGTATGTTAGTTTCAGCTTCACAACAAAATGAATCAGTTATATATATACATATATTCCCATATCTCTTCCCGCTTGCGTCTCCCTCCCTCCCACCCTCCCTATCCCACCCCTCCAGGCGGTCACAAAGCACCGAGCTGATCTCCCTGTGCTATGCGGCTGCTTCCCACTAGCTATCTACCTTACGTTTGGTAGTGTATATATGTCCATGTCTCTTTATCGCTTTGTCACCACCCAAACTGAGTCTACCTCCTCTGGCAGCAAAGCTGTTTTCCACTCTCAAGCTGGGGTTGGCGGAGGAGGTTGGGAGTAGCTCCAGGCAAGAAGGTCACAGGTTTCTCTTGTTCTTACCTGAATCTCCAGAAATTTTTCAATAAATGCTTCTCAGAGTGTTGTGTTGCCTTGATTGATTTCCGGTGTGATGGAATAGTTGTTTTTGTTAATGTTTTCCAACTGTATACTTGTTTTCTGTGGAGAGGAAACCCTTGGCCTCTTTACATCACTGTAACAGGAAGTCCTCTCTCTCCATATCGGTTTTTGGGAGAATTAAATGAGTTGATTTACGTAATCTGCTTACAAGTACCTAAAATAGTAGCTACTACATGAGTTGGCTTTTATTATTGTAATTATTATTTACTGTGCTTCTGGGATACAGTAAAAAACTAAAGAGACAATAATACCTACCTTCATGAAAGAATGGGAATTAGGAGCAGGATTGAAGTTTTAAATAAGGTGGCTAGGAAAGGCTTTACTGAGAAAGTGATAATGTAAATAAATACATGGAGGAGGTTAGAAAGACTTATGGGGAGGTCTGGCATAAGAGGTGGGGGAATAAGTTTTCAGAAAGAGGAAATGACTAGCACAATATCTGGGATGTGGAGCTTGGCTGACATGCAAGAAATAACAGGAGGCAAGTGAAACAGGGAAATTGGGCAAGTGGGAATAATGTAGGCAATGTGTTAGATGGGTAACATGATGTCACATCATTGGTTTGGGTCCAAGAGAGATAGGAAAACCTTATGTATGATTTTGAAGAAGAAAAGTAAAAATGAAATGAACTGGGGCTTCCCTGGTGGCGCAGTGGTTGAGAGTCCGCCTGCCGATGCAGGGGACACGGGTTCGTGCCCCGGTCCGGGAAGATCCCACATGCCGCGGAGCGGCTGGGCCCGTGAGCCATGGCCGCTGAGCCTGCGCGTCTGGTGCCTGTGCTCTGCAACGGGAGGCGCCACAGCAGTGAGAGGCCCGCGTACCGCAAAAAAAAAAAAAAAAAAAAAAAAAGCTGAAGATGCACGTGCCATATTTCCCAACAATCTCACTTCTGTATTTTTACCTTAGAGAGACTTTTGCTCATGTGCATCAGAAGACATGAGCAAAACATCCATTGCAGCATTGTTCATGAGTGCAAAAATCTGCAAACAACAGTAAAATGAATTCATAAGCTGTGATTCATATTCATATTATGAACCAGCATACAGCTGTTAAGAAAAATAAAACTTCACTGTGAATATTAACAGGGATGAAAGGCACAAATAATATTAAGCAAAATATGCAAGCTGCTATAATATAGCAAGATACCATTTATAGAAAGTTTAAAAAAACTAAAAACTGAATAATAGGTTTTAGAATACACACATGATAAAACTAAAGAATGATGGGGAAAATATTCAGAATGGAGAATCTAGGGAAAGGATGGAGAATTTATTTAGGAGTTAGTAATATTTTACTTCTTTGGTTGGGTTCTAGACATACATGTTCATTTGGTGATTATGGTTATACCTAACATATATGCTTTATATATGTAAATATCCATTTTTTATGAATAGAATATTTCATAATAAAAAATTTTAAAATGTGATCTGCTGTGAAAGCACAGCAACTAGAATAGACATCTATTTTAAAATCAGTGTGTATCAGATACTGCCATTGTAATTTCCCATTGCCATCACCTCTGGTCTTAAATATACTGAAGATGAAGTTTTCCTTATTGCATTGAGATGAAAATAAGCAGGTTATATGATGCTTGATTAAACATCACGGTTCTGAGCAGAATCCCGGATGTTTGGTCATCATCAGGCCGGCTCTGAAACTATATTTCATAGTTGTCTCAAAAACATCCCACTAATCCTAGAGCAGTAGAAGGTATGGCTGCTTAGGCCCCAAGGTATGCAGCTCCTGGGTCATCAATAAAACAAAACACTTTTTTAAAGAGTCATTTCATTCAGTAAGCCTTCTATTAAGGATCTGAGAACAATCTGTTTAAGAATGTTGTACGTAAATGCATTCCTTTTTGACACAGTGTGTTTTCAAAAAGTAAAGCCAGTGAATGGCAAACACAAAAAGGAAAAAATTCTTTCCTCCAACCCAAACTGTTTTTGGTTAAATTTATCCATTTAGTGTGAGGAAAATGCCTTCATTATCTATTCAGCTTTCCTCAGCATCTTAAGTCTCTGCCCAGTCTCTATGTTTTTCTGTATTACTTAAGAGCAAACAGGAGATCTTAAGAGGGTGTGTGACTGTCCTCTAGTGAGGCAGGTGGAGGGAAATGGTGAGGAAAGTCACTTTTCTATTTCTACCTATGGAGTCTCAGGCCAATCACATAACTTTTCTTACCCTCAGTACATGTTATTATTGGGAAAATCCTATTTGTCCTAATGAAGGAGCAGACATTCCCATAAATTCTGACCAATCCGTGTTTATGCTCCAGAGTTTTGAATGTCTGTGATGCAGCTTTGAGAACAAGGCACCAAGGAAATGAGAAAAAATAAAAGAGTACATTTGCCTATACTGATGGCCAGTGGGTGAGAGATGCCCCCAATTAACAACCAAGGAAGTCCTATACAGGAAAGAAATGTATACATTTTAAAGTGCCATATAAAAGTAACTCATTTTCACTGGTGGCCTGACATCCTGCGTCATGAGCAACACCTGGGTCTGAAGCTGAGCTGGAGTAGATTAGGTTTTGTTTAGAACAGTACCTGAATGGCAAACACAAATATCTGTTCTCCCTTGAAGCAGAAGGGTTGCTTTTGTAAGTCATCTGAGAGACTGGTTCCTCTTTAGACACAAGAATTCCAAATTGACCCACGTCCACCAAATCCACCTAGATTGGAATAAAAACCATAAATCAATCCCAGATTTGTTTTCTTTTCCATCTTCTCAAAGAGAATGTGTACTTGAGAAAACTAGTTATGTCCCAGAATGAAATCTGGGTGGTCAGTCTGGAATGGAACGCACTATGTTTTTTACTGTACTGAGTAATTTTCTGATTTATTTGATATTGACTCAGACCCCAAAATACTAGGCTCAAAGATGATTAGGAAGTGAGAAAAGGAAGCAACATGGGAACTGAGACGCTACTGGAGTTGCACTGTGCCCAAATCACAGCTGTTTAGAACCAGAAGGAAACCTAGAGCTAGCTTAAGGCAAGCTTGACATTTTAGAATATGTATTAAAAATCTCAAACATAGCAGTGTTTTCTAGTTTCTTTTTGTGACTTACTTCCTACATAATTGCTTGAGAGTCATAGAATATGTTCAATATAATATTATTCATTTGAGCATTTTGAGACCTGCTTTTGGCTTAGTAGCTCATCTGTTCCACCAAAAAAGAAGGAAAAAAATAGGATTTTGATTAGAATTTCTTTGATATCAGTTTGGGGAGAATTGTCATCTTTATGGTATTGAGTCATCCTATTCATATATATCTTATCATTCCTATGTCTTCTTTCATGTTTCTCAGAAAGCTCATTTTTCTTTGATAATAATAATAGTAATGATGATGGAAAATATTTGATAGTGATATTAGATGTTAGGCACCATACTAAGCATATAATATGTTATGTAATCACTTAATATTTATAATCAACAAAACTATATTTTAAATTTCTGAATATATTTTGTTGGATTTTCCATCAGTATTTAATATTTTTTATTGATTTTGTGAATGAGTATTTCTTGCAGGTGTATACAAATCCAATTTGCCTTTGAATACTTACCTTCTGCAAGTAATGACAATTTTTTCCTTTCCGAAATGTATATCTTTTATAATTGTTTTTCTTGAGTCAACTGCACTAGCAAGTTTATCCAGAATGATCTGAAATGGAAGTGATAATGGCATTCAGCTTGTCTCTGAATTTAAAGGGAAGATGTTTAATGTTTCAGCATAAGTGTGATATTTCTTACTTTCTTTGATCTGCTCTTTATGAAGTTAATTTCCCATCAATATTAAGAAAATAAATTTAAAATAAAGTGTTTAGTTTTAACAAATGTCTTTTCTGTAGCTTTTTAAAATAATTCACTATTTTTCTTTTTAATTGGTTCATACAGTGAATTATATTAATAGATTTTCTAATGTTGAACTATCTTGTATTCCTTGGATAAACCCAACTTAATTGTTAGGTATTAACTTTGTAAAAGTGTATGTATTACTTTGGCTGGCATTATAAAATTTATATTTGTGGGTGAGATTAGCTGTTATTTTTCTTTCTCATACTGACCTTGTCTAGTTTTAGTATTGAGGTTATACTAGCCTCATAAAATGAGTTGGAGTTTTAAAATTCTTGAGCTTATGTGAAATTGGGAGAACTATCTTTAAAAACCATTAAGCCTAGTGTTTTATTTGTGGGATAATTTTATCTGCTGATTCAATTTCCTTAGTGTTTACATAGGATTTTAAAAGTTATTTAGTTTTTTATTTTTTTTAATTGTGAAATATAGTATACTGAAAAGGAATACATAAAAACATATGCACTATTTATAAGTAAATAACAAAGTGTACATTCTTATAATAGACAGTCATTATAGTGGCCTACAAAGAAGTAGTCTGCTGGCAAAGCTTAACAACTAGTTCAAAAAAAGTATGTATATATACACACATATATATGTATATATATGTGTGTATATATACAGGTTTATTATTACTATACAGGTTTATTAATATAAAGAATGAGTAGCACATAATTTATAAGTAATAATAAAATATACAATAGTCTATTATAAATTCTATACAGCTAATTGATTATCACAGAATGCTTTCACTGATTTTTGACAAACTCTTGTGTCCATTGTCGACTTATGGTTGCAACAGACAAATGGGTGTCATTCAGACTGATATTTTCATTTCTATCAAGGAGTAAGATGAAAGTACATAAATATATGTCAGAACTTAGAAAACATAGAAGGCATATATCAACTTTACTTGTTCATCAGAGATGCAAATGGTTTCTTGGTCGTTTAATTGGTTAGTGGCATTTGAATGCTGGAAGAAAATTCCCTCAATTTTTGTGCTATTTATAATGTAGCAGCTATAGACATGACACAGTCTTAAATTCAATCTCTATTTTTATCATTATCTCCACCATTTTAGACATCAATAAAACAATAATTTGAGCCCCGATTCGGAAAGTTTGATGATATCCATGGTGTGAATATCCCCACCATGGCCAGTTTCAAGCTATCCATATAATTTCTCTAAACATGGAGTTGGGAAAAGGTGCATGTTATATATTTGCATTTTACAGATATGGTAGAAATAACCTCGCAACACAGATGATAGTAAAATGTATCAAAATAATTAGGCAATGATGAGTTCTGAGTATTTATCACCTTTTTTTTGAATACAGTTTATTTAATTATAAGTTTATATAATTTTACTTTTAAGAAGTAGTTTTAACAAATAGTTTGTAAAATTTCTGAAATGTAACAATTGGGTCTTGGTGCAACATACTGCTGCCCATAAAGCTTTCTGTGATCCACCCTCACCTCCTTTATCTTGCTGAGTCAATTTGCATTTCTCTTCTCCTCACCCGCTTGCCTTACTCCAGACACACTGACCTCCACACTGTTCTTTTTTTTCCTGTCTTACAACATGTCAGATACCTTTCTGCTTTAAGAGCTTTGTACCGGCATCATTGTTAGAAACGCCTCTCCCCCAAATACAACATAGCTGCCTCCCTCTCTGCTTTCAAGTCCAGCTTCAGCTGTCACCTTGTCAATGAATGACTCCTCCCCTGGAAAAAATTTTCAAGTTCCACCCATGTTCCTCCCTTGCCCCCGATAACCCCCACCAACTATTTCCCCATAACACAACACTGTCTAGTCTATAAATAATTGCCTTATTAGCCTTAATTTTTATTGTCTCTCTTACCCCATTAAAAATAAGGTTCATGAGAACAAGGATGTTTGTTTTGATCACTGATGTATTCCAAGCTCCTAGAACAGTGACTGTCATGAATTCGAAATTCAAACAATTATATGTTGAAAAAAAAAAATAGGAGAGACAGATAGGGGGAGAGAGGGAGAGAGGGAGGGAGGGAGGAACAGAGGAAAGGAAGAAGGAACAAAAGAGAAAGGGAGAGAGGGAGGAAACCTACCATCTAGGCCAAGAAATAGAATATTGTGCCATGCCTTAGTAGTTCTATATGTTCTTCTCTAATCATTTCTTTCCTTCTCTTCCTTCCATGATCTAATCACTACCCTGAATTTTGTGATAATTATACCTTTGTATAACCTTAAACAATATATAGCTTAGTTTTGCTTATTTTAAAACTTGGTGAAAATGGAATCATGTCATATAAATTCATTTATGTTTAGCTTTCCACTCAATGCCATGTTTTTTGAGAATTATCCATGATGACCCAAATAGCTGTTGTCTCATTCAGCAGAGATGTTTTCTTGGATCCTGACAGAAAACATGAGACAGAAGAAAATGTATCCAAATACTGTGTAGATTTTTAAAAACTATTAAGTATTTAAGTTTTTCAAATAGTATATAACTATACTATTTCTTAGGCCACAAATCAGATGCACAGATAATGTAACTTCCATTATTTTTCTGTGACCAAACATAGTTTCCAGCTGAAGTCCCCTTTGTTACATGTTTGTAGAAAGCATAAGCTTATCAGTCAAATGTTTTAATTGAATCAGAGTAAGCCTGGTCAATTTAGGATACTGGGGAGGAAAAATTCAGATTTTTTAACCTCCTTTTCCTTCTTCTTTAGATAACATCGAAGTCCCCAGAGACTAATGAGGTGTTATGGATTTGGGATAAGTACCAGTCCTTGTTTGACTTCTGGACACTCTCCCTCTCATCTTCCCAGACCTATACCCTCCCATCTGCTTCTGGCAATTATCAGCTCCTGCTTCTGACACGGGACCCCTTGTTTCTACCATTATAGGCTGTCAGACCTTTGCTCTCCCCAGCCTGCTTACTCTCTCTCATTCTTCTTTCCTCTTGATGCTTCTCATGGCCTGAGAACAGGCTGCTCTTCCTTACATATGACTGAAGACTGCAGGGTTCTCCCAGGCTCTTTACCCTGACCTTCCATATAGCCACTACTCCAGTCCTTGTACTTGAGAGCACCTACCTTGCTGCTACCTTTCAGAATTCCAGATATGGGAATTCTGAGGAGACAAGGTCTCCTCTACTCCTAGATGCCTTAATTTATCTATAAAATCTTTCAGGCTTTCCCACTTAGAAATAACCCAAAATGTGACAGGTCTGGCTAAACCCAGGGTCCTGTCTCAGAGGCTGTAAGTTTCTAGCCCTCTTGTATCTTCCAACTCTCTTCTCTCTCCCATCTTCCTCTGGTTCCATAGGAATGGAAAAAATTGCCACTGGAACAATGAGTCAAACCTGTGCCACCTCCATTCTGAAGGCTACCCTTATCCTTCTTGCTACTCTTGGTAAAAACCTCAGTCCATATCCAGGAAATGAGAAACCTAGATATCTTCTGGAGGTATGAGTGGGGAAGTATGGAACTTGACTAAGTATTTTCCAGGAAACTTTGTCCCATTGATGGATGTGGCTTATGAATCTGAAGACTAAGAGTGTATGCATTGTTTCTGGGTACTTCACTAATAATATCTATGTCTACTTGTCTGAATGGGCATGGACCATGGTGACCAGTGGGAACAAAACCAGATAAGTTAACAGTTCACAGCATCAGCTCAACAAGACACACAGCTTTTGCAGTTGTTTCAGAAGAGAAATTAAAACTAAAGTTTGATTGTTAAATTGACTTTATTTAAAACAATATTACTCAATTAACATTTATCAAGTGTTTTTTACTACTTTGCAAGAAAAAAAAGATTGAAAGTTCATTTTTCTTTTAATTTGAATGATTTAAAGCTAACTGAATCATGTGATACAAATTGAAATAACTTTAAGTTCTTTGAGGTTTTTCAGGGTGGTTAATATTTTCAAAAATGTTTCAGAGGGAAACTGACATTTTTGATCATAGAGAAATCTGTTTTAAAGATAAAAAAAAATGAGACAACCTTCTCTGTTTTCTACCAAGGTCCAGGGCAATCTTAAGACATGTTTAGGAACTTTAATTCAGTTAAACTATTTTTTTCCAAGAAAATACTTACAGGATCCTAAAGGCCTCTTTTAAAAATTGAGTGCTATAACAAATAGCCAATTTATTCTCATTTTCACTCAATGTCTAACTTAGGGAACTTTAGGGACAAATGTAAGAAACTGTTGTCTCACACACACACACACACACACACACACACACACACACACACACTGACTCCCACAGATTGTTCTGTCCGTTTTGAAAGTTCCACTATTTAAATCGGGCTGATTCCTCCTTTTGGTTTCAACATGGTGTGAGAGAGTTACCACTGGAGCAATCAGGAGTAATCCCATCTGAATGCCACCCTTCTCTTCCTCCTTTGCTTCTCTGGGGGAAACCTGGATCCGTGTCCTTGGGCGTCATCAGGAAACAAGGCTGAGGGGCTTCAGACTCTATTCCCAAAACTCTTAGGACACTTAGAGAGGCTTCCTCAGTAAATCATCTTTAGAGCTGATAGATGATAAACTGCCCGGGAAGAATAAATTTTTAGCCCAACCATCACACCCAAACCAGTTACACAGCAGTACTTTCACTCCCACAGACCTGTATCACTCTGCACTCTGATCTCCTAGAGCTTTGCTAGACTTTTTTTGCTTTATTTGGCAGCAGTCCCTATTAGTCCCTAATAGTGCACCTCACTCTTACGTCTGCTGCTTAGAGAAAATAAAAATAGATTTTTTGAAAAGAATGAAAACATGCCATGTTACTTTGTATTCAATTACTTTAAAAGGTTATGTTTATAAATACTTTTTCACAAAATATTTAGTTACTCCTTTCCATTATCTTTTAATAAAACATAATGCATTTATTTACTTATTAATTTTTTTGGCTGCGTTGGCTCTTTTGTTGCTGCACACAGACTCTCTTTAGTTGCAGCAAGCAGGGGCCACTCTTCGTTGCCGTGCGCAGGCTTCTCGTTGTGTGGCTTCTCCCATTGTGGAGCACGGGCTCCAGGCACGTGGGCTTCAGTAGTCCTGGCGCATGGGCTCAGTAGTTGTGGCTCACAGGCTGTAGAGCACAGGCTCAGTAGTTGTGGTGCACAGGCCCAGCTGCTCCGTGGCATGTGGGATCTTCCCGGACCAGGAATCGAACCCATGTCCCCTGCATTGGCAGATGGACTCTTAACCACTGTGCCACCAGGGAAGTCCCCAAACATAATGCATTTTATGTTATAACTCCTAAACTCCCAGGATAGTTTAAGCATAGTTTTGAGAAAATATTTGCATACTTTTATATTTCAGAAGAGACAAGTAATCAAACAGAGAAGCAAAGCCTTTCAGAGATAAAAACTAGAGCTCACTTATTTTCACTAGAGCTCACTCATTTTCTAATTATGGTTCAAAAATGTAAGTTAACAGTTTAAATGAGATCTTCTACTAATTTTTAAAATAATCATATTTTAAATTATTTTAAATCATATTTTAAATTATTAGTAAATTAAATTATATATTAAATTATATATTCTATTATATATTTATTGTATTGTTCCTATTTCTAATTTAGTCTCTTCAGCTAGCAATCTACATGATATTATTAGTGCAGTAGAGCAGAAATATGCATTTGATGGAATGGAACATTTGGAAGATCAGAATTATAAAGTTCTAAGAGGTAGCATTCACCAAAGTCGCTTAACCCTAGAAGAGCTTAAGTGACAGTTCACACAATGAGTATGTGCTTGTGTGTTATTCATTCATTCACTCGCTCATTTATTGTAAAGGTATTACTCAATAGTTTTCAACCCTGTAAGCATATTAGCATCATCGGGAATACTTTATTTTTTAAAAGTTCGGCATGGCTTATCTCTAGTTCACAGAATTAGGTAAAAAATAGAACACTTCTGGGCTTCCCTGGTGACGCCGTGGTTGAGAGTCCGCCTGCCGATGCAGGGGACACGGGTTCGTGCCTCGGTCCGGGAAGATCCCACATGCCGCGGAGCGGCTGGACCCATGAGCCATGGCCGCTGAGCCTGCGCGTCCGGAGCCTGTGCTCAGCAACGGGAGAGGCCACAACAGTGAGAGGCCCGCGTACAACAACAACAACAACAACAAAAATAGAACACTTCTGTGCGTTTAAATGAATGCAGAAGACATGAAAGGGAGAGCAGGAAACTTGATCAGCTCATGGTCAAGGCAAGCCAAGTACAGATTAGGATCTGAGCCAGCTTCACCCTGCCCAGCTGTACTCAGAAAACAGCAGTACGTACCTTGATGATGCTGTCCCTTAAAATATCTGTCTTCGGTCACATGTCTCTACCCTGGAACATTTGCCTTCTCCTGGAAAAGTCAGTGGACTTTCTCTCTACCCTTATCCTTGTTCTTTCCTCCTCATGGAATGCACTTCTTGCACCCCCTCCTGCACTTTGCTTACTAAAATCCTACCTATCTTCCAAAACTCCATTAAAATGCCTTCTCCAAGAAGCCTATCACTTACATAATAAGCATAGCCATCTTATTCGTACTGCAGTTGGAATACTTATGTTCTGCCTTGCAAGTCCCAGAATGGGAAGAGAAAAATGTATTCAGAAGGGGTGTACCAAAATCAGTGTTGGTATAGGAGTGGGATTGGGGGAGATTTAGAAAATGATTCCAATTACACATGCCTTAAGATTCTGACATTTCCCTTTGGAGATGTGCACCATCCTCCACCCAATGAGAACCATTGCATATGATGAGATATCACAATCAGAATGTGTTACACATGCTAAAACTACAGAGTCTGACAAAATATTGAGAACTACTAATGAGGTCATTCCAAAAACATTTACACAGGCCTACTGGGTGCAAAACAAATGCCTGTAGATTTTTTTGAGAGCTGAACTCATGGGATGTTCAGCTTTAGATCTTTGATGGTTCCTGCTCATGGCTGGGTAAGAGCTCTGTCAGTGTTGAGTAGGGGAGAGTTGACTTGATTCTAAGGAAGTCTCATTTTAATGGTGAGTTCATATAAATGAAATGGTATTACCCACTATATTGTACCATATTTTTTTTTTGTTAGCTAAAAGATCTAAAATAAATCTACAGATAAATGACAAAAGAGAAAACTAAATGTGGGGGACATTCCCCCAAAGCTCCTCGCTTTCTTCAATGCCTGCACTTGCTACATTTTCAGGCACCCAAAACCTGGTCCCTAGCTCTAATTCTACTTTGCAATAAACTGCAATAAATAAGTATAAGAGCTCACAGGAGTTTTGTCACCTCTGAAAACTCTGGGGTAAGGAGTGTGACAGTGGATATTTGGGGAATGAAGAAGCTGGTGATGGGGAAGCGAGTTGTGGACAGGATGCTGCACTGTTGAGCAGAGATGATGGGGGCAGAGGAAGACTGAAGAGTTGGGGCATGAGGTAGGGAACAGCTCTTTGAGACAGTTCTCCCTTTCAGGTCCTACTCTCCTCCAGCAAGTGTAACTAGACTTTGTACCCAGAATTTGACTGAGTCCTTCACACTGCTCACACTCAGCTAGGTTCAAGACTTTGTCAGTTTCCCCCAATAATAAACTCAGTTCCAAGTACATTGGAAGATTTATTGTCTTAACATTATGCTTCAGAGCAAAATTTAAATCATCATTTGTCACCACTCACCTCTGTTCTCGCTCCAAAACCTCTAATCTTTCATTTCTCTTGACTTAAGGTCTCTCCTCCTCTCTTTCCTCTCTCTGCCTCTAAAATCCCCTCAGCTGCACAGAGCAATTTAGTTCTGGCCTCAAATTTAATCCATTCAACAAAGCAAAAGCCTAACAATTGGCCTAAAATGATATCTACAGTTCTTGAAATAAGTACCTTTTTTTTCAGAAGCAAAAACCAGTTCACAGAAATGTTAAGTTTTCCTGATCAGTAAACATCTTTAAGTAAAACCTCATGCATGGTAACAGCTCTAATTTGACCAAAAGACCTGGAGATTTCAGTCTACTTGCTGGAAATCTATGGGGCCCTGTGAGAGAAAGGGGATCCATTTCTGCAGATTGTTTAATTGGTGTTGCAAACCACATAAGTAACAGCTACAAATTCCTTGGTTGACCTGGCTCAGCTGCTATGACAACATCAGCATCTTTATGTTTTGAAATATCTGTTTAAGTGGCATTTTGTAGCATTTCTCTTTACTAACGTGGTGAGTGTCAATAAATTTTCTTTGAGCAGCTAATCCCTAATTTTGTCATTTCTGCAATAAAGTTTATCCATACATTTTCACTTTGGATATCCCCTTTCCAAAACACCAAAAAGGTAATGTGACTCTCATAAACTAAATTTATCTTTTATATTAATTCTACCATTGTCTTGCTAAGCAAATGCTTTAATAATTTTCTGCCATTAAAAAATGATTTATAAAAGTTTTACGGGACAGATATCTTTGAAAAAATGTCTATATTTTAGTAAGTGTGAACAACAGGGGAAAAAATGGCTTAATATATTGTTTTTTGTGAGATTTGAGAATGACTTTTCCAATGTATAATTCAGTTTAAGGTTAGCCAAGGTATTTTCCTCCTGAAAAGTTTATTTTTTTGAGAATTGCTCTTCTACCCCTTCTTTACTGTGATCCCCTAATAGTTGACCTAATGGTTATGGTACTAGACTAGTAGGAACACCCCAATAATTAATTAGCTGAGACTGGCCGGTGTCTAATATTGAAGAATGTATTTTCACAAAGAAGTTTATTTATTCTTACTCTCTGACTCTGCCTTCAGGAAAAAAAAAAGGCTATCATTTACCAATCAGATGTAATTTCAAAGATAAGGCAGATAATTATACTGAGGAAAGACAAAAAAACATAGCAGGTATTAAATTACACCCAAGAAGGCTGCATAGTAGAGTATAGAACCCTGGAAATGGACTATCTCATTTGATCCTGTTCCCATCACTTATTTGCTATGTAATCAAACAAGTTATTTCATCTGTTTCAGTTTGCTGATTTCTAAAGTGAGGATCATAAAAATAGCTGCTGTGAGAATTAAATGAGTAAATACTTGTCAAGTTTTTAGAATTTAGTGTTTTCTACTATAATTCTTATTATTCTCCTGCACTCACATATATGTCTCCAAACTATATGGAGATCTTATAGAAGGCTTCCTTAAAGAAATATACTATGGAAAAACAGTACCTGCTCATAAAAATTTTGATATGAGTTTATGCTTAGCTCATGAGAAAATATGCAGTGGATCAATTCCATCAATCAACTGAGTGAATTGCTGTACGGTAAATTGATCGTAACTCTTCTATCAACTTTCATTCTTAGCTTAATCCATCAAGATAGCCTATAGAGTGTATCTCCCCAATATCTCTCAGATCCATACAATTTTCTGCATGAGTGAATGAAGGAATGGAATTGGCTTATTCTGGATATCTGGTAGAGTTACCCAATTTATAGAGCTGAAATGAACCACCTTTATCTAAATACTTTCTGTTGAGGACTCTGCCACTTAAGATACTTGCCTTTACTTTTTCTTGGCATAGAACCCTTTAGGAAAAGAGAACAATTCTAAAAAAGAGTATTCTGCAGACCTAAATGCTCTCAAAAAGAATAAATTTTAGCTAATCCAGCAAACTTGGTTTGTGGCAATTCACTTCTTTCCCAAAAGAATATTTTACCATCGTAGTTATTATCCCCAAAAGTATGCCTAGATTTAGGCCTTCTATACAGCCCAAACTTTTTATTCCTGAGTTTACTTTTTCTAGGACTGTTGTTCATACTTTGCCTAACATAATTGTCCCTTGTTAACTATAGGAATCTAGGAAATTCCCAGAAATCATGCAAAAAATGTTTATAGCTGAAGTCTTTGACCTTTCTTAGATATATTTAATTCCTCCGAAGAAATTATGAAAAATGAAGGGGAAAGGAAAAGTGATCCAAGAAATCTCTTCAGGTGAGGGTTAGTATATAAGCCCTCTAGGGAAAATGATGGAAACCTTCAAGAATCTGATGCTCAAACTTTATTTCTATATCATTCTTCAAAACCCAGCCTAGGCTAATTTTTTAGCAAAACAACTTGTAATGAATGATCTTGGAAGACTTGGACTAATTGTGATTTGTATCAGGAAACTTTTGTGAAGGTTCAGAGAGAAGTTCAGCACAAGAACCCACACAATAATATTATCTCATTACTCTGGACATGGGATTCTTTCAGAAGGGGTCTATGTTTCCATATCATCCTTCCATCTGGACTAAGCTTCTGTGTAGGTCTGTTGGTTACAGAAAACCCAGAGTCATCAGTAAGAAATAGAAATCTCATCAAATAAAACAAGTTCAACAAAAATAAGGCAATAGTTTTTTTTTTTTTTACATCTTTATTGGAGTATAATTGCTTTACAATGGTGTGTTAGTTTCTGCTTTAAAACAAAGTGAATCAGTTATACATATACATATGTTTCCATATCTCTTCCCTCTTGTGTCTCCCTCCCTCCCACCCTCCCTATCCCACCCCTCTAGCTGGTCACAAAGCACCGAGTTGATCTCCCTGTGCTATGTGGCTGCTTCCCACTAGCTATCTATTTTACATTTGGTAGTGTATATATGTCCATACCATTCTCTCACTTTGTCACAGCTTACCCTTCCCCCTCCCCATATCCTCAACTCCATTCTCTAGTACGTCTGTGTCTTTATTCCTGCCTTACCCCTAGGTTCTTCATGACATTTTTTTATTTCTTAGATTCCATATATATGTGTTAGCATACAGTATTTGTCTTTTTCTTTCTGACTTAATTCACTCTGTATGACAGACACTAGGTCCATCCACCTCACTACAAATAACTCAATTTCCTTTCTTTTTATGGCTGAGAAATATTCCATTGTATATATGTGCCACATCTTCTTTATCCATTCATCCGATGATGGACACTTAGGTTGTTTCCATCTTCTGGCTATTGTAAATAGAGCTACAATGAACATTTTGGTACATGACTCTTTTTGAATTATGGTTTTCTCAGGGTATATGGCCAGTAGTGGGATTGCTGGGTCATATGGTAGTTGTTTTTGTAGTTTTTTAAGGAACCTCCATAAGGTTCTCCATAGTGGCTCTACCAAATCACATTCCCACCAGCAGTGCAAGAGTGTTCCCTTTTTTCCACACTGTCTCCAGCATTTATTGTTTCTAGATTTTTTGATGATGACCATTCTGACTGGTGTGAGATATCTCATTGTAGTTTTGATTTGCATTTCTCTAATGATTAATGATGTTGAGCATTCTTTCATGTGTTTGTTGGCAGGCTGTATATCTTCTTTGGAGAAATGTCTATTTAGGTCTTCTGCCCATTTTTGGATTGGGTTGTTTGGTTTTTTGTTATTGAGCTGCATGAGCTGCTTATAAATTTTGGAGATTAATCCTTTGTCAGTTGCTTCATTTACAAATATTTTCTCCAATCTGAGGGTTGTCTTTTGGTCTTGTTTATGGTTTCCTTTGCTGTGCAAAAGCCTTGAAGTTTCATTAGGTCCCATTTGTTTATTTTTATTTCCATTTCTCCAGGAGGTGGGTCAAAAAGGATCTTGCTGTGATTTATGTCATAGAGTGTTCTGCCTATGTTTTCCTCTAAGAGTTTGATAGTTTCTGGCCTTACATTTAGGTCGTTAATCCATTTTGAGCTTATTTTTGTGTATGGTGTTAGGGAGTGTTCTACTCTCATATTTTTACATGTAGCTGTCCAGTTTTCCCGGCACCACTTATTGAAGAGGCTGTCCTTTCTCTACTGTACATTCCTGCCTCCTTTATCAAAGATAAGGTGACCATAGGTTCGTGGGTTTATCTCTGGGCTTTCTATGCTGTTCCATTGATCTATATTTCTGTTTTTGTGTCAGTACCATACTGTCTTCATTACTGTAGCTTTGTAGTAGAGTCTGAAGTCAGGGAGCCTGATTCCTCCAGCTCCGTTTTTCGCTCTCAATATTGCTTTGGCTATTCGGGGTCTTTTGTGTTTCCATACAAATTGTGAAATTTTTTGTTCTAGTTCTGTGAAAAATGCCAGTGGTAGTTTGATAGGGATTGCATTGAATCTGTAGATTGCTTTGGGTAGTAGAGTCATTTTCACAATGTTGATTCTTCCAATCTAAGAACATGGTATATATCTCCATCTCTTTGTATCATCTTTAATTTCTTCCATCAGTGTCTTCTAATTTTCTGCATACAGGTCTTTTGTCTCCTTAGGTAGGTTTATTCCTAGATATTTTATTCTTTTTGTTGCAATGGTAAATGGGAGTGTTTTCTTGATTTCACTTTGAGATTTTTCATCATTAGTGTATAGGTATGCCAGAGATTTCTGTGCATTAATTTTGTATCCTGCTACTTTACCAGATTCATTGGTTAGCTCTAGTAATTTTCTAGTAGCATCTTTAGGATTCTCTATGTATAGTATCATGTCATCTGCAAATAGTGACAGCTTTACTTCTTCTTTTCAGATTTGGATTCCTTTTATTTCCTTTTCTTCTCTGATTGCTATGGCTAAAACTTCCAAACCTATGTTGAATAAGAGTGGTGAGAGTGGGCAACCTTGTCTTCTTCCTGATCTTACTAGAAATGCTTTCAGTTTTTCACCATTGAGGATGATGTTGGTTGTGGGTTTGTCATATATGGCCTTTATTATGTTGAGGAAAGTTCCCTCTATGCCTACTTTCTGCAGGGTTTTTATCATACATGGGCTTTGAATTTTGTCGAAAGCTTTCTCTGCATCTATTGAGATGACCATATGGTTTTTCTCCTTCAATTTGTTTATATGGTGTATCACATTGATTGATTTGCGTATATTGAAGAATCCTTGCATTCCTGGAATAAACCCCACTTGATCATGGTGTATAATTCTCTTAATGTGCTGTTGGATTCTGTTTGCTAGTATTTTGTTGAGGATTTTTGCATCTATGTTCATCAGTGATATTGGCCTGTAGTTTTCTTTCTTTGTGACATTCTTGTCTGGTTTTGGTATCAGGGTGATGGTGGCCTCGTAGAATGAGTTTGGGAGTGTTCCTCCCTCTGCTATATTTTGGAAGAGTTTGAGAAGGATAGGTGTTAGCTCTTCTCTAAATGTTTGATAGAATTCGCCTGTGAAGCCATCTGGTCCTGGGCTTTTGTTTGTTGGAAGATTTTTAATCACAGTTTCAATTTCAGTGCTTGTGATTGGTCTGTTCATATTTTCTATTTCTTCCTGATTCAGTCTTGGCAGGTTGTGCATTTCTAAGAATTTGTCCATTTCTTCCAGGTTGTCCATTTTATTGGCATAGAGTTGCTTGTAGTAACCTCTCATGATCTTTTGTATTTCTGCAGTGTCAGTTGTTACTTCTCCTTTTTTATTTCTAATACTATTGATTTGAGTCTTCTCCCTTTTTTTCTTGTTGAGTCTGGCTAATGGTTTATCAATTTTGTATATCTTCTCAAAGAACCAGCTTTTAGTTTTATTGATCTTTGCTATTGTTTCCTTCATTTCTTTTTCATTTATTTCTGATCTGATCTTTATGATTTCTTTTCTTTTGCTAACTTTGGGGTTGTTTTGTTCTTCTTTCTCTAATTGCTTTAGGTGCAAGTTTAGGTTGTTTATTCGAGACATTTCTCGTTTCTTAAGGTAGGATTATACTGCTATAAACTTCCCTCTTAGAACTGCTTTTGCTGCATCCCATAGGTTTTGGGTCGTCATGTCTCCATTGTCATTGTATTTTTTGATTTCCTCTTTGATTTCTTCAGTGATCACTTCGTTATTAAGTAGTGTATTGTTTAACCACCATGTGTTTGTATTTTTTACAGATCTTTTCCTGTAATTGATATCTAGTCTCATAGTGTTGTGGTCAGAAAAGATACTTGATACAATTTGAATTTTCTTAAATTTACCAAGGCTTGATTTGTGACCCAAGATATGATCTATCCTGCAGAATGTTCCATGAGCACTTGAGAAAAAAGTGTATTCTGTTGTTCTTGGATGGAATATCCTATAAATATCAATTAAGTCCATCTTTTTTAATGTATCATTTAAAGCTTGTGTTTCCTTATTTATTTTCATTTTGGATAATCTGTCCATTGGTGAAAGTGGGGTGTTAAAGTCCCCTACTATGAATGTGTTACTGTCGCTTTCCCCTTTTATGGCTGTTAGTATTTACCTTATGTATTGAAGTGCTCCTATGTTGGGTGCATAAATATTTACAATTGTTATACCTTCTTCTTGGGTCGATCCCTTGATCATTATGTAGTGTCCTTCTTTGTCTCTTCTAATAGTCTTTATTTTAAAGTCTATTTTGTCTGATATGAGAATTGCTGCTCCAGCTTTCTTTTGGTTTCCATTTGCATGGAATATCTTTTTCCATCCCCTCACTTTCAGTCTGTATGTGTCTCTAGGTCTGAAGTGGGTCTCTTGTAGACAGCATATGTATGGGTCTTGTTTTTGTATCCATTCAGCCAGTCTGTGTCTTTTGGTGGGAGCATTTAATCCATTTACATTTAAGGTAATTATCAATATGTATGTTCCTATTCCCATTTTCTTAATTGTTTTGGGTTTGTTATTGTAGGTCTTTTCCTTCTCTTGTGTTTCTTGCCTAGAGACGGTCCTTTAGCATTTGTTGTAAAGCTGGTTTGGTGGTGCTGAACTCTCAGCTTTTTCTTGTCTGTAAAGGTTTTAATTTGTCCATCAAATCTGATGAGATCCTTGCTGGGTAGAGTAATCTTGGTTGTAGGTTTTTCTCCTTCATCACTTTAAATATGTCCTGCCAGTCCCTTCTGACTTGCAGAGTTTCTGCTGAAAGATCATCTCTTAACCTTATGGGAATTCTCTTGTGTGTTATTTGTTGTTTTTCCCTTGCTGCTTTTAATATGTTTTCTTTGTATTTAATTTTTGACAGTTTGATTAATATGTGTCTTGGCATGTTTCACCTTGGATTTACCCTGTATGGGACTCTCTGTGCTTCCTGGACTTAACTATTTCCTTTCCCATATTACAGAAGTTTTCAACTATAATCTCTTCAAATATTTTCTCAGTCCCTTTCTTTTTCTCTTCTTCTTCTGGAACCCCTATATTTCAACTGTTGGTGTGTTTATTGTTGTCCTAGAAGTCTCTGAGACTGTCCTCAGTTCTTTTCATTCTTTTTTCTTTATTCTATTCTGCAGTAGTTATTTCCACTGTTTTGTCTTCCAGGTCACTTATCTGTTCTTCTGCCTCAGTTATTCTGCTATTGATCCCTTCTAGAGTATCTTTAATTTCATTTATTGTGTTGTTCATCATTGCTTGTTTTATCTTTAGTTCTTCTAGGTCCTTGTTAAATGTTTCTTGCATTTTCTCTATTCCATTTCCAAGATTTTGGATTATCTTTACTATCATTATTCTGAATTCTTTTTCAGGTAGACTGCCTATTTCCTCGTCATATGTTAGGTCTGGTGGGTTTTATCTTGCTGCTTCATCTGCTGTGTGTTTTTCTGTCGTCTCATTTTGCTTATCTTACTGTGTTTGGGATCTCCTTTTTGCAGGCTGTAGTTTCGTAGTTCCTGTTGTCTTTGGTGTCTGTCCCCAGTGGCTAAAGTAGGTTCAGTGGGTTGTGTAGGCTTCCTGGTGGAGGGGACTAGTGCCTGTTTTCTGGTGGATGAGGCTGGATCTTGTCTTTCTGGTGGACAGGTCCACATCTGGTGGTGTGTTTTGGGGCATCTGTGGACTTACTATGACTTTAGGCAGCCTCTCTGCTAATGGGTGGGGTTGTGTTCCTGTCTTGCTAGTTGTTTGGCATAGGCTGTCCAGCACTGTAGCTTGCTGGTCGTTGAGTGAAGCTGGGTGTTGGTGTTGAGATGGAGATCTCTGGGAGATTTTCGCTGCTTGATATTACGTGGAGCTGGGAGGTCTCTTGTTGACCAGTGTCCTGAAGTTGGCTCTCCCACCTCAGAGGCACAGCTCTGACTCCTGGCTGTAGTACCAAGAACCTTTCATCCACATAGCTCAGAATAAAAGGGAGAAAAAGTAGAAAGAAAGAAAGAAAGAGAGAGAGAGAGAGAGAGAGAGAGAGCGGGGGGGGAGGGAGGGAGGGAGGGAAAAAGAAAGAAAGAAAAGAAAAGAAAGTAAGATAAAATAAATTTATTAAAATAAAAAATAATTATTAAGAAAAAAAATTTTTTTAAGTTAATAAAAAACAAAAAACAGATGGATAGAGCCCTAGGACAAATGGTGAAAGCAAAGCTATACAGACAAAAACTCACACAGAAGAATACACATACACACTCAAAAAAAGAGGAAAAGGGGGAAAAAAATAAATCCTGGTCTCAAAGTCCACCTCCTCAATGTAGGATGATTCGTTGCCTATTCAAGTATTCCACAGATGCAGGGTACATCAAGTTGATTGTGGAGATTTAATCCACTGCTCCTGAGGCTGCTGGGAGAGATTTCCCTTTCTCTTCTTTGTTCGCACAGCTCCCGGGGCTCAGCTTTGGATTTGGCTCCGCCTCTGTGCGTAGGTCACTGGAGGGCGTCTGTTCTTTGCTCAGACAGGACGGCGTTTAATGAGCCGCTGCTTCGGGGGCTCTGGCTCACTCAGGCCGGGGGGAGGGAGGGGCACGATACGGAGCGAGCCTGCAGCGGCAGAGGCCAACGTGACATTGCACCAGCCTGAGGCGTGCCGTGCGTTTTCCTGGGGAAGTTGTCCCTGGATCCCGGGACCCTGGCAGTGGCGGGCTGAACAGGCTCCCCGGAAGGGAGGTGTGGATAGTGACCTGTGCTCGCACACAAGCTTCTTGGTGGCGGCAGCAGCAGCCTTAGCGTCTCATGCCTGTCTCTGGGGTCTACGCTGTTAGCCGCGGCTTGCGCCCATCTCTGGAACTCCTTTAAGCAGCGCTCTTAATCCTCTCTCCTCGTGCACCAGGAAACAAAGAGGGAAGAAAAAGTCTCTTGCCTCTTCGGCAGGTCCAGACTTTTACCCGGACTCCATCCAGGCTAGCCGTGGTGCACTAACCCGCTGCAGGCTGTGTTCACTCCGCCAACCCCAGTCCTCTCCTGGCGCTCAGACCTCCGAAGCCTGAGCCTCCTCTCCCAGCCCCGCCCACCCCGGCGGGTGAGCAGACGAGCCTCTCTGGCTGGTGAGTGCCGGTTGGCACCAATCCTCTGTGCAGGAATCTCTCCGCTTTGCCCTCCGCACCCCTGTTTCTGCGCTCTCCTCCACGGCTGCGAAGCTTCCCCCCTCTGCCACCCGCGGTCTCCGCCCGCGAAGGGGCTTCCTAGCGTGTTGGAACCTTTCCTCCTTCACAGCTCCCTCCCACTGGTGCAGGTCCCGTCCCTATTCTTTTGTCTCTGTTTATTCTTTTTTCTTTTGCCCTACCCAGGTACGTGGAGAGTTTCTTGCCTTTTGGGAGGTCTGAGGTCTTCTGCCAGTGTGCAGTAGGTGTTCTGTAGGAGTTGTTCCACGTGTAGATGTATTTCTGATGTATCTGTGGGGAGGAAGGTGATCTCCACGTCTTACTCTTCCGCCATCTTCCCTGCTATCTCGAGGCAATAGTTTTGATGTTTTCTTCGATGTAGAGATAGTAGAGCACTTACAATTTATTTTAAATGAGTTCATCATGAGAATAATCCTGTTGTATTAGCCATTATAGATTAGAGATAGCACTGCTCTCACAACCGTGGCTAAATGTTGTAGATCAGTAAAGTGCTTTGTGACTAATTGCTTAAAGTGCTTTTATTTTAAAGCATGGATTTGCAATTTATAAAGGAGTACTGTAGTAGGAGTATTGCATACATGACCAAGAGAAGCAATTTATTCCACTACTAACTTCAACAACTATAAGTAGATAAGGCTCTCTCCACACGTTTCTTCAAAATAGCCCCTCAGCATAACCAGCCTAAGTCAGACAGGAACATGTACATAGGAGAGAAAAAATAGCATGGAAGGCATTTTGTAAGAACACTAGTCTTTCTCATTCCAGGTTAAAGGATAGATGATTATGTGAGATTGATTTCTATTTTGGCTGATTCTTAGACCTTAATTAATGAGTTACCAACTAAGCCCTCTAAGATTTGGTGACTAAAGCTGAATAAGATGGAAAAAACAATTAATTGTTTGGGAATTTGGTATCACTAAGTCAATTTAGTTTATGCATTTGTCAAACAATATGTATAGAATATCATCAGGGGCATCTAAAGCCTCCTAGAATTTTGGATTATTCATGCCCCCAATATTTTATGAATCTTTTTTCTGTAGTAAGTACCTACTTGCTGAAAATTATGTATTCAACTTGATGAAGATTGTAAGTGGTTTTTGTATCCAAGGGGAAAATGATGAACAAATTCAAAGGAGACATACTTTCCTGATTCTTTCTTCTCTCATCTTCCCTAGATGGAAACTCATACCAAAAAAAAAGTGCTCTCTCCACTGAAGAATTTGATCATAAACACTAAAAAATTAGTAATTTGTGATGTTTGCCATCTTAGAGTAGAAACAATTCATTGCTCTTGCTATGCATGAATATGCAAGGTAAACAATGTGTGCAGTTTGCAATCCCTAAGATCTAGAGTGGTTGGTTGGCTCTGGTATTACAGGATGGCTAGTCAGAAATCGAGACAAAAATGATGGTGGAGTTTTCACATTTACACCTTTTGATTTTTTTAAACATAGATATTTACGTCAGTCATATATTTATGCTGGATTTTAAATTGAATAACTTCTCATTATTCCTGGAGTCAGAAATTTCTATTATTTCTTCTCCATGGTATGAGAACATGGTAAGAGAACATCTGGGTCCTTCTTGCAGCCCTTCACTTTGAAATCCTCCTGAGTATAGGCCTGTGTGGGTCTTGGGATTTGAGTCTTTCTTAGCCTGTCTTCTACTGCAGGTGTTACTACAGGAAGTAATAGTAAAAAGTGAGTTTTGTGTAGGGAGGGCTGCTTACTATCAAACTACTCATTCTTCTCTGAAAAACTGAAGTTTGAATTTTAGTAGCTTGTCAGAACATGAAGATTAAAAATGCCATGTTTTTTCAACTTGAATCTTTGCAATTGCACTTCTCCAGGCAATACAAAATGCATTCACTCTTTCAGATCCAATAGAAACTTGCCCCTGTGGGTCAGGGAGTTAGTACTGGGTGACCAAACTATTCAGGTTAGTACATTGAGGTTGAAGGCTCAGCTCTGCTCCTTAGATGGTATGTGATCTCGGGCAATAGAAATTGTTGGCAGGATTAAATGATAAAATATAAGAAGCACCTGGCATAGTTCTTGGCACATGGTAACTATTCCCTTAATATTAACTACTGTTTTTGCTGGTGCTGCTAATATTATTAATAGTAATAAACTTTGCAATTTTTACTCATTAATCTGTATCTAACAGATCACTTATGATTTAATAAATCCATATGTAACAGCATATTCATGTTAAAATACATGTAGACAGATTATAATAAGAATTTGAAATTTAAAGTTGTTTATGTAATTGTATCCTTTTTAAAGGTTTTGTGTGAAGACCTACAGTTTAAAATCTGATCACACCTTCTTCACATCCATGTTTGGATCCATTTTAAAACACAAGAGCTCAGAACCTTATGGAAAATTGTAGGCCAGAGATTGTGGATAAGTGGGAAGATATATCATGTACATGCCTCATTGATTTTTCTTTCTGACATTATTAAAATCGAGCAATTTGAGAAATAATTTTCTGATAGTAGTAGCATTATGTTGTAAAATCTCACATTGAAAGTAGAACTTTCAACGATTTTTTTAACTTTCAAATTGAGTAGAATTGGTGACAAAGCAGTAAAATCAAGAATTGATCTTTTTAGTAGTTACCTAGAGCCACTAAACATGAATGATACTCTGTTCTACATGTATAGGAGAGTGAGAATTAATGGCTTATGTTTAGAACAATAACCCTCAGGTGTTTTTGCAGGATTATCTATCATTAAAACAAGTTCAATTATGTTCAGTATTCTCCATTTAGGCACAAAAGTAGGTTTACATATTGACATGTTTAAACATTTTTACTGAAAGCAATTGAAATTTTTTTTCTTAATCTAGCTTTAAATAGAAAACCCAATTAAATAGAATACTAAAAGCAAAGCCAAAGTGTTTCTATCATTTTACAATTTTTTTCCAAGTTTTAACTTTTAAAACTAGTTTAGATTACCTAAAATTAGTACTCTTTATGTATTTTTTTTGCTTATAAAAGATAAAGAAAATGTGAATTTTTGTTGCACCTCTCAGATTCAATTTTCATCCCATCTTTTCCCTGATTGAGAAAGTAGAGAAGACCCATACTGCCTCTCACGTTAAATTGGCTCTAAGAGCCAAATCTTAAAATTTCCGCAACTGTTGCCCCCACTCTTTACAGCAGACAAAGTATGATTTGAGTGGTCTTCATTTCACTACCCTAGACCTTCTTTCTCCATTGCTACCCTCCCAACTTCCCTACCTTCAAAGACAATCAATGCCCTTACTTTCTCACCATCTCCCTGCCACCAGAGCCTGCTTAAAAAAGAAAATAAAAGATCTGTTATTCAATCAGACAAATTCCATCTGAGAATAAGAGCATTTCAATAGGTGTGAGAGCTTTCCTCTAAAAGAATGACGCTGAAGAAGAAACCATTACTTTAGTCAGTGGGCAGGAACTCTGAGTCAAGTTTTCGCAACTGGGCTTCACTTCTTCATTGGCACATCTTTTTCTTTCCAATCTGCTGCCTTCGCTCATATTCCATTCCGCTCTTCCATCTCACCTCCTCACTCCCCTCATTAGGAGAATATTCCTATCCTCATGCCACCAAAACACATACATCCTATAGACCCAATTTTAGACTGAACTCTTTTAAGAAGGCATCTCACTACCTCTCTTCATTGTTTAAACTCTAGTCTCTATGGAACTTTAAGATTTCTGGCTGTTTAATGTGCTATTTCCTCCCCAAGTGGAATGAATTGTTACAGAATGGCAGATGAATATACGTAGAGATCGAGCATTCATTTTCCACAGATCACCTCTGATCATCTCTGTGCAGAACTCACCGCATCTTTAGGTGCTTAATACATGTGTATTAGGATTCATTCACATTGCTAATGTGAATCGGTGTGTTTTGTACTGCTTTAGTTGACCAAAAAATAATTTAGCCTTTTCTTGATTTGTATCTTATATAACACTTTATGAAATAAGACATTACTTCCTCTAACTTTACAGGGTTGAAACTAGCACATTTGGAAAGAGGTGGAATTTTTCTTCAGCAGCCTCACCTCTTTTTTTCTTCTCATCTCTCTTGGTATTTAGTGTTCACTCCTTCCTTTGCTTACTGTTACCTTCATGCACACAGCAAAATTTATCCTCAGGCAGAAAATACACAACAGTTTCCTCTCGAGAGGCATTTAAATGAAGAGTATTTTCTCCTGAGGTGAAGATTTCTTATTCCCAACCTACAAGGCAAATCATATTATACAGATGTCAAAACACCGTTTAGAATCAGAAGCTCCCATTTATCCCACATTACGTTTCTCCAGTAACTATAACTTTCAATCCTAGATCATCAATTCTTTCTAGTTATTGGCAACATAAGCTACATAAATAGACCAAAAATAGAACTGAATCAACCTAGACAGATCTGCCTGCATGAGGAAATACTGCTATACATAGCAAAGGTAACATTTTTCTTATGAAGAAATGATAATGCAGTATAACGCAGAACTAGTATTTCTGCTGAAAGGACTACACAAACCAATTTTTGCCAAGTATTTTTCAAACACTATTTGCTGCTTCTGCTAAATATGGAAAATTAACTGGAGTATTTTTTTAAGGGATAATATGGGGGTCTGTCTCCCACACTCTCCCAGGCCATGGTGCCTTGGAGTAGTCAGTCATTCCTTCTGACCATGTGTTCCTCATTTCTAAAATGGAAATTATGGTGATAGTTTTACTACTCCATGCAGGGATTGTTGGGTCAGATAAGTGAGAAATGTATGAGGGCAAATATAAACCATTAAATTAAATCAATTATTGTGTTTATAGAAGAAATTACCTTTTTGCTAATTATGAATTCTACATGTTAGGAAAACACAAGCACATCAAATCTGTTATATCTTGGATATTACTATTCAGGACAACACTAATCTTTGAAAAGAGAATAGATATAAAGTCTGTGTAAAGAAAAATATTAGTGACTAATGGAATAAATGGCGTATAGATATGGCAGAAATGGTAAAGATGGTATGCAAATAATTGTAGTTTGGGAAATGGAGGGTAAGATTCCGGTTGGACTTTGTCAGAGAGATTCAGCCACTAGACAGCCTTGAAACCTTGGTCAGATGACTCAACCTACATATCAGTTTCTACACTTTGCCGTGAAGATTCAGGTAATTAAGATAAGTGAAGCACTTAAAATAGTGCCCACCACCTAGCAGTTGTTCACAAAGTGTTATTACTGATATATTTTCAATTGTATAATAATTTATCCTAGCAGATTATTTTTTAAATACTAGTTCAACAAGACCATAACTGGACAACTGGAGTCTCTAATACCCAGCTGATCATGTGCCTTACATTATTCCCTGCAAGTATTATTTATATCATCTACAAAGCTAACATATTATGATTCTAATATAATAATAGTGAGCTCAAATTGCAGGCTAAGATTTAGATTAGCTAAATTTAAAGGATTTTTGTTTATTTGTGTAGATCTGTCCCTCCTATGACCTCTATCCCCTCCTTGCACCCTCCTGATTTTACACTGTGTTTATAAAGCAAAAACCATATTTCCATCATTTTACAAATTACTTTTTTCAAATTTCAACATTTAGATGAACACCTAAAAGCTCTTTGAGATGAACAGAATTATCCAAGTTTCCTTACTTTCACTGCCTTTTTCCTGGCTATCAACCAAGCTTCTATGCACCTGCTTTGAACAAACCCATTGCATTCATTCCTAAGGTGTAGCTTCCTATGTATGGGAACTTGCAAATCTCTTCAGTAAAATGAAATTCCTAGGTCAAGTTATGGATCTTGTTGACATAATAGTGACATAAAAACCAATAATTTTTACTTCAGGTTATCTATTTGTGATCTACACTGAAGTAAATCACTTGATTATTCTGGGCCTGTTTCTTACCCATAAAATAAAGTTAGACTAGATCAAAGATTTTAACCCAGGTTATATAGATAGAGCCTGTACACTTGGAGAGTGATTTTTTTACTAACCTTTAACTAAAATTTAGGATTTCCTTCATTTGCAGGCAAAAATGCACAGAGTAACACTTGGGGTATTTGTGTTTGTCACCAATAGAAATCATCAATATTTTCATAAGATATTTAAATTCATGGGGCTACCTTGAAGTATTATTTGATATTATTTCAAAATTACTCAGCTGATAGACCTGCAGCTAGACCTTGTTATTTAACTCATTGGTAAAGAAGCACATATATTACTGTATCACATGTTAAGGATTACTTAAAGATGTTGATAATTGTATTTTAATAAAAATGAAGTCCCTTGTAATCCCATGTATTTCATTTCATTTATTTATGACTTTTACTTTAAGGAGGTCATACGTTTCATCAGACTGAAAGAGAGGACTCTGATTCAAAAATGTTTGGAACCTTGGATTTTAGGGATGCTTCTCAAGGTCTTTTACACAGATCACTCTTGGGTCATGAATATTATCTAAGACGATCTGTAATGAATTGAAAAATGCAAATCAGTTGTTCTTTTCTGTCAGAATGATATGGCTTTCTTTTTTTATGAAAGCCTAAGCGTTACTTTCAAGTAACCCTTCCAAGTAACCCTTTTTTATGAAAGCCTAAGGGTTACTTCCAAGTAATCCAAGTTAGTTGTAAAGGCTTCTACAACTAAAGATTTATTAACTAAAAGTAATGTGATTTGAATTTGAATTTGCTAATTCAGTATTTTCCTAAGCATTCTGGCTGCCATGTGATTGATTGGCAATGTTGTATACCTGCCCCTGAAAACACCTGGAATTTTACAGTTTCAAGGAATATTTTTTTTTTCCAGTGCTTCAAAAATCTTGTCTTGAATTTGTCATAATTTTAAATTGGTACTTTTCTAATTGCATGTATGGAATTACTCTTGGATGTAGTCTACATAACATTTAGGGATTTTTTTTTGTAATTGCTGCATTTTAACCATTTGCCATTTTGCTCCTCTTCCACTGTTTTGTTATTGGTGAGTTCTTTATCCGCTAGAAGTAAGAGCATTCCATTATTGGTAAAGCTCAGTGTCCTTTGTCCATTGTAAAAGATTCTCAAAAATTGTGAGAAACAGAGAATTAGTTAATTACTTATATTCCTTTCTTTTTAATTCAATCTATTTTTTCCACTCTGTTCCATTCTATTATAATCTATTTTGTTCTGTTATAATCTAGTTATAAGTAACACGATATTAAATCAGAAGTATAAGCCAAGACTAGATGTCAGAAATGTCAGAAACAAATTGACCTGGGAAGCAGAAATTTCACAGAAGTTCCAAAAGTCAATAATAGGATGCTTATAACCTTCACCCAATTCAAACAATTGAAAGGGCCAGGTTGTTGATGGTTAGAATAGGATTTGTGAGGAAGATTTCTTTAATGAGTTCTCTGCTATTGGGAAAGATGTAGAAATGCTTCCCTCTTCGCCTCAGATCAAAGGAAGATAGCTTCACTCTTGGAGAGCTTGAAGTTAGGAGGATATTGGGAATGGAATCTAGTTCCTACGTGAGAGGTCTAAAAGGTTAGAAGGTGACAGATAAGCTGAAGGAGAGAAAGCTGTGTAGGTTTCAGCCTTTTCTCAAGTAATTTATAGGAATAAAGGCCTAGTGAATGTTCCATGTGAACCAAATGTAACCTACCTGTATTTGTAAGCATGATTGGACCTCAGGAGACAGAAGCTGGAGATGTACCAACAAATTTCCAGGGGCTGTGGACATTGTAAAGGAACCAGAGTTTCATATGTCCATACCAAGGTTGTGCTAAGTCTCCAGCCATGGTCTTGGCAAGAGGTCCTGGAGAGCCCATGAATGTGCTTACAGAATAGAGTCAGCTCTAAACACCTGCCTGGTCTAGTGAGTGCAAAGCCATCCTACAGTAGTACTAGTCATAGAGGAACTTTGCTGTTCTTCTTAGCCTTCTTCTCTCCCTTGCTCCAGCTCAGGAGTCCAAGGTAGCCAGTTGAGGGAGGGCAAACAGGAAATGAAAGAAACATCAATCATGCCCTCCCCCCCCATCACCACCCTTTCTAAGCTCTGCAACAAACCCAAGGTTGGGAAGAAGTTTTATCTTTGTTTTAAGATTGATGTGTATTATATGTGACCAGACCTAAGACACTGGCATTTTAATGTTATCACACGATGTTTTTATTAACTAAGAATGACTGGAAAAGTCCTGATACTCTCTGAAAGATTGAACTTGGGACAGAAGATAAGTTTCTCCCACTGAATATATTTTAAAGAGAAAGTAAGGGACAAAATAATTTTGCTTTGTGATAATACTCCCTAAGTTCTATATGTTCACTAATTTTATAATCATATAATTGTTGGAGAAATGATCTCAAAATCAGTTGGTGCATAGTTTAATTGTTAGTATATTTTCAATCAAATTTCAGATGGAGAGAACATTCTATCATATATGACTGTTTTCTGAAATAGCAAGTCATATAGTCATATATAGTCATATATAGGCATCATAATTGACTCAAAAATTAATTTCTGCTCATTTTTTAACTTTCTTATATAATGACTCTTTTATCTGTACATTTTGCTTTACGTTTCTATTTTTGATAGATTCTCTGCAACCTCTCTAGAAATGTTGGAACATTTTCCATGCTAATTTTTTTCAAGGTTTATATAGAAGCTGAGTGATTCTAAGATGATAAATTCCAATAGTTTGTTTTGGCAGATGATGACTTATCTTAAACATTACATTCTCTTGTACTCATTTGTTTTAAATTCATAGCAACTAAGCAATGTGTGATAAAAGACACTGAACATCAGAGGGTTTGTTTAAAAGAATTTGTTTCAATTAAAAATATTTGGGGAAAACATGCATAATTTTTATGTTTGATTTAAAGCATATTTAAACATGTTTCATCTGTTTCATTTCTGTATTCCCAGATTAAATTGCAACTTTACAAATTTGTATAACCACCAGAAGATGATTTGTTATACTCTATAAATCCACAAGCTGAAAAGAAAGTGTTTGGTATCTTTGGAGAAATGTGCCACAGATCCATTGTAAAATCCAGTCTTCAACATTTTCCTAATTGCTTTAGTTTCCTGACCTTATTAGGTTTTTTTCCTCAGACCTATTTTGTTTTTGTTTATTTGTTTGCTTATTTTTTAGGTGAGCCTGATCTTCATAAGAATTCAGAAGATCTAGTAAGTGCCGAAGAAAAACATGCTGAGACACATTCATAGGTTTGAAACACCTTAAAGGCTTCTGTCATTTTAAACATGAGAGGTAATTTTATTTTTTAGATGAGAAATTTATTTCTGAAGTGGATGGTTTGTAAAATATCATTAGAAACAAAGTTATCTTACTTAAATGTCCTCCTGGATTCTTCTTTTAAATCTCTGTTTTCTGGAGCAAAACATTAACAGGTAAGCTTTAAATATTTAACTTTTAAATTTACCTTTTCAAAGGATTCTTGACTTATTCATCCATAAAAATTATATTTACTGAGGCCTTTTAGTCCTTTAAAAATAATAAGCTATATCCTATGGGGAGGTTTAATCCTGGTTTCTTACACTATTCCATAAAAGAAATATGAATGTTTTATACCAGTTTCCTTTTCTACATCATGTAGGAAATATGAATGTTTACACTGAGTGATAATAACAAAGCAAGTACATATTATGAAACAACATCAATATTTGCTAAAATCCGTGGACATTTGCATCAATGATTCCCTTTTTAAAAATTCAGCTTCTACAACCTAAGTGTCCATCAACAGATGAATGGATAAAGAAGATGTGGCACATATATACAATGGAATATTACACAGCCATAAAAAGAAACGAAATTGAGTTATTTGTAGTGAGGTGGATGGACCTAGAGACTGTCATGCAGAGTGAAGTAAGTCAGAAAGAGAAAAACAAATACTGTATGCTAACACATATCTATGGAATCTTAAAAAAAAAAATGGTCATGAAGAACCTAGGGGCAAGACGGGAATAAAGACACAGACCTACTAGAGAATGGACTTGAGGATACAGGGAGGGGGAAGGGTAAGCTGGGATGAAGTGAGAGAGAGGCATGGACATATATACATTACCAAATGTAAAATAGATAGCTAGTGGGAAGCAGCTGCATAGCACAGGGAGATCAGCTCGGTGCTTTGTGCCCACCTAGAGGGGTGGGATAGGGAGGGTGGGAGGGAGACCCAAGAGGGAGGATATATGGGGATATATGTATATGTATAGCTGATTCACTTTGTTATACAGCAGAAGCTAATACACCATTGTAAAGCAATTATACTCCAATAAAGATGTTTAAAAATAAAATCAGCTTCTAGGGCTCACCTTTGATCTACCAAATTACCAACTCTGGGAGTGATGCCTTAGGAATCTGAATTTTTAATAATTCACTCTACTGCTATTTCTGTACACTAAATTTGAGAACTACTGTCTTGGACCAACAGAGAAGGTGCAGGCAGTTAGAAGGGAGTTAGAAGGGAGGAATGTGTTTCTTATAGTAGAAATGTCTTAGTATCTCCTTAAAAAATATATAAAAATGAGTCCTGCTATCTTGTACCTTGATGGTAGGGACAAGAGAAAATGCTGCAGGTACCACGTCAAGCCTTTGATATACTATCAGTAACTCCTTAAATGTTGTTTTAGATATGACACAGTTAAAATGTGATTAGCTTTTTTTTTTTTTTTGTGATTAGCTTTTAAGATGATTCATTTCTCAGTATTCTTGAGTTAGTTGTAAGACTCTTTAATTAATAATAATAGTTTCATTAATAGCAACTATCAGTGTCAGGCACTGTGATGAACATCTCATATGTATTATCTCATTTAGTCTTATCAACAATTCCAGAGTTAGTGACTGTGATTACTATTTTACATAGGAATTGTAAATAGAAATCAAGCCACAAAGTTGATGGAAATTTTAAAAACCAGCTCTGTATTAAACAATTTAAAGATATTGTCTCATATTAGCTACAGCAATTTTTCTGCATACCCTCCATCCAAACTTTAAAGATACATAAATACACACATGCACGCACGCACGCACACACAGAAGAGACAGGAAGAATTCCAACTGATTTAAAGAATATCTATTATCTACTGATAAATCTCTTATTTTTACAAGCTATATGAAGCCCAACATGAAATTGCCATTCAGTGATTGATGCCTATATATGACTAAAACATGATCTTCATTTTCATTTGGATTTTATTTCAGGATAATGAGAACAGCACTAAAATATCCTAAATCCTCAATTTTCCACAAACCTATATTCTCCTCTTTCAACACACACTTGGAAACAGGCCATTTTATGGACTCATATAAGAGAAGAACATAAATTCTGAACTAGTAATTCTAGCCAAATAAATACACTCAAAGTTGCTACCAGAGATTTTGGCCAGTGCTTCTGCCATTGCTCTTCCTCCACAATTTGGCCTTCTTCAATCAAGCCAGAGAAATTTTTAGGACAAAAAGTTGGACAGTTTTAATTTTTCATCAGTTTGAACCCAGTTACTGCATAGGCAACTGTGCAATATGTGTGCAGAAGATGAGGCATTTTAAAATTTGACTTTCTTGCTTTGTTTTATACAGAGTGCTGTAACTACAGTAAATTTTTCAAGATGTTAAGTAAAAGGAAAGCAAAAACAAAATTATAGAAAAATATTTTTTGCAGCTCTGAGGCTATTTAGATTGTCCTTGTTATTTTAAATACATGGGAACAAAGTGAGAGCCGGGGCTGCTCAGAAGCTGTGGTCGAAGCCCTATAACAACAATGGAGCATCAGAGCCCTGGCTCTGTGACCTGATGAACTCTTCATTGTAGCTCTCAAGCTGGGAAACCACAGTGAAACCTGCCCCTGAAAGCAGTGGACCAGCCTGCCTCCATCCCTGTGATTTCAAAGCACTAATGCATCACCTACATGGGCGTCATCACAATGCAAGTCACACATTACCTACGATCCAAGATGACAAGAACCTCCAGCCATTGTTGGAGACAGACACTAGAACTGAGAATGGAATCTGCCTTCTGGGGTGTTGATCCCATCAGGATGTAACAAAATATATCACAGGCCAAGGGATAAGTGACAAGAAGTGTGTGTGTGTGCGTGTCTGTGTGTGTATTCAAAAATGTCTATGAAAATGGAATCCCACACTTTTCTGTACAGATAATGTTATTTGACGTGAGTTTATAATTTTACCACACAGAAACAAACTGCAACCCTTGGAGACTCTGCTTCCTTGTCATGTTTTGCCTGAGCATGTGCAGAGCCTTGCCTTTGCTCCAAACTGAAGAGCTACATTTATTTGTTATTAGCTGACAAGAAAGGTCAAGCACAAGTAGGTGTTGTAACTTTTCACTGTACAAACTCTTCAATGATTGTGAGACTAAGCGAATATGTCTTTGTGAATGGTAGAATTGGGTGGAAAAAATTAAGAGTAGCCATCAATTAAAGAATAAAGTGAAGGTGGGTTGTCCATCCTAATGAGTTTTCTGTTGCACATGCTTCTTCCCTGGGTTCCACAATGCTAAGCAATATTTTAGAAATGGATGCAATCACAAGCTTTTAAGTCTAAGTAGTGGGATTTTATAACTCACAACTTAGATCTCTTTTCATGTGTAAGCCATATTCTATATGCATATTAGGTATGCATTTTAATTTAAGATATATTTGTGCATAGACTGTGTATAAGATGCTTTTAAATGTTCTGTGAATAAGTTCCTTAGATTTTGTTTCACCTGAAGCATATGTAGAACACAGCTAAATAATTGAATTGTATCATAGACATTATAATGCAATTGATATTTTAAATGTAAGCAGTAAAGATTGATCTATAATGATGTGTTGGGGGAAATTTATAGATACGTACATCATGGTGACTTTTTGTCCTACAATGGATTTCTTATTTCTATTTATGGAGAAACTGCAACTACTGCTTTTAATGTCTTTTTTAAGGTACCTATTTACAAGCTAGAAAATATTCTGCATTTAAGATTAGAATATGACTGTCAGGGAAGTCTAATTACTATTGTTCCTATTTGAGCCAGGTGTCTCTCAGTAAAGCTATAGAGTCTCTCAACAGAGAAATAAATTGAAACACTGCTTTTTAATTGTCATAAGAAACATGTCCACTTTGTTCCTATTAATACTTTAAGATATATAGACTATTACTAAAAAAAATAGAGGAATATAATGAAGTCATTATTTTCTGTATATGGGGTTTAACCTAATTTTCCAGGTTATGTAATTTATAAAGCGCTGTGACGGAACTTCCTGGGGAGTGGAGAAAACTCGCTCCATCTCTTCAGAAGAGTTGTCACGCTATTGATGCACTTTTTTCCCCCTAATCTCCCTCCCTCACTCCCTCTTTTGCTCCTTCCCCTCCCTTCTCTCCTGCTCTCCTTTGTATCTTCCTTATTCCTTCCTTCCTCTCTCTAAGACAGGCACTAACTCATGTTAATTAGCGGGAAGTCAGAGCAGAGGGTACAAGTGCCCATCCCTTCTGCCAACATCAATGTTGAATCCATCCTAAAGAGAGGGATGGATGAATTCGGCTGCTGAGCCTTAAATGGCCTGCTTTGCATTTGTATCCTCAGCTACTCAACATATATCTAACAATTTCATATGCCTCTTTATTTAGCTGGTATCTCTTTTATTTAATTTTTAACATGACAAGCTACAATTCTTGTGTTTTTATTCTGCTGTAATTCTCTGTATTTCCTATTGTATATGATTGTTAAATAAATCATACTTGAGGGAAAATATCATGAACCATTTGGTGCCTGATGTAATTCAATTTGGTGGGGCATTGAAAAGTTGGCAAAATCAGGGAAAACCAGAAGTACACCATCTTGAAAGTTGATATGAGTTCAATCAGAAAGTGATTTTTGCTCTATGAAAGAAATGTTCACTGAGCATTTATTATTGCACCTATTATTTGCATACTCCTGGCTAGATGCATGGCACATATAGGATTCTGGAAACCTGAATCTTTCCTCTAGAAATTTCCTATTTTATAAAGGAGATAATCTGTACACATGAATAACTAAAATGCCACCTGTGAAAGTAACCACGTGCAAGTAAAATGCACCTCCGGGTATTAAAGGAGGTAAAACCTGCCTCCATCTTCAGGGCTTCCAAGAAGACTTCTTGGAATGGGTGGCACATGAGTTGATGTTTCAGTAACAAATAATAAACAAAAGCTCATATTCATTGCCTATTTTCTATGTACAGGCTCCAGGCAAACACTTAACAAATATTATCCCTAATCCTCAATAATCCAGCAGAGTGGGTATCAATATGAGTAAGGAAACAAAGTCTCAGAGAAAGAGCCTTGCCTAAAGCCATGTGGGTCTCAAGCAGCAGATTCCAGACTGGAATTGGTCCTAGAACGCTGATACCAAAGACCTCTTTTTCTTTCTACTACATCTGTGTAGGATGGGACAGAAGCACAGTGGAAAGGACAGCTCTGTGAAGAAGGACAATGTGAATAAGGTAATACCAGAGAATAATAAAGAAGCAAAGAGTGTCAAGTCAAGGTGAAGACCTAGAGAGTTTTAATTAACTGAATTAAGAGTAATCGGCACAATATGTGTCACCTCTCAGGCTGTGTCTCTGTGATGCTAAAGCATCTGATGAAAATGTAGAAATGTATCTAGTCAGCAGATACATGACACTTAACTGAACTTTTTACTTTAAATGTGATTCCATGATAAGTTTTCACCTAATATCAAAAAGCTTTCAAAAGCCACATTTTAATTTTGAAAATAATTTAATTTTGTTTAATGTAGGTATAAAACACATATTTCCTTTGGAAGCTACGTTAAGCCTTGTATCTTCTGTTTTAATTGCTTTCCTAAATATCACAAAGTTTATCCATCCTTTAGTACAAGCCTTAAACTACAATGAAAACATACATTTTAGAGTCAAGAAACAAACACCTAATGATATCCCACGTTACATACATGCAATTTCTTTGGAGGGAATTCCAAATACTTAAGATACAAATCCCATGTATGGACCAACATGTATATTTAAAGCTCTTTTGGGGGCGATTTGTCCTTTAGTAACATTAATAAATTTCTAGGTTATTTCCTTACCAGTTGTGATGGTTGGAGAGCTTCCTTTGCATCTCAATCTGATACCTTTTTATCTCTGATAATTAAAGATTCAATTATTTAGTTCTTATTACAGTCTTACTACTGCATTACATTATTTTCTGACATTATCTCTTTTACTCCCTGTAACTAACTGCTCTTTGAGGATTTGTTATCCCCATCTATGGATGAGAAACCATGGCAGAAGAAGGTAAATAATTTGTGTAAGATCACACAGCTATTAAGGTGAGGACCCTGGATTCGAAGTCGGAGTGTGGCTCCCCAAACCACTAGATAGACTGTCCCTGGCCACTATGGGAGGATCGGTCCTGTCTTCTCCACCCACTGTATCCATTATCTTCCTTTTCTAACCTTTATTCCATCCTACGCTTTATTCTCTATCCAGGCACTTGTTCCTAAAAACTACCACTCTGAGAGGACAGAATTTCCAGTGACCAACTGCAGGGGCAGGTGTGCTTTGGTAACCAATTAAATCATGTATTACGGCAGAAAAGGTGCCTTTGATTTCTGTGGATGGAGGAATTATTTCCCATGCTTAATATGTGACCTTAAAAGTTTGCTTTTCAAATAACCACTGGTGTTCAGTCTAGAACTTTGCTACTGAAAGTGTGGTCCCTACTTGGGAACGTCTTAGAAATGAAGAATCTCAGGCCCCATCCAGAATTTTGAACTGGAGTTGGCCTTTTAAGAAAATAACTGGTTGATTTCTATACATATCACTGTTCTATGCAATAATTAAATATTATGGAGATAATCTGAAACACCCACTAAGCACTTAGAGATTAGGTTTTTTCCTCTACACTAGACAAGAGCTCCAGGGTTCATGCTCTCAACACTGTCCTACTCCCTCAAAACTAAACCAAACCAAACCCCAAGAAATTGCTGAACTGGACACAGTCTATGATTTCTCCAGTTGTTGAGAACCTTGCTATGGCATAGCACTTGGGTCAACTGAAAGTTAAGTTATATTGTTTCTATAAGTATTAAAGACCCATTTCCTTTTTTCTGCTCAAACAGCATTGCATGGTTTAGATCTTTACGATCTCACTTGTGTTCCACATTTGGCTTCTCTGCTTCTAGCTCTTTTCAATTTTTCTTTTCTGCATACTGTTATTATATTAAATATCCTTAATTCATTCTTTGGACCTATCACTCTTCTTCTCAAAAACAGTTTCTCCCTGTCTACACCAGGGGTCAGTAAACCTTTTCTATAAAGAATCAGGAAGTAGATACTTTAGGTTTTGGAGGCCACATTCCATCACACTCTCTCCTCTCCTTTTCGTCCACCTCCTTCTTCCTCTTCATTTTCTTCTTCTTTCTTCTCTTCCTTTTCTTTTTTTTTTACAACTCTTTAAAAATGTAAAAGCCAAACATAAAAACAATGTAAAAGCCATTCTTAACTTGGGGGACGGGAGTGGCACACAAAAACAGGCCATCTGGCAGATTTGGCCCCTGGGCCGACACCTGCTTCCTTTTCAGATCAAGGAGTTTGTACCCTAGCATGAAAGAGAGAGGTTGCTAGTGTAAGTGGCTGTCATCGCTAGGAGCTCTAGCTTCTCCAGGGCCTGTGTAGCTACCCTGAGGATAAGGGAGATGATGACTTCCAGTACCCCTGTCCCCTATTCACGGCCCACAGAGCAGTTTAGCAAGGCTGACTACAGCACTGGTTCTCAACCTGTAGCAGGCATCAACATCACTTGGAGGGTCTGTTAAACTGCAGATGCTAAGCCCCACCTCTCAGAGGTTCTGATGCGATAAGTCCGGGGTAGAGCCTGAAGCGATGCTGATGCTATTGGACTGGAGATCTCACTTTGAGAACCACAGGCCTACATGTGAGTAAGGTTTAAACCCTTTAGCATAATACTCAAAGCCCCTCACAGTCTAACCCCAGCTATCTTTTTTGCCATAGCTTTCGCTACACCGCTCACTACTCCTGGATCTCTGCTATGCCTCTGCACAGGACGACGCCTCTGCGTGGATCTCGCGGCTTCCTTTGCCATCTTTACCTGTCACTGTCCCCCCTTCCTCCAAGGACCTGAGCACATGCCAGCTCTCCCAGGAAGCCTCTTCACATCACTCTGGTCAGAACTCTCAGATCCTCTTTTCTGGACGAACGCATCTCATACCCCTCCATGCTGGAAACTTGCAGCTCCCCATGTCATATGTTTGCTGCCAGATTTTAAGGTAAAGAAGCGCTTAGCCTTACATATAGTAGGTATTCAGTAAATATTTGTTGAGTAAATGAATATGAATAAATAACTGAAGGCAGGAAGGAAAAGCTTATTCTTGTTTGTCCTAAATGTTTGATATATGATTGAGTTAATCCTTTCAGAGAACACCTCTAGTTAATTCAATCAAAATGAGACTCACTTTTCAAGCACTTCAGGTCTACATAATTCTAAGAAACCATTTATGTTTTTTCTCAGAGCAGACAAATGGGGAGTGCATCAATTCTTAATTAATTCTTAATAGCATGCTAAAAGCAAACCTGAATTATACGAGAAAAACATTGTCTCCCCATCTGTCTCATGTCTACCCTTGGGAGATGGGTCTGCTGGTGCAGAGATATATTAACTGTAACTAATCTTACCAACTTTGCTAAGGAGAAAAGCTCACATTTCCTGGTTGATTTCCTATAGCCTTGATGATTAATAATGGGGACTATACAAGCTTTAGAGCAACAGTGACCTCAATTGTCCTTGGTAGTTGGTAGTTGTTAAGCTTAACCTAACCTCTCACCACAAAGACTGATGGAGTGATAAAATAATAATGAAGAATATTTAAAGGATCTAGACAGTACTTGACACATTGTTGGTTCTCAGTTAACATAAGTTCACAATATTATTTTATATTTATATTTTATATTTATGCAGATGCTGTTATTTCTCGTTGAGTTCTTCTGTGGAAGACCTGAGGCAAGAAATATCTCACCCAAGGACTGAATTTGACCCTTAGTTCAGTTTCAGACTTTGTCGGTAATGGTTTCTGTGATCTTGGACAAGCCTCAATTTTCTCACCTATGAAATGGAGATAGTAAGAGTACCTATTTTATAGGATTATTAGAACGATTAAATGAAATGGCCCATGTAAGGTGCTGAGAATATTGACTGACACATTGAAAAAACTGAAATAGTATGAACTATAAAAATAAGAATCTACCAGGAGCTCCACCTTCTTCCTTTAAAATTAACTCATGCTTATAGTTGCACGGTTTTGACTTCAGTAGCAATATCCTAGAAGTCCATGTAATGGGGAGGTTGTTCCATGTAAAGAGTAGTCCAGCTGTTTTATAACAGAGATCATATCATTGACTTCAGCATTTATGTCCTTGCTTTAGAAAGACAAAACTACATATAGATATATTGAAATACATGTCAATATATATGATATATATAGAGAGACAGATAGCTATATTGATATATATCATATAGACATTGGATTTTAGGGAAATTTTTTAAATGCAAATATTAAAAAGAAAAATATTAGCATAAAGATAAAATAACAATAACTTCTAGACTTCCTGGATGACATGTTAAAACACATGATTAGATCATCCAGGTGCACTTAGAAGCAACGATAGCAGTTTCTCAAAAAAATAAATAAAACAACAACAACAAAAACTGCAGGCACACACCCCAGCAAACCCCAGCATTTCACAGAGTCCTTATTAGCAAAATAAAAAAGCCTTTCTTTGGCAGAAACAAAAACGGAGAGGAACTTTGATAATGTGGAAACTGTGTGAGAAGAGCAGATGCATCCACTATATGTGGTAAGTCAGATGCCATCTAGAAGCCAAGTGGGTCAACATTGAGACCATAATCTTCCAAGCCACCAGAGACAAGAGGGCTGCTAGAAATAACCCTGGTGCAAAAGACACATTCAGACGGAGATAACTTGGCAGCCGTGGGCAGGAACTTACTAAGAGCAAGTTGTGTGGCCAGGGATGGGGAGAGAGAAGGAGCTGGCCTCGCCTTTTCCTGGGGCTCTCTCCCTCTGGCTCCTTTCTCTTTCCATGTCCCCTGGCACCACAGCCCTTCACCTTTCCGTTGAGGTAGCCTCCCTTTCTTCCTTCCTCTACTTTGTTCTAGCTTTCCCACCTAGCTTTCCCTTAATAGAAAATAACATGGAAATGATAACTTAGGGAAGTATTTATTTTAAAAAGTTTTAATTCTCTGTGCTTAATAGCAAATGGGTTAAATCTCTTCTCGCTCTTTAAAAAAAGTTTCCTTTTTTATTTCAGTGTGGTTACATTATATATATGTACATATATATTTGTACACATACGTATTTTATATACATACATATAGAGGCTCCACACACACATATATACCTCAATAGAAAAAAATTTTGACTCCACATTACACAATGAAAAAAAGATTTTTATGATTTAAGTAAAAATGTATTGATTTTGACAATTGTATTTTTCTCAAAATATTGCATTAAATTATTTTATACCAGTACAGCTTTTGGTGGTTTATGATGATAATGTCTAATTTTTAATACTTTTCTGCCCATATTATGAAAAATTATTTTTTTAATTTCATTTAGATATCAACCAGTTCCAATAAACTAATTCCTATGAAAACTTTATTTATACTGACAATGAAAATGGATAGCTCAAGGTTAGTATCATACAGAAGTCCAGGGCAACTATACTAGTATAGCATGGTTAGTAGTAGTGTAATGAGTAATATAATTCCTATCTTAGTCATAATTGGCCTTCATGTCAAATTTTAATCTTTAGACTGTTGAGTGTTCAAAAGCAAATAAAGGACCCACATAATGTTTAAAACACTGGACAAATATAACAAATAAGTGACAATTTCAAAATAGGAAATCTATGTCCCATGAGGGCAAAGAAGAAAGTGAGAGCAACATCTGGTAATGTAATTAGTACGATTAGGGAATCCACAGAATTTACTCTGCAGGGGAAATGTAATGGGAAACCACCCATTTACTGCAATGCCTTGGCAAGTGCTAGCCTCTAAAACATAAAGAAGAGAGAGAAGATATTCTCCTATGATTCTTTAAGAGATGTTCAACCATCTCCAAGTAATTTTTGTAACGTTCTTATTGTTCCACTGCTTTGATTCATACAAAGCCATATTATACCTTTGCTACTGTAACTGTACTGTGACGGAGGAAAGTTATTCTCACCTCTTAGGGTTTCTGGTTGGGTCTAAAAATTAAACTGACAGAGACAGATTAATAGGAAATAAGTATGCAATGTATTTAATATAAGTTTTACATGACACAGGAATCTTCATAAGGAAATGAAGATCCGAAGAAACAGATCTGAGTGTATTTGTGCTAGCATTTATGAAGTATGGACAGCTGTGGAGGAATATGACAGGTTAAGGAGTGTAAGGTAAGTATAGTAAACTGGGGGAAACCTAGCAAGACCGCTTTGTTTGGATTCTTCTCAGTCCCTTTGTCTTCAGAGACAAAGATGCTCCTTTCCTCCAGGTATAGGGAGGACACCTTTCACATGAGGGTTTTATAGCCTGTTTCAGGGGAGAAGGACAGTGGGAAGGTCACAGTGAGCCTCCGGCTTCTGTTTTCTCAAACTCCTCCAACTTAAAATATTCACTATGCCAAGGTGCCATATTTTGGAGTAGCGTTTCCTGAATCCCATCACTACTTTTGAGAAAAAAGGATTTTTAAATTCCAGGGAAACTCATTCCTCAGTTAGCTCGAGGAGAGTATCAGTTAGAATGTTCTCTTTGGTTCCTCCTTAAGCAGCATGTTTTTTTTTAATACCATGATACATATAGTATATTCTACAATTATGCATTTAGGTCTGAGGTAATTATGCTCATTTACATTATTTTTACTTTCTCAGCAATACAAAATCTGGGAGATGGTACGTGAAAATTATCATTCCTCAAATTCTGGGGGTTGGGGAGTGCAGAGAAGATGAAAGGTAATAATAAGAAATAGCAAGTTGTGAAATTATTTTTATTTTATAATTTATTAGAAATCAAGAAAAAGAAACAACTTAAAAAGATTGATGTCTTGCTCTCTAAGAAGATATCATACATAAGATTGTCATAAATCTGGCAATTCTTTTTTTTAAGATATTAAAGGTTATTTTAAGTATAGATTTAAACATAGAAAAGATTTTTAAATGAGCCAAATACTTCAAAAAGAGTTTCAAATTTGATTTTTTATTGGCCATAGGTCGTTTTAGTTTGAAGTCGATGCCAAAGAATTAAACTCAGATTCCTCTTCCCATCCAGCCTTGTTAGCAAAATTATCCCCGTGTGCTTCGTGTATGAAATGTAGAAAGCTTACTTCTAAGTGGATCTATAAAGCACTATAAGAAAACGTAAAACCCTCTTGTTCTTAAGGAGGATGTGCTTTTTCATCCTAAAAACTATTACAACTTCTCAAACAAATCATAAGCTAGTGGAAGAGTTTGTTGGACTATGGGTTCATTTAGGGCCACTTTCTTTGGACTCTAGTTTCCTGATCCATAAAATGAATCCTACCTGTCATACATATTTAATGTGATTATTAGCTGAGAAACATAGGTGAGGCCACTTTATTAATTGTAAAGAACTAAACAAAGAGTTACTAGCAAGATGGCAACAATACTAGCCTTCTCATTTTTATAACTCTAACATTTGAATCAGTAGTTGGTATGTAGTAGACTATATATATGTATTTGTGGAACTAAATTGAATCAAGACCAATAGAATTTGAAAAAGAAACAAAGGAATAAAAAAATACAATGGAATTTGAAAAGCAAGCAAGAAAATATATTTAAAAGCCTCCTTATTGTAAGAGAAAGCTTGTATTCCAGAACTAGAAAAACTAAAAATGAATCACTTAAAATTTACTCAAATTCAAGATCACACTTTTGATTATAGAGAGAAATAAATTAAAATGAAAAGGAAGAATTTGGCAAATAGTGCAGCATCAATGATTAGCAAAAAAAAATGAAGGAACAATTTCTGAAAAATATGTCAATATTTATGTATAACATATCTAAAGTGCTTCAGAAAGCAATCCTGGAGAAAGAAAATAACACACGATGATGGAGCTGGAGGTGATGGTGGTGATGGTATTTGTTTTGTGTTGGTATTTTTCCAAGCTCAAGTAGGAACACAGCAATGACAAGTCAGCTTCTGTTTGTTATCAACTCATTTTGTACCTGGAGGAGAAAAAGAAAATAACTAACTACTTCAGAACACAGTGGAAACATTCCAGAGAATTTAATGCCATGTCATGTAAATCTCTGCAAAGGGAAAAATCTGTTAAGCATCACTTAATGGCAACAAACTTGTATGCTTAAATAGAGTATCCAATTAGTCATTTGCAGCAGGAAATTTTTCCTGGAAAGTTTCCTTTTAAATCTTAAAACAAAAAAACAAACAAACAAAAACTGATCACCATTTTTTAGGTCATTTTCTAAGGATAGGTTGTAAAAGAAAACAATTGGTTACAATGCTAAGGTTGTTACCTACATACATACTATACATGCATACATACGTGTATGTGTATTTCTAACTCAGTTTTGTTCTGTTGGCTGTCAGACAAGCATGCAAAGATACACCTTTTCTCTTCTGATTCCATCTTCCCTTAATGCTGCTGCTTTCTGTCTGTTCCCACCTCTTCTCTCCTTTGCTGCTTGCCTGCAGTTCCTGAAAGAGTCAGAGGGAGAAACAAAGATCTTAGACTTAGAAGGAGCCTCACATGATCATCTGGTTACCCCTCCCCCATATCATTCTCCACATTTTACTGAATAGGAAACTGGGTCCCAGAGTAATTAAAGAACTTCCTCAATGTCACACAGTTATGACAAAGAGGAAATGACACGCTCTGCTACATCACCTCTTTCTATTTCCTTCTAGTTTATCACTATCTGAAATGACCTAATTCACTTATTAATTTACATATCTATTGACAGTCTTCAAATACTAGAATATTCATCCATGAATTTAAGGACCTTAACTATCTCGTTAACACCTGTGTCCTCAACACAATGTTTAGCATGTCATAGGCATTCATATATATTTATTGAATAATAAACTGGAATACTGGTTTCTTGTTTCCAATGTATACTTTTATAAACTACACCAAATTATCCCATGAAAAATAGTATAGAATAATTAAGGATGTCTGACTTGTTCTAATTCACACAGCAGTGAAAAGATGCCCTCCATCATTTTCCTAAAACTCTTCTTCCTCCGAAATTTAGTTCTTCAGAATGTTATGATAATAACATATAAAATCTAATAATTTAATTTCTTTAACAGATTTCACATTTCAGTAACATAGACATTTTTAATGATTAATATATCTGCTGGAGCTTTGAAGACTGGTTTTTGGAATCAAAGACTTGGAAAACTAAGGACATTTCTTCCCCCATCCTCCTTCAGAGAAATCAAATGCTCAAAATTACATGTAAGCATAAACACTTTAATGTAGTTAGACAAGCTTTTCTATTATCAGTTTGCACTTTACACTGTTTGCTTTTAGATGTGGGTAAAGAAACAGAATTTTTAAATCAATACAATATATCTGGTTTATTTATGAATTCATAAATCCATATTGCGACTAAATAAACTCTGCAATACTTGCACTTAAGTTATTTGCTATGACAATACTCCATACTGGTGTTTCCAAAACTTCACTCAATGGTGTATCACTTTTGTGATTTTGAGGTACCACTTCTACTATGGTTATTTAACATTTAAAAAAAAATTGATTTAAAATACGCTAACACTTTAAGCTTGTCTCATCCTAAGCAACAATAGCTTAGGGGCTGGTGATTATGTATCTTTTCTAATATATAATAGTATTTATAAATATAAAAAATAAGTATAAAAATAGTTTGTCCGTGGCTAACCTAAAATAATGTTTCCACAATGTAGAAAGCATTGGCATGATTGAATTAAAATTTTAAATGGATGGTGTAAACTTTTTTGAGAATAGAAAATAGTCTGAGAATTTTGTTTTTTATAAAGATGCTTACCTTGCACAACTCTGGGGTTAGAAAATCACCGTTTAATAGAAAGGACTCTGGCCTAGAATCCTGCTCTGCCCTTCTACACTCTCTGCTTCAGTTTCTCATGTTTAGGGGGACACAAAAAATACTCAGCTTGTTACTGACCAGGATTCTTGGCCTCCTTCATCAATAGAAATTGATCAGAGGCCAGACAAGAAATTCAGGCAAGGCTTTATTGGGCCACCTGCTGTGGCAGGGTGCAGCGAGAACAAACAACAGGTTCCCTTGCTTGCTGGCTACGGAGGGGGTCTGGCTTGTTCCTTATATGGAATGAGGGTAGGGGTGTGTCCAGGGGTCAGGCCAGAGGGGTGGCTTAGATGTTTTGCCCACCCCTTAGGTGGTGGTGTGTGCAGGGGGCATGTGCAGTACCCCGCTTTTGCTCCAGACTTTTCAAAAGTGGCTGTTGGGTTTTTTGGTCTCTTTGTATCTTTTGTCCAGAATTTGCCCCAACTGCCCAGGCATGTAGTTGTTTTTAGTCCCATACAGTTTCTTTGTATTTTGTTACTTGAGGAGAGGTGTGTCCAGGTGTAGGCACTGCAGCACTGCAGCAAAGGGTCCCAGGTTCCAGCCTGTCTCAAACTTATCCACCTGACTTAATCTTTCTCAGATTCAGCGTACACAATTGAAGAGATACAAGAGCGAGCAGCCAGGATGATGAGAAAAGATTGGGAAGAACTGGTGATATTTTATCACAGAGAGGAGACCACTTAGGAGGTGACACCAGAGTGTTCTTCAGTATCTGAACAGCTGTGCCATAGGAAAGGAGGTAAAGTATAGGAGAAGGAAAGAGTTTAACACACAAAAGAACAATTAGAGCTCCTTGGCTGGGTTTGGGGTTCAGCTGGAGCTATTCAAGAATTAGAGAAGCAATCAATCACTTGTCTGTGCTGTTGGAGAGGATCATGAACTAGAGAAGGTTTGGATACATAGTCTCAAGTCCTTTCTCATTCTAGTAATAATAATTGCACCAGTTATTAAATGCTCATTATGCTGGGCTAAACATTTTATAGGTCTTTTCTTGTTTAATTTTCAAAATAATGCAATACGGGTAGGTATGATCGTACTCATTTTACAAATAGACTGAGTCTAAAAATTTGGTAGGTGTTGAATTTGAACCCAAGTCAGAGTGACTCAAACCCTGTCTACTAACTATTATATTATATTATAAATGTTGTCTGGAAAAGATAAAGGTTTTGTTTTGTTTGGTCAGAAACTCTCTTTGCCCATTCAGCCAAACGGAAGCCAAGTTGTCATCATGAAAAAAATTTTGTTGTAAACTGTAATTGTGTGAAAAGGAAACTGAAAAGCCATTATCTCAGCTGGTTTCCTTCAAATTTCTGAGAAAGTCAACACTTTTCCCGAGGAAAACTTATGCTTTTAATTGTGATCTCTGTGTTTTGAGAGTGGAGAACAGAATAAAAGAAACCAACATTTCTGAAGGAAAACTTATTCTTTTAATTTTCATCTCTTTTCATTTTTAAGAATGGAGAACACAGTGGAAGAATCCCGAAGCCATTGTGTTTATTTCCCCATGTGTTTCTTGCTGTTACAAAGTAAGCAAAAGCTTTTCTTTTGTTTGTCTGAATCCTTTTGAAAAAACATTTATAAAAATGTCTGTTCATGGGAAGGGAAGGGCAATTTTATTTTTTAGGGCCTCAGGGTATCTCAAATAATCTCAAAGGGTATCTGGGATGTTTTACAAACACAAATAATTCAAAATCACTTAAAACAAATATGTGTCTTAATCAGATTTTAAGTAGGGAGAAACTTTGAAAATCAAATAAACAGTCACAGCAGGTGGTCTAGAAACTCCAGAAATTTTGGGGAAACTGGTTTAACAAAAACAAAACAAAACAAAAAAGGCCAGGGCAAGGGAGGAAGAAAAGAAAGGAAGGCAGGGAGGATGAGAGGAAGGAAAGAAGCAAAGAAGGAAGGAAGGAAAAAAGAAGGAAACTTGGAACAAGTACTCATAAATACTTGAGATACTACTTATCAATGAGTTTTGCGTTTATTTTCTTGGGGAAAATATACTAAGGAAAATTATCATTATCTCTATTGTATTGGCTTATGGATTCACGCATTTCTTTTAATCTCTATATTATAAAACTCACAATCAAAATTAAAAACAGTACTTTTACTTCTTTGAGTCCTGATTTTACGATCCCACAGTGGATTTTGCATTTGATTTTTTTCTTCCTATCTTAATTTACCTCTTTATTGACTTTTGAGAAATCTTTTCATCTTTAGTTTTTTAATCCATGAAACATTTGAACTTCACTAATATCATTAATGTGGGAAGCAAATTGGGCATTCCTCCACCTCTACTAAATTATGTGGTGTAGATACTTTACATTGAAATGCAATAAATAATTGTTCAGGATGCCAGAACTTTGAATTATCAAAAGCCATATTCAGTAAATATATATGGTCTTGGAAACCTTGCTTTGTACTGATGCTTATCTTCTTTGCCAGTTCTGTAGGGGAGAAATTATCTTTCCTTTATTTTCATAACACCCAGCAAAGTGCCTTCCTAGAGATGAACCCATAAAAAATAGTTGTTGAATTAACGAATTCATGAATTAATGAAATTTCTTATCTTACGATAATAGGAGATTTATAAAATCTAATGATTCATTAAAATGCAATAGGAAACACCCCATATTTCCAGTAATAGCCAAAAATAAGTGACGGGAAATTTGGCATATTTTATTTTAGATTTATAATTTTTCTTTCTTAATAACTAGTGGAAATGATGGAAAATACACCTCTCACAGCTTAAAAAAATGAAGAGAAATCTGTGGTTCTTTAATCATTAACGTGTTTTTGGAGGGAAAAAGATGTTTAATATCTAAAGAGTAATACATTTTGATCTTTTGAATCAAGAAATCTGGCATTTCTCCATCATTCGGAAATAAATACCATGTACCATTCCGTATACAGCAACAGGATAAATGCAGATCTTAAAAGTTTCATTAAACATTCCTCTGTAAGTTAAACCCAGACACACACTCATGTCTAAATGTATTTAATATTTATTTTTTACTTTTAAAGTGATGCTATTTACATTTGACATTAGAAGGCAAATCTTATCAGTAGGGCATCAGGGATTAAGCTGGGCAGTATTAAAGTTAGAACACTCACATGTTTGCAAATTTCTATGTTGTTAAAAAGAAAATCACTGTTGTAAAATAAATACTTATTTTTTAATTGTAAGTAATATGGAACGATCTGTAGGTAGTTCTAAAGTTCCATCAAGGGGCACTTCCCAGGAGGTGTATTACTACTTTGTGAGTGTGGAGAGCAGAGATAGAAGTCAAGCAGTGGTGTTCCATGGGATATTCAGAAAAGTTAATAGTTCAGTTATTCCCAAGAAGACTTCTTGCTGCAGACCCGTTATTAATGGTCCCACTGCTCTTCTCTCTCGTTCACGCCTTCTTCTTCTTCGGGGAATGCTGATTCATTCTGGCCTTTCATATGCTTAACCCCTGAAATTATAAAAATTATGCTCAATTTATTTCTGGCAGATTCACTGCTTTGCTGCAAGAGGTAAAGAAAATGAGTGGAACGTTTTCACTGGTGTATATGTGTTTTCTCCAAGGATCTCAACAATCTAATCTTATATAAACCTTTTAATTCACGGAGGAATAAAAACACACCCAGCCCAATTTCCATTCGAAACAGAATGTCTTTTATAGTAATTAAATTTTCTCCATTAAGAATTGCATCACTGCCTATTAAAAACCTGTTAACTAAAAATCTGCTCACAGGCTCTTACTGCCCCTCCTCAGGAGCGAGGAGATGTGTGTGTGCAATTTCTGTAACTTTCAAACAACAAAAGAATCAGAATACTGTTAGTCTTCTTTAGGAATCAAAACATACAGATTTGATTCTGAAACTTTTGTATTAAAAATTCTTCAATCACTTCCCCCAAAACCTACACAGAGGAAAACCATTGGCACACCTTTGCCTGATATATAGGCTGTGTGACCTGGCCTCTCCCTACCTATCTGGCCTCATTTCCACCAGCCTTTCCTGGTTCCCCCTTTCACAGTAATTTATGCTTTAACAATACTAACCTGCTCTTCCACATTACAGGTCACTCTAGGCTCCCTCAAGCCTCCATGTCTTTCTCATTCTATTTCTCTCTGCTGAATAGCTTCTTCCTACTCACCCACCTGATAACCTCCCACTCATCCTGACAGCAGCTTGCCTCCTCTGTGAAGCCTCCCCCAGTTCCCCAAGTAGACCTAGCTGGGTCTTTCTCATATTTCCCCCTGCTCTTGGATCACTTTGTCTTGTATCAATTACTTTATAGAACAGTATTTGTTTACATATTTTTCTCATTAGAACAAACTTGCTGATGTCAGGATTATGGGGTTTCACTTTGGGGTCCCAGGCACAGAGCCTGGCAAACAGTAGGTGCTCATTAATATTGATTGCATAAATGATTGATGGAATTAATGAGGTGACACTTTGGTATATGTCTTTGGCAGTTCCACAATAATGTATATTCAGATTTTTTTCAAAATTAACTCAAATTTGGAGTATAAATCATAAGGTGACTACTACAATCATTACAAAATTATCTTTCATTTCACTTGGGTCTATTCTGTTATAACATCATACTAGCTGACACTCTGCATATAGTGATGCATAACATGGAAAAGTTTATAGATTTTTATATTTTAGTAAATTGCTTTATGAGATTTTTCTAAATATTACTGAAAAACATTGCAGTTAGAATTGATAAATGAAAGGAAGTCACTGCTCATGTTTACTATGAAACAAAGAAACTAAAAAAAGGAAAAAAAAAGAGTGGATTTGCATGTATTGCAGTCAGCAACCTCAGAGTGCCATTTGGCAAGGAATGACACCCCGGGACTTTGTTGATTATCTTGCAAAAATATTTGATAAGTTGTAATAATATTTAAATACTGTAATTTCTTCTGCAAACACAGATCACTCACAATCACCATAGAGAGAAATTTGTTGTTAACAAATGGAACTTATTTCATCATGTTATAGATTACACAGGAGAAAAAGAGGTCTAAATGCTAAGAAGGAAAAGGAGTTCAATGAGCATCCAATCAGTCGCTCTGCTGGAGTCTTACATACCTGGGTCACTAAACCTCACAACTCCACGAGATAAATACCTGGACGGTGAAATCTAGACTTCAAGAAGATAAATGATTTGTTCAACTTTACAAGGATAGTGTGGTTCTAAAAGAAGTTCTGACACATCATAGTCCCTCAATATAGACTGACTGACTGACTCACTGACTCACTGACTCACTGACTGACCGACTGACTGAGTGAATGAAGCATAAAGGTCCATTATCAGGAGACCCCAACTCTTTCACCTTTAGCTTTTTGGATGCTAACCTAGACTCACCTATCAATCTCTAGGATTTATTGTAGGTTTACAGTACCTACTAATCTGGTTCAAACCATCTTAGCATTCCCTCTGAAGTGTTAAAGCATAGTAATCATTCAGCCGCCTGCCACTGTTTCCTGAGCTAAAATTGTCTGCACCACCCGGGATTTGCAAAAGTTCTACTGCCTCCAGGGCTCATCCCTTTTATCCTCAAAGTAACTACAGAGTAATGCATTTGTGTTCAGACAATTTTCCTTAAATTAGGTTTAACTTAATGCCAACATTGATTTGTCTGTATGAGGGAGTCAAACATTAAAAAAAATGGTAACCAAATGTCCAACTTATTAAACCATTAATCATCCACTTCCCATACTTGACTATAGGTCTACTCACTTATTTATTTTATAATGATAACGGCCACAAAGTTATACAAGAAAGTCTTCTTTAAAGTAAAATCACTCACTTGAGCAAACCTTGGAACGGGCTTTTCTCGGTCTTATTTGAGTGTGGCATTAACTATTGCCAGGTGAAAGATTTTGATGAGGCAGGAGTAGGTGACGTCACAGAGCTAGTCTGCTGAACCTCTCTACAGGACCACAGATTCCTTGGTTCCCAAAGCAGTTTACACTAACGTCATCTTTCCATTGGATAACGGATGGTTGATTAATTTGTGTTTTGAATTTTTCTTTTTTCCTTTCAGCAATGTTTGTTTGGTTATAGATGCAATAAATGCTGAGATTAATGTGTGAAGTCTGTGAGAACTGTCTAATAATTTTTCTCCCCACACCCCTCCTCCTATCCCCAAACACACATATGCCTTGTATTTAAATTTTCTTTGAAGCCTCATTCAATATTTGAGTAATTCTGGAGGTGGAGGAAAGTAACTTGCTCTGGAGGTGTTGGTGAAATTCTCAGATTCTCCTCTTCTGCCAAATGCTAACGAACACGCAGGAAAACACCTCACCTGCACATGAACCGATTCCCAGTATGTGGCAAAGGGCCTCCTGGAGCAAGAAAGACACAGGCAGCCCTGCACTCGGGCAGAAGGCAGAGGGATCCCCAAAATGCACAGAGGCTCTTTTCTCCGTAACAAAATGGACATACAAGAAAAGGAGCCATATATAAGACAAGGATATGCGGTATGAATACATGAAGGAGTGAAGAAAATAGAGTTTGAGGAAAAGAAAGTAGACTGAGCAAAAGAAGGAAAGGAAAAGAAAGAAATGTTGCCCCTGCACAGAACGTTATACTCGTGCTCTTCTCCATTCTGTAGATCAGGAGATTAAATGTGAGTTGGATGAAGTTGTAAAGTGACTGAGTGAAGAATTATGAATAATTAATCCCTAAAGGGAGGCTTACATTTGGCAAACCACACATCAATATGTTTATCGATTCAGAGGGGAAAAAGGCAGGTTTATCACATTTGTAGATGACATGAAACTTGGAAGAAAAGATGACATGATGAGTGAAAAACTAGTATTCCAAAGAGCTGGAAAGATGGCCTAAGCAATTAAGGTAGAGGTCAAAGGGAGTTTTGTTTTTAGGAAGATTATTTTGGTTCTAAAAGATAGAGAATGAGGACAACCTAGATTGAGTATAGTTAGGGATTCAGGTGACCACAATTTCAACATGACCCAACAGAGTCACCTGTTTGTAGGAACAGAGCTCTTGGCAGTGTGGGTGGCATTTCTAACAGGAGAGTCAGCAGTTTAAGAGAGGAAACTTCTCTCTAACCATGTGTTGTTCAGACTTTTCTGGATTATGCTGCCCAATTCTGGATTCTGCATTTCAAGAGTTCCATTGAAGGAAGTAATTGAGATTAAAAGCAGTTTTATAAAATCTCTTCCAGAAGAATTGGATATGAAACTGCACTGTTCAGCAAAATTAAGAGAGGACAAAAGAGGCTGCCATTGAATTCCTAAAAGCCTGGAAAAAGAAATAAAATTTATCTAAGTGGCGACTGAGAGCAGCAATAGTGTCAATAGCTGACATTCATGTGGTGAGGGCAGAGTACAGATCTTCCTAGATTTACAATGGGGTTACATTCCAACAAACCCATTGAAGATATCATAAGTGGAAAATGCATTTAATACACCTACCCTACCGGACATCATAGCTTAGCCTAGCCTACCTTAAACGTGCTCAGAACACTGATGTTAGCCTGTGGTTGGGCACAATCATCTAACACAAAGCGTATTTTATAATAAAGTGTGGCATATCTCATGTGATTTATTGGATACCATACTGAAAGTGAAAAACAGAATGGTAGTATGGGTACAGAATGGTTGTAAGTGTACTGTATTTGTTGTGTACACTCATTACCCTCTGGCTACCTGGGAGCTGGGCTCACTGCCCCACCTGGCATCACAAGACCATATCCTACTGCATGTCACTAGCCCAGGAAAAGATCAAAATTCAAAATTTGAAATACGATTTCTTCTGAATGCATATTGCTTTTGCACCATCGTAAAGGCAAAAAATCTTAAACCATTGTTAAGTCAGGGACATTTGTATGGCTCAATATAAAGAAGAAAATTTCTCAACTCTTTATGTTTGCCCAGCAATAAGCATGTGAGTGAGCTCCCCATCACTGTGTGTGTCCAAGTCAAAGCTAAATTTCCATCTCAGGCAAGAAGGAACCCTGGATTGAGTAGCAGAGCAGGCTCACAAGCTCACCAACCCTGAGATGCGTTCATATACAAAGGAGATCTTCTTTCCTACTGAAAATTTTGCTTTACTCTGAGTACTATAAGTTACAAAAAAGTAATTCTAACTTTAAATGACTTAAGTGGCCCAAATCCACATTTTAAAACAATTACATCGGAAGTAGCAAATGTAAATGGATTCTTTTTTTTTCAACCACATACTTTAGAAGTTTGAAAATCATTCTAAAGTCTTCTGGGGAATTTGTGGATGTATTTTGAGAGCCTCTGACCCTCTTGGAATTCTATTTATACTTGTTTCTGTGGCTCTTCAGTGAAGAAGGTCCATAGTTTTCAGCAGAATCTCAAAGGGGTCTCTGACTCACAAATAGTTGTGAATATGAATCCTAGTCTAATCTCTTCACTTTAAAGATGAAAGGACAATTTCAGATGGCAAAGTGACTTGCTTAAATTCACACTGCAATCATAAGCTGGGCTGGGACACAAACCTGGACCCCTAATTCCTACTGGGGGCTCTTCACCTGGGCCACCAGGACTCAATCTACCACCACTGTTATTGATCTTTTCCAAAGTTAAAACCTGAAGGAAAATGTGGTGACTCAAGATCATAAGGCTTTTTTCATTATCAAATTCTTTCAACTTATAACTGATAGATTTAGATGTAACTTTTCAGTCTTTTTTGTCATCATTGCTGTTAGTGTTTTTAATAGAGTTTGTAAGCAGGAAGATGTACAATTTAACTTTGCCCAGCAACATTCCCAGAATGGAACCAAGTTACAAATAATGTACATGTTATTAGAAAAGAAGCAATAGGAGTTAAATATAATAAAGTTCCTACTGTGTGTTGAGCAGGAGAGAGGCACAACTACAAATCAGATGGGGATGTAGGTCAGGGGTGATGGCATGCACATATATGAAGTTAATTTAATGAAGACATGTAGAATTAAAGCATTTGGAGAGTTCTGTTGTGGGAAAGAAGAGCTCCAACTCAGGAGATAGTAATTTGGACAGCCGTTGACTGAGCAATACACTGGTTAGATTAAGGGAAGCAGTAAGTCTGATTTCTAAATGAGAACACTATTTGCAAAATACATTTAACAAGCATTAGTTTTCTGAAGGCCTACTATGTACAAAAGAGTGAGTTCAGTGGCCCTAAAAGAATGATTTTTCTAATGGTTGCTTGTATATTGATCCTTCAAATTTTATCAAAAAATCATGCTAGATATACTCAAGGACTATAATTTAAGCTATAATATGGGACATCAAGTCTCCTCAGTAAAGGCCCACCATCTCTGATTGAAAATGTGCTTTGCATTTCCCAAAATGCTTTCACATGTATTTTGTTTAATCTTTTTGTCATTCATTTATAATAAATAGCTATACATTAATATACTGAGGGTCACAGAGATCAAGTGACATATTGATTTCATCCCAAAGCTAAACACACATCCTGAACTCATCTTAAATCTATCCCTTTCTACTTCATTTGGAGTAAATTACATATAAACAGCACAGTTGATCTCTGCTCTAATACGAGGACTGTTCAGTTAATATAAACTGCAAATCAACACAGGATCATTTCACTTAACCACCCATTACTTACAGAAGCATTTCTCTGCAGAAGAATAAATGTATAATATGCTTCTCTCTTCATCATACATGAGAATAGGGGCAGCATGTTTATATGGTATTCATAACTATTATATATTTATGTATATTTTACCTATCGTATATTTTACCAAAGCTGTTGCCCAAGAGTAAAACCTAGGTGAAAGATTTAGCAGTAAATGCTGAGGAGAAGATAGGGGAGGAGGTATACTTACCTGCTATCATTAGAAGTGTGAATTCAAAGAATATCTTTGGAGAGTAATCTAGTCTCACTTATCAAAATGTAAAGTGCCCACATCTTTATCAGTAAGTCTGAGGTTGGAGCCAGGCAAGAATATGTTCTTTAATTTTGCAAGGATCCTGCTATTCAGCCTAGGGTGAGAATCACTTTGATAGACAGAGCGCCTCTTTTGCTCTCTACAGCCAAGTGCCCTTCTAATACCCCCTTTCTCTTCAAAGCTAATGCATTCCATGAACTCAGAAGTAAAGTTAAATTTTTAAGCCTACACATAATGGAGCTAAACAGTGTTGGGCAATTTCACTTAAGAAAGAGACAGAATGGCTCCCTCACCTGCCGGACTTGACTGCCATTGATTGAACACAATAGCATATCTAAAATAAAGAATGCATCAATCAACAGGAGTCCGTGGTTAGCCTTGAAAGCACTAAAAATAAAATAAACAAAAGGAGAGTTGCATTTAAAGCCACAGAACAAATGATGCCTGTGTTTTTTAAGTGTGTCCACAGAAGGATGTCCTGTGCTGGCATTATAGAAGTCTGTGTCTTCCAAGGAGAGTACCTTCCTATTGAAGCAACAATAGTCACTATTGGCTACCATAGCCTTGAAATGCAGCAGGGCCCTATGGTCCTTCCCCCATTTCCTCAGCCTGCCTTTTGTCTGTAGAAAAACTTTAGCCAAAGAATAAGTTTAGTCAGAGAAGTGAAAAAAATGCAGAAGTAAAGGAAAGCAGTCAAACAAGACCAAATAATAATAGTTTAGTCATCAAAGTCAAGGACCTTTAGTTTCTCCTCAAGGGCTGTAGATAATATTCTGAGCCATATCCTTTGAGTTGTCTTGTAGATACTGAAACCCCCACCAGGTGGAAGAAGTTAACTACATGATGAATCAGACTGTAGCCATGACATAAGCTGCCATAATTCTGAGAATTGGCCTCAAAGAAATGGGAACAAACCGACCCTGGAACTGAAGACTAACTGTACTTCAAACAATCAAGATGACACTGATCAGTCCACTGCATGGCCAATTTCAAGGTGACTGTCAGAGATGACTGTGCTATTTCTGCATGTAGCCCCTTCCCTCCACCTATAAAAGCTCTTTCCCACTGATTGTCAGCGGGGGGAAGTCAGCCTTATGGTATTAATTAAGCCACCTGTATCAAGAATCACTTTGAACATCACTGGTCTAAATGCATCAGAGATTGTCAGATTGTAAGATTTTTCACTCCTCAAATCTCCAGTAACCCCATACTCTCTTCACACTCAGCTGATTTTTTCAGGGATAATTGAAGTAATCATTAATGAATTGACAACAGCATGGCCAAATCTACCAAGATATTTGAATCAGTGCCCATATCTCTGCCTCCTCTCATAAGCCTCACCTCTCATTTTTTCCACCCCTCTTTTTCACAATATCTCTTACCCTTTCAAAGAATTCTCCTAAAATTAAGACCTCTCTTTCTTGCATCATCCGTTTCTTCCGTTCTACTAAAATAGTCCCATAACCACAACATTTCTTCCATTTCAAGAAACTGTCTCTTGACTCCACTCCACCTCTCGTCACTGCCCCTTCCCTCTTCTTTAGAAAACTTTACAGCAAAACTCATTATAGTATAATAAATAGACTGCATCATGTTATAACCTCTCCTTAACATACTCCAATCAGACTTCTATGTTCATCACTCCATTAATAGTTCTTGTCAAGTTTCCCCAACATACTCCATCTGGGGAAATCCAGTGGTCAGTTTCACACCATTTTAGACAAAATCTTGGCAGCATTTAACATAAGTGGTCACTTCTTTTGTTGAAACACTAATTTGACCTCAAGATGACCAAACACACCTGTTTCTCCACTTACCTTATTGACTACTTCTTCTTGGTCTTTTCAGCTAGACAGTCCTACTCATTCTCACCCTACATGCCAGCCAGTTCCAGGACTTGGTTGTTGAATGTTTTCTCTATTTGTACTCACTTCCTAGGTGATCTCATCCAATACTATTGCTTTAAATATAATGTATAAAATTGATGATTTCCAATTGTATATTATCAGTCCCAATCCCTCATCTGAGTTCAGGTTCATAAAACCAACAGCCTAACTGTATTCTGACTTTTAAGTGTTTAATAGGCATCCCAAATTTAGTATATCCAAAACATGATCTTGATTCTGTCCCCAATCTTCAAACAAAGAGAAACAAGTACCTGACCCCTACCAACCTTCTGTTTTCCAAATCTTTTCCATCTTAGTTAACAGAATATTCTCAGGCCCAGTGTATTCTTTGCCTCCTCTTGTTCCTTTCATACTCCTCTTCCAATGCATGACCAAATTTTGAAGTCTCTACATGCAAAATTGTATCCCAAGTCTAATCATTTTTCATCAGTTCCAGCACTACCACCTTAGTCCCATCCATCACTAATCTCTACCTCAAGGACTTCAATAGCCTTCTAACTTGCTTCCCCACTTTCTCTCCTTCCACCCTACAGTTAATTCCCCAAACAATTTACAGAATAATCTTTTAAAAAATTACATTATTCCTCCGATGAAAATCTTTGATGACTTCTCATTATCTTAAGAATGAAATTCAAACGCCTCACCATAAACTTATAATCATTAAGATGCTTCATGATTAGGTTCTGTCTCCTTCTGAACTTATTTCCTTCCAACGCTCCCTCACTTGCTTGCCTACATTGGTATTTTACATAGACCTCAAACAGCCTCAGGCCTGTCCTCCTTGCTCTCTTTATTGGATTCCTCTTCTTCTGAGGGACCCACATGTTTTTTTTCTTCACCTCAGTTGGCCAATCAGGTCTTTGCTGAGATGTCATGATTTCAGAGAAGACCACTGACCGTCCCATCTAAAACATCCCATCTCTTTCTTTCCCTTACTTTCAGTCCACTTATGGTGATTTATCTTATTTTTTTTTCCTTCCTTTAGAGCATTAATCACTCCCTGGTGTCATATGTCTTTATTTATGGAGTTCTGGTATGCCTCCCGCTAGAATATCAGCACCATGAAATCAGAGTCAATACTCTGTTTTGTTCGCTGACTGATCAGCAGAGCCCAGAACAAAGCCTGAACATTATAGATGCTTAGTGCATTTTTTTTTTTTTTGCAACTCGTAACTTTTTTTTTTTTTATTTTTACTTTTTTTTTTAAACATCTTTATTGGGGTATAATTGCTTTACAATGGTGTGTTAGTTTCTGCTTTATAACAAGCTGAATCAGTTATACATATACATATGTTCCCATATCTCTTCCCTCTTGCGTCTTCCTCCCTCCCACCCTCCCTATCCCACCCCTCCAGGAGGTCAGAAAGCACCGAGCCGATATCCCTGTGCCATGCGGCTGCTTCCCACTAGCTATCTACCTTACGTTTGTTAGTGTATATATGTCCATGCCTCTCTCTCGCCCTGTCACAGCTCACCCTTCCCCCTCCCCATATCCTCAAGTCCGTTCTCCAGTAGGTCTGTGTCTTTATTCCTGTCTTACCCCTAGGTTCTTCATGACATTTTTTTTCTTAAATTCCATATATATGTGTTAGCATACGGTATTTGTCTTTCTCTTTCTGACTTACTTCACTCTGTATGACAGACTCTAGGTCTATCCGCCTCATTACAAATAGCTCAATTTTGTTTCTTTTTATGGCTGAGTAATATTCCATTGTATATATGTGCCACATCTTCTTTATCCATTCATCCGATGATGGACACTTAGGTTGTTTCCATGTCCTGGCTATTGTAAATAGAGCTGCAATGAACATTTTGGTACATGACTCTTTTTGAATTTTGGTTTTCTCAGGGTATATGCCCAGTAGTGGGATTGCTGGGTCATATGGTAGTTCTATTTGTAGTTTTTTTAAGGAACCTCCATACTGTTCTCCATAGTGGCTGAACCAATTCACATTCCCACCAGCAGTGCAAGAGTGTTCCCTTTTCTCCACACCCTCTCCAGCATTTATTGTTTCTAGATTTTTTGATGATGGCCATTCTGACTGGTGTGAGATGATATCTCATTGTAGTTTTGATTTGCATTTCTCTAATGATGAATGATGTTGAGCATTCTTTCATGTGTTTGTTGGCAGTCTGTATATCTTCTTTGGAGAAATGTCTATTTAGGTCTTCTGCCCATTTTCGGATTGGGTTGTTTGTTTTTTTGTTATTGAGCTGCATGAGCTGCTTGTAAATTTTGGAGATTAATCCTTTGTCAGTTGCTTCATTTGCAAATATTTTCTCCCATTCTGAGGGTTGTCTTTTGGTCTTGTTTATGGTTTCTTTTGCTGTGCAAAAGCTTTGAAGTTTCATTAGGTCCCATTTGTTTATTTTTGTTTTTATTTCCATTTCTCTAGGAGGTGGGTCAAAAAGGATCTTGCTGTGATTTATGTCATAGAGTGTTCTTCCTATGTTTTCCTCTAAGAGTTTGATAGTTTCTGGACTTACATTTAGGTCTTTAATCCATTTTGAGCTTATTTTAGTGTATGGTGTTAGAGAGTGATGCTTAGTGCATTTTAAGTAAAGAAATGACTAACTTCAATCTCACTTTCTTTAAAAGTATTCCCTATTCAACATACAAAGACTTTTCAACATAGCCAAATTTTTTTTCAGATAAATGAACTTCTGCTCAATCCCTTTAAGTCACATCTCCTATAATAAATAGAAAAGGTAGTTTATTTTTGGCCTGGAGTTAGTTTGTTCTTCTCAGTCTCCTATAGTATTTTAGATTACCACTCTAGACTCACTTAGCAATTATGATTCTGAAACTCCACCTAGTCCAAGAAAATAGGCAGTAAATCTTAAAGATGGAAAGGAGAAATTGCACTTTCCCCAGTATATAATGTTCTGATCACCAAACACAGTTAATTAATCCCATTGGGTACATGGCTTTCACAATATAAGTAATGTAAATGGATTTGATTAAGTATTTTGGTCTCCTCAGTGATTCTCCTGTAACTTAAAATTTTCTTTTATGGGAAAGTATTAATCCTGATGAGTTGATAGTTACATGCAGTCTCAAAATCAGCTCAGTTCTCTCCTATCCTGAGGCTGTTTCCCTCCCCTTTTCTCTGTGGAGGGCCTCAGCTCAGTTTGTTTCTCATTACACAGCTTGCTGGCCCTGGCTGCCAGGAAGCTTCTGAATGACGAGATTGTTCTGTTTTATCCTCTGCCTGACCCAAGGACTTGCAGTTCACACGCTGAGCTTTGCAACTCTTGCTCTGACCCTGCTTTTTTTGCTCAGATTTACCATTGTTCTCTTAGGCATTCTTGTGCACAGGCAGTTTTACTCTCTGACCATCCCTTTAAATAATAGCAATTCATTGTATCACCATGGGGCTCGCTGACCTACTTTCTTCTTTGATTTGCTGCCCTACAGTTGGTCTGTTTTACTTGTCTCCCACGTGTAAAATCACAGTCTCTCTTCATTTTACAGAGATCTTTAACAAACTCTCCTTGGATGAGCTGATACCACTTCTTTTATTTCTTTTCAAATTTTGATTTTATTAAGAATACTTGATGCAAAGGAGCAATTATATACTCAAATTCTATAATGAGTAGCCATTTTATATTGTTTACATGAAGAAGGAAAAATAGTAATAACATTTTTGCTTAAAATGGTAATTTTCTGTTATTTCTGCCCTATAATATTTAAATATAATAATTAGGAAAAATATGTTTTTACTTACCTAATTTACTCAGTTTCTCAACACATGAGTATCAGTTACCTGCGAAAATTTTTTCAATACCAAAATTAGAACACTCCAACCCCGCTCAGACATTATAAATTAATTGCCCTAAAACCACGGCTTTTGAATTTCCAAATTCTTCTCTTGAAAGCAAAAACAATCTTACTTTCAGTATACATACATTGCATTCAATTTACAATCACCTTTGTCTTAGAAAAATTCTAAAATTATTAATAAAAATTAATGTAAGCTTTTTCAAAAACCCTTGTTGAATTTCATTGTTTCAGAGGCAAAATTCTCTTAAAGTATGTTTATGGCTTAGCACACCCAAAATTATTTGAAATTTTTTCAGTTTGTTCCCTTAACTTACTGTGTATCTAGTCTGTTTACCTTTTCTTAGATATTTATTTCATTTCTTCCTCAAATAATAGACACTACTCTGAGGGAAAAAAAAAATATATATATATATATAAATATATAATATATAAATAAAATAAATATATATATAAAGCTGAAAGTAACCATCAGATTTTTAGAGATAAAATGAAATTATTGAGAATGAACACTATTATTTCTGGCTTGATACACTGACTAGAAACAGTCTCCAATTTGCTAACACAAGGTAGCTGGGCCTCTCAGAGAAGCTACCGGAAGGGCCATTTGGCTAGGGCCTCTTATGCAAAACTGGCCATGATTTAGACTTTTGATATTATCTCCAAATGTTCATATAGACAATAACAGATATATTTATTGACATATTTATTGACAAGTTTATTGACAATACTTTTTTAAAGTACCGCTCATAAAACTTCACACATACATCTGATTACTGGACCGTACTACCTGGATCATACCATGATTTATTCTTTTTTTATAAATATTATAATTATGAATAGTTCAGTTATATCATATTGTAAATTTTGTTGTCAAATGAAAATATTGACAATCCCATCATTTTTGCAATCCTGTTTTGGCATCTCTTCATTTGTTATTATAGGGAACCTCAAGAAAGGAGCATGACCAGACCCCTTTATCCTCCAGGAGGCTTTAGTAAGGGAGCCATATAAACCAATGGACATGGAAGAAGAATAGCCTGTACCCCTGTTCTAATCCCTTCTAGTCTCCTCTCCACAAACTATATTAGCCTAGAGACCTAGATTGAGAAAAGAGCTTTTTCTCAATCATAGAAACATGTCCTTTCAGGGTCGAAAGAACTTTAAAAAGCAGTCTTGAGTTCAAAGGACAGTCCAACTGCCTCTTAACATATATACATACACACACACACACACACACACACACACACATACACTGCCACCACCACCACCATCATATTAAGATGTGAACCAAGGCCTGTTTTCTGAAGTCCCACAGCGAAGAGCAATCATTCAATCCAGAACACAGTTCTTTGGACTTTATTCTGTATTCTCTGCCTTGTGCCACACCAGACACAGGAAGTGACAAAAATGCTGGTGCCTGGGAGTCCCAGGGGACTTCCCTTCCCGCCTTCTCTTACCCAACCACAACCTGGCTGCCTGATGTCCATGCAAAGCCACTAAGAGGTAAAATGTCTTCCATGGTATGTGGAAGCTGGACACTCTAGGAAGATTCTCTAATGGATGTTTTGTGAGATTGAAATGGACAGTTAGTATAATAATGTAGGCAATATCATAGACTGTGTTTCTATAAATTGGCCTGAAAAAAAAAAAAGGCATTGATTCTATGTATCCTCAGTTCCAAATCCCTTACGAATCAAGTTTCTGAGCACAATCCTTTTTTATAATTGGAGGCTGCATGTTCTGGAAATTCACCAACAGTACTACCAGAATATAATTAGAAGTGGGTGGAAATAAGAGGTATAATTTTCTAAGTTTCTAAGAAAGATTTACTTCTCAACAAGTAACATTATCCCCCAGATATTCCTGATTTGTTCTTTATAATGAGTGTCTACTGTTTAGTCTTTACTCTCCCCTGCTTATAGGGAATGACTGTTCTCCCCACTCACTTTCCTTCAGGAACCACTCTTCTCCCCACTCCAAACACAAGGTACAAATCAGCAGTGCCTGTTTCGTATATTATCTTGTCCTCTGGCCACTGTGCCAAAGCCAGGGGTATCTGACCCACGCTGGGTTAAGTATAATCCTTCCCCCATGATCTCACTGTCAGAAACTAAGTCATTATAAGAGAGTTTGTAATTTATGGATGGTGTATGATGTTAAACTTGTTTGCTCTTGATGGCCAGGTTTCCTACTTAAGGAGATAGCTGGTCTGCAGTGGACCATAGGGAGGATGAAATTGACAGGTAAAATAAAGGAAATGGAAGAGATGGCAGACTTTGATTCTCTTTGTTTCCTGAGGCTCAGCTTCCTTTCCTTTCTTTCCTAGTAGTTTGTTTTCCCTTAATAGCAAAAAGTAACCAAGTAATCTTTCAACAAATTTCCCTTTTGCCTAAGCTAATTAGATTTGAGTTTTGACATGCGAAACCCAAAGTGTCCCAAATAGTCTATTCTCTCTTATGTCTTCCCTGTGATCTCCTTCTGGGATGGAAGACAGAAAAGGAAAATGAAAGGCAACTGGGGTATTCCTTCCCCCCCCCCCATACCTCCATCTTTGAATACAACTTATGATGAGCTGAGAACCAGACAAAAATGGAAAATATTCCGATATGTCTCAGGAGTGACCTTCAAGTTAAATCTAAACCTTACACTAATGATTGGAACTAAAGTAATAAAAAACATTTAGGACATCTTTTACAAAGACAGTAATTGTCTCCCCACAGGCAAGGCGTCTTTTGAAGAATGAATATCAGACTTTCAGGTCAGGGGTCAAAATCATCACAACTGGTTTCATGCTTTCTTTGGTTCCTGAGGCAATAATTTTATTACTACAAAGCCTTGAGCATTCCTGGTCAGTGCTCATTGTGTGGATCTGTAAATAACCAGATGACAGAATTTGAGTGATTATAAAAGAAGTATTTTCCCCAGAATTGTCACAACCTAGGTTTTCGAGCATTTGTCAGTTTTCTCAGAGTAAACACTTACTTCAGTGAATTGTGGAGAAGACATGCCAGATACTGACACACATGATATCATAACACATTAAAAGCAATCTCCTGGAGATTCTAGGAAAACATAGCAAAGAAAAACTTTTTAAAAATTCCCCCCCGAATTAGCTCTTGAGCTCCTCATCATCATTATTTCAATTTGGTTTTGAAAATACAAGTAAACAGAATCTATAATTCTTGATACCATTTATTTTGTTGTTTTTGTTCATCTATATTTTCCCACTCACCTAATTGATCCTTGTACTATGATCATAGTTAATTTTAGATAAAAGTGAGGTTCAGTTTAAGCATGACTTACCCCAACCTCTTTGTGGGGCATCCACTCTGTCTTGGACTGGAGGATTACTTTGGAAGTTTCATCCACTTTCCTTCCTTTGCACCTTTATCCTATATTACCAATATTTATAATTAATACTATCTAAACTACAGTGGGGCTCCCTTCTCTTGCCCCTATTATTCTCCTGATTCTAATTCTATCATCATATGTAATAATAGTAATAACATATTATTACAGCGCTTTTCAATTTGTCAGGGCAAAAAGTATATATATCATTCTATTCTCAACATTACACTATAACATGGAATGGGCTACTGCTATTATTCCCATTTCACAGCTAGAAAGTTGTGTCTGCCAATAATTAAATGAGTTGCCCAACATGGCTTGGCAAGCCAATATCAAAACCCAAAATTCCTGAATTTGACTCTACAGTTGACCCTTGAACAACACGGAGGTTTAGGGCACCAACCCCCATCCCCACCCCCAGCGCGCGCGCGCGCACACACACACACACACACACACAGAGTCAAAAATCCACATATAACTTTACAGTCAGCCCTCTATATTTGCAAATTCTGCACCTGTGGATTCAACCAACCACAGATTGTGTAGTACACTAGTGAAAATGAGCAGGGCCCTATAGGGACCTGCCAAGCATAAAAGCCTTTCCATGTCCCCCATTTCTTGTTTGTAAACAAAGGCTTTCAGCCTCCTAGACCTTCCCTGAGTCCCAAAGGTCAGATTCAAACAGTTACTAATTAGGAAAGTGAGGGAATGCAGAAAGAAACAACAGTGCAGCCATGGGGCCTGATCCTGGTTCCTCCAGGGGGATGTGCGGATCAATTTGATACATATCTCTGAGTTCTTCTACAGGAAGTAAGGCCCCCACCCAGGTGGAGGATGGTAACTTCAGGCTGAGCAAAGAATGTGGACCCCAGGCCAGTTGGAACCAGAAGGCTGATGGTTGAGATTTCTGGAACACCACACTGTTACCTCACCACAAGCCAATCAGAGGAAAGTCACACACCCTGCAGACCTCCCTCCAAATCTTGCCTATAAAAACCTCTTCCCTGAAACCCATCGGGGAGTTCAGGTCTTTTGAGCACGAGCCATCCTGCTCTCCTTGCATGGCCCTGCAATGAATAATCCTTTCTCCACTCCAAGTGCCGGCGTTTTGGTTCGTTTGGCCTCACCGTGTGTCAGGCACACAAACTTGGGTTTGACAACAGTAGTACGTATTTACTGAAAAAAAATCCATGTGTAAGTGGAACTAAGCAGTTCAAACCTATGTTGTTCAATGGTCAACTGTAGTTCTTTTCCCACTATGACATCCAATTTCTCATTCCTGTTGGGCCAAGATCTCATTCTTCTAGTCACAATGTATTCCTAATTGAAGATTTACCTCCATTCCCTTGCAGTATAATATGATAAACATTTTAACAATTTTTTTTTTCCTGAAGAATATGACTTCTTTTCTCATAGTCCAAAGAAAGTTTCAAGTATGGCAATTTTAATCCAGGTGTCAAGAAAGACAATAATAGATGGAGATGATTCAGAAAATCAGGACTTTATATTTCTCCTTACATCATAATATTTAGACAGCTGCTTGTTCTCTGCCTATTTGTAGAGCTGATGCTACTTAGGAATAAGGCAGATATTTTTCCACGACTGTACTAATTTCAAATATTCTGAAGTACTTTTTCCATAAATTATGGAAATGTCCTACTCCTCCCGAACTACTTCCTGCACCAATATTACTGCAAAATTGCAAATAAACTTAGTCCTGATTTTTTTTTTCCTAGAAAATGTAATCGCCAAAAGAATGTAGAAAGACAGATTACATCTGTTGACGAGTCAATTACTGAATCAAATTTTTCAGTTTTTTTTAAACAAAGTTATTTTAGGGCACTTATTATGATAGCCCAATTATTTTTAGATATTTGTTCTTAGGTTAATACTCTGTACACAAATAAGTGTAGATTGGTGTGTGTTGAGACAGAACAGCTTGTACCTTTTTTGCTACATACCAAATATCATAAGAAGCCACAACCATCATACTTGAAGAAAATCCAAACTTAATGAGCATTGTTTTTTCTATTTCTTGTACTTATGAAGTCTCCAAATTAAGAAGAGCTTGTGTTCCACAAACATGCTTGTAAGGTGTTTAGAACTCAATCTATTTTTCTATAAAGACATGTAAAATGTGGGGAATTTTGTTTTATTTTTCAAGACTGCTGACATACAAATCCTCCAGAGGACCTACATTTGCTGTTTTGGTAAACATTCATTCATTCAGTGGATGTTGGGCTTTGGGGCCTGTGCCATCACTGGCACCAAGGATTCAGGAAAAAAAAAAAAAAAAAAGGTAGGTTATTATGCATGTGAAAGAAAAGAAACACGTTTGCTTTTGGAAGAGAAGGGATGGAATCCACAGGAGCTGGGCAGCGTCTGAGGGAAGGGAGAGAAGAGAGGACATCTGCTGGATCACAAGAGAGGCAGGAGGGACCTGGAAGACAGACCTGAAAGAAGAGAGATCGCTCACGAAGATTTTAAGAGGGTTTACTTTGGAGTATCTGATATTAAACCCTCTCCTTATTTTATCTTATGAAATTGTTGGTAAATTCTACATTGCTGTTTACATCTGTGTGCAATAAATATACTCCAAGAAGCAGGAAGAGAAAAATGGGAAGAACATAGTTCAGGTTTCATGACAGTTATTCAGGGAAGCCTTCAGTGCCTATTTAACCCATAAAGATACAGAAATGCAGAAGCAACGGTTCCATTTTTTTTTAATTAAGAAGTTGAATATTTTATTATTAAACTTTATTTTCCTGCAAGGCTGTTGCTTCAGTGTATAAAAATAGCACCAGCAAACACAGTATATTGCAAAATTAAGACAGTGTTGTTCTTTATCTGACACTGTACAACTAACAAAAACTCTTCTCCACTGCCAGTTATTTCTAATGGGAAGATCATTAGGTATTTTGACCCAAATCCAGGGATGGCTGTAAGCAAGTTACAGTATTATATAAGGCTTAAGATAACAATGTTATCTTTGAATTACATAATTTTTATAACTAGTTTTACCACAGTTTCAGGAATTCTGAATATTATAACTGGAGCCTATCCTAAAGATCATAGGGTGCTGTGAAAAAGATGCATAGTGTTTACGTGAAGTCATTAGGAAATTAAGGGGTATTTTCTTCAGGTAACGTGGCAAGCAGTTCCTTTTGCTATAAGCTGCTTTTTAAAAATCTCTCCACCACTAACAAGACAACTATGCTAGATTAAGTTGTTTCAAACTAGTTTATTTAGGGGTTCCAACTTCACTCCTCATTTTATGTATCTCTCATATGCATCTTCACACATCTAGTACTGAAAGGTTAGTGAGTGTCATCTTGATCAGCCAACCATCTTCATAACGAGAGACGTTGACAAGCCCTGGATTTTCTGCTAGAGCTGCATTCATTTCAGTTACTTCTGCTGAGAGAGGAGACTAGCGTTCACCAGCAGCTTTCGCACTTTCCAAAGCACCGAATGAGTATGTTCAATTTTGTCCCAGCTTCACGCAAACTACAGTAAACAACAGCTCCAAAGCTTCCTGTGCAAAATTGCCGATCCCCACACTATTCCAACAGCGTTTTCTGTTGTTATCCATTCAAGGGTGTCTGTTAATTTACGCTCGGAGAACGGAGGTGGGCCGGTGCGCAGCGCCTGCAAGGCGTCCACCAGCCGCCCGCCCTCAGCCTCCAGGGACCTGGGCGGACACTGCAATCCCGGCAGCCTCTGACCCCGGCGCAAAGACGCTGCGCAGGCGTATAGAATGCAGACCTCGGGCCACGCACTCCGTGCCACGCTGTGCGCAGCACCACGTGCCGCGTGCGCCATGTTCGCCTTGTTCGCCATATTCGGCTTGTTCTCCGGGCTGCGGAGCGTCCTTTTAAGGGCCAGGTCAACACCGGCCTTGTTTCTGTGACCGAATACATTTCAAGTTACAATGGGAGTGCCAGAAACAATTTCTTCAAATCCCGTCAGTTCCATGGAAAGAATTAAGGAGTAAACCAGTCACTCATAGCCCCACAGTAAGCCAACTTTTTATTTTCTTGTCAATTCACTCAAAATTGGTTTAAGGTATGGAGAGGGGAAGGGAGGAGAGGATTCTCAGTGTTTGTTCTACGTATGAGTGATTGATTCCTAATATGTTTCTTATGATGTGCTTTAAAACACGTCATGGAGTATGTGGTGTATGTACATGTACAGGAATGAATATGTGTTAATCTTATCGACCCTTAGGAAGGGTTTATTAGTATTTCAGGTACACTAATCAGGACTAACACTCCAGGGAGTGAGTTAGCATTTGAAGGACACTAATGGAAAACTTACATAAGAAGAGCACCGTTTGTAACTCCGATCAATACCAGAAAGTTTTACATTAGCATATAGTATGTTAGAAACAATTTTTCTTCAGGGAAATAAGAGGTGTTCAAGATACATCTACTGGCTAGATACATTGAATGCATACATTCATTGCATTTGCATGAACAGGGTTTAAGAATCTAGTAAACCTCATAGTGTATACTCTTCAAAGTGGAATGTAATTTCGGAATTCCAGTCTGTTCTATGTGCGGTCACTTGATTCTGACTAGAAGTTTAAATTAACCCTGCCCCTAGAAAATTGTCCCCTTTGCCTTGAGTAAACCTTTTATGCAAGTCGCTTGTTGGAGATCTTAAAAGGACAGAGGGCTGAGTTGCATTGAGATTTCAGAGCAACTTGTATGGGTCTGACGGAGGGGGCTGCTTGTTGACAAATATTTGCATGTGTGACAGAATTAGACGCCAGCCATGCTGATTATCTGAAGGAAAGAAATTGCGGTAAAGGAAACTGAAAATATAAAGGCATAGAGTCTGGAGGGAGCTTGATATATTTAAGAAAAAGGAAGAGGGCCATTGAAGACAGAAAGTAGGAGTGCATTTAAAGCCAAGTGGAGAGTTGTGAAGGGAGTTCAGTGGATTGGAGCAGCCAGGTCATATAGGATCTAATTAGCCATGGTGAGGAGTTTAATCTGTTTCTAAGGATAAAAGAAAACCCCATTGGAACACAAATTACCTGTTAGTTGAATACTATCAATGTCATGGATTGCAAGCACATTTGCCTAAAAGGCCAGCAGAGATGAAGCAGCCATACTATACAAAACATTAGCTCAAGTTCAATAATAAATGGAAATTGACAACAGATTTAGGGGTTAAGGATACCATAGTGAATGGTGAGGACTTTGACAAATGAAGATCACGTGCTTCATCTTGTGAACCTATGTCCTGGGTGGTGGTGGTGAAGGGACAGCCTCAAATCAGATCCAGGTGATTGTTGTCATGCTGAAATATGAGTCAAGTATTGCCACGTCCTCCGGCTTTCCAAGACAAGCAGTACATCTGAATTGCTGCATTAAATCTAATGTTTAAACGATGGTAGCTAATTAAAAAGAAAAATAAATCAGTATGTGGGATAGACACATCAGGAACTGAAATGGGGCTCTCGGACTGCCATAAATAATCTCTGATCTATATAGTGAATGTTTACCTTTCAGTATATATGAAATCTCTCTTGAGCTTACTTTCCTTATAAATTACAGCTTAATTATTCCTACTTTGCAGAAAAAGGAATAAAATCTTTCAAGCTAACCCCAGCAAAATTTAATTTCTACACTCCAACATCTTTTCATTTAGCAAGTATTTGTTGAGTGCCCACCGTGTTGTAGGTGTTGAAATATATGAATGAACAAAAGATAAAGATCTCTGCCCCTGTGAACTTTATAGTCCTGAGAGGACACTTAGATTTAAAGGATAAGTGGGAATAGCAGGAAATGAAGAGGTCACAAAGGAGATTGAGGTGGAGAGGTGAAGAAGACAAATGGTAAAGGTAACAAAAAGTGAATTATATAGTATTATGAAGGTCTCGATGCTGTGGAGAAGAGAGAAATAGAGCAGGATGGAGGGGGGGTTGGGAGTGCTGATGGTTTTGGAAGGATTTCCACACACGTCTCCAATTCCAGAATTCTTAGGATCTGCCTCTGCTCTCATATCTAGAACTTCATTTTATCCTTTCTCAAGTGCCTTCTTCCCCTCAGTTTATAAATGTCCTCAAATGTAGTCAAGTATCTTCTATCCTAAAAATAAACAAACAAACAAAAAGCTCCTTTAACCATGCATATTCTTCTTGCTTGTATCTCATCCTTTAAGAAAGGAGCTGTCTAAACTGCTGGTCCCACTTTCTCACATCCTGTTCACTCAACAACCTACTCTGATATGACTTCCACTCCAGTCTCTGTACCAAAACTGTTTATAGATGACCTTTGATTGGCCTCATCCAAACACCAACTTGGTGTTTCTTAAGCTTTAATCTTATTTCACCGTTCCTCAGTCTTTGCCATTGTTAAATATTTACTCTTTCTTGAGGATTCAACTTCTCTTAGCTTCTGAGATATTCTACCAGTGACCTCCCTGCTGCCTTTAATTACTCCTCCTCCTGTCTCCTTCGTGTTTTATTTTTCTGCATTTACTACCTTCTTCTTAAATGTTAGCATTCCCACAAGGTAATTATTACTTCTTTAAGGCTAGGAAGTCCTTCACTAACACAGGCATCAGAACCTCAGCATATCCAAAACTATACACTCATTTATTCTCTTTTAATCTTGGTTAACTGGTCTTGGTTAACTGCTTTCAGTATTTGTTTCTGCAAAAAGAAGGTAAAACTTTTGGATCATTTCATCTGCCCTGGGAAACATGTTGCTTATTTTTATTTTCAAATTTTAAAGTTTTTATTTTTTAAAATGATGGTTTATATGCTCATGCAACTGTGAAGATTACATGTGTGAATAGAGAATTTGGGTATAAAAAATTAAACACGTGTTATGAGAAACTTATTAGTTATCATCCATCTGAAAGCATTTGACTTTCAAAATCTGGCATATTGCCTAAATTTATTCTTGAAGAGATTAAGTTTATATTGTCATTTCTGGAAGATTGCATCTGGAATGTCTTTGTCAGTTCATCCTAGACTATCTTTTTAAATAAGATTCAGTTTAAATATTAAGCACAGCATTTAAAGAAACTGAGCTTATCTCATCATCAGAGGTTAGGGCAGAAAAAAATTATCATCTGGTTTTCATCTGTTATAAATAGCAAATGTCACCCAATTTACTACTTGTGTAAGGTTGAGAAAGACATCCTTCACCAGTTCACTCCCTGCAGCCTTATTTTCAGAAAGTATATTCAACTACATAGCTTCATCACAGATGCACATATACACACACACACAAATTTATAGTTCAAGAGTACTGTTTAACAGTACATTGACATAACATCAGGTGAGAAAATGAACTTTGGCTTTGATTCTGAACTGCTACCCAATCAGAATTAGCATTTATATGCATATAAAATATTATTGGATGGGTTTGTTAGGTCTCCGTAGACAAGAATATCCAAACAAAACATACATACTATGCATATATACTAAAGGAAAATGAATCCATTTCATCTTGAGAGACTAAATATTTATACTTGAAATGTTTTGCTTTTGGTCAGGTGTTGAAATGAAAACCAAATTCAAATGTATAATTTATAAATATGAGTATTAAGAGAGAATATACTATAAGCATGGAATATAAATATAAATTGCTTAAAAATGCATGTGCTCTTGGAAGATAATGCTGGGCACAGAGTAAAACAGGAGGTTTATTTACCTAGAAAATAACATTATTCAATCTAAATTTTAGATATGTACTATTTTTCATTTTACTGGTAACAAAGCATATAATTAAGAATACTACCAAATTAATCAGCAATATAGTGATGATTATTGTGATTAAAGGAAATTGCCATCCGGTTATGTTACTCTGAGTACTTTTTTTATACTTTAAATAGTACTTGCTTTGTGCTGTGTAATGAAAATGAGACTTTATAGAAATATCTATACCTGCTTGCATTTATAAAAAGGCAAAAAAACTAAATGTGAGACGAAATACACAATCCACAAACAATTATGATTGTGGAAGAAATACATGAAACATTTATCTCAAAACTGGCAGATTTTTGAAGTTCCTGAAAAAGGGCTAGCTTTTCCAACTTGGAAATACACACTGTGTAGCAAATGCTCATGCTTATGCTTGGAACAATTTGAGACACCAAAAGACTTATAGTGTTGGTAGCTGGGCCAGGTAAAACTGCAAGTGAGAATTAATGCCTTCCTTTTACTATCCTTTCTAAGCTACTGCTGAGTGGGAGTGGTCTTGAAGGATTTGGCTTTCTATCTACCTACAACTTGAAACAAGAATTTACTACTGATAGTCCTTTCCGTGGTAGTATTTAGTTGTTCTTGTGTTGTGATAATGTAAACAGCTGGGATCTATTTCAGAATTGTCTGGCTCCAGCTGGACATGCCTTTAAAAAAGAAAAAACCCTTTTGTTCAGAGCTGGGTTTTCACTATAATCACAGAATTTAGTTTACAAAACCAAGACATAAATGGTGTTCCTGCACGGAGCTGGTTTGACTTGGTTGTCTAGAGAGAAGAAACTCCAACTGCTTGTTCTTTCCTTTCCTCTAGCATTTGAGATTGTCTCACTCTATTAAAAAGGCCTAGAGGTCTAGTTCCTAGTGGGATTTTGTTAAGTAGTGTAAGTGAATTTAAATAAGAGATGTTGTGTGCACCAAAGAATGATTCTGACTCATTTAGGTCAAGCGTGTTTATCCCATTCTTGCTACTAGAAACTCTATTAGTGAAAGTTTTTGTCTTAGTCTTGATTACATTAAACCAAACATGTAGAGCTAAGGAAAGGACACATTACTAAGGAGCAGAGACAAAGAAATAATCAGTGTAGTTGAAATATCCACAAAACTTTTCAGGGCAAGAGGAATCAAGTGATAAGAAAACTGCCAAACGCTGAGTCAGCCTCGCCTGATTGTCAGTCTCTGCGTAGTCATGGGAAATCACTTGTGCCTTGGTTAGAGCCTCACTCTGTGTCCCTGTCACCGTGACTGCTACCCACGAACTCTGATGACCAAGCAGGCAGAAAACACCACCACGGGGCTGCTATGGATGAATATCAGTAACCCTCCTCCAAACTTCATCAGACTGGTTTCCAGTTTAGAAGTCTATTGAAACTTACGTATGTGGACTAGAAAATTTGTATTGAGTCCATGTTGAGTCCCCTCAATATATGAATCCCAAAACATGTGTGAAGTATCTGTTTTTAATAGTCTAAAGCATGTTAGAATCTACTGATAGTAAAATCCCTGAGTAGAAAGTGGGAGGTTGTTGATACCACTTTACTTGTTATCCCAATAAAGCACACGGAGTAAATGTTCAAGGCAGTTGCCTAAGAGATCTATCTGTAAAGTTTTAAATCTTCTATGCAGTGTCAGTTTACAATCAGAGAATGCATGTTGATTTTTTTTTCTTTTTTTTTTTTTTTTGCGGTACGCGGGCCTCTCTCTGTTGTGGCCTCTCCTGTGCTCCGGACGCGCAGGCTCAGCGGCCATGGCTCACGGGCCCAGCCGCTCCACGGCATGTGGAATCTTCCCAGACCGGGGCACGAACCCGTGTCCCCTGCATCGGCAGGCGGACTCTCAACCGCTGCGCCACCAGGGAAGCCCTGCATGTTGATTTTTAAAGTTTCAAAATAAAAGTTAGGGGGAAACCTGCACAAAGTTAAAAACAGTTGTCTTTTTTTTTTTTTTTTTTTGCGGTACGTGGGCCTCTCACTGTTGTGGCCTCTCCCGTTGTGGAGCACAGGCTCCGGACGCACAGGCTCAGCGGCCATGGCTCACGGGCCCAGCCGCTCTGCTGCACCTGGGATCCTCCCGGACCGGGGCACAAACCCGCATCCCCTGCATCGGCAGGCAGACTCTCAACGGCTGTGTCACCAGGGAAGCCCTGGACCAGGTCATTTTAATGGTGAAGTTTGCAGCAGCAGGTGATTGCCATTGCTCCATTTCCTAGTCTATGGTTTCCCTATGGGAGCTCACTAAATAGTACCTTTGTGTAGCTTATAAATCGTAAGTATTTCTAATTTTGAGCAACAAAGAAAAATATCTACTATTGTAAACTGTGGATGTGTGCCCAAAGATTGTGCCATGATTGATAAATCCACTTCTCATTCTCATTCATTCATTCAGCAAGTACTCATGTAGTATGCTAAGTGCTAAATAGTCTGCTAGGCTCTGGGGATCCAGTACTGACCAACATAGACATGATCGCTGTTTCATGACGTTTATAGTTATTGAGTTCATTAATTAACTCAATAGATATTTCTTCAGTGCTGCTGTATGCCAGACATTCTTCTGTAATGGAATATGCAAGTAAACAAAAAAGAAAAAAATCCTGACCTTGGGGAGCTTCTTCTTAGTGGGAAAATCCAGATAATAAGCACCAAACATGATAAATAAGTAAGTGATAAAATACGCTAGGAAGATAAAAGTATCATGTGGAAGTATAGAGGAGGGGAAGGGAGCAGGAGTTCAGTCTGAGTGGTGGTAATTTAAATACAGTGGTCCACTTAAGAAGCTGACACATTTGAGAAAAGACATGAAGGAACTAGGGAGTTGACCATGCAGACATCTAGAGGAAGAAAGTACTAGGGCAGCGGGAACAGAAAGTACAAAGGCCATAAGGTAAAGGGATGACTGGCATTTTCAGGGAACAAAAAAAGAAGCCATTGTGCTTCAAACAGAATGAGCTAGTGGGAGAGTAGCAGGTAGAAAGATCAGAGAGGTAACAGGGATCCAGATTCTGAGCCTTGTAGTCCTTATAAGGACTCTAAAGAGTCAGTCTTTTTGATGTATTAAGAATATACTGTAGTGTACAAAAGTAAGCAGACCCGTTAAGAGATAATTGCAGTAATCCAGGCGCAGAATACAGATAGCTCAAACAAGAGTGATGACAGTAGGGGTTGTGAGAGGTGGTTAAATATCTTTTGAGAGTAGAACCAATGGGATTCCCTGATAGATTGATTATCAAATGTGAGAGTTAAAAAGAAGTCAAGGAATACTAAAGTTTTTGGTCTAAGCAACTGGAAGAATGGAGGTATCTTTAACTGAGAGGAAGAAGATTGCAGGAGAAGCATGTTTTTTTCCTTTAGTGAGGAAGTTAGTAGGGGACAGGAGACAATCATGGTTTTTGTAAGGGACATGTTAAGTTCAAGATGTCTGTTACATACCCAAGGGAATATCCTTTATATTTCCAAGGTAGTTTGATATGTGAATATGGAATTTAAAGGCTATAAATTTGGAAATCATTTGTACGTAAAGGTATATGGAACCACTAGACTGGATGAAATTACCAAGGGGGTGAATATGGTTAGAGATGAGGACCCAGACTAATCCCTGGGTCACGTCACTATTGAGAGGTCTGAGCGAGGAGGATGAAAAAACAAGAGGAACAGAGAAGGAGCAACCAGTGAGGTAGGAGGAAACCTGGGAGGTGTGGTGCACAGGGGCCAAGGAAAGGAAGTACACCGTGGAGGAGAAAGTGATCAACTGTGTCAAGTCCTGCCAAGTAAATGGTGTGGCAAGATTCCATCACAAGAGTTAGCATAGTAAGGGAAAGACAAAAAAAAAATCATTAAAAATATGATTAAAGTCATGAAAGACCATTTTTAAGAGACCGTCTTAGTGATATGTATAAACGTTTCTTTTCCCACACTCTCATAAAGTGTGAATATTACCTTTTCAGAGAGAATTTTAAATGTATAGGTTGTTTTATTTTATTTTTCTCCAATTATGAAAGAGACAGCTTTTCTTTTTGTTTGGGGGCACTAATATTTTTCTACAAAGTGTTCACATCTTTAATTTATTTTTCTTTTAAAGTATTAGCATGATTTTTCCTTGATTAAGAGAGCTCTTGATATAATGATGATAACATTTTGTCTGCCATGTTTTCCAGTCTGCAATTTATCTTTCAATAATGTCTTGGCTCTCAGAAGTTTTTAAAAATTTATTTCTATAGTACTCTCTCACTTTTTTTCTTTGTAACTTCTTAACTTTTCATTTATGTCTTAGATGTATTTTGTAAATATATTTATATTTCCAGACTCAATATTTCATATGTATCCATCGAATCCATGTATCCACATTGTTTTCCAGGTTATTTTACACTATCATTTAAATTTTTTTATTCTATGATCTACCTAGGGTTTATTTTTTTATTTTTCTTTAACATCTTTATTGGAGTATAATTGCTTTACAATGGTATGTTAGTTTCTGCTTTATAACAAACTGAATCAGTTATACATATACACATGTTCCCATATCTCTTCCCTCTTGCATCTCCCTCCCTCCCACCCTCCCTATCCCACCCCTCTAGGTGGTCACAAAGCACCAAGCTGAACTCCCTGTGCTATGCGGCTGCTTCCCACTAGCTATCTGTTTTACGTTTGATAGTGTATATATGTCCATGCCTCTCTCTCACTTTGTCACAGCTTACCCTTCCCCCTCCCCATATCCTCAAGTCCATTCTCTAGTAGGTCTGTGTCTTTATTCCCATCTTACCCCTAGGTTCTTCATGACCTTTTTTTTTTTTCTTAGATTCCATATATATGTGTTAGCATACAGTATGTTTTTCTCTTTCTGACTTACTTCACTCTGTATGACAGACTCTAGCTCCATGCACTCACTACAAATAACTCAATTTCATTTCCTTTTATGGCTGAGTAATATTCCATTGTATATATGTGCCTCGTCTTCTTTATCCATTCATCTGTTGATGGACACTTAGGTTGCTTCCATGTCCTGGCTATTGTAAATAGAGCTGCAATGAACATTCTGGTACATGACTCTTTTTGAATTATGGTTTTCTCAGGGTATATGCCCAGTAAGTGGGATTGCTGGGTTGTATGGTAGTTCTATTTGTAGTTTTTTAAGGAACCTCCATACTGTTCTCCATAGTGGCTGTATCAATTTACATTTCCACCAACAGTGCAAGAGTGTTCCCTTTTCTCCACACTAGGGTTTATTTTTAATGTATTTATCAATACACATTCATTTGACCAAAACACTAAAATATACTGGAGGGCAAAGTAGACCAAACATGCATGTTATGTGATCAGCTCTCTTATCTGTCCTTTCTCTGTTTTGAAACAGTTTCCCTTCAGGCATGTTGCAGTGTAGTTTTTCATTGAAGAAACACCAAATATTTGAACTTCAACAAATATAACTGAGGTCTATTCTGTCATACAGTCAAAGGAGACAGTTGCCTTAGGCAGCAAAAACATTCCACACAGCAAATTCTTTAGGGATTGTTTTTAGTGTGAGAAGCTAGAGGCAATAAAGTACAAGGCATTTCCCATTTTGTCTGAAGTGATTAAACCAGAATTTAAATACTTCTTAGAAGTATCATCTTTGGCACCTATATTCATGTTTATATTCCGATGGGGGCTGGAGGAATATAAAGCTACATAAAATACTGATGAACATGTTAGGAAACAATTTAGTAGCTATCCATTTCCTACAATTAAAGGATAAATATTCAGAACGTGTTACTTTTATTGGAAAGAGTTGTGTGTGTTTGTGTGCATGGAGATGAAAGTGTGTGTAAGAGAAAGCTTGCAAGATGGATAAGAAAAAATTAATTTTACCTCTAATTATTCATCTCTGTCAATTAGAAGGCTCAAACCAAAAACAAACAATTGGAAATATGAAAATTCAATCTTTTATAATTTGATTTTTCCCAGACTTTAGCAATCTGAGGAATTAATGAGATCTTAAAATCAGTAATATTTCAAATCTCTTTTCACTCTTGGACCCACTTAAGGCCTCTTTAAAAATCCACTCTGCCCTGGGCCTGCCCCAGGGTGTTCAAGTCTTTGTTAGGATGTAGTATGTAGCAGTATTCACAAAGGAATGTATTCCAGTCAGGCTGTCTTGTTTCTGTCCCTCCAGGTACCGTAGTCTCCCACTGGGTGTCACCAGACTCCACTCAGTGCTTCAGTTTCCCATCTGGTACAGCTTTGCTCCATAAAGTATGTCAACTAGGGTCCTCCTGACACCAAGGCAGAGGGAGATCTGGGATAAAGCAGGATAGAATGTGCTTTCTGCCCTCCTGCTGCAGTTGATTAGAGGAGTTCCCTAGTAATATTGCTTAGGCCTTCAATGTCCAACAGTGCCTTTACTAAAACAAATCATTCAGTCTCTTTGTCTCTCTTAGTCTCCCTAATGTTTCTATAGCTAGCATAGTCAGCATATATTCAGCACTTATTGAGCCCATATTCTTCTAGGGCTTAGACATGGGCCAATAAAGACAGAGCAGAAAACAGTGTGAGTTACCAAATGTACCCTGTGCTCAGAATCAGACCTTCTCACTCATTAAGACTCTCTTCCCAGGTCCAGCTGAAACTCACAGAGTCTGGTCCCTTTGTCCTTTAGAACAACTTTCCAACAGTGATTTCTATGCTAAACACATGTAAAGATGCTTTAGAGACAATGTTTCATGATCTTGTCAGACATAATCTGAGTCTTTCTCAAAAACCAGGTGAGATCTTTGCTACAAAATATTTTCTTAACTGTACCCCGTCTGATCACCTTTCTAAGTTCTATCACTTTAAAGGCAAATGACTTACTTCCAGCATCACATGCATGTATTTATCTGTAGCTTTATGTATCTGTAGCATGTATCTTGCATGGAATTCCTAACCAGTTCATAAGCTTCTTATGAACAAAAAATGTCTTTGTGTCTCCTTATGGGATACAGAACGGTAGGTAAAGGGCAATATATAGCCCTGAGTAAATCTCAATACTTTGGGATCTACTTTGTCAAAGTAATAGCTACTAGGGAAAAAAAAAGACATTTTAAAAAAAGAATGTGTGTGTATATTGTTAGAACTTTCGGGTATTTATTTTCCCATTAACTGTAAAGTTTCTGCATATGAGGCTTCTCTCCCAGCCATCTATGACTTAATATGTGGGATATTGGTAATATGCAGAATAAAATATGTAGCCATTGTGAAATGGACATGACCTTACACAGGATATGAGGTGTATTTAAAGAGTTTTCTGAGTGGCATTTCAACCACACACATTAGACTCAGTTAATATAATTGCTGCTAAGTGCAGTTTTTATTGATAGCACGATATGTTTAAAGGAAGCCATTCAGAAGTCATGAAACCTCACCACTATATTAACCCTGCAAGTTGTATCTCAGAATTAAGGCTTAACTGAGTGACCACTTTCATGTGGTCCAACACTCTTCAGAATCTCAACATTCAGTAGTTGCTGAATATATGCTGATTATTCTAGCATTAGAAATGTAAGAATTTCAAGTTTCTATCACAGTGCTCTAATGCTTTCTGTCCAGATACCTTGTATAACCTCTGCACCATAATGGAATGCATCATCTGTTTTGTTCTTTTGGTTTTTTTTTTTCTTTTTAAATAGCCAGACGTTCAATTTTACTTTTTTTTATTTTTTAAATTTTTATGGGAGTATAGTTGCTTTACAATGTTGTATTAGTTTCTGCTGTACAGCAAAGTGAATCAGCTATACAAATACATATATTCCCTCTTTTTTGGATTTCCTTCCCATTTAGGTCACCAAAGAGCACTGAGTTGAGTTCCCTGAGTTATACAGTAGGTTCTCATTAGTTATCTATTTTATACATAGTATCAATGGTGTTTATATGTCACTCGCAATCACCCAATTCATCCTAACCCTCCTTGCCCCCCTTGGTATCCATATGTTTGCTCTCTACGTCTGTGTCTCTATTTCTGCTTTGTAAATAAGGTCGTTTATACCAATTTTTTCAGATTCCACGTATATGTGTTAATATGTGTTAATATATGATATTTGTTCTTCTCTTTCTGACTTACTTCACTCTGTATGACATTCTCTAGGTCCATCCACGTCTCTACAAACGACCCAATTTCATTCCATTATATATATGTACCACATCTTCTTTATCCATTCGTCTGTCGATGGGCATTTAGGTTGTGTCTATGACCTGGCTATTGTAAATAGTGCTACAGTAAACATTGGGGTGCATGTGTCTTTTTGAATTATGTTTTTTTCTGAGTATATGCCCAGTAGTGGGATTTCTGGTCACATGGTAGTTCTATTTTTAATTTTTTAAGGAGCCTCTATAATGTTTTCCATAGTGGGCATACCAATTTACATTCCCACCAGCAGTGCAAGAGGGTTCCCTTTTCTCCACACCCTCTCCAGCATTTGTTGTTTGTAGATTTTGTGACGATGGCCATTCTGACCGGTGTGAGGTGATAACCTCATTGTAGTTTTGATTTGCATTTCTCTAATAATTAGTGATATTGAGCATCTTTTCATGTGTTTGTTGACCATCTGTATGTCTGTTTTGGAGAAATGTCTATTTAGGTCTTCTGCTCATTTTTTGATTGGGATTTTTAAAAAAGTATTGAGCTGCATGAGCTGTTTGTATATTTTGGAGATTAACCCTTTGTCAGTTGCTTCATTTGAAAATATTTTCTCCCATTCTGAGGGTTGTCTTTTTGTTTTGTTTATGGTTTCCTTTTCTGTGGAAAAGATTTTAAGTTTAGGTCCCATTTGTTAATTTTTTAAATTTTCATTACTTTAGGAGGTGGATCAAAAAAGATCTTGCTGTGATTTATGTCAAAGAGTGTTCTTCCTATGTTTTCATCTAAGAGCTTTATAGTGTCTGGCCTCACATTCAGGTCTCTAATCCATTTTCAGTTTATTTTTGTGTATGGTGTTAGGGAGTGTTCTAATTTCATTCTTTTACATATAGCTGTCTAGTTTCCCAGTACCACTTATTGAAGCGGCTGTATTTCCTCCATTGTATATTCTTGCCTCCTTTGTCATAGATTAGGTGACCATAGGTGCTTGGGTTAATCTCTGGGCTTTTATTCTGTTCCATTGATGTATATATCTGTTTTTGTGCCAGTACCATACTGTCTTGATTACTGTAGCTGTGTAGTATAGTCTGCAGTAAGGGAGCCTGACTACTCCAGCTCAGTTTTTCTTTCTCAAGCCTGCTTTGGCTATTCGGGGTCTTTTGTGTTTCCATACACATTGTGAAATTTTCTGTTCTAGTTCTGTGAAAAATGCCATTGGTAATTTGATAGAGATTGCATTGAATCTGTAGATTGCTTTGGATAGTATAGTCATTTCCACAATATTGATTCTTCCAATCCAGGAACATGGTATATCTTCCCATCTGTTTGTTTCATCTTTAATTTCTTTCATCAGTGTCTTATAGTTTTCTGCATAGAGGTCTTTTGTCTCCCTCGGTAGGTTTATTCCTAGGTATTTTTAAAATTTATTTTATTTTTTGTTTTTGCTGTACGCGGGCCTCTCACTGTTGTGGCCTCTCCTGTTGCGGAGCACAGGCTCTGGACGTGCAGGCCCAGCGGCCATGGCTCATGGGCCCAGCTGCTCCGCGGCATGTGGGATCCTCCCGGACAGGAGCATGAACCTACGTCCCCTGTATCAGCAGGCAGACTCCCAACCACTGCGCCACCAGGGAAGCCCTATTCCTAGGTATTTTATTCTTTTTGTTGCAATGGTAAATGGGAGTGTTTCCTTAATTTCTCTTTCAAATTTTTCATCATTAGTGTATAGGAATGCAAGAGATTTCTGTGCATTAATTTTGTATCCTGCTACTTTACCAGATTCATTGATTAGCTCTAGTAGTTTTCTCGTGGCATCTTTAGGATTCTCTATGTATAGTATCATGTCATCTGCAAACAGTGACAGTGTTACTTCTTTTCCAGCTTGTATTCCTTTTATTTCTTTTTCTTCTCTGATTGCTGTGGCTAGGACTTCCAAAACTATGTTGAATAATAGTGGTGAGAGTGGACATCCTTGTCTTATTCCTGATCTTAGAGGAAATGCTTTCAGTTTTTCACCATTGAGAATGATGTTTGCTGTGGGTTTGTCATATATGGGCTTTATTATGTTGAGGTAGGTTCCCTCTATGCCCACTTTCTGGAGTATTTTTATCATAAATGGGTGTTGAATTTTGTCAAAAGGTTTTTTCTGCATCTACTGAGATGACCATATGGTTTTTCTTCTTCAGTTTGTTAATATGGTTTATCACATTGATTGATTTGCGTATATTGGAGAATCCTTGCATCCCTGGGATAAATCCCACTTGATCATGGTGTATGATCCTTTTAATGTGTTGTTGGATTCTGTTTGCTAGTATTTTGTTGAGGATTTTTGCATCTATCTTTATCGGTGATATTGGTCTGTAATTTTCTTTTTTTGTAGTAGCTTTGTCTGGTTTTCGTATCAGGGTGATCGTGGCCTCATAGAATGAGTCTGGGAGTGTTCCCTCTTCTGCAATTTTTTGGAAGAGTTTGAGAAGGATGGGTGTTAGCTCTTCTCTAAATGTTTGATAGAATTCACCTGTGAAGCCATCTGGTCTTGGACTTTTGTTTGCTGTAAGATTTTTAATCACAGTTTCAATTTCATTAGCTGTGATTTGTCTGTTCGTATTTTCTGTTTCTTCCTGGTTCAGTCTTGGAAGCTTATACCTTTCTAAGTATTTGTCCATTTCTTCCAGGTTGTCCATTTTATTGGCATTGAGTTACTTGTAGTAGTCTCTTGAGATGCTTTGTATTTCTGTGGTGTGTGTTGTAACTTCTCCTTTTCTATTTCTAATTTTACTGATTTGAGTCCTCTTTTTTTCTTGATGAGTCTGGCTAAAAGTTTATCAGTTTTGTTTACCTTCTCAAAGAACCAGCTTTTAGTTTTATTGATCTTTGCTATTGTTTTCTTTGTTTCTATTTCATTTATTTCTGCTCTCATCTTTATGATTTCTTTCCTTCTGTTAACTTTGGGTTTTTTTGTTCTTCTTTCTCTAGCTGCTTTAGGTGTTAGTTTAGGTTGTTTATTTGAGGTTTTTCTTGTTTCTTGAGGTAGGATTGTATTGCTATAAACTTCCCTCTTAGAACTGCTTTTGCTGCATTCCATAGGTTTTGAGTCGTCATGTTTTCATTGTCATTTGTCTCTAGGTATTTTTGATTTCCTCTTTCATTTCTTCAGTGATCTTTTAATTGTTTACTGGCATATTGTTTAGCCTCCATGTGTTTGTGTTTTTTAGTTTTTTCCTGTAACTGATTTCTAATCTCATAGCATTGTGGCCGGAAAAGATGGTTGATACAATTTCAGTTTTCTTATATTGACTGAGGCTTGATTTGTGACCCAAGATGTGATCTGTCCTGGAGAATGTTTCATGTGCACTTGAGAAGGAAGTGTATTTGCTGCTTTCAGATGGACTGTCCTATAAATATCTAGTCTGTCTGGTCTAATGTGTCATTTAAGGCTTGTGTTTCCTTATTAGTTTTCTGCCTGGTTGATCTGTCCATTGCTGTAAGTGGGGTGTTAAAGTCCCCCACTATTATTGTGTTACTGTTGATTTCCCCTTTTATGGCCATTAGCATTTGTATTATGTATTGAGGTGCTCCTATGTTGGGTGCATAAATATTTATAATTGTTATATTTTCTTCTTGGATTGGTCCCTTGATCATTATGTAGTGTCCTTCCTTGTTTCTTGTAACAGTATTTATTTTAAAGTCTATTTTGTCTGATATGACAATTGCTACTCCAGCTTTCTTTTGATTTCCATTTGCATAGAATATCTTTTTCCATCCCCTCACTTTCAGTCTGTATGTGTCCCTAGGTCTGAAGTGGGTCTCTTGCAGACAGCATATATCCGGGTCTTGTTTTTGTATCCATTCAGCCAGTCTGTGTCTTTTGGTTGGAGCATTTAATCCATTCACATTTAAGGTAATTATTGATATGTATGTTCCTATTACCATTTTCTTAATTGTTTTGGGTTTGTTTTTGTCTTTTTGGTCTTCTTTTGGTCTTTTCCTTCTCTTGTGTTTCCTGCCTAGAGAAATACCTTTAGCATTTGTTGTAAAGCTAGTTTGGTGGTGCTGAATTCTCTTAGCTTTTGCTGATCTGCAAAGATTTTGATTTCTCCATTGAATTTGAATGAGATCCTTGCTGGGTGAGTTATCTTGGTTGTAGGTTTTTCTCTTTCCTCACTAAGTATATGCTGCCACTCCCTTCTGACTTGTAGAGTTCCTGCTGAAAAGTCAGCTGATAACCTTATGGGGCTTCCCTTGTAGGTTATTTGTTGCTTTTCCCTTGTTGCTTTTAATATTTTTTCTTTGTATTTAATTTTTGTTAGTTGATTAATATGTGTCTCTGCATGTTTCTTCTTGGGTTTATCCTCTATGGGACTCTCTTTGCTTCCTGGACTTGGGTGGCTATTTCCTTTCCCATGTTAGGGAAGTTTTCAACTATAATCTCTTCAAATATTTTCTCAGATCCTTTTTCTTTCACTTCTTCTTCTGGGACCCCTATAATTTAAATGTTGGTGCGTTTAATGTTGTCCCAGAGGTCTCTGAGACTGTCCTCATTTCTTTTCATTCTTTTTTCTTTGTTCTGCCCTGTGGCAGTTATTTCCACCATTCTATCTTCCAGCTCACTTACCCATTCTTCTGCCTCAGTTATTCTGCTATAGATTCCTTTTAGTGTATTTTTAATGTCAGTTATTGCATTGTTCATCCTCATAAGAAGAGGAGAGGACAGACAGAGACACAGAGGGCAGGCCACATGAAGACAAAGACAGGGATTGGAGTTATGCTGCCATATGCTAAGGAACAGCTGGGGCCACCAGAAGCTGGTAACAACAAGGAAGGATTCTTCCCTAGAGCCTTTGGTGGGAACATGACCCTGCTGATAATTTGGTTTCAGACTTCCAGCCTCTCAAACTGTGAGAAAATAAACTTTTGGTCTTTTAAGCCACTAAGTGTGTGGTAATTTGTTAAGGCAGCCCTAGGAAACTGATACTAATTGTACACTTTTATATCACAATTTTATAAGTGAGGGAAGTGAAGCACAGATGAGGCATCCCATGTACTCTCTCAAGGTCATTCAAGCAGAGCTAGAATTCAAACCCAGATTATCTGGCTTCAGACATTTGCACTTAACCACTACCTATACTGCCTCTATTATTTTTTATTACCAGATAGTAAAGAGTGACCTAGCCTCTGTACATAGAACTAGAGATAGCACAGTATTCCCTGGAGGCAGACAGTCGCTCAGAATAGATAAATGTTAGGCTTAAACCACTTTTTCCTATCTAGCTATTTGATTATAAAACCATTGTTTACTGTCTTGTCAAAACCTAGTATACTAAAATAAACACATTTACTATATATATAGAAAAAGAGAGCTATCAAAGACATGCATTTATTTGTAATAATCTGTGACAACACCTGTAACTGATTATCTAAATCCTCTTCAGCAGAATATGCTATTTACCTAGCTTCTTTTACAGCCCGATTTAATAGGTTTCTGGGACCCACGATTCTGTAGGGTCAACTATATTTCTTATCTTGTCTCCATATTAAAAAATGAATGGGTTTGGATTGTAGATTCTGTTAACTATTAATTTCTTTCAATAAAAAGTACGTTTTGTATGATTGAACACGTTTTGTGGCCATACTTTCAGAATTTTTAGAAGGGAAGTTCTCTTCTGCACTCTCTGGATCATTGGGGCAAAAAACCCATATTTCTTAGAATTATGTTAACTACGATTAATATGCATCTGCTACATGCCAGGCTATACGTATATGCATTACTTTATTTATCCCTCACAAGGACTCTAATTTTATCTCCAAATTATTGATGTGAACAAGAGAGAGCAGAAAGGATAAAAAACTTGAAGAATACCACACAGATTTTAATCACCAGAGCTGAGATTCAAGCCCACGTTTTTCCGATTCTCATCCTCTCTCTTTTTCAGCTTTTTGCCTGTACCAAGTAAAGGTGGTCACCAATACCATAAAGATGAGATGCATAGGATTTTAATTGGTCAGCTTGAAAAAGAGGTTCATTTCTTTACATCTTTTGTGTGCCACCCCCATAGATGGAGGTAACTTAAGGCCCTTATGAATAACCCCCTGCCTAATGGAGGGATGGAACTATTAAAGTGGAACTGATAGGCTCATGAAGCTTCCTTTGGCTGTAGTTGTTCAGAAAAATTACCATTGTTCTAGAGCTTGCTTTTTATTGCAAAAAGTAACATAGTACAGGCACACATAATAGTAAAATAAAGACAGATGGTGAGGAGGGTGGCTCACAACTTAAGAAAAATAAAAATGAGAAGTTTTTCTGTTGCTTATTTCTTTAGTTTAACCCCATTGCATACCTAAAATTACACTTTCGCCTAGAGGCTCTAGTTCGTGAACACTATTTTCCACTTGTCCTTTTTTAACTTCCTAAACCAGCAGAGGGAGCTGTAGGGTCACAAGCAGTTCTTTTTAAAATGATGTCATAAGCACCAAATGTGAAGCTCTTCTTTCTGGTTTCATTGCCAGTGAGAAAATACAACCCCCTTTGCCCACACAGTGTTTATTTAAGGGATCAGAACACTCCTAGGGGGATCTATTGGCCAATTATCAGGGGTAGAACAGAACATTATTTACACGGCACACACTGGGGTGGCTCCATGGGATCTGTTCTGGCCTACCACGTAATTATATAATTACATGAAAAAATATATTTATCTCAGAGATCAGTAGGGATTAAAATGCCTGTCTGGAAGACAAAGGATGCTGATATAAGTGCAAAGAATTCTTTGGTTTGGCTTTACAGGTAAAACAAAGGACCTGTGGTGATTCAACAATTAATCATAATAAGATGAAAGAAGGCTTTGACATTGACAACAGGGACCTGTGATATTTACTTTTGGAATATTTTCCATCACTAATTTCAGTAAATTGATATGTTAATTAAAATTAATTTGCATTAAAATTAAGACTATGCAGGTGTTTCTCCAGTTTATCTTGGTTCAGCTCTTAGAAAATGTATCTTAACCAAAAAAAAAAAAAAAAAAATTTACGTTCATGACATTCCAAGTTATTAAAAAACAAATAGCATATTGTGGCAATGTTTAAGTTATATGAAACTTGAAATGTATTTAGCCATGCTTTGGGCTACTTTGAGGTAAGGAGAGTTTTAGTTTTCATTTTATGAAGTGTGTATTCATGTTGTACTTCTTTAAAAATTTGAAAATAGACTAGATTTTTTTTTTCGTTAATTCTAGAATGCATTTGTATGCCCAGGTAATTGTAAAAGGTTAATTAAATAATAATAAAATGACACTTTGCCTACTACTGTCTAAGAAAGCCCAAAGTAAAATTAATTCTATTATTGTTTTTCACAAAGTTTAGGATGAGTAAGATTAGTACAAAGGAGTATGTAGAGATCAACATTATCACATAGCCTAAGAATCTTTGGCAAACGAATCTCTCTCCCATATCTCTTCATGCTAGGATTTACAGGTATGTTATTTAAAAAAATCCAGTTGAGTTACTTAATAGAAAAATTACAATGTCAAAGAAAATAGCATAAACAAGATACCACAGGCATACATAATTAGGAAAGATTAATAGAAAAATATTTTGGAAGTAATTATCACACAAGTGCTAATTTATTGTTTAGAGGGGGAATTACGTCAAGGAGTAATAGTAGGGTTAGAAGATTTCGGCGAGCTCTGATTGACTACATTAACCATCAGGGCTTAAAGCATGGAAGGGGAGAAGTGTAGGAAATCTCAGATCCAATACTTCTTCCTTCTATTCTCTAGTATTCCTTCCATAACATCAAAGGTAGGGACAGTTACCTTTTATCTGAACAGATGGAAGAAGAGGACTTCCTTTCTTGCCCCATTCTTTTAGAAGTTCAGGATCCTTTAGAGATACTGAGAACTGTCCCGAAAGATCCAGACTCATTCCCACAATAATAGAATAATTTTGTTCAAGGCAAACATTAAAATAATAGTGAAACTAAATTTGAAAGCTAAATATAAAATAACACTTGTTATAAATACACACCTAAAAATAAAATGTATTTTTAATACTTTTAAAAACTTTTTTTTGGCCATATAAAAATTTACATTGAGATCTCTATAGTTATATAAGGTTAGCATGATCATGAAACCAAGTTCCCTGCTGAGTTTATGATTAACCTATGTAAAACTTTGTTCTCTTTCTTACCCTGCTCCTGTTCCCCTGAGGATTGAGGAGTATCAAAGAAAAGGAGATTTTGAAACCAAGCAGGACCCTGTGGGGCCTTCCCAGGTACAAAAGCCCCTCCATGTCCTTCATTTCTTGTTTGTAGAAAAAAAGGCTTTAGTCTTGTAAGCCTTTCCTAAGTTCCAAAAAGCAGATTCAAGCAGTTAATGATTAGGACAATAGAAACACAGGATTCCTAGTTTCTCCTGAAGGGATATAGGTAACAGTCTGATACATATCTTTGAATTATTATTCTACCGAAACTAAGACCCCCCCCCACCCAGGTAGAGGATGGTGGCTACATGCTGATCACAAGCACATAGAACTCAGAATGGTTGGAACCAGAAGGCTGAGATTCCCAAAACATCACTTTGTTACCTCACCACCAACCAATCAAAAGGTCCACGAGCTGATCACACATCCCATGACCCTTTCCCCTAACACTGTCTTTAAAAACCCTTGCCTCAAAGCCGTCAAGGAGTTAGGGTCTTTTAAGCATGAGCTGTCCAATCTCCTTGCTTGGGGCCCTGCAAATAAACCCTTACTTTGCTGCAAACACCCACTGTCCGAGTTTGGCTTTCTGCTGCACAGGCATATGAGCCCTTGTTCAATAACAGTCATCCACAGGTAATTTTCAATACCTGAAATATATTTATTTTTCACTGAACTACTAAGAGGCAAAACTGATAATCTGGAGGTCATCAAATGAACTCAAAATGGAAGCTCTCTTCAGAATTTGAACTAGGATCATTAGACTTCATAGTCTCACATGAAATGGACAATAGGGTCTTACATAGGGTGAAGAGTCAACAAGAATTTTAAATTAGATGAAATATTTCTCCAAGTATCATAATATGGAAGAATAATTTATTGTTACTCTGATTATTCATTAGTTTCTGAATAGTCCACCAAAAAAAGCATTTCATTGTGGTTTTTTTTAAAAGAATTTTCCCCAGTACATTTTATTTATTTATTTATTTATTATTTATTTACTTACTTAGTTACTTATTTTTGACTGTATTGGGTCTTCGTTGCTGCGTGTGGGCTTTCCGTAGTTGAGGTGAGCAGGAGGTACTCTTCACTGCGGAGTGCGGGCTTCTCATTGCAGTGGCTTCTTGTGGAGCACGGGCTCTAGGTGCGTGGGCTTCAGTAGTTGTGGCACATGGGCTCAGTAGTTGTGGCTCATGGGCTCTAGAGCGCAGGCTCAGTAGTTGTGGCTCATGGGCTGAGTTGCTCCGCAACATGTGGGATCTTCCCGGACCAGGGATTGAACCCACGTCCCCTGCACTGGCAGGCAGATGCGTCACCAGGGAAGTCCTCAGTGTGGTTATTTGTGACAATGAATCGCTATGGTGTTGGTAATTTGGCTCAGGAGTTCACCATTCCAAAATGAAAAGTCAAAATACTTTTTAATGTTTCAACATAATCCTTTCAACTTTCCAAACGTGATGAAATGTTTTGTAGGGACTGGAGGAAATCAGAAGCCAGTCTTCATCTTTAGATTTCTGAGAAAGATTTTTAAGGAAATCTCCACTACATGTTAGGAGGCAAGGTACTGACTTAGGCAAAACTTCTAAATAGGCCAAGTTTGTTTTCACATCCTTCTTAATGTTCTTGAATGACTGGAACACCAGTTTATGAGCCACTGAGCTTGAGACCTTTTCCCATTTCCCGTCGTTCACACCCTCCCTAACCCTTTGGCCACTGTAGAAGATTGTAAGAGTGGGCATCATTGCTTTCAAAAAGACAACCCTCAGAATGGGAGAAAATCTTTGCAAATGAAGCAACTGACAAAGGATTAATCTCCAAAATATACGAACAGCTCGTGCAGCTCAATATCAAAAAAACAAACAACCCCATCAAAAAGTGGACAGAAGACCTAAATAGACATTTCTCCAAAGAAGATATACAGGTGGCCAACAAACATGAAAAAATGCTCAACATCACTAATTATTAGAGAAATGCAAACCAAAACTACAATGAGATATCACCTCACACCAGTCAGAATGGCCATCATCACAAAATCTACAAACAGTAAATGCTGGAGAGGGTGTAGAGAAAAGAGAACCCTCTTGCACTGTTGGTGGGAATATAAATTGATACAGCCACTGTGGAGAACAGTATGGAGGTTCCTTTAAAAACTAAAAATAGAACTACCATATGACCCAGCAATCCCACTACTGGGCATATACCCAGAGAAAACCATAATTCAAAAAGACACATGCACCCCACTGTTCATTGCAGCACTATTTACAATATCTAGGTCTTGGAGAAACCTAAATGTCCACTGACAGATGAATGGATAAAGAAGCTGTGGTACATATGTACAATGGAATATTACTCAGCCATAAAAAGGAACGAAATTGGGTTATTTGTAGAGACATGGATGGACCCAGAGACTGTCATACAGAGTGAAGTCAGAAAGAGAAAAACAAATATCGTATATTAAGGCATATATGTGAAATCTGAAACAACTGGTATCAACGGTCTTATTTACAAGGTAGAAATAGAGACACAGAGGTAGAGAACAAACATTTGGATACCAACGGGGGAGGGAGGGAGGTGGGATGAATTGGGAGATTGGGATTGACATATAAACACTATTGATACTACGTATAAAATAGATAACTAATGAGGACCTACTGTATAGCACAGGGAACTTTACTCATTGCTCTGTGGTGACCTAAATGGGAAGGAAATCCGAAAAAGTGGGGATATATGTATACGTATAGCTGATTCACTTTGCTGTACAGTAGAAACTGACACAACATTGTAAAGCAACTATACTCCAATAAAAATTTTTTTTAAAGTCTTCAGAAAAAGAATGAGAGGGCATTCACACTTGTATTTTCATGCACTGTGACGTACATACCGTACTGAGTAGGAACTCTAAAAAAAAAAAAAAAAAAAAAAAGGTAGGATTTAAAATCTTTCATTGCATACTTTGTTCCCTGCCTTTTAAAATGCATGTTACATTAAAAATAGTACACCTTTTTTTTCTGAGTGATTCCAGGTCAGTGTTTTGGTCATCTTGTCCTACACAGTGATGTAACTGTGTAAATTTATGGTGTTTCTGCTTCTTCCCTCCTCAGACAGCTAGCTCATACATCTCTGCCAATCATTTTAATTGTTACTTCTACAGCTTACTTCCTTTATTTGCCTCTAGACTGCCAGGGCCTAGGGGGACCAGTATGCTTTTGAGAATTAAATATTTAATAATAGACTTAGCAATGGCCTCGGATCCAGAAGGGGCAAAATGATGCCCTTTCCAACCCCCAAAGTCCTTTATCAATTCTAGTCCATCTGTATTTAAAGCTGAGATTGTCTTGTTGTTATATTGAAGGAAACATATGAGAACCTTGCTCTAAGATAGCTTGTTGAAAGTCAGTAAGATCATTTTAAGTTTGGTCTTGAGAATAAAATCTTTCAAACTTACTCAAGAATGCAGTGAATAAAATTTCTGTCAAGAAAAAAAAAAAGGTGGCTTTGGCTTCCTATCAAAGGTAAGGAAAGCACAACATGGCTCCTGTTGGTAATTACACCAGAAAGAGATACAGAACACAGATCATAAATGCAGTGCTTATCATGTAATTTTCATCATGTGGGCCTAGTAATTTCCTGAAACTAATCTTGGACACTCTTACTTCGTTTGATGTTTTTGTCTCTTAATGAAAAAATTGAAAATTTTCAGAATTTGACCTAGAGTGTTTTAAAACTTGGTAGTTCATTTATTTAACACGTGGCTCAGAGCTTTGCATAGAGTTCAAGTTTAATAAGTATTTGTATACTGATTGGCAGCAATGCTGATATCTTTACTGTTCCAAAAATACACACTCCACAGAAAGAATGCAGCCTGTTCTGACAACTGAAACGTGGGATATTTTGTCATGAGGACCTGTTGAGAAAGGAATTAATGAAACTGTTCTTAAAGCTGTCTTGTGATCAGACAAGAATATAAGGTTTTAAAAGGGAGAATGTTTAGAAAAGTTTCATAGGCCAGTACAAGTTTGTAAGAATGTAAGAATGTAATCCTACCTTAAATTTGCCCCACTAAGAACCAAGTCTTCAATTTATCTTGACATTTTTATTTTATAACATATATAATATATATGTTATATAATATATATAATAAATATAATAAATATATATTTATTTTATATTCCTAATTGGATTTCCATTAATTTATTTTGGAAGATAATCTGATGAGTATTTCAACTTCTCACAGCTCATAAATTTTATTTAGAAAGTCAAAATGCATTAAAGCAAGAGAAAAAGAAGTTGGTGCTAGTTGTTAACCATCTTCTATAAATAAGAGCAGTGGAAACAGGCAGATGAACTGAGGCAAATAAAATCTAGGGTAGACTAATTTTTAAAAATTAACTCTGTGAATCAACTTCTTAATCCTTTTCCCTCTTCCTAATATTTTCAAAGCACTCAAGAGAACAAGGTAACATACCAAGTAAGCTTAAGAATTGTCCAAAAGTGCTCTGTTTTCTCCAGACAAAATTTCAGCTCCTGAGCACATGGCACACAGGACCTTTGACCAGTCCCCAGCATCTCTCCGTGTTCCCTCCTCCACAGGCCTCACCCCCAGCCACAGTGTTCCGGGTTCACCTGCCCTTTGGCTTCTGTGCCTCTGCAGCTGCTCAACCCTTTGTCTGGAATCCACACCACGGGCTTCTCTATGAAAATCCTACTCGTCCCTCAACTAACAGATGAAGTTCATTTCTCCTGCGAAGTCTTTGCTATCTGTGACAGGGAGAGCTAGTGGGTTCCTCTTCCATACTCAAATAACATTGTCCGCATCAGTCTTATGGAACTTATTATTGTTTTACACAGCTTTCTTTTCCATTTGACTATGTTGTTTCCTATGGACAAGGACTGTGTTTAGCTCATCCTCAACCAAAAGAGCCTAATACATGACCTGCCTGGCAGATAGTAAGCATTTTGTAAATGTTTGTAGAATGAATGAGTGAGGGTGAGAGAGTAAATGAATGAGTGACTGAAATACACATCAGCAATTTGTAATTTGTTTCAGTACAGCTAAAATTAAACCGTTAAACTGACATTCATTTTTAAATCAGAAAGGTTATTCAGTCACTGATTCAGTGTTTACTAAGAGTCCTCAGCAATACAAATGGAAGACATAAGAATACTCCTGAAAGACAAATAAGACATTGGCCCTGTTTCCAAGGAATTCAGTCTAGCTAGAAGGGATTACCCATACACACAAATAGATAGGTATAATGCATTCTGAGTCTCAAAGGAGCACAGCTCAAAGGATTTAGAAGTAGGGGCTCAGAGAGAGGACATCTATGCAAATGAAGCTACAGAACAAATGTGGAGGCGAGAAACCACGCATTGTTTTTGAGGAACTTAATGCAGCTCTGCATTGCTGCAGCCTGAGATTAAAGGAAGCTGTGGTAGGAGGTGGGGCTAGACAGGTAGGAGGGGCCAGATCGTAAACAGCCCTGCAAATTATTTCCAGGGCCTTGTCATAAAGGAATGGATGCACATTTGAAGGGTTGTAATCAAAAAGTCACAGGGTTAGATTTGTGTGGTCAGCTGTCGGAGGTGGGGAAAGGCAGATTGGAGAGAGAGAAGATTAAGGCAGACTTAATCCATTGTTTAAGTCCATTGTTATTACATATGGACCTATAATGTGAGTTCAAAATATAAAAATTATTAAAAACAAGAGTACTAAGCACCTTGTAGGAACTTTTGTATAAAAGATTTTGTAAAAACTTCACTAAGTTATAAGACTGAAGGATCTTTAGATTTTAATTAGGGCAAATAGGATAGATGGGTAAATGGGAAAAATACTGACTATTCCAACAGAAAAGCAAAAAAAGCTCATGTCACAATTTGGCCTTGTAAAGGAGCATGACATTAAACATGGGAACCCTGCTCTCTTCTGTGAGCCTCACTTTCCTCTAAAATGAAAGATTCTGCTTACCTTACATAGTTTCCTGTAAAAAACAAATTAGCTATACAAAAACACAGTTTATGTTGAAGCACTACACAAATATAAGGTGTTTACACATTACTTTTTAAAATCTTTGATATAAGTAAAGCAAATAGCCAATCTCCAAGAAGGCTGCAAACCTATTCCCAATTTGGCATCTTTATAAAGAGGCAATACATATCTCATCCCAGAAAACATAAGGGAACACTGTATTAGGTATTAAATGAAGGAAGGCAAGCCCGTACAGACAACATCTGCCTATTCTACTTATAGGCATTGTTTTTTCTTCCTGGACTCCTATTAACGTTAATAAGGATGGAGTGTGTACGTCTTAGTATGCCAATAGTGTGTCATTAACCCTCCTAAACACTAATGGATATAATGCACATACATTTCAGCAGAGCAAGCGATAGACTTCTCTATTTTTAGTAACTATATACTGATGCAAACACATGTTTTACAGTATACTGACTCAAATAAAAATTGTAATTTGAGGGCTTCTTAGAGAAATGTCTGATTCTGTAAGACTGGGGTAGAAGATATACAAATGAGCCTGGAGTATCTTGTAGCACCAGAAAGTAAGAATATGCTAAAACAAACAAAAAAAACCCTACAGTAATGGTGTGAGCAACAAAATAAAGTAGTACTGAGTTATAACCCAGAGTATTAAATAAATATCCATGAGTCCATACTGATAAAAATAAATGATTGAATAAATGTAAAACAATGGAGGAGCAGAGACAAATGTTCTGTGCAAAATGAATTCCAAATAGTTATTTATTGGAATTTATTCCAAAAAATTTATAATATATTTACAAAATAATTTTATGTAGATACATTTTTTTCAAGGAGGTGGAGTATAACTTCCCACTCCTTGAGTGTGAGCTACACATGGTGATTTCCTTCCAGAGAATGAGATATGGAAAGGGGGTAAAAAAAACAGTAACTCTGCAGTGGGGAGAACTGGCGAACACTCCCTCAACCAGGTGATCAAGGTCAACGTCAACAGTGATAAATCAGATTGATAGCTTATACCCTTGATACCATGTGATGAAATGGTCACTTTATATCTATAGTCTTTCTCCCCAGAACCCACAACCCCAGTCTAGTCATGAGAAAAACATCAGACAAATCCCAATAGAGGGATATTCCAGAAAATACCTGACCAGTACTCCTCAAAACTGTCAAGGTCATCAAAAATAAGGAAAGTCTAAGAAACTGTCAAAAGCAAGAGAAACCTAAGGAAATGTGATAACTAAATGTAAGGTGGTATCCTGGATGTGTTCCTAGATCAGAAAAAGGACATTAGGCAAAAACTACACAAATACGAATAAAACATGGACTTTAGTTAATAATAATGGATCAATATTGGTTTGGTAAGTAACAAATGTACCATATTAATATAAGGTATATATCATAGAAAAAACTAGATATAGCATATATGGAAACTCTGTATTATCACAATTTTCCTGTAAATCTAAAACTGTTCTAAAATATAAATTTTATTTTTAAAATAGTATAATTTGAGTTGGAACTTACTCTGTTAAAAGTAATATTATTAAGAGGAAAGACAAAGACATGAACCAGACTTTTAAAAATGGAATCAAATGCACAAGGATTTCCAAATGCATTGGAAAGTGATGTCTATGTAGTCCATAAGTAGGGCCTTTTTAGACTTTGCATGGCAGCAAAGTACTTGGTGATGATCCATGTAGGATTTAACTGTCTACATTATGGTATCATCTTAAATGCTTTGGAAGTTTGTATGAGCAGGAGGAATGAAAATGGTGAGATGTGTGTTCCACTTTTCCATGACCCAGTCCATTTAACTCTGCAGACATGTGTAAACACGACTCTTCCTTCTGTGATCTAAAAGGCCTTACCTTCTGGTCCCCCAGACGGCGTGGGTTTCCTCACATCCCCTGATAACTCTGCTTAAATCCCTGTACAAGGACTTACCATGGTGTGCTCTGCCTGTCCACTTGTGTGTTGCTTCCTCCAGACTGGTCTCCTAGAAGGTGCGGATTTTGCCTTTCATCTCTGCAGCCACACCACTTTAAGGCCATGCTCGATACACAGTGGAGGCTCATATGTGATGTGTGGCAGTACATTTTTAGTGCTTATGCAACTGAATTTTACCATTTGCAGACTTGGGAGAAACCTAGAGACACTGGGTCTTGATTTATCTGTTCCAACCAAATACAAAAGTTCATCTCTTCCCCTACTTCTAAGATAGGAAGCAATTTTAAATGTTGTATGTTATTTAAACAGAGGAATGTATTGATACATTTAAAAGATTAAGCTTAAAATAGGTGTAAATATATACAGACACCTGAATGGAACCATATTGATGAAGAGTGGTCTCCTTTTCAAAGTTTAATTGGCACCACATGGGGACATATGTATGCATATGGCTGATTCACTTTGTGCAACAGAAACTAACACAGTATTGTGAAGCAATTTTACTCCAATGGAGATCTATTAAATATATATAATATATATATATTATATATATATAATGCACATGCAATACAATCCCCCCACCAAAAAAGAAAGATACATTCTCAGATCAGTTCTCCAATCTGACCCCACCTTCTGTATTCAAAGATATGAGGAAAGATGAACATAGAACTTAGTGAAAGAAATTGAAGAGAAGTGAAGGAAGTGGATCTGGAAATAGAAGCATATTTGGTGGGTTTTTTTTTTTTTTAAGGCAAGACTTGTATATATTTAGAATGTTCTTTGTTATCTAGAAATCTGTTAAAGTGTTTCTTGAGTTGCATAAATAAACCCCACCCTACACAGTAAATAAACCAGGCCAGCACAAATATAAAAGCCAAGATTTAGAAAGGCAAATGTGATGAATACCTGAAGAACAACCACAGAGGGACAGAAATGTTATAAAAAAAAAAGGAATGCAATGTGGAGACAGCCTGATGCGAAGCTAAAAGATCTTGCTACCTTCTCTCCCTGACTTTTCAACATGCAGAGGGTGATGAAAACAGGATACTATGGCTAGTCTATTCCTTTTGAGAATTTTTTTTTTCAGCACAATTATAAGAGATTTCAAACTCAGGAAGAGTGATTTGATCACAGTTCTATATAATCATTGTTAACCTACCTACATTGCCTAATTATAGGCTGAATTTATATGATTTCCTACACATCCCCCTGGCTAGAAATGTTTATTGTATGATCTTCTTTAGCACCCCCAAATTTACCATTAAACACCACTTTCTTAGGCTTTTTTGAAATATGAGATTGATTAAATATCAATACCTCTGAGAGGGCTGTTAGTTAGCTGGGAAAAGAGGGGTTGGGTGTCTGAGAGGAGGAGGCAGGTGAATGAAGCAAAGCAGGGTTTTGTTACAAAGGAAGTGAAAGGTCAAAGATCAGCTCCACAAATCTACCTGAGATTGGTACAAATAAAAGTGGAGTGAGTGTTGCAAGGTTTGGTTGTCCACATGCTTATTAGGATCAGGCACCTTTAGCCCTGACTCTTCAGTTCCTACTGGGATGAGAGCAAAGCTCTGGCAGGGATTTTATTCATCTCCAAGACCTTCCATCCCTCCTTGGTCTCTCCCCAGGACTTCATTCCTCCTTTCTGCAGCCTCAGGGGAAACGAGGAGGAGTGTACCTGCCTCTTAATCCAGGATTCAAATAATTACTCAAAATAGATCTTACATATTGTGTGCCTTTTCTAAGCATGCTCTTTACACATATTGTTTCATTTTGTCCCCACAACAGGCCTGTGTGGTGGGTATCACCTCTATTTAACTAATGAGAGAAGAGACAGGTTAAAATCATTGACTTGCTGAAGTTGAACAGTTAACAAGTGGTGTCACTGAGGTTTGAACACTGATTGCTTCCCCCACAATGTCCACGTCTTTTCCTGCTGGGTCCCATTAAGTTACTACGATCAACAGCTTTCCCTGATTTGAAGATTATCCTTCAGTTAATATTACATGGCACATCTTTGTCACTGTCACCTACCATCCTCCAAAATCCATGTTAGACTTTTTATTGGGCCAGTTTTGATTTATTTCCTTCCCTGGGCTCTTCCTTATTTACATTTATTGCTTTATTATGAAAAACGGCTAAACTGAGATAAAATATCAAGATCACACCGTCCTTGGAGGAAAAAAATGTAGGAGTTACAATGCTGTAAGCATGCAGAGAAGACATACTGGACATGTCAGAAGAACAATCTCTGGACACTGAAGTAGCAAAGAAATTATGAAGGATGAGAGGAAGAAGATGTTTTTCAGAAGTCCATGACAAATCTGACTTGTTATACATTAAGAATGGTAATGTAATACTAATAGACCTGCTCTACAAAGCTGTTTTTCAGTCAGCTGCTTTGTTTCGTGTTCAGATTTCCTTTTAAATCGATAGCCCTTGCTTTGCTGTCTTCAATTGAAGGCATTTGCCTTCCAGTAAAACACACACACACACAAAATGGGGGTGGAAATGAGTCAGCCATTTCCTGCCCCAAGATTCAAACCTACTTTGCTTTTCTGAAAACATGATTCAAGCTATCCAACAATAATTTAATTGGCTGTTCTGTAAATTACAGGGCTGACCACCATATAAACACCAGAGAAATCACATGGGTATTCAGTAGTCAGCTATCATTTTTCTGATAATCCTCAGAACTTTCTATTTACATAATTATAAAGCACTATATCACACAGGGTAATGGAAAAGTAAGTCTGTTTTCTATGCAACCTTCAGCTTGTGATTTTTTATGCATAATATATATTACAAATTTATGACTCATCTATAGAGATGAAAAAATGTGGTCAGCACACCATATCTGAAATATCATAATGTATCTAATGAGAGTTTATAATATCCTCTGGTTTTAAGGGATGTAATCTTGACATAATAAGTCTATTTTATAACTGGTTGAATGATGGCCTTCAGGGTGACCAGTGTCAACTAGAGGGAGATATGTGTGCTGCAGGCCTTTCTTTGCCCTGTTCTGTTTGATACGTCTATTACAGATGTGGATAAAAATATCAGAGATAAATTTATATAACCTATGGATGACAAACAATTGAGATAATGGAAAATATAAAATAGATGATGGAATCGTGATATGAAATATGACATGTTCATGTGACAGTCTGACTCTAAGAAGATGAAAGTCAATTGGAATGATAGCACTGTCTTGCTTTTTGGTTAAGAAAAGACATAATTTTTAAATGAGCTATACATTATAAATAATATGGCTTTAAAGCAGTACATGAAAAAGGTTTGGAAGTTTTGAATTTATGGTAAGCTCACTATTTGTCACCAATGTATATGGCTGCCAGAGAAAGCTAGTACAATTTGGGGTCGCATTAATGGAGTTAAGTTATCTGGAATGAAGGAGGTGACAGGCATAACTGAAGTCTCCATTCTCTTCTGGTCAGACCACTCCTTAAATATAAGTTGATTTTGAATGATGTACTTCTAGAGCGATATAGGCAAAGTAAAGCTTATTAGGAGATCAGGAGTGAATGTGAAAGGACAGGCATAATTGACATTGAAATGTTTTAACCTGGAAAGAGAGAAATTAGGGGTGAGGCAAGGACCTGATAGATGTCTTGAAATATTCAGATAGTTGTCATTTTAAAATTTATCACAAATAGCAACAAGATATAGAAAAGAATCCATGAATATAAATTTCAATAGAGAAAAGATCTTTCTAATAGACCAGAGAGAAGGTAAACACCCTAAGGAAATGATTCATTCACCATCAGTAGTGTTGGGTACATTTAAAAAAATTATTTAAAAGTATATGTATAAGCACTGCTTATGTCTCAAGCATTGTGTTAAGCCCTGCAGATAAGGTAATAAACAAAATAGGCACTGTCACTGCTGCCATGTAGATCACTTCTGGTGTAGTTGGAGAGACAGACACTTAATATATAATTGAATATTGTGATTACTTGCAATGAAAGAACTATAGAGAATGTGTAACTATTAATAGAGAGTTCATAGCTACACATAATTTAGAATGGAGGGTTAGGGAAAGCTCCTTTCAGGATCTGACCTTTAAGGACAGGGCTTGAATGATAAGTAGGAACTAAGCAAATAAAGAATGAGGACAAGAAGGAGGCAAGGGAGAATATTCTAGATGAAGAATGTATGCAGACTCTTCAGGAAAGACCTTGTTGCATTTAGAAGCTGGCAGAATGCCACTGTGGCTGGGACGTAGTGGGTAAGGAGAGGAGAGGCATATTGGAGCCACAGGGCAGTACGCTTTCTAAACTTTGCTCTGAAATAGGAATTTTGTCTAAGGGCGGTGAGGAGCTATTGAAGAGTTTTAACCAAGGAAGTGGCATAATCACATCCGGTTTTTAAGAAGTTCACTTTGGGTACAGTATAGAAAACAGATGGGAAGTAGAGGAAAGAGACTGAATGGAGAGTAACCTTTTATATCCTGGCAAAGAAATGAATGTGACTTGAATTGTGATGGTAACATTGGAGATAGAAGAGGGGAAGGTGGGAGAGGAACTAATGGGGCGCAATCCACAAGACCTGGTGCTCTACTAATGAAGAGAGTGAAGGAGAGAGAGAGAGTCCTTGGAGACCCCCAGAACTCAGGAATAAGCACCTTTCTGAGAAGGGGAACATGAAGGACAAATTGATTTGCTGTGGAGATCAGAAGGTCAGTTTTGAACATGCTAATTTTGATCTCATGATCTTTGATTTCCATGAGATTTCATTTCATTTATTCAACCTATGACATAAGAAAGACATGTTAGATAGATGATTGGATATCTGGAGTCTGGTCAGTTTTTAGACTTGCTACAGCAGAATCACCTGGAACTTCTGATTATTTGGCTACAGCCCAAGCCTAATATATTAGAACCTTCAAGAGAACATAGCCAATCTAATACCCTGAGGTTAGATGCAGTGGAAAAAATGGAAGTGATGTTTGATGCATCACTAGATAGTTGTACTAGTTAATCTTTAAACTTGACAACTTTGAATGACTATAATGTTATGACTAGAAAGATGGCAAGACCAAGAACTAATTCTACTATTACTTTCTAAGAGTAAATGTTCTGATCAAGTCATGAAGCATCTCTGAAGGAAGAGAGCCATCTCCAGATTCTTCTATTTACATTGCCAAGTTTGTTTCCCACGATGCTGCCATCTTGGCCAGAAACTAACTGTTGGAGGAACCAGGCTCTAGTCAGAGGCAACCACCTAATGGTTCCAGTGGTCCATGAGATAACCTTTCTTAAGAATCCAGCCAAATTGATGCATCATTCTGGATGGTAACTAATTTTCCAAATCAGATTTTCTCTTTGACTGGAGGGGAAGGGAGTGGGAAAAAGAAAAACAGAAGCATACGGATAAGTAAGAACATAAGAGTTAAAGGGGGATCAAGCAGAGAGAGAAGCAAAGAGAAACAGAAGCAGGGTCACAAGTATGACAATTAGTAGAACAAGGTTTAAGGGACATCCTCTTCCCAGCAGGTGACAATGTAGCTGGATTCCCCAGTTCATTACAGTTCATTTATTCAACAAGTTTTTATTGAGCACCTATTATGTGCCAGAAACTGTACTAAGTGCTGGGAATATCAAATGAACAAAACTGTTGTCATGGACCCCTCATTCTAGGTACATAATGATGAGTGCCATGGAAAAAATTAAGGCAGTGTTATGAGGACATGGATAGTGATGGTAGGATGGGCAGTTATCAGGAAATGAAGACCTTTCTGAGGAGGGAACTGAGTCACCTGTGAGGCCACTGGGTAAAGAGCTTCTCAAGCAGAGAAAGTGGAAAGTACAAATACTCTGATACAGAAGTGTGTTTGAGATGTTTATAAACCGAAAAAGTCCATGACATTGAACCCTGATGAACAAGGGGCAGTGTGAAAGGAGGTAAGATCAAGGAGAAAGGACAGTGCAGCTCATTCAGGGACTTGTAAGCCGTGATTGGATTTTTCATTTTATTCTGAATGCAACAGGAAGTTTTTTAGGATTTTGATCAAGGGGGTGGCATGATCACATTTGTGCGTTAGAGGAATTACTCTGGTTTGTGTGTGGAGACTCAATTGTAGAGGGTCAAGAGCAGAAGCAGGAGAGCAGTAAGGAGGCTACTTCAGCAGCCCAGGCAAGAAACAATGGTGGTCGCACAAGGTAGTAGCAGTGGAAGATATGGAAAATAGAGAAGGGGTACATCTTGAAATTAGCACCAACAGGAGTAGATGATGGATTGGGTAAGGGGGAGCAGTCAAGGATTATGCAAAGGTTTTTGTTCTCAACAGCTGAATAAGATTTATTGAGATGGGGAAAACCCAAAAAAGAACCAATGAGTTTGGTTTTGGACATATTAAATTTGAGAAGTTTCAATGAATGTCATTCATTCAGGTGAAGAAATTTGGTAGCTAGTTAGAAATGGGAGTCTGAGGTTCAGGAGATAAGTTATGGCTGCAGATATGAATTTGGAGGTCGTCAGCCTATCAGTCCTGACAGTGTACCTGTTAAAATGGTTTCCTCGCTCTATTTCTTACCCCTTACCTACCCATGCACCTTCATAAAGCCTTCATCACAAGAGGTGATCTGGACATGTCTCTGTTTTCTGAGAGCTGGTGGAGCCATAAATACCATAGTAACTGAAAGAGGGAAAAATAAATGTAGGAGCTGGGAGACTAGTCTGGGCATTTATTGAAATGGCGTAGGCAGAATGTAGCATCTCTCTCCTGGGTATAGGCCTGTATATCCAGTAACTCCTCACTACCTAATACAAGAGAAGAAGGAAGGAGTCTAGCTAGTTTGTTTTGTTTTACTAATCAGCTACTCACTGGGTCATTCATGAAGCTCTAGTTGGCCATTTGGTCAGAGTGATTTCTTTCAGAACTATTAATCATATCTGGTGCTACTTTGCTCTCCTAGCAAACATTTTTTACATTCAATAATTGCATGTTCCACTGCAGTCTGAAGAATTATACATTTCAGAGCAGTTGTTATTATTGATTTTGCATTTCAATAACATTTCCTTTCTAATTCATCTTTTTTATGATTGAAGCTTCTTAATGTGCTTACAATGCACCATATGTTACCATTGCTTAACTTTGTCCCAAAATATTCATTTCTAGCTCTAAGGGACAGGTAGACTGAATAAAATATGTGGATTTAGCTCTCTTTACTCTTTTATCAGTAGCAGGCGACTTTGCTAAGTATTTACAGGTAATAAATGAGGACCTAAGTGGCTTGTAATTATACCCGAATAGCCTCATGAAAGAATTACTGTGCTTTCTCAAGCCTTTAACTCATGACCAAAAATGATTATCATTGAATGGCCATCTTGGAGGGCTCAACAGTAGTAAGGTTATGGGTAAAAATATACAATATGACTAACTTCCCTAAACGTTAGCATCCCACATTCTTACATTTGAGAGCTAAGTATAAAAACCATGAGCCTTTGGGGCCTTGATTTTAGATTTTTCCTTTAAAAATAATGCTGTTATTCTCTAACGACATGAGAACAGTCTTTATTTAGTTAAGCTAACCCAAAATAGAACAGAGGAAATTATTAAATGAGTGAACATGTATCTTTCTTTGGGACCCATTCATGCCAAAACTGATGTGTTTTAAAAGTACAAGATGACTTACAAGAGGGAAAATACCTTCAAAAATGATTACACTGATCTTGAGAAAGGGATGCCTGATAGCCTCAATAATTACCCTGGAATTAACTACAATGCTGATGACTGCATTATTTACTGCAGTCTTATGAACAAGCAAACATTGTATTTTATAGCTGCACAGGACAGAAGTTTATGGAAAGTAGCTATTAATGTGTCCCCTTATGTCCCACCTCTCTTTCAGAGAGAAGCCCCAAATCTAGAGAGCGTACAGCATGGAAAATTTCACTCCCAATTTAGACATCTCTCTAGACTCCAGAGGAAGCTGTTCAGCTGGCCTCTCCTGTAGTTGAAACCGAGCTGTACGACAGCATGATGAGTCACTGGGCCAACAGCCCAAGTGCCAGGCTGGAACACGAGCAACTAGATTGGACACACTCTGCCTCATGTCAGGAATACTGTTGTGTGAGAAATAAAAGAAACCTTCTCTGGAATTGATGTTGGTCAAAATTCTGGTACACTTAGATGTTCTTTTAGCAGTTCTGATTTGGTGGGGGAGGGGTGGAAATTCTGGGAGAACACCAGAATCTGAGCTAGCATTCTTAGTTGCTATTTCAACAGCTGTTACATGTACAGCTAATAGCTGTTTGACTGGGTTTCTTAGAACTGCTCCTGACACAGGGCAGTGAAGCAACACTTTACTGTATCTGTATCTGTCTGAAATTCAAGACATACTTTGCTTAAGCCAAAGGTAATCATCTGCCAACACTTGCAAGAGTAATTAGGGATTCTAGAAAAATCTCTTCAGGGAAAACATGTGAGGAAGGGTAAAAGAAAACTTTTGTCAGTATTTTGGAAAATCTGAATTTCCAGACTGAGATTTTGAGACATCGCTAGTTGTCCCTTCTTCACCTATTTCACTCTTGATGAAACTAGGTTTCAAATAACATATGTTACTGAAAGTCAGTAATGTGACTTTCAGTAAGATAGATCTAGCTTATAAGCAGGTATAAGGCGCCTGAGAACAGCCTGCCTGCCATCCATGAACTCAGCACTCACAACAACCGGAGACAGTACATGAACAGTACCTTTCATGGCGGGTGGTGTGTACACGCTCTGCTTCCTTTGCTTAGGGGATGCATTCTGTGACTGGATAGAGAGAAAAAAGTAATAAGTCTTATATTTGGATAAAAAGTACAATGTCATCAGCCCTTTGAGGGAAATAAACACCTAGTAACATTAGTTTATTTTAAAAAGAAAGAAAGAGATAGTACTAATCCTTTCTATTTTAGAGAAAAGCATAAGTCCCAGGACAAAATATACTCCAAAAGCTATGTCCATGGTATAATTATATCTGTTCATAGGATTGTCAGTGGTTCTGGAGGGTTAATGAGAGTCCTTGCTAAGTAATATCAGTCTATAATCCTATGGAATTGAGATGTTCAATCTAATAGCTCCATTTCCTTGGAATTACAATGTTGAGGTAATATTCTTTTACATGTTCAAAAGCTCTCTCCTAACAAAACTGCTGCTTAACACTCTTAAGCACACTGGATCAGAATTAATTTATTGAGGCAGAAATTTTTGCACTAAAAATGATACAAATTGGAACAGAGGAACATATTTCAGGGTCAGAACCACAATAATAATATTTAAAGTTTAGATAGAAATAGATATTTATATATGTATAAGGCATTACTTATTATAATAAATTATATATATATGTGGTCTACACCTCGATCAGATTATGTCAAAGACTCCTTTTTAATGGTGTGTCTACTTATATTTCAGTGTGTCAAAGGCAGGAGTTTTAGTGTCTGGAGCAATTATTTTTTGCTTTGGAAAGTTCAAGTATAAATAGTTACAAGATACTTTTTGAGGATTGTTCTAGGCTTTCCATGCATATTAGAAAGAACATATGTACAGAGTCTGAAGAAAACTAGAAACTGTTTCATGAAGTTGTAAATAGAGCTTGAGGCATCTTTACTCATATGTACTAAAGCTTAGTTGCCCTCAAAGGAGTCATCAAGATGTTGGTATTTAGCTGATGCAAAAACAACCTATTAAAAAGTAAAAAATTCAACCAAATAGTTACCAAATCCATATCAATCAAAGCAAATGGTACAAGCAAATTTCTGCAAAATAGAGTGTTTTGATACCAGTCTATTATGCACAGATGCAGGCAGGGCAACTCTACATTAGTATACGTGTGTGGATGATTGAGCCTTCTGTTGTACCTCTGCTGTATTCTGTCACATTTGGTTGATTTTAAGAAGCATTCACTTCCAGGTTTTCTTATATGTTTATTTCCATATACATATTCAAAGATTAAGTAGAAAATTAATTCTACAGAAAAGTTGGTTTGTTTAGTAACAGTGGTAAAACTTACTAACTAATACAAATTATATTTATGTAAGAGTTTAGTTTTCAACGCATTTCACATTTACAATCTCATTAAATTTTTAGAAAAGTCTTGAGAGATACTTTCTGGTATTTTGTTCTTTCTACATTTTCCACTGAGTTTTGCTAGATGCCTACTCATGTGGCCATGGGAATTGAGTATCAAGTCTGCATGAGTCCTACTCAATATTTGTTCCATTTCTGGGAACAAGTTTGCTCATTTTCTTGTATTCTGTGTATCCTATGTTATCAGCTCCCCTAGGCCCCCCGTCCCTGGTTCATATTTTCAATCTGAACTCCTACATGTGTATGTGGAGACTGGCCTCAGGATCTGCTCTTGGCTCCACACACCAGAGGACCCTTAAGAGGTGTCTGTCCCCCACCTTCTTGTTCCAGGGTTCCAACATTGGCTGTCCCAACCTGTGATGGTCATACACAACCAGTCACTAAATTGAAATTATCAATACCATATCTTGCCTCTAAAATCAGTAGTTTATTTTAGAAGTTTTTCCAGGGGTTAGTATTTCATAGGTGGAGAATCAAGGGTAACCTAGAGGTGGAGATTTTATGACACCATTTTACTGTTTGTTCAGTAGGGGAAAGCAAATCAAATAGTTTTTACAACACAGTTATATTGATACCATATTTTATATCACATCAGATGAAACTGGTAGTGTTTTTAGTTGGTTGGACACATATTTATACAGAGTATAAGAAAACTTACTTCTGCTTGTGTGTTGGTCACTCTCTTGTCATCTATTTCTGCAAGAGAAGTAGGTGTAATTATTAGAAAGTTGATATTTTTCCTTGTAATATGCACATTAAATTTTCAATAACATGGAACAGAATGATTTAGTAATTGCCTTATGCTTATACAATATCCATGGCTTAGTCTAGTGGCTGAGAGGGCAGTGGGAGGCAGAAAGAAATAGTTTCCTTCTGAGATAACCCTCTCCCACAGGTTTAAAAAAGGCAATAAAAAAGCATCCCTCCTGAAATTCTAAATTGCCCAACTTCCAGCAGTCCGGAAGGGGGACCAGAGAAATGCCTCCTAGAACAACGGTTGGCATCATCAACCTCACAGTGCTAAGGCGTAAACAACCTCCTCTCCTCATGGATTTTGCTGCACTGTCTATTAACTGTAGCCTCTGTCAATTTTCCTTAAGTTTGCCAGTAAGCAGAACAAACCTATTTTTCCGCTCAGCCCAATCACTGACTCTAAAAGAGGCACCGTCTTTTCTATATGCCCCTGGAAAGAATCAGTAACTTTATCAGAAATATTTTTTGTAACACTTCTAGGGCAACTTCCACGTAGTCTGTGTAAAAAAACAGTTGTGAGGAAGGGGAGAGAGGAGGAAGAGGTGCTCACATACTCCCCTTCCACAGAGCGAGGATATTCTGGGCTGGGCTTCTTTCCTACCTCCTCACCTACTTTGCATGGATTCTGCCTCTTGGCTTCTAGACCCAGTTGACAGTTCCTCACTTTTAGGTTAGTCCCACAGCTGAGAGATTGATGCCATGGTTTAAATACTGAATGAGACATTCATGAAAGAATGTCTAAAAGCGAGTATAATTGTAACTTTGGTTTGTAACTCCGCATTTTGTTCTCTACATAATTTAAGAGGCTAGTGAATTTAAAGAATTATTAGTTTATGTTTTTGGGTACATAATGTATAAGGATGTAATTTTGTGATATAAATAACCATAAGGGGTTGGGACAGGTGTAAAAGAAGAGTGTATGTTATTGAAGTTAAACTAGTATAAATTCAAATTAAAGTGTTATAAATTTAGGGTTTTAAATGTAATCCCCATTGTAACTACAAAGAAAACAGCTATAGAATGTACACAAAAGGAAATGAGAAAGAAATTTAAAAATTCACTACAAAAAATTAACTAAACATGGGGCTTCCCTGGTGGTCCAGTAGTGAAGAATCTGCCTTCCAATGCAGGGGATGCAGGTACATCCCGGATCGGGGAACTAAGATCCCACATACCATGGGGCAACTAAGCCTGTGCACCACAACTACAAGCACACAAGCCACAACTAGAGAGCCCGGGTGCCACAACTGGAGAGAAGCCTGCATGCCACAATGAAAGATCCCGTGTGTGGCAACTAAGACACGACACAGCCAAAAATAAATAAATACATATTTTTTAAAAGTAAGCATAAAGCAAGACAGGAATTCAGGAAATGAGGGACAAAAAAGCTATAAGTCATATAGGAAACAAATAGCAAAATGACAGAAGGAAGTCTTATTAGTTACTTTAAATGTAAATAGATTAAAATCTTCAAAAGACCAAGATTAGCAAAATAGATAAGAACATATGATCCAATATGTACTACCACAAGAGACTCACTTTAGATCCAAATATACAAATATAGTAAAAGTCAAAGGTTAGAAAAAACAATTCTATGCAAATAGAAACCAAAAGAGAGCAGGGTGACTATACTAATATCAGACAAAATAGACTTCAAATCAAAAAAAGTTATGAGACAAAGAAGACATATATTAAGAAAAGTTTCAATACAGAAAGAAGATATATAAAAATTATAAACATTTGTCTACCTAACAACAGACCATCAAAGTATCTGAGGCAAAACTAACAACTGAACAGAGAAATAAACTGTTCTGCAGTAATAGTTGGAGACTTCAATACCCCACTCTCAATAATGGGTAGAGCAACCAGAAAGAAGATAAGCAGGGAAACAGAAGACTTAAAAACTTAATAAATCAAATATATCTAATAGACATATATAGAAGATTCTACCAATTACAATCGCACACATAGTCTTCTCAAATGTACATAGGAACTTTTTCCAGGAGAGACCATATGTAAGGCCACAAATTAAGTCTTTTTTTTTTTAACATTTTTATTGGAGTATAATTGCTTTACAATGGTGTGTTAGTTCTTGCTTTATAACAAAGTGAATCAGTTATACATATACATATATCCCCATATCTCCTCCCTCTTGCGTCTCCCTCCCTCCCACCCTCCCTATCCAACCTTTCTAGCTGGTCATAAAGCACAGAGCTGATCTCCCTGTGCTACGCGACTGCTTCCCACTAGCTATCTATTTTACATTTGATAGTGTATATATGTCTATATATACATTACCACTCTCTCACTTTGTCCCAGCTTACCCTTTCTGCTCCCCGTGTCCTCAAGTCCATTCTCTAGTAGGTCTGTGTCTTTATTCCTGTCTTACCCCTAGGCTCTTCATGACCACTTTTTTTTTTTTTTTAGATTCCATATATATGTGTTCGCATACGGTATTTGTTTTTCACTTTCTGACTTACTTCGCTCTGTATGACAGACTCTAGGTCCATCCACCTTATAACAAATAATTCAGTTAAGCTTCTTTTTATGGCTGAGTAATATTCCGCTGTATATATGTGCTACATCTTCTTTATCCATTCATCTGTTGATGGACACTTAGGTTGCTTCCATGTCCTGGCTATTGTAAATAGAGCTGCAATGAAAATTGTGGTACCTGACTCTTTTTGAATTATGTTTTTCTCAGGGTATATACCCAGTAGTGGGATTGATGGGTCAAATGGTAGTTCTACTTTAAGTTTCTTAAGGAACCTCCATACTGGTCTGCATAGTGGCTGTATCAATTTACATTCCCACGAACAATGTATGATGGTTCCCCTTTTCTCCACATTCTCTCCAGCATTTATTGTTTGTAGATTTTTTAATGATGCCCATTCTGACTGGTGTGAGATGATACTGCATTGTAGTTTTGATTTGCATTTCTCTAATGATTAATGATGTTGAGCATTCTTTCATGTGTTTGTTGGCACTCTGTATATCGTCTTTGGAGAAATGTCTGTTTAGGTCTTCTGCCCATTTTTGGATTGGGTTGTTTGTTTATTTGTTATTGAGCTGCATGAGCTGCTTGTAAATTTTGGAGATTAATCCTTTGTCAGTTGCTTCATTTGCAATTATTTTCTCCCATTCTGAAGGTTGTCTTTTTGTCTTGTTTATGGTTTCCTTTGCTGTGCAAAAGCTTTGAAGTTTCCTTAGGTCCCATTTGTTTATATTTGTTTTTATTTCCATTTCTCTAGGGGGTGGGTCAAAAAGGATCTTGCTGTGATTTATGTCATAGAGTGTTCTGCCTATGTTTTCCTCTAAGAGTTTGATAGTGTCTGGCCTTACATTTAGGTCTTTAATCCATTATGAGTTTACTTTTGTGTATGGTGTTAGGGAGTGTTCTAATCTCATACTTCTACATGTACCTGTCCAGTTTTCCCAGCACCACTTATTGAAGAGGCTGTCCTTTCTCCACTGTACATTCCTGCCTCCTTTATCAAAGATAAGGTGACCGTATATGAGTGGGTTTATCTCTGGGCCTTCTATGCTGTTCCATTGATCTATATTTCTGTTTTTGTGCCAGTACCATACTGTTTTGATTACTGTAGCTTTGTAGTATAGTCTGAAGTCCAGGACCCTGATTCCTCCAGATCCATTTTTCTTTCTCGAGATTGCTTTGGCTATTCGGGGTCTTTTATGTTTCCATACAGATTGTGAAATTTTTTGTTCTAGTTCTGTGAAAACTGCCAGTGGTAGTTTGATAGGGATTGCATTGAATCTGTATATTGCTTTGGGTAGTAGAGTCATTTTCACAATGTTGATTCTTCCAATCCAAGAACATGGTATATCTCTCCATCTATTTGTATCATCTTTAATTTCTTTCATCAGTGTCTTATAATTTTCTTCATATAGGTCTTTTGTCTCCTTAGGTAGGTTTATTTTCTTAATTCTACTTTCAGATTTTTTATCATTAGTGTATAGGAATGCAAGAGATTTCTGTGCATTAATTTTCTGTCCTGCTACTTTACCAAATTCATTGATTAGCTCTAGTAGTTTTCTGGCAACATCCTTAGGATTCTCTGTGTATAGTATCATGTCGTCTGCAAACAGTGACAGCTTTACTTCTTTTTTTCCAATTTGGATTCCTTTTATTTCTTTTTCCTCTCTGATTGCTGTGGCTAAAACTTCCAAAACTGTGTTGAATAATAGTGATTAGAGTGTCAACCTTGTCTTCTTCCTGATCTTAGTGGAAATATTTTCAGTTTTTCACCATTGAGAACGATGTTGGCAGTGCGTTTGTCATATATGACCTTTATTATGTTGAGGAAAGTTCCCTCTGTGCCTGCTTTCTGGAGGGTTTTCATCATAAATGGGTGTTGAATTTTGTCGAAAGCTTTCTCTGCATCTACTGAGATGATTGTATGCTTTTTCTCCTTCAATTTGTTAATATGGTGTATCACATTGATTGATTTGCGTATATTGAAGAATCCTTGCATTCCTGGGATAAACCCCACTTGATCAAGGTGTATGACTCTTTTAGTGTGCTGTTGGATTCTGTTTGCTAGTATTTTGTTGAGGATGTGTGCATCTGTGTTTATCAGTGATATTGGTCTGTAGTTTTCTTTTTTTGTGACATCTTTGTTTGGTTTTGGTATCGGGGTGATGGTGGCCTCGTAGAATGAGTTTGGGAGTGTTCCTCCCTCTGCTATATTTTGGAAGAGTTTGAGAAGGATAGGTGTTAGATCTTCTCTAAATGTTTGATAGAATTCGCCTGTGAAGCCATCTGGTCTTGGGCTTTTGTTTGTTAGAAGATTTTTAATCACAGTTTCAATTTCAGTGCTTGTGATTGGTCTGTTCATATTTTCTCTTTCTTCCTGGTTCAGTCTCGGAAGGCTGTGCATTTCTAAGAATTTGTCCATTTCTTCCAGGTTGTCCATTTTATTGGCATGTAGTTTGCTTGTAGTAATCTCTCATGATCCTTTGTATTTCTGCAGTGTCAGTTTTTACTTCTCCTTTTTCATTTCTAATTCTATTGACTTGAGTCTTCTCCCTGTTTTTCTAGATGAGTCTGGCTAATGGTTTATCAATTTTGTTTATCTTCTCAAAGAACCACCTTTTAGTTTTATTGATCTTTGCTGTTGTTTCCTTCATTTCTTTTTCATTTATTTCTGATCTGATCTTTATAATTTCTTTCCTTCTGCTAAGTTTGGGGGTCTTTTGTTGTTCTTTCTCTAATTGCTTTAGGTTAAGGTTAGGTTGTTTATTTGAGATGTTTCTTGTTTCTTAAGGTAGGATTGTATTGCTATAAACTTCCCTCTTAGAACTGCTTTTGCTGCATCCCATAGGTTTTGGGTTGTCGTGTTTTCATTGTCATTTGTTTCTAGGTACTTTTTGATTTCCTCTTTGATTTCTTCAGTGGTCTCTTGGTTATTAAGTAGTGTATTGTTTAGCCTCCATGTGTTTGTATTTTTTACCGATTTTTTCCTGTAATTGATATGTAGTCTCGTAGCATTGTGGTCAGAAGAGATACTTGATATGATTTCAGTTTTCTTAATTTTACCAAGGCTTGATTTGTGACCCAAGATATGATCTATCCTGGAGAATGTTCCATGAGCACTTGAGAAGAAAGTATATTCTGTTGTTTTTGGATGGAATATCTTTTTCTATCCCCTCACTTTCAGTCTGTCTGTGTCCCTCAGTCTGAAGTGGGTCTCTTGTAGACAGCATATATACAGGTCTTGTTTTTTTGTTTTTTGCGGTACGTGGGCCTCTCACTGTTGTGGAGCATAGGCTACGGATGCGCAGGCTCAGCGGCCATGGCTCACGGGCCTAGCCACTCTGCGGCATGTGGGATTTTCCCGGACTGGGGCATGAACCCGTGTCCCCTGCATCGGCAGGCAGACTCTCAACCACTGCACCACCAGGGAAGCCCAGGTGTTGTTTTTGTATCCATTCATCCAGTCTGTGTCTTTTCGTTGGAGCATTTAATCCATTTACATTTAAGGTAATTATCGATATGCATGTTCCTATTCTCATTTTCTTAATTGTTTTGGGTTTGTTATTGTAGGTCTTTTCCTTCCCTTGTGTTTCCTGCCTAGAGACGTTCCTTTAGCATTTGTTGTAAAGCTGGTTCGGTGGTGCTGAATTCTCTTAGTTTTTGCTTGTCTGTGAAGGTTTTAATTCTCTGTCAAATCTGAATCAGATCCTTGCTGGGTAGAGTAATCTTGGTAATCTTTTTCCCTTTTATCACTTTAAATATGTTCTGCCACTCCCTTCTGGCCTGCACAGTTTCTGCTAAAAGATCAGCTGTTAACCTTATGGGGATTCCCTTGTGTGTTATTTGTTCTTTTTCCCTTGCTGCTTTTAATATTTTTTCTTTGTATTTAATTTTTGATAGTTTGATTAATATGTGTCTTGGTATGTTTCTCCTTGGATTTATCCTGTATGGGATGCTCTGTGCTTCCTGGACTTGGGTGGCTATTTCCTTTCCCATGTTAGGGACATTTTCAACTATAATCTCTTCAAATATTTTCTCAGTCCCTTTCTTTTTCTCTTCTTCTGGGACTCTTATAATTCAAATGTTGGTGCATTTAATATTGTCCCAGAGGTCTCTGAGACTGTGTTCAATTCTTTTCATTCTTTTTTCTTTATTCTGCTCTGCAGTAGTTATTTCCACTATTTTATCTTCCAGGTCACTTATCCATTTTTCTGCCTCAGTTATTCTGCTATTGATCCCTTCTAGAGAATTTTTTCATTTCATTTATTGTGTTGTTCATGACTGTTTGTTTGCTCTTTAGTTCTTCTGAGTCTTGTTAAACTTTTCTTGTATTTTCTCCATTTTATTTCCAAGATTTTGGATCATCTTTACTATCATTATTCTGAATTGTTTTTCAGGTATACTGCCTATTTCCTCGTCATTTGTTAGGTCTGGTGGGTTTTTATCTTGCTCCTTCATCTGCTGTGTGTTTTTCTGTCTTCTCAGTTTGCTTATCTTACTGTGTTTGGGGTCTCCTTTTTGCAGGCTGCAGGTTCATAGTTACCGTTGTTTTTGGTGTCTCTCCCCAATGGCTAAGGTTGGTTCTGTGGGTTGTGTAGGCTTCCTGGTGGAGGGGACTAGTGCCTGTGTTCTGGTGGATGAGGCTGGATCTTGTCTTTCTGGTGGGCAGGTCCACGTCTGGTGGTGCGTTTTGGGGTGTCTGTGGACTTATTATGATTTTAGGCAGCCTCTCTGCTAATGGGTGGGGTTGTGTGCCTGTTTTGTTATTTGTTTAGCGTAGGATGTCCGGTACTGTAGCTTGCTGGTCATTGAGTGGAGTTGGGTCTTGATGTTCAGATGGAGATCTCAGGGAGATTTTCGCCGTTTGATATTACATGGAGCTGGGAGTTCTCTGGTGGACCATTGTCCTGACCTTGGCTCTCCCACCTCAGAGGCACAGCCCTGACGGCTGGCTGGAGCACCAAGAGCCCGTCATCCACACGGCAGCTATGAGCTGTCTCCAAAGAATCCACAAATGCACAAGGTAGCAGGAAGAGCATTCAGGACCTTGACACACAAGGACAGGGTGTCATTAGCAGACCAGTTCGGCCACATCTTGCCATGGTTAACACTGCACTGTGGAAATTAGCATGGGCCTTCAACACCAGTGGGGATAGTGAGACAACTGAATGAGGAGATGCAATGCTGAACTTGAGACCATCCAGAGGCATAGGCAGAGCACTGGGTACTTTCAAACTCCAGAACTCCACACTCCAGAGGCCCTCCTTTAGACGCACTGCCTGCAAATTAAGTCTTAATAGATTTTAAATGTTATCCTAAAGTGACTTCTCCAACCACAATGAGATGAAGTTAGAAATCAGTAACAGATAAAACTGGGAAATTCACAAATTTGTGGAAATTAAACAACACACTCTTAAACAACCAGTGAATCAAAGAAGAAGTCATAAACACAGCATACCAAAACTTAAGGGTCACAGTGATAGCAGTGCTGAGAAAAATGTATAGCTGTAACTGCTCACATTAAAAGTCAAGCAAGATTTCAAATCAGCAGCCTAACTTTACAACTTATAGAACTAGAAGGAAAAGAACAGTAAATCCAAATCTGAAAACCTGAGAACCAGGGAGGCTGATGGTGTAAATTGTGGTTCAAGTCCATTGGGCCTTTGGACTTGAGCCAGAACTTACACCATTGCACCCCCTATTTCTCAGGCCATCAAATTTGGACTGAAGCTATACCATTGGCTTTCTGGGACTTTAGCTTGCAGATGACAGATTATGGGACTTTTCAGCCTCTGTAATCATATAAGCCAACCCCTTATAGTAAATCTCTTTTTATATATTTTATTGTTTCTGTTTCTCTGGAGAACCCTGACTAATATAGTCATCAAAAAAGGAAAGTCTGAGAAACTGTCATAGCCAAGAAGAGCCTAAGGAGACATGATAACTAAATGTGATGGTGTATCCTGGATGAGAACCTAAAACCGAGAAAGAGCATTGGGTTAAAAATGAAATCTAAATTAACTCTGAACTTCAGTTAATAATAATATATCAATATTGGGTCATTAATTTTAATAATGTTACACTTTAATGACTAATGTAAGGTGTTAATACAATAATAGGGGACCTCTGTTCAATTTTTCTGTAAATCTAAAGCTCATCTTAAAAAACTGTCCATCAATTAAAAAAACTTAAACAAAAGGAAAAAAGTAAAAGTACTAAACACAAACAAAAATTACCCCCTGAAAATATTTTTGTTATTATTGTCAGGATTCTGTATGTGATTTGAAGTTCACCAGATAGTCATTATTAGAAAGTAAGTAATGTAACTAAGAAGTAGTTCATGAAAAAAATATAATTTAAGATATTTTATATGGGGCTAATTAAAGATATAGAGAAAAAGGTATGGTTAAGGAAATGAGAATATTTTAAACATCAGTTAAAATTGTTAAAAGCTGATGCAAGCTAGGATATGTTAGTGGAGAAAAAGAGGAGTGAAATGATTTTCAAACAAGACCAGTGATAATAACAGCTCTTGGTTTATTTATTGATTAGATATGGAAAGAGAAGGACCAAAATATATTTTAAAAATACTGATAGTACCTTTTTGATTATACATATCCTCCAGTTTGCTGCTTTTGTGTCTTTGTTCCTCATATCCAGAATGCTCCTTCCCTGAAACCAAATACTACCATCCCTCAAAGTTCTCTTCAGATGGCATCTCTTCTGGGAAATCTTTCCCAATTATGCCTCCCCTATTCCCAACTGGAAGTCATCTCCTTCACCCAGTACTCACAGCACTTCCTCTATACCTGTATCATTGTATTCATCATTATACCTTATACTATGGTCATTAGTGTTTTATCTCCTCAAATAACCTATAAAGGAACGGAGATTAGTCTCCATGCTTGATTCTTCCACAGCTCTTAGCACAGTAGCATGGCTGACACATAACAGCTTGTCAAATAAATATACCCAGTGCCTACATTTCATAAAACAGACCCTCTGTTTGCTGCTTGTCTACAAAATAAAATACAAAATAAAATTGTAGCATAATTACTTACTCATACTAGGTGCTAAATAAATAGTTTTAACAAATAAGTGTTTGGTTTGAAAACTTGTTAAGGTAGAGGCCATACCTTCTATTTCTTTAAACCAATTTATTAGGTCATTACTAAGGCAATGGTACAGACACTCAAATTCTTATAAATATCACCTAAGTTGTTGACCTAGAGATTGTCATACTGAGTGAAGTAAGTCAGACAGAGAAAGACAAATATATATCATTTGTGTGTAGAATCTAAAAAAATGGTACAAATGAACTTATTTACAAAACAGAAAGAGAGTCACAGGTGTTGAAAACAAACTTATGATTACCAAGGGAGAAGTGGGGGAGGGATAAACTGGGAGATTGGGGTTGACATACACATAGTACTGTATATAAAATAGATAACTAGGAAGAACCTACTGTATAGCACAGGGAACTCTACTCAATACTCTGTAATACCTATATGGGAAAAGAATCTAAAGAAGAGTGGATATAGGTATATGTATAACTGATTCACTTTGCTGTGCAGCAGAAACTAACACAACATTGTAAATCAACTACACTCTAATAAAAATGTAAAAAAAAATGGGATTATATATACTAAAAAACAAACAAACAAAAAACCAAAAGGGAATCTTGGAGGAAAAACAAGGATATATGTCTTTGTTCTGTTAGTTTTTAGAGGTTGAGAAGACAACAGGTATGTATCTAGGTCAAGAATAATATATATCATAAGAGAAAATTTTTAAAGTGATAAATAAAGTCAAATTTAATATATTCTTTTATAGATATCAGCCTCAGACAATAACTAAAACCATGGAAATGCATAATTTACTCAGGATATTGGCTGCAGAAGAGCACTGACCCATATATAGAATGCTTTGGTAAAAAGAGATAAAATTTCTTAGAGTAAAACCAAAAGATACAGACTTTTGATGAATTTAGATAATAGAGGTTGTGAAGGGAAAAGTCAGTTTAAAGAGTCCTTCCAATAAAAAGAGTGTTTTAAGTTTATGCTTTGAAGACTTTTGGGCTCAAAAGCAATAACAATGACAGATTAAATATAAAAAGAGATAACTAAAATGATGTAGTCACAGTTCAGAATTAGTCAAACATCTCTATGGACTTGAAATATAAGAATAGAAAAATGCAACAAGCAGGTAAGAAACCATGGGCCTGAAAGACTTTTTTTTTTTTTAATTTTTTTTTTTTGGCTGAGTTGGGTCTTCGTTGCTGTGCACGGGCTTTCTTTAGTTTTGGCGAGTGGGGGCTACTCTTTGTTGCGGTGCGTGGGCTTCTCATTGTGCGGGCTTCTGTTGTTGTGGAGCACAGGCTCTAGGCACGCCTTCTTCAATAATTGTGGCATGCGGGCTCAGTAGTTGCGGCACACGGGCTTTGTTGCTCCACGGCATGTGGGATCTTCCCAGACCAGGGATCGAACCTGTTTCCTCTGCATTGGCAGGCAGATTCTTATCCACTGCACCACCAGGGAAGCCCTGAAAAACTTTTTAGATCTAGGAGGAGGCAGAGACAGCTCAGAGTTCTTTACCCTTGAGAAAAGAGATTGACTTCATGTGAAGGAAGGAACAAAAGCCAGGCTTGTTGATTGGAACCAGAAGCAGGGCTCTCTCACCTATGCTGAGAAAAAGCACTGATCTGTATATCCAGGGAGACAAGAAAGCAGACAACTTGGGACAAGCCACTATGGGCTCAGTGACTTTATCTGCTCTGTTTCTAATTTCACCATGGAACAAGAGTCTTAAGGTCCAAATTAAGACCTGATTCCAGATTAAAAATCTGTAATTCAGTGGGGAAAGACTCAAGAACATTAACAAGGAAAGGTGAACACAGAGGGGGGGGGATTTTCACTCATGATGAATTGAAAATTAAAATCTCAAAACACAAGAAGAAAAGACACATTTAAGAATGACTGCCAAAAAAGCAACTGGAGGATGAATTCCCTCCAGATGAAATGAAAACTTCAGAGCAATTTGAAAATGTCCTTAAAAGGAATATATTTGGGGGCTTCCCTGGTGGCGCAGTGGTTGAGAGTCTGCCTGCCGATGCAGAGGACACGGGTTCATGCCCCGGTCTGGGAGGATCCCACGTGCCGCGGAGCGGCTGGGCCCGTGAGCCATGGCTGCTGAGCCTGTGCGTCCGGAGCCTGTGCTCCGCAACGGGAGAGGCCGCAGCGGTGAGAGGCCCGTGTACCGCAAAAAAAAAAAAAAAAAAAAAAAAGGAATATATTTGGTACCCACAAAGAGAGAAAGAAGAAAGTATATCTATTTCTTAAACATCAAAAAATGTTGAAACAAGATTAGGCTAAATTGAAACAAGAACAGATGGATATAAAAAGAAACAATTAGAAATATAAGTTTAATTATGGAAATTATAAACTCAATAAAGGTGTAAATCTCTAGACTGCTAAGTATAACTTAAAAACCTTGGGCATTATATATAAAACAAACATAAGGAGTCTCTAAAAGGCAGAGAGAAGAAAACAGACCAACCAGGGACTTCGAACCTAAGGAACAACATAGCAGCAATTCCCTAGGTCTCCTTTTGACTATATCCTGGATTAGATGCTGGAGAAGCTGGCAGTCCAGAAACGCTAATAGTAACAGACAAAAACAAACAAAATACTCAAGAAAGCCTACTTTCTAACCAAAGGACCAAGAAAGGGACACCTACTTTCTAAAATACTGAAAACTTTTAGGCATTAATTGCTCTTCTTCCTTCCTGTTTGAGAAAGCCAAATGAGAAGGTGGCACTTTCACAACCATCTAGTTGTAATGAGGCAGCCTGAGAGAAATGACACCTTATTTCTCCTCCTGAGTTTTCTACATTACGTTTGACAATTGATGGAATAATTTTAACATTACCTGATATGGTTCTCAGTGTATGTAGAGAAAATACTTCAGAAAATACTTTAAATGAGAGAAAGTAGAGACGTAAATAGTTTGTATTCTTCACTAAAACTGAAGACACTGTGATAAATTATTTACATACAGTAGAGCAATCACTAAAAAATCTGTACAAAGGTGTACACTCAGAAATCACTGTAGATAAAATGGAATTATAAAAAATGTTCAAGCAAACTACAGGGAGATATTAAAAAAAAATAATCCAAAAACAGAGAAAACAGAAAACAAAAACCAAGCCCTAACTCAATGAATAACTACATTAAATTTAACTGACCTAAATATACTAATTAAAAGATAGAGATTGGCACAGTGGATAAAAAATCGAAATGACCTAATTATATACAAGGGCAATATGTGGAGTGAAAAAAGATCAATTTCAGAAGGTCACACACTGTATGATTCAATTTATATAACATTCTTGAATGACAGAATTATAGAGATGGAGAACAGATTAGTGGTTGCTAGGGATTGGGGATCATGGGAGAGAAAGGGGTGAGTATTACCATAAAGCTCTAGCAAGAGGGAGATCTTTATGGTCATGGAATAAGTCTGTTTTTCAGCTGCAGTGGTAGGAATCTACACATGAAAAGTGGCATAGAACTATAAACAGATTGTAACAATGTCAATTTCATGATTTTATTATTGTACTACAGTTACATAAGATGGGGGAAACTGAGTAAAGGTAAGCTTGTTTTGTATGATTCCAAAATAACTTCTATTTCTTCCCTATTCTGAAGTTTTGGAAAGTATCCAAAAAAAAAAGGAAACATGTTACATTTTACTTAGGATTCAAACATACGACTTTTCTAGTTCACTCATCTGGGAGCTGTTCTAATTAGCTGACAAGAATTTGATCTATTTTAGTCACCTGTCAACAAATTATAATCATACGTGTTTGTTATATAATAATGTAATCATTTTATTTTACTGAAAGTATTAGAACTCATTAAAAAAAACTTCATATTTTGTGATTTCAGTTAGACCAAACAAATACTAATCCCAAAATGCAGTGACTAATTTATTTTTTTTATTTGTACATAATTTTTTTAAATTGAAGTATAGTTGATTTACAATGTTATGCCACTCTTTGCTGTATAGCAAGGTGACTCAGTTATACACATATATACATTATTTTTTTTTAATATTCTTTTCCATTATGGTTTATCCCAGGAGATTGGATATAGTTTCCTGTGATATACAGTAGGACCTTGTTGTTTATCCATTCTAAATGTAATAGTTTGCATCTACCAACCCCAAACTCCCAGTCCATCCCTCTCTTTCTTCCCCTCCTCCTTGGCAACCACAAGTCTGATCTCTATGTGCAATGACTAATTTCTTTTCCTCAATTTACAGAATGGCAGGTGAAGCAACAAAGTAACATCTTGCTTTGTTGCTGCAGTGACATCACATTTGTCACTGTGAGGGGAATGTCAAAGGAGAAAGTAGTGTGGCCCATCATAAACCAGTTGCGCAGAATTCACTTGAATTCAGTAGGATTGAATTTCACAAAACTACCATCATAGTGTGTGATGACAAGTCACACAAAAGAAACCAGCTAGATTATTTCATTTATCAAGGCATTCCTTTGGCATTGTCTAATTGTTACTACTAGCTGATAGGGTGAGCGCCAAGTATGCCTGATCTAACAAGAGGAAGGAAAGAGATTTCCCAATATATTTCTCGTTCTGTGACAGAGACTATAGGTTTGTTTTAGTTGATACTTGTTTTTTCTGACCACTTCAGCATGGATCCAAGACTCTGGTCACCTAAAACATATGCAAAATGTTATTATAAATATCCTGTTTAATTGCTTTTGTGGTCAGTGGCACTCATTTGAACCTACTTGTCCATGCCATCATTTAACTGCAGCGTGATCAACTCAGTTTGCGTAACTTCTCTTCTTTGCAGTGGTTGTCATGAAAACCATGATTTAATCACTACCATAGGAAAGTTTAGGAATGAACACTGTAATGGCCTCTTTTAAATGCCTCTTTGCCATCCATATTAAGGTCTCTATTGGATTGTCTCTTTATAGAAATACTTGAGATGGTCACCCACTTCCTTCATGCTATAACTAGCATATATCAAAGCCTACTTAAGGAAATAATAAGAAAACCAAGTGAAATAAATTCTAAAATCTAAGAAAATTTTGTATATGGAACACCTATATTCTAGTTGACCAACATGCTAAGACACCACCAGGCTCTTGGCTGTGTAGGCTCACTTCATATGATAAATTGACTCATAACACAATTAACAAAAAACTGAGTGAAAATTGATTCAAGGCTCTTTAATTTCCTGCCAATTAAGCTTTTTATTGTATGTGGAATTAAGCATTCAATACATTAACTTAAAGCACTTTCCATAATTTTTATGTTTTTATTAATAACTGAAAAAATCATTGCATCCATCCCATATTAAGCAATCTAAGACAGTGCCTCTGCAGACAGATCCTTCTCAAGGCAGTGATTGCAAAAGCAGAGGACACAGACACCTTTACAGTTAAACTGTAATTATTCAAAACCATCCCTTAAGACAAATCTTGGAAAAATGATCAGACTAATTTCCTGAATTACTTGAACTAAAAAGAAAAAAAAAAAAACTAAAATTTTTATTTATATTGCTAAAATGTTTATTTCATTTAATACCTTTTCTACCAGATATAGCATTAAAAAATCATCAATCTACTATTGATGCTTTGCAATCTTTAAAAAAATATTTTCACATTTTTAAACAGTTTTATAAAATATCAACCATCCATCTCTACTAAACATAAAACATCTCATGTACACCTTTATATCCAAAATCAAATGGTTTAAATATATTCCAAGAGTGGGAATAAATATGGAGAGATCATTATTTAGTTAGCTAGTCAAATTTTTGAATAAAAAATATTTCCAAAGCATTTTCTAAGGCAGTGAGACTCATTTGGTATAGCTGTAAGAATTCCACATGCTTTCATACCAAAGTTTGAATTGGAAAATAGAGGCCATGTAAGTTTATGAAGCATGATGAGAAAATGACAATGTATTGACTGATTTTTTTAAATGTCCATCAATGGAAATATTGCAACTGTTGGGTTGTGATATTTAGTTATCAAGAAAGACCAGGACTAACCCTTATGAATATTACCACTTTCCCGTATGCACTGAAAAAGTTCCTCATTAAACCACAATATTCCAGTTGCCATCATTACTATTACTAGAGGTTGATTCTTCACCTCTTCAGTTCCCTTAATCTACAAACAAGAAAGTAAACACTACAATATCACAGCCTTTACACACTAGGCAGCATCTAAATTATTCTTTCTTCAGGAGATGCTACTAACACATTCTGCGCAGAAAATATCAATAACATTGCAGAATAAGTCTCAATCATGTACAGATTCTTTCTCCATTTATTTTTCTATCCAGTTGAGCTAGTGCTTGAAACAAACGCTGCATCTGTCCCCATCAGTTTCCTCAGTAAAATTCAAAGTATTCAGGTGAAGATAGCTTTATTTTCGCATCTAACCTTTGTGTTTTCCTGGATTATGAAAGGCTTAGCTACAGTTTTGGTTTTGTTTAAAAGCAAAATGTACTCCCTTCTCTATGGGAAGCTTCTCTGAGATATTCAGAGAGAATGTTTTTGTTTCCCTTTTTTTTTAAAGTTAGTCAAGAGAACATGTTTGACTATTGTAATACAAGTTGGTTGAAATTGCAGTCAAATATGTCCTAGGACCCATACTCTAGGACAGGTAGGTAAAGCATACCCAAATTGATAAAGTGGAAAAAAAGTCTTCAACATTAAAATGTTTTTCTTTTAAATTTTCTCTCAGCTTTGCAGTTGATTTACACTCCACTTTATTGAAAAAATATAAGTACTGGTTTATGGATGAGAGGTGACCAGATATTACTAAGTGACGCAATGCTAGTATTTATTGTGGCAAGGGTCTAGAAGAATAAAATAATTTAAATTGACTATGGGATCAATGAATGCCAGAGTATGATACATCAGAGAACCAGGTAAGGGTGGCAGTGGAGCAAGTAGTCCCACAGTGCTGTTAAGAGTCAACACACGCACAAGCAGAGACTTGTAGAGTCAGTAGTGGGTGGTAGAGGCAGCAACTTTGTATCCAGAAGACCAAACTGAAACAATGGTCAGCAGAGGGAGTGGGATTCTGAGAGGCAGTTCAGTCCTAAAGACCAGAATTAGAATTTCAAGGTACAGTACAAGCTCGCAGGGTCATATGACTAGGTGGTGAAGATCACCTTTCATGAAAGCAAACATTAAGACCAAGCACACAGCCACTGAGAGCCTGGGCCATGAGAAAATGGATACTAAAAGACTGACTGGGTAGAAATTACACGGGACAGGTACAGAGCTAGGAAAGGAAACAAGGCGGGGGTTGGGAGGGGGAACTGCCTTAATATTAGATGTGAGGTTTTGTTTAGGGTAGTATGAACCAGTTCATGGCAGACCGATGATTTCACTTACCAAAATTAGAAAAGCAAGGCATCAAGACCTGCAGAAGCAAAGAAAACTATAGAGATCAGAGACATTTCAGAGTGAGAAGCTGACAAGTCATATTTGGTCGCTGGCTGAGTGCAACTGCAGGAGAACAGAAAAGCCAGAGGAGATTTTGGTAACTATGTGGGACTAACAAAATTGAAGACTTGAGGGGCTTCAAACGTACAATCTGTCTTCCCCTTAAAACATTTGAGACATTTTGAAGCTGTATAGGGTAGGTGAATAAGTAATTCAAAAACCTCTTAAACACAGAACATAAATTCCAAAGAGACAAAGACCTGCAAGCTCTTAATTGAAAGGACAGGACCCAACGCAAAACGTACATAAACTGAGCCATACCAAAACTAAAATCTGGACTCACCTTAGCTTAGTTTATGTTTGGATTGGATTAAGTGATCAGTCCCCTACTCTATCTGCCTAGAAGAAGAAAGGTGAATCCTTTAATTTTTTTTTTTTTTTTTTGTGGTACGCGGGCCTCTCACTGTTGTGGCCTCTCCCGTTGTGGAGCACAGGCTCCGGACGCGCAGGCTCAGCGGCCATGGCTCACGGGCCCAGCCGCTCCGCGGCATGTGGGATCTTCCCGGACCGGGGCACGAACCTGTGTCCCCTGCATCGGCAGGCGGACTCTCAACCACTGCGCCACCAGGGAAGCCCCTCCTTTAAACATTAAAAAAAAAAAAAATTTAAACATTTTGGAGCCTCTAAAATACAAATGTCCGGCATTCAATAAAAATTACTAGATAAAAAAAGAGAGAATAATACCTAAGAGAAAATGAGAATATAGAACACAGGTGATTCTGCTATTGAAGTTCACAATCTAAGACTATGATTAATACATTCAATGAAAATAGAAGGGAGCAAAATAGATTTAAAGATAAATAATTTTAACACAGAAATAGAATCCATGAAAAGAAACAACTTCATGAACTTCAACAGACAAGATCTCAATTTAAGAATCCAATGGATTGTTTTAAGGGCATTTTGGATCTAGCAGAGGATACAAATAAGTTAATGAACCAGGAGACAGGTCAGTAGAATTATCCAAACTGAAGTACACAGAGAAAAACAAATGAGGGACTTCCCTGGTAGCACAGTAGTTAAGAATCCGCCTGCCAATGCAGGGAATTCGAGCCCTAGTCCGGGAATATCCCACATGCTGCGGAGCAACTAAGCCCATGCACCACAACTACTGAGCCTGTGCTGTAGAGCCAGTGTGCCACAACTCCTGAGCCCATGTGCCACAAATACTGAAGTCCACACACATAGAGCCTGTGCTCCTCAACAAGAGAAGCCACAGCAGTGAGAAGCCCGCACACCACAACGAAGAGTAGCCCCCCGCTCACCGCAACTAGAGAAAGCCCACGTGCAGCAACGAAGACCCAACGCAGCCAAAAATAAATAAATAAATTTATTTTTTAAAAAAAAGAGTGGAAAAAACAGAACAGAGACTAACCAACATTTGAGACACAGTCAAAAATGTGTAAAATAAGAGTAATTGGAGTCTGAAAAGTAAAAGAGGGAGAGAATGGGAGAGATAATGGTCAAGAATTAAAAAACAAAGAAAAAACACCAGATGACACTGATACAAGAAGCTTAACAAACCTCAAACAGAAACAGGAAAAGCAAAAGGAGAAAAAGGAAAATTGTGTATAGCCATATGATAGCAGTACTTCTGACGGCCAAAGATAAAAGAGAAGATCTTAAAAGCAGCCAATTAAAAAAAAAAGTCTTCAGGGCTTCCCTGGTGGCGCAGTGGTTGAGAGTCTGCCTGCTGATGCAGGTGACACGGGTTCGTGCCCCGGTCCGGGAAGATCCCACATGCCGCAGAGAGGCTAGGCCCGTGAGCCATGGCCCCTGAGCCCGCGCGTCCAGAGCCTGTGCTCCGCAACGGGAGAGGCCGCGCCAGTAAGAGGCCCGCGTACCGCAAAAAAAAAAAAAAAAAAAAAGTCTTCAAAAAGCAATAAGGTGAACCAAAACAACAAAACAATGGAATCAGATGGTAACATTTAAAGTACTGTCAACCCAGAATTTTATATGCAGTGAAATTATCCTTGCACAGTGAGGGTGAGTTATCAAATCATGCCTGCTCTAAGACACAGGTTTGGTTTTCCTAAAATATATATTTCTTTCTTTGGGTCAAAACTGAAGTAGTAAAGCTCCTTGGCTAATTTCTAATTTTAAGGTATTGAAAATTAAAAATTTTTCTAATTTCCCTTTGAGTGTAATTATGGCGACATGATTCCTGAAATATTTCTAATAAGAAAAGTTTGTCGTATCTTTATTTTCATAACACCATTAAGAACGCTCAGCATATCTTTCAGTTATATGTTCCACTCCATTTAAAAAATGGACTTACCTACTTTGGCAGAAAACTGAGATACTATCCTAAGTATAATTATGTATTCACTCAGCATTCTTTTAAATTTTTTCTAGCACTACTCTGTGGGAAAAAAAATTAATTCTCTTCCACAGAGGAGTAGCAACGTAGAACAGCCATGTAGTCCTCTTTTTGAGGTGCTCTAGAGATTTAATCACATTGGTGCCATCTTTGACAGTCTCAGAAGGAATTTGCCATCAGATCACTGAAAACAGCAGTGAGATCTAAATTACCACATTTCAGCTGATTCTCTATGTTTGCATCTACTGTGTTTGAACACATTTTTTTCAGAGACCCTTGGATCACAACTATTGATGAGATAATCTACAGTTGAGCCATGCAGGGAGGGGCAGAGTCAAGGACAAAATTTCCATAAAGGCTTTAGGTTTACTAGTTCAAGAATGATCACCGACCCATAAGCCTTCAGAACTGAATGAGAATAAATCAAATACAAATGAAAGAAATCGCTGTGCACAGCTCAGCTCTTCATTTTGCATGTAAATTTGTCATTTCCTTGTGGTTTTAGCATTCTAACATAGAATCAGTCAGTTTAAAGTGCCAGAGAACTCTGTCGGGTATTTCTTACAATAGGTGACTAGAATATGCCCTGTTTCATTCTAGTAGGGCTTTGTAAAATCTCCTAAGACAGCTATGGTAAAGCCTCTGTTTTTGACTTATTATCAAACTCTTCACTTTCCAAAATGAGCTCTATTCATGAGCCTTCTTGCTGAAAACCTGCTGGGCTCTGTTGGAGGCCTATCATTTGGGGCTGTGAGTTAAGCCACCAGGCAGTGGTTTCAGCTGTGTTTTTCTTTCAGCTCTTAGATTTAGTGAAAACTGGGGCCCAAATTGAAACCACCAGAGCAATGAATTTATATGCACTGGAAAGGGGGATGTGGGGAAAAGAAGCAAACAGTAGGGATAGTTTCACCCTGTTAGGCCAAGATTCACACAGCTGTGTTTTTCTTTTTATATTATTTATAGCTTTCCACTTTTAATTGATGAAAGTAGGAATATAACCTCATTACCAAATAGATTTTTATCTCTCAGAGCCCCCCACAAAAATGATTCATTTTAGTGGCAGCCAATAAGAACCAGGTACAAAGTATTCTATGTGGAAATAGTGAAGGAGAGGACAAGGAAAACACAAGATGGATCATGTTGGTTTATTAAGAAAGAACTCTCAACCAGTAATTGTCTTATGATGGAGGTTAGAAATATTCCAAACTACCTTTATACTTGTATTTCATGATTTCTGCTGCTACTTCCAAACACAGTAAAAGAAGAACAGAAAATCAGATCATTTAAAACCTCAAAAGTCTGTTTTTCATTAGTATTCTGGATTTTTATAAACTTGGTTTCTTTTATAAAACATTTTTTATCCTACCACAGAACCAGCTTATGTGAAGGCCAAAGAACTGTTGCATCATCTTATCAGTTGTAATTTTCAATCTTTGGTAAAGTTTTTCTTCTTTTTTGGCGTTTGGATTTTCCACATTTGCTCCAGGAAAATAAATTGATTTACTTAATGCATGGGTTTTTTGGGGGGATGACATCTGTTTAAACAGCCACACTCATTCCAGTAATTCTAATTTTTAAAAAATCCATCTCCTTTTCATAGAATTACCTGGAGAACTGATTATAAATCATACTTTTTACATCAATTTTATAGATCTTTGAAAAAATAATTATCAGATGTTTCAGGTCATGTGGACTACCAATTAAGTAATTATTTAACAAGCACTTATTATCTTCTTAGCAGTGTGCTGTGTCATTTTGACCTAATAAACCTTTCCTTTAACAGTTACGGTATGAATAATTTAGGTTTTAACCAATTTAAAACACTAAAACCTCACTATTTTATCATATAGGATACCACAAAGGTACTCTTAGCAGAGTCCCCAAATAAAGACCCATAATTAGGTGCCTTATAAGTAAGAGTAGGGGAAACGATTGAGGTGAACATGAGAAAATTATTCAGAGGTTAAATCATTAGAATGGTGATGATAAGGAATTTTGAGAAAACCTACCCTAGACATAGGTCTGAAAGGCATTGGTGTGAGAATAGAGTTAGCTGCTTACCAAAATTTGGAATATTTAGTACTCTTTCCACTCCATAGAATGCTTTCTCTTTTTTCATTGGCTGCTAAAATTGACAGAGACTTAAATCTGATTTACAACCTGCACCAGTCCGTCAGAGAAAATGGAATAGTTTCCATTTCTAAAAAAAGATAATGGAATATAAAGATAAATTTCTAAAATGTTTCTTTATATCTCATAAATTTAATTACTTGACACGATTGTTCAACCTGAAAGTGTGATCAATGTACTTCTTTGCGGTATGCGGGCCTCTCACTGTTGTGGCCCCTCCCGTTGCGGAGCACAGGCTCCGGACGCGCAGGCTCAGCGGCCATGGCTAATGGGCCCAGCCGCTCCACGGCATGTGGGATCTTCCCGGACTGGGGCACGAACCCGTGTCCCCAGCATCGGCAGGCGGACTCTCAAGCACTGCGCCACCAGGGAAGCCCGATCAATGTACTTCTAATTTGAATTGTTCATAATTTTTGAAGACCAGTTTTGGGGGCTCCAGTTTACGCAAGAAAACTGGGAAGCAAAGCTACACTGAAAATTAGGTTTAAATGTATTCTTATGAAGTCAAATATAAGTGGACATTTGACAATTTTGGAGCTTCTGTACCTTCATCAAACTGCTAAACTAAAGGATTTCTTGTTTAAGTCAAATTCTTATTTCTTAATCATATTATTTGAGATCCTCCACTGAAAAATAATTTAAGTTTTTTTCAAAATCCTTTTGCATTTTCAACTATGTAGACATACCACTGTGAATTTCAAAATAATTTATCTGAGTAACTCTATCGTGAACAAACTATTGTAAAATGACCTAAAATAAAGTAACAATTTCCTTTTAACCAGAATTCTCTATAACAAGGCAAAATACTCTTTTTCAGTTATAGATGAAATGTATATTCCTAAAAATCACAAGGTATCTACACATTAAATACATGTAGGTCCCTGTAAACATGTAATATTTTCATAGCTTAATTAACTAAAGGCATCCCATCATCGATGGCAAATATGTTTTTGTTAGTAACAGAAAGGTCAGTGGAACTGTATCTTTAAAATCCTACCCCACTTTATATAACTTTTTGTAGACTTGAAAAATACAGAAGTTAACTTTTGTCTTAGAACATCTATAAACATTTGCTTGACATTCTAAGTAGTATTTCTCAAAAAAGATGCTTTATTTATTCAGTTTTAAGGAGTAAAAGATTAAATATCTCTGTAATGAAGTTCTCATTCCAAATCTTAGTATTTTATCTGTCCTACAATTCTTAACCTTCATACAGTCTCTCAGTTTTCTTGTCTCAAATGTAATACTTGAGGATTTTGCAGTATGCTCTAAAAAGCAATGATTACTATAGTAGGTATATAAAAGAACTATTAAAGGACAAAGTACTGTAATTGGATATTCATTTAATATGTTTAGCACCAAGTTCAGATAGGAAAACAGAAAAAAAAGTGTATGTCTGTGTGTGTGTGTGTGTGTGTATACACATCAACAGGGAAAAAAGCTTTATATTTGTGTAAGTCTTAAAACATTTTTCCTATGAATGATGATACAAGAGGAAAATTAAATGAAAACACATACTTACATGCAGTTTGTAAGTTAGCACCTATGATAGTCTGTTTCATATGTAAGGCTGTCACCATGGATCTAAAATGCATCCTGTATTTTAACAATAATTTATTGCATGTATAATATGTATTGGGAGTCCTGCTAGGAAGTGGGGTTTAACCCTCCTAGAGAGTTTAAACTGTACTGAAACAGACTGACAATTAAAGAAACAGCTACAGTACAATGTGATAAATAAGGGCTGTAACAGAGGAAGCACAAGGGGTGGTGGGGCATCAAACAGCCTTGGCAGAGCCAGAAAGGCTTCCTGGAAGAAAGGACATTTAAGCTGGCATGGTCCAGCGAAAGTGGGTGGGACAGGAAAGTTGATGAGACAAGGAAGTTGGATGGGATAAGACTGGGGAGGAGAACAGATTTTAATCAGAAGAAACTGCTTGCAGGAATGTCCCTGATATGTGAGAGAACATGACAATTTTTTAGAAATTAAAAACAAAACCCTCAAATATTTGGACAATAGAATGCCAGGGGTGAGTTCAGAGAGAAGAAGTTGAAGACGTAATAAGCTGGATAATTTAGGGCTTTGTAACTACATCTAGAAGTTTAGACTTTATTCTAAAAGTCATGGGAAACCACTAAAGGATTTTAAGCAGAAAGAGGCATGATCAGTTTTCTCTTGTAGAAAGATCCTTCTGACAATTATGTGGAGAATGGTTTGGAGGAAGCCATCCTGGGTATAGTTAGTTCAGTTAGGGAGGTATTGCAGTAATTCAGGTGGTGGAAAATGATGATTGAACTAGATTAGAGAGATGTTTAAGAGAAAGAATGGACTGGACTTGGAGGCTGACTGGAGGTGGGAGGGGAGTGACAAAGAAAGAAAAGGGAGTCAAAGATTATATCCAGTTTCTGGGTTATAAAATGAATACTTATGGAATTGTTGATTTTGAGGTACTTATTGACTATCTAAGTGGGAAGATTTCAGGAATAGTCTTTCTCAAAAGTGAAAGCCGAACGGAAGATACAGGTCTGAAAGTCATCAGCATCTAGATGGTCAGTGATGCCATGAGAAAGGATTAAATTGCCCAGGAAGAGCATGGTGAACTAAAGAAGCAAAGGACCTAGGTGGAAACCTTGAGTAATAGCAATAGTTAAGGGATAGACTGAGGCAGACAAGCCTGTAAGGAGACAAGGGAGTAACCAAGCGGTAGATGGGGAAACTCCATTGGTAACCTATATGACTTAAGTCATTCTTCAGAGTAAGCATAAATTTGTCCTGGGTCATCCATTCCACATTTAAACTAGTGGCTCATACGTAAACTGCTTACATATGGCTTCTTGTGTAGGTTGATTATTTGCATTATACCATATCTGAGCATATATGCACTAAAAATAGTTACTGTATAGAACTTTCTCCTCCTTTACTCTCTTCTTTTATGCTTCATTTCAACACGAATGGCATTGTAGCAGATAAATCAGATATTCTTTTGCTTGTTTATTGCGTATTTTGATTTAAAAACCAGTATATTGATTTTTAAATTTAAAAACCAGTATATTGAGGAGGTTCAGTACAACATCCACATTTCAGACTCTTTGAGCAGCCTTGGCAGGAGGTTGGGGATATCATAAGACTCCTTGGAAATCAGTTCTTGTAAAAGAAAATGTTGGTGGTTTAAAAAATAATTCAGTAACAGATGGATCAAATTTATTTCCACACACATGATTTTGAATACGAAGTGGTTGACCAAATGCATTTTGCACTCCTCTAAATATAACTCTATGAATAGTGAATTGAAAAAATGCTGATTTGTGTTTTCTCTTGCTCTTCTAATATTTAGCTATCACCCTTTACCAGTCAGTTTTTCTTTGATTTCTCTGGTGCCTCACTGGAGTTGCATACCCAGTTTTAAGGTTAAAAAGAGTTTTAAAATAATATTCTTGTTAAAGTTTTCTTAAAGATTACTTATTGTAACAGATGCTTCAGATGTCCTGTGTCTTATCCCCTCAGCCCATCCTGGTTTCAGTCACAGCTGCAGTAACCAGCTCCAGAAAAGCTCAGCTTCCCCTCTAGCTGACTGAACCTATCTTTTTCTCCTATCTTCTCTTCAAGCTACCACCTCCAGCTTCTTCAGTGCTTTTCCATGTGACTTGGTTTCCATAACCCCTGTTATCCTGTTTGTTCTTATCATGTGATGCCCCCTCTTAAAAGCTGGTGTGCAGAACTGTGAAATAAGACTCCAGATCAAGGCACGAGACATTATAATTGTGTCATTGTAGTAAAGGACTATAATGCTTTTCTTCTCTGCATCCCACCTGCAATATTGTGATTTATAGGAAAAATGTATATTTGGTTATCTGAATTTGGCCTTCATCCACAATTCCTGGATTACAGCTCCCCAAACCCTTGGAATTTCCTGAGATAAGAGCAGTGGATAATATTTGGACACTTGTCCTCAGTTCTTAAAAACACTTCAGGGAAGGTGACTTTTGGATCCCACCCAAGGGTGGGGGCTGGTTGCCAAGAGAACCAACTATGTGATTAGAGGGTGGGAACTTTGTCTCCCCTCCTGATTTCCAGGGAAAAGGAGGAGGGTTTGAGATTGAATATGACATTGCCCTGTATATCTGTTCATCTGGATGTTGATTCAAATCCTTTAATATCCTTTTATAATAAACTGGTAATCTAGTGGGTAAATGGCTTTTCCTGAGTTCTGTGAGCCATTCTAGCAAATTAATCAGACCCGAAGAGGGAGTCATCAGAACCTCCAGTTTGTAGCCAGTGGGTTAGTAGCGCAGGTAATAACCTGGGCTAGCAGCTAGCATCTGAAGCAGAGGATGGTCTTGTAGGACTGAGTCCTCAACCTGTGAAACCTGATGCTATCTCTGGGTAGATAGTGTTAGAATTGAGTTGAATTCTTGGACACCCTGCTGGTGTCCTGAGAATTGCGTGTTGGTGTGGGGAAGCCTCCACACACCCATGCTGGAATTGGGTCTGGAAATCCTTTTCACCACCTCAAAAGAGAAATGCCACATTTATCTTTTCTCTTCTCCCTAGCCATTCCCTGGCTAGAGGAGAATGGACCACAGGTGGAGTTAGTGTTGCTGGCGGACAGTTTTTGACCAGTGCGGAGAGTGAAGACAGTGGATAGAAGTTCCAGCTTCTTATTCTTCAGGTGGGCAGCACTAGGAAGGCTGTCTAGGTGCTTCTCAGGAGATCACAACACAATCGAGCCTCCATTCCACAGCAGTGAACTTGATAATGAGTCTTTTCCTTTTTTCCTTCCTCCTTGTTTCACTCATTCTTGTTTTCTGAGATTACATTCCAGGTAAGTACTTCCATCTCAATCTCTGCATTCCAGAGAATCCAAACTAAGTAGCTTTTATTTAGCATTTTACCTATAACATGGAATAGTATATACTTGGACTTACTTGCACAAAGATCAAGAATCATTTTTTCCTATTTTTTCATTGAGCTTTCACCAAATGTATAGGGAAAAAAAATGAGTCATAACTTTTTATTCTGATTTAGCAGTTCCTTTTCAGTCAATAAAACTACATAGTCCAATTGATTATGAGTAATATTTTGTGTTAACTGCAGTATATGTTGACATGTAAATGGAAGAGAATTACATAGATAGAAAAGAAAAAAGTAGGCACTGACCCTGACTACCAGAAGTTCACAAAATAATTGGAAAAATGGTATACAAACACATATGAAATAACTAGACATCATATCAAAAGAATGTAGATATTCTGTAAATTAAAAAAAAAAATTCTGTAAATTAAATTATAAGCACTGTGAAGCTACCAAAGACAGAAATAAACATACTCCTATATTCTCAATCTAAGGGAAGAAACAAATAATAAAACAGATTTTGTAGGGTGAAGAGTAACTAGATTAACACATGAATGAATGTAGGTTACATGAACAATCTCTACTTATGAGAATGTTTTTCTTTTTTTTAACCTTTTATTACATTCTCTTGGCTCACACACTTTATTTACTACTGATGGCTACATTTGGAAAACTTAATAAGATAAGAGCTTTGTATAAAGTTTTTTTCTATGGTAGATGATTGACATTCTATTTTTAGAAATTTTGGAAAACTTTAGGTAAAGAGTAGCTATTTTCTTTTTAAAACATCTTTAGTATATCACTGTACTACTATTTAAATATTGCACATGTGCTTTAAATTTTTCAAAATATGACAAAGACTTCTAATTTGCTGAAAGATTGAAATAGCCAATCCAGGAAAAATGAGAAATCTCTAACAGAGGGCTAGTTTGAGCAGGACCATTTGAAGATCACTTCTGAGACACTTTCAACAAAAATTATGATGAAATAATGTAAGACAGCAACATAAGAGAGGATTTCAAACTAGGCTAGTAACTAGTTCATGTTTCCAATCCTAGTGGTAATATTTATTCTGCTCAATAGGAACAATAGAAAAGTAGATCAATACTTGTATAGATAGAAAAGTAAATTTTCCAATATTATGGACAAATAAAAAACATAGAAATTTAGATTGTGTGGGACAACTTAATATCTACTCTAAATTCTTACTCAAGGAGAGTTACATCATCAAAATGGTGATATAGAAGTTCTCCACCCTCTTGCCCCTAAAGAACACTGATATTGACAATCTCACAGATGAGAGTGCCTTTGTGAAAGTTCAGAAGTCTAGTGTAGAAGTTCCAGCACACTGTTGGGGCAAAAAAAATCTGAGAGTGTGTACACATTGAGTGGCATAAGAAGAACAGTTTCACTTTACCCACATCACTCCTCCCCCAAGGCAGCATAGCTCAGTGCCAAGAGAGACCTTATTTGCCCACTGTTTCTCCCACACGGAACAGAGAGAGCCTGTGAGTGTGTACCCAGCTTCCCCAGTTGTGTGGGATGCTGCTAAAGAGACCCACTTCTTTCTCAACCTATCCAGAATACTGAAGTGCTGGGAGACCAGCAGCCAAGGCTTTCAGTAGGCATTAAAGAGACCATGTTACAGACACCATCAGGAAGCCCACCCACAAGCCACCAGGGGTCCCCTGCCTGCAGATCCTCCCGATTGACCCCCAGCACTCTGCACACGTCACCCACACACACTCCCACTTTGTGCTAGGCCCTGCGCTGCCCTCAAGGGCAGAGGGAGCAAGCTTTTGCAGTAGACTAATGAGCAGACACAAAAGCTGGCTCAACTCTGTGGGACTGAAAGAAAGCACACAAACTCAAGCATTCAGCATTGCCCAAGGGAAAGCAAATGGGAGACTGTCAGCATTCAGCCTGGCTTTGCAGGGTCTAGAGAATGTATACAATCTTAGGAATCCCATTCCCCCAAGAGGGAACAAGAAGTGTGGAACAGGCACATCCGTAGAAAAGCTTTGAGAAAGCCTCAGGATCCCTAACAGGGCTGACAGAGGTATTTCTCTCCTGAAGTCAGTCAGTAAAGACTGGTTTAGGTAACTGCTTCTTCAGATGTGAAGAGAGCAATGCAAGACATTAAAGACATGACACGCCAAAGGTACGCAGTAATTTTCTGGTACCTGACCCCACAGAAATGGAGAACTGCAGTTTGTCCCATAAAAAATTTAACAGTTGTTTTAAGAAATCTCAGTGAGCTACAAGATTCAACAAAAGACAATTCAACAAACAAGAGACAATTCGAAAAACTCAGAAATCAGGAACACCTGATTTGTTGAACTGTCTTTCTGCGTATACATGTATATGTAGCAAATAGAAATTCTGGAGCTGAATAATACAATGAATGAAATGAAAAATGCAATAGAGCGCAACAGCAGACTTGATCAAGGGACAGAAAGAATCAGCAAAGTAGAAAGCAGGACGTTTGAAATCATCCAGTCAGAGGAGAGCAAGAAACAAGGAATGAAACCGTGAAGAAAGCCTAAGTGAACTATAGGAAACCATTAAAAGAAACAAGCTGTGCATCCCAGAAGAAGAGGGAAAAGGGGACAGAAAGTTTATTATTTAAAAAAACGAGAATTTCCTAAATCTGGGGTGAGATTTGGGCATCCAAATACATAAAGTTTATAGATCTCCAAAAAATTTCATTTCAAAAATATATTCTCCCAAGACACATTATAATAAAACTGTCTAAAGTCAAGAACAAGGGAGAATTTTTAAAGCAGCAAGAGAAAAAAAATCCTCACATACAAGAGAACTTCCATGAGACTATGATAAGTTTCCTCAGCGGAAACCTTGCTGTCCAGGAGAGAGTAGAATGAAATATTCAAAATGCTGAAAGAAAAAAAAAAAAAAACCCTGCCAAGCAAGAATATAATACCCAGCCACAAAACAGTATGGAGGTTTCTTAAAAAATTAAAAATAGAACTACCCTATGATCCAGCAATTCTGCATCTGGGTAATTATCCAAAGAAAATGAAAACACCTATATTCATTAAAGCCTTATTTACAATAGCCAAGAAATGGAAACAACCAATTGTCCATTAATGGATGAATGAATAAAGAAAATGTGATATATATACAGATCTTCCTTAACTTATGTTGCGGTTATGTCCTGATAATCCCATAATAAACTGAAAATATTGTAAGTTGAAAATGCATTTAATATACCTAACCTACTGAACATCACAGTTTAGCCTAGCCTACCTTAAACGTGCTCAGAACACTTGTATTAGCCTACAGTTGGGCAAAATCATCTAACACAAAGACTAGTTTATAATAAAATATTGAATATCTCATGTACTTTATTGAATACTGTACTGAAAGTGAAAACCAGAATGGTTGTAAGTGTATTTACCCTCATGATCACACGGCTCACTGGGAGCTGCAGCTCGCTGCTGCCGCCCAGCATCGCGATAGAGTATGGTAACAAATATCGCCAGCTGAGGGAAAGATCAAAATTCAAAGTACGTTTCTACTGAATAAGTATTGCTATAGCACCATCATAAAGTTGAAAAATTATAAGTTGAACCATTGTAAGCTGGGGACCATTTGATACAATGGACTATTATTCAGCCATAAAAAGAAGGAAATTCTGCCATTTGTGACAACATGGATAGGCCTTTAGGGGTTATGCTTAAGTGAAATAAATCAGACAGAGAATGGCAAATACTGTATGATCTCACTTATCTGTGGAATCTTAAAAAGCCGAACTCATAGAACAGAGAGTAGAATGGTGGTTGTCAGGGGCTGGAGGTGGGGGAAATGGGGAGATGTTGTCAAAGGATTCAAATTCCCGGTGATAAGATGAATAAATTCGGGGAATCTAATGTACAGTACGGTAACTATAGTTAACAATATTATGTTTTTTGTGCTGTCTCAGCCTATTGATAACCAATGTTGTGGCTAGACAGGCCCTTGTGGTTCTTATTATGATTGCAAGATGGCCTTCAGCAATAACCACCAGAAAAAAAACTTTGAAAAAAAAAAAAGGTTTATTACTGATACGTACAAGTTCTGGAAATACATGGCACACCTATGGCCACACAGCGAGGTTGCAGGTAGAGATACAGAGCAAGCGCACTCCAGCCTGGGGTTTTGCTTTTTATTGGTATTGAGGGTGGGGACCTAAGATTTCATGGGCTCACTATTTATTGGTGAATTTAAAACATAAATGTGGAAATTTAAAACGTAGGAAAAGAAAAAACAAGTGGCTCAAATGGTCCATTATCAAAATCAACCAATAACTCCAAAGGAGCCTGTGGGATGGCTGGGGGAAGGGATGGACAGCCTTGTTCTTTATTTAATCACATGGCTAGCAATATGTTAATTTGAGATAACCATTCCTGTAGTGGCTGCCTCTTTGAAGCGGATGCCTTGCCAATCGGCAGTCAAAGTTTGTTAGGCACTTGCATTACAAAAAGAAAAGCCAACAAGCCCAAAGTCAGGGCTTGTACTACAATATTATATACTGTAAAGTTGCTAAGAGAGCAGGTACCATATGTTCTCACCACACACACACATACACACAAAGGTAATTATGTGAGTTGATGGATTTGTGGTAATCATTTTGCAATATATATGTGTATCAAATCATCACAGTTGTATTAAACTGACATAATGTTATGTATCAATTATATCTAATAAAGCTGGGGGGAAAAAATCCTACTCAAAGCAAGAATCCTTTCTGTGAGTCCTAGCACACTGTCCTTCAACATCAGTTTAAACAATTTCAGTAAAAAGGAATTAATTAAGGAATTTTTATGTAATCCATTGTAAAATCAAACTATTAGGGAATCATTTTCTGTTCTGAGCTAAAATCTACCTTCATGGAGCTTCAGCCCACATCTTCATTACTCTTGTCAATTGGTGACCCTCTTAACAGATGATTTTCAGAACTAAGCACTGTGTTCCAAGTGAGGGTACATCATGATTCTCTTAAGGCTGCAAAAGACTGTATCATCTGTTATACACAATAGGCTCACACAGCCTATTGCCCCTTCAAATGCATGGATTTTATTCAAATAAACTCTTTTTCTTTCTTCTTCACATATTCAACTTTAAATTGTTAAATACAGGATCTTACATTCTTCCCTGATATATTTAATCTCGGAAGCTTTCAATCCATCTAAATACCTTGTCAGAATGTCTTTCACTTTGATTCTCCCATCCAATGCCTACATATATCTTTCCAGCTTTGGGGTATTAGCAAGATTTAGAGTCATTAATAAAAAACATCAAACAAAATGGCTCAAGGAAAGGCAAATCACTAATGTAGTTTACTACAGGCCCCACATATATCTACTGATCTTTAGGTATGGTTAGTTAAAAAATTATCAATTGTCTTAGTGCATTCCAATCCAAGATCATTTTTATCCTATATATATGCATATCAGATTTTGCCAAATATCAATATACATGCAACTTCAGCATTCCCTTGATCAATCAATGTAGTAATTTTAAAAAGTAGAACTAAAATTGTGGGGACGTGATTTGTTTCTAATGAACCTACTTGTGTTTCTAGGAATCAACATTTTAGATTATTTAGAAGTCTGTAATAGATTTTCCTTCAAATTAAGGTCAAATTAGCAGTTTATAGTTTCTAAACTCAAATGTTTCCCCCACCATAAACATCAGGACTCCCTACAGTCTTCTGGCAGTTCACTTATTTTACATCTTTTTTTTTTTCTGACAAAATGAGCTGTTTATTTCAAGAAACTTATTTTACATCTTTAAATGTTGATATCTATAGCTGTTTGATCATAATTGCTATTCTTTTGGTATCTTGTTATATACTTTTTTCTGAACCCAGGAACCTGAACTTAAGCTCTCTTATTTTGTTACTTCCCTTATTTTGTTACTAAACTTATGTTCAGGTCTCTTTTAACAATGCTCATAGTACATCCTCAGTTGGATGAGAATCCTCCTTGTAGAAAAAGATGAAAGAAATATAAAAGTTGAAGACCTCTATCTTTTTGTTTGTTTGCTCTTGTTTTTAAGCTTAGATTACAGCATCTTAAACAGCTGGGGGTGTCCTTATTCTTCTTGCTCCTAAAGGATCTAAAAGCTATTTTATGTGTATGTTTTAAGGTGGTTTATTTTCAATCCTCAATTTCTTCTGGTATTGAGTGCTGTAATATAATTCTTACACATCCACAAAACTCTTTGAAATGTATGTGTGGCTATATGCCTCTTCTGTCATCTTTGTGTTATTTCTGAAAACTGAACATGTAAGACTTTATTCTTATTAAAACACATTAATATAACAGAAGGATAGGATACAAATCCAGGCCTCTAGTAAGTTAATCTACCTTGAAAATGCAACTTTTTTTTTAACAACTTTATTGGAGTATAATTGCTTTACAATGGTGTGTTAGTTTCTGCTTTACAACAAAATGAATCAGTTTTATATATATACATATGTTCCCATATCTCTTCCGTCTTGCGTCTCCCTCCCTCCCACCCTCCCTATCCCACCCCTCCAGGCGGTCACAAAGCACCGAGCTGATCTCCGAAAATGCAACTTTTAGGTATATACAAACACATGTACACACATGATGATAATCGTTTTAAAACAATGTTTTGATAATGTATGTTATGACACTATGCCAAAAACTTTGTCAGGCAGTGTATGTTGTAATTATTACACTGTCTTTGTTCTCAATAAATTTAGAATTATGAAATGTTGATAGTGAATAGTGGACTGCATAGAAATATCTTAGGGAACATTTTCTAGATGAATATGTTCTAGCTAGTTATTACAGTTGTCCAAATATTAAAAATTATATTTATACTGAGAAGCAGAATTAAGTATTAAAATGCTTGGTAGCAATTTCATGTTTAAAATGTTTGTGAATTTAAATATGCATATGGAAATGAGCAATAAATAATAATCCAATAACTACTCTTTAATGAGTACTTACTTTGTATCAGGACTGTGCTAAGACTTTTAATATATGTTATTCTATTTAATCCTGTCAACAACACTATTTTCTAGTTTTTATTCTCCCCCATTTATAGGCAATAAAAGGAGACAAATCAAACAGTGAATGGTAAAATCAGGATTTGGATTTGAAACCAGGTCTAAGCAGACCCACTGAGTCCTTAAGAGGAGAGATTGTTACACAGACTGTAAGGGGGATAAGAGGCTCTTCTGCTACCAAATAAATGTAAACTCAATTTGCATTGAATTTGTTGTTCCAGCCTTCCAACTCTTTTTCTTGAAAGGACTTGTTTTGGAGAATCTCTTTTCCCTTTCACCACCTAGTCACACTTCTTGTACGAGAATAAGCAAAAAGTGGTGTTTAAAAGCACAATGAAATGAGTAAGTACAGCATAGGTCTCTATAGTAAAACCATTGTTGGATTAGTCAGAAACAAATTAAGCTTCTTCTTCCCCCCTAGCGTATTTAGAGTTGGCAGCAAGAATGCCAAGAAGTAAACTCTGTGTAGAAAAAAATTATACATAATTCCTCATGGCAATTAATTTTTTAACTAAGACACTTACATGACTAGTTAGAGGCTTATTCTTCAAGAAACAAGTTGAGCATTTGTTAAAAGCTAATGAAATATTGTGAAAATATTTTACTTAGGCATTTTATTTTAAAACATAGTTTTGCATTACAACAACCATTTCTTCATTTACTCACTCACTCATTCATGCAATAAACTTTCTCTGTTAATCAGGTACTCTGCTCCATGCTAGAGATGGGAAGAAGCAGTGATGTCATGATGAAGAGCCCAGATTCTCAGTCAGACTGCTGAGCTATTTAACAGACATGTACATGGGTGTATGTTCACTCTCATTTCCTCTCCAAGTATTTACTGAGCGACAGCTAGGTTTCAGGCACTGAGCTAGGTACTGGGAATACAAAGTGAAATCAGATACAGTCCTATCTCAAGAAGACACAGATCAAGAACTGACAGTGTAGTGCTGTAATTAGTATGTTAAAGTGGTGTAAGGGGCCATGAGAATGCAGTTCAACCCAATAAACTTTCATTGCACTCCTAACATGTGCCAGGAACTATGGTTAAGTGTCGATTCTGGTGACCGAGCATCTCATTTACTTTCCCAACAACAACCTGATAAATTTTGAGGCATTCTGTTTTTCCTCTTTGGATAATTCAGAGAGATGACAATTGCCTTCTATACCCCAGAATCTACTTGAATCTGGCCCTTTTATCAGCATTCCCATCATGTCTGTTATTTCCTTGTATTCTTCCAACTTGAACTTTTTCTTTAAATTGGCCTGAATTGGTTTCTGTTGCTTAAAATGAAAGTACTCTAATCTGACTGATTTAAAGATCAGTCAGACCAGTCCTACCCTCAATCCTAGGTGTATATCTGGAAAAAAAAATGAAAACGCTAATTCAAAAAGATACATGCACTCCAATGTTCATAGCAGCACTGTTTACAACAGCTAAGACATGGAAGCAACCCAAGTCCCCATCAACAGATAATTGGATTAAGAAAATGTGGTGTGTATATATACAATGAAATATTACTCAGCCATAAAAATGAATGAAATACTGCCATTTGCAGCAACATGGATGGCTCTAGAGAATATTATGGTTAGAGAAAGACAAATACTATATCACTTAATATGTAGAATCTAAAAATAATACAAATGAATATATATACAAGACATAAACAGACTCACAGACATAGAAAACAAACCTGAGGTTACCAAAGGGGAGAGGGAAGGAAGGAGGGACAAATTAGTGGTATGGGATTAACAGATACAAACTACTATTTATAAAATAGATAAGCAACAAAAATATACTTGGGAATTATACCCATTATCTTGCAATAACCTATAATGGAATATAATCTGCAAAAATACTGAATCAGGGGCTTCCCTGGTGGCGCAGTGGTTGAGAGTCCGCCTGCTGATACAGGGGACACAGGTTCGTGCCCCGGTCCGCGAAGATCCCATATGCTGCGGAGCAGCTGGGCCCGTGAGCCATGGCCACTGAGCCTGCATGTCCGGAGCCTGTGCTCCACAACGGGAGAGGCCACAACAGTGAGAGGCCCACGTACCGCACAAAAAATACTGAATCACTGTGCTGTATACCTGAAACTAACACAATATTGTAAATCAACTATACTTCAATTAAAAAAAAAAGTTCAGTGTCTATGGAGAAACAGTTTCAATATAATATGGTAAACACTTCACCTCATGACACTTTTCCTGCACAGTCTCTGCTGTTCAGCCTCAATGACCTTCTAGTTCCTCAAAAGCACTTTGTCACAGTCAGAGCCTTTGCACATGTTCTTCCTACCTTCTAAAAGGCTTTACACTTTACCTCACTCCCATTTTACACTTCAAATATTAGTTCCATGAAGAGAGCCTCTTTGACTTCACAGTCTAGACTGCATCTGTCTTCTTATATATTCTGATGTCACCTGTTAATCCTCCTTTATAGCATTTATTATGTTATAATAAATTAATCATTTGTGTACTGATTTAATATTTTTGTTCCCTTCCTAAATAGCACACACTATAAGAAAAAGGACTTTATCTCTATCCCAAGTAGGACAGTTTCCTAGACATATAGTAGGCACTCAAAAACTTTTCACTAAAAGGATAAATCAATGATTAAAAGTATATAATGATGTGTACACAGAGTCAAAGAAACCTGAAAAATATACACATTCTATCCTGGAGTTTTAAAAAAGCTTCTTGATTCCAAATCTGAATCTTGACAAAGAAGAAAGAGTGAGCTGCTGGAAGAAGATCAGAAGAGCCTTGCAGGAACACAGCATGAATAAAAGGATACATTTATACAGTAGTATGCTGTGTCCTGGTACCTAGAAGTGATGCAGAATGATTTAGAGCAGGGATGATAATGAAAAGATAAGTCATAGGGAGCCATTAATGTCGTGCAACTGAACTTGGACCTTTTCCTACATTTCTTGGGGGGATTTTAAAAAGTGTTTAAGTAGGGCATGCATCTGGTCAGATGTGTATTTTAGGAATATCACTCTGTTGGAAAAGAGAAGGATAAAGTTGAAGTTGGTACAATGAGTCAGGCAGGTTATTGGAAAAGAACAGTGTTGATAAGAGCCTGAGTTAAGAAGTGGTAGCAATGAAGATGTGGGCTACATTTGAGAAATATTTAGAAGATAAAATTGGCAGTAGTTGGGGATTGGTTGGATGTTAAAGAATACATGAGAAGGGGCAAATTTGGGCAAGTGAAAGGAAATGATAAATTCATTTTTTGACATATTTTGATATGCCTCTGGGACACCCAAAATAAAATGTACAGACAACTTTTTTTTTTTTCTTTTTAGAAGATGTTGGGGGTAGGAGTTTATTAATTTATTTATTTTTGTTGTGTTGGGTCTTCGTTTCTGTGCAAGGGCTTTCTCTAGTTGTGGCAAGCGGGGGCCACTCTTCATCGCGGTGCGTGGGCCTCTCACTATCGCGGCCTCTCTTGTTGCGGAGCACAGGCTCCAGACGCGCAGGCTCAGTAGTTGTGGCTCACGGGCCCAGTTGCTCTGCGACATGTGGGATCCTCCCAGACCAGGGCTCGAACCCGTGTCCCCTGCATTAGCAGGCAGATTCTCAACCACTGCGCCACCAGGGAAGCCCCAGACAACTTTTAAACAGAGATATTTAAAGATCAAGCAATATTTTAGGCTCAAGTAACTGATTTGGAAGTCATCAGTATATGATTGACAGTTGTCTGGTTGTTAAGAGTACTATAATATTTCTGTAATGTAATGGGAGAAAAAAACACTGAGGTAAAATTTTAGAAATTGGTAAAGTTCAAGTAAATTTTTCTTCGCCAAAGAGGTAACAGCTCGATAAAGATCACTCTTAACATGATTTTTTAAAAAGGTAATAGAGAACACTATTTTTAACTAATATTTCAAATATAATTATTATTAATTGACTATCCTATGAAAAATGAAGAAATTTGTACTTTTATTTTTCCTCAAACTTCTTCCCTAAGTCCTGAACTTTTTGGTTCTTATTGTTATATTTCAAGACTTGTAATATTTATATTCTCTTCTAAAACATAGTTGTTTAATCTTAATTGTGAGAATGCTTACAAATGTATCACAGTTTCTTCATCCTGAATCCTTTTTGTTTTAATTTCCCTTTCAATTAGCTGGATATCACTATTAATTTTTTTTTCAGAGGGCCTAATATAAACTCTTTTCTGAATTCTTGCATGTTTGAGGATATCTGTACTTTGAGATACAAAGATAATTTGGCTGGTGTAAATATGTTGGGTTACGCTTTCCTCTAGAGCTATGTAGCTACTGCCTCTATCATTTTCTGTAACCTAGTGTATTATGAGAAGGAGCAATTTTCTTTTTATGCCTGCACATCTGAAAAGTAATTTATTATTGGATTTTAATAATTTAATACTAATATTATTTTATCTTGGTTACATTACACAAGGTTTTATTGGATCATCAGATGCTCTTTCAGTCTTCAGTTATTTCTTCCATTATTATAATTAAAAATTTGGTACTATAACTTTGGGTTTCTTTCCTTTGGTGGGGGTGGGGTGAGACCAATTGTCCTTAGTTGGATTGTCTTTGCCCTCTCTGCTTTGTTTTTTTTTTTTGCGGTACGCGGGCATCTCACTGTTGTGGCCTCTCCCGTTGCGGAGCACAGGCTCCGGACATGCAGGCTCTGGGGCCATGGCTCACGGGCCCAGCCACTCTGCGGCATGTGGGATCCTCCTGGACCGGGGCACGAACCCGCGTCCCATGCATCGGCAGGCAGACTCTCGACCACTGCACCACCAGGGAAGCCCTGCCCTCTCTTTTTTTCTAATTGTTTCAATCTGTCTTTCCCCTTTGGATGAATCCTAATTATTTCAAGCTTTTCTTCTATATCAGAAACTACAGTTTTAGTTTGCCTATTACGTTTCATTTTTGTTTGTAATGTATTCATTTATCCTATAGTGGTGTCATTTTGGTCTGTAGTCTGCCTTTTGTTTCATTCTCTCTTATCTCAAGTTTTAGCTATGAGACTATGATATGATAAGCATTTTTTGTATTGTTAAGTATTGTTGAGTAAATTTTCTTCTTTTTTTTGCATAGCTTGTTCTATACTGCCTTCTTGGTCTGTATTTAGCAAGCCACATTATAGTTTTTCTTTTTTCTTTGTGTTATATTTACAAAATTGCCATTCAGTTTTTTTCATAGGATAAGCTGTGGAAAATTCTGCTTAATACAATCACCACTTTATATTTCACTTATTTACTTTCTTATCCGGTGACAGTTGAAGACTGGTTTTCATTTTGTGTGTCCACTTTTGCATAACCTAAGGACTTAATAGGGGAGGAGTGAGGAAGGAGAGCTCCATTGGTTTTGGCTCTTCTATTTCTTCAACATCTTATTTAAATTCCCTACATTAGGGTTCACTCCACCAGTTAGCAATGTATACTGTTCATAAGAGGGGTACCCTTATTCTTCCCGTTAAATATGGAAGCCTGGATATGATGATCTCTAATGGATTTTCGAAGCTTCTATTGAGAGCCTAAGATTTTAAACTGGTAGATGACAGCTTCTACACTTCACAGTTTTATTTTCTCCTCCATGATTTTTATTGGATGCCCCTGAATAGAGGTCTCTCCAAGCAGAAGATTTTAAGTAAAAATTCATAGAATATATTGTACTACTTATGGGGGCGGGGGTGAGGATAGGGGAGGACTAAGGAGCTATTCTGAGTTGGGACAGAATTGTAATTTCCTTGGCTGACACTTTTTAAAGTTCATGATGGACTTCCCTGGTGGTGCAGTGCTTAAGAATCTGCCTACAATGCAGGGGACACGGGTTCAAGCCTTGGTCCAGGAAGATCCCACATGCCGTGGAGCAACTAAGCCCATGCGCCACAACTACCAAGCCTGCTCTCTAGAGCCCGCAAGCCACAACTACTGAAGCATGCATGCCTAGAGCCCGTGCTCCACAACAAGAGAAGCCACCGCAATGAGAAGCCTGAGCACCTCAACAAAGAGTAGCCCCTGCTTGCCGCAGCTAGAGAAAGCCCGTGCACAGCAACGAAGACCCAACGCAGCCAAAATTTAAAAAAAATTAATTAAAAAATAAACTTCATGACGTGATTTTACCCTTGTGCTCTTTTGGGTTTTGCAAGTTTTTATCTTATTATATTGTTGCTGGGTTTACTTTTGAAAAAAATTTTATGAAGAACTGAGGAGGGAGAGTCTGTAATGTAGCTCCATTAAATTATATTTACCAAAATTTATGAGTTATGCTTTCTTTATCTCTGATTTTCCCCTAGAGCCCAGCACAGTGGTTCAAAATACCTTTTGAATTTAATTGAAAATGTGAATTGACTTGCGTGTGAAGATTGTATTAACCAAATTTTTTTTTATCAATTTGTTTCCTAAAATATGTGGTGGGATTTCTTTAATTATTTGTTTCTTTTAAATAGTAGTGTAAATTAACTAAACACATTTTTTAAGAACATACAATTTAGATCAAAACTAAAAGAAACATCTCCTTACAAGTTATTCATTGACAACCCATTGTAGGATCTGTCTTGTAGTCTAACCCAGATTGTAATCCACAGTAATTTATGGCTTTTCAACTGTGGTCTCTTCTCCTCTTGCTGTTTCTGACCATCTCATTTACAGGTAACTAAAGATCACTTACAGTATGCCAGGTGAGTAGCTCTGATGTCTAAGGTAGTGGTCCATTTGTTTGCAATGACCACTTTCTGTTTTTTCTGGGAAGGAGTAAACACCTTCTTGAGACTTTTTAGAGTTTATTTAGAGTTTATTTTACTAATTGCCCTTTTATCTACCTTCTTTTTACCTCATTAGGTCCCCTCTGTTCTTTTTCCCCAGAGAAGCTTAAAACAATCAAAGGTAAATGGCTAACATCTGCTTTCCTGTAGTAAAAATTCTAAAATTTTAGAAAAATAACAAACATTCATTCAGTAAATAAGGCTTAGATGGCTTGGGCCATATTAATTGATTCTTACAGTTAGAAGAAACCTTTCAAGAGTCTACTCCCCACCTCCTCCTGGAACAGTGGAGGACTCTTCTACCACACCTCTGAAGAGACTATCATAGAGATTCCGCTTGAGTTGCAGAAGGTTCATTTATTCATATTTCAGCTCATCTTTCCCATGGTGGTGACTTTGATTGTCATAATGTAATGCTTTAAGTTGTATTAACATATGTGTCCCTATAATCACAACCCATATTGGTCTGCATCAAAATTATGTACTTTGCTTACACTATTATAAATTATACCTATTTTGGATTATTAGAAGAGCTCCCTTTAGCTTTTTTGTTTTTTTTATTTGTTTGTTTTCTCTTTCCAGGGCCATTGCCAGTTTCTACTTCACCCTTTCCTTAAGACATTTTTTTTCACCAATTGGAAAATTAAGAGATTGTAGTGGTCTTATTAGAACAAGATCTGTACTGCCACTGTTGGAAAATTGTCAAAGTAGTTATACGGTTCTATTATGTCTATGATGTAAATGTATTTAGGAGGTTGTTTTTGTTTTGTTTGTAATTAGTTTAAAAAAATATTTTGTGACTATGAGTTTGGGGGCACCATTCAAGTTCAGGCATACCTCTCATACAGAAATATCAGAAAATTTTTAGATAAAAGCAATAAGAATTAAAACTTTCCATTTATAAAACTCTAAATTAATAATATGTTTGGAAAATTCAGATTTCACAATAACTAATATTATTTTAAAGTGGAAATTCAGTCAATAACATTGATTAGCTCTCTGCCATATATAGAGCAATCTCACCCTATAAATCTATTTACTGGAGTATACAAAGCACACCTTCATGAAACAACTCATGGAAAATTATAAAGCAATATATCCATGTCCCAGAGTGATAAATAGAAAGAAAAGTTGACTTGGAATCAGAATACGTGGGTTTGAGAAGCGACTCTAGTGTCTACCAATAAGGAAATTCATTTAGGTCTCCAAGAACAGGTTTCCTTATCTTTAAAACAGAAATTATAAGAACATATGATTTATCTATCTGATAGCACTGTTAAAAGAAGCAAGTGAGAAAATGCATATAGAAGTGTTTTGCATGCAAATGAAAATTAAAGAAAAACATCTTGGTAAAGCAAGAGCAGTATAAGATGTAGTCAGATAAACCCAAGTTCATTTCACAGACCTTGTACTATCCTCTCTGAACTTCAGTATACAAATCTGCGAAACAGGCATTAAAATACCTTCAGGAATTGTGGTGAGTTTAATAAATATAAAAACATATATGTGTAGTTGTTTGTATTACAATATGAAAGATAATTGTTATTTAAGTCAGTAAATGCTGAAGAGATGCTAAGTACAGGGGATGAACTATAAAGAGATAGCTGCCAGACAAGCAGCTGGTGGCACTAATTCTGGAGCAGAGTAAGGGGTAAATATTTGAGCCCTGGGAAAATCACCCTTTATTGAGGGTAGTGGGGACAGAGAACCACCAGTCAACAGTACTGAGAAAGAGAAGTCACCCTGGCTGTGAGAGAAAAGGACGTGGAATCACAAAAGCCAAAGGTGGAAAGAATTTCAAGAAGGGAGTTGTTAGTTTCAAAAGCAGCTGAGAGGTCAAGAAAGGTAAGCACAGAAAATAGACAAGTGTGTTTGGATAAAGTGACCTTTGAGAGAGGAGATTTAGTGAAAGCCAAAGTAAAGTGGGTTGTGTGCCTAATGAGATTCTAAAAGCAAGGGCAGACTAACCCTTGAAAAGTCGAGTTATAAACAGAGAGAATCAAGTAGCATAAAGAAAGGGGCTGGCAAACGTCAAGACAAGAGTTTTCTTCTTAAGATGTAGACTCCTATTCATGTTACAAGGCAGAAACAAGAAAGATAAAGAGAGAATGGGGAGAAATAATTTTTATGGAAAAAGAAGAAAAGAATCCAAGGATAGAAGGAGAAACTACATGTTGAAAAGAGTTGTGATTTCTTCTGAGGCTGTCAGGGAAACATGCAAAATAGTGTTCAGGGCAGGAAGGACCCCAAGGGACCACTCATTCTACTTATGCTTTCTTCAAACATTTTCTTTTATCCTTAGATCCCCTGCGGTCAAGAAGAACCCTCATGTCATTCTCAGAGGAGAAAAAGAGAAAAGTAAAGGTTGTATAGTCTTTCTCGTTCTTAATCCCCAAACCTAGAATCTAGTAATTTTTTATTGCTTAAGATCTTCTTCTTTCCTCTAATTCTGTGCAATGATAATATGAAAATTAAAACATATAATCTACTTACCTCAGATTTTTCCTATCAAGATTCACAGTATGAATATTTATAAATACATTAAAACAATTTATCAAATCAAAAATAATGCTATTTTAATTTAAATACATATAGGGTATTGTAGTCCTTTTAATCTTTCCTTCAGTTGTCTGTAATATGCTCCAATCTGAGAACTAATTATGTTTCTCATGAATCTTCAATATTAAATGTCAAACAAAAATCTAACTTGTTTAAACCAGTTTCAGCATGTTCATATTTTCAGGGAACTAATTTCTTAAGCATCTCAATTGTTTAATATATCTGATATTGTTAAGCTGCTCTTACAGAGATGTACTTGTAAGCCACTGCCTACTTTGAAATTAGTGCCTACTTTACCAAATTAGTTACTAAGCTTGGTTTTGGTACAGGGATTTCTGTTTCCATCTTGTTGATTTGATAAACCTCTGGATCTGATCCCCAGAGCTTATTTCAGTGCTGTTTGATGAGACTGCATGACACTTATAATTATTAAAAACTCCGTGGTTAAGAGTACAGGGTTTGTAGTCTGATCTGAGTTCGAATTCCAGGTCTGCCATTGATTTGTCATATGGTATCTGCCACATTGCTCAATCTCATTGAATTCATCTCCTCATCCAAAAATGGGGAAAGGAGCTGTAACTGAAACCTGAAAGAGACACATTACCATACTCTGTAATGAACTTGCTCTCAAGTATTTTGGAGGCCCACTATTAGGTTAATACCAAGAGAGAGACATTGTTGACTAAACAAAGAATGGTGCCGTTGAATCTCCTAGAGGCTCGGGACTGAGGGTGGCTACAAACTGAAAAAAAAGATGTGCCTGGTGGTTAAAACAGCTCAAAGTAGTAGCAGCTGTGCCCAGTAAAAATACTGAGAAGTGCTACACATGTGATGCTTCACCCAAGGGTGAAATATTTGATTGGGGAAAGCACTTTGCATGGGGCTTGAGGGAGCACATTAGTAGATAATGGCTACCACACAAGGGAATTTAAGAATTGTTATAAATAAGATCATATCTATAGCCATAGGCTGGCAAGACCTAGGAAAATACGAGTTGCATCTATGATGGTATAAACCTCTACTCTGTTAAGGAATCTCATTTTTAAATAGTCTATCATTGGGTTTTATTTTTGAAGTTGGGTTTTTGTGTATAAACATATTATCATGGCACAAATATGGTTATAACTATAATATATAATAACAATGTATCAGTAATGTACATGTCGCATACACTATATAAATTTGTGTAACATAAAGTAGCTACATAACCATTACTTTTACATTATGACTACATTTTGATCACAAAATTATTTCCTTCCTCCAGATTTCCCAGTTCCTCTACTACCCACACCTGGAGTCCTGCTTTACTCTCTTAGATTCATCATCTCACACCCATCCAGGCAGTCAGTTCAGGCAGTTGATTCATTTTTCTCAGTGTGTTACATTTGTCTTTTATAGTCCATTACTTCACCATCCTTCAGTTTAGATCCTTCTCGCTTATTCCTAGACTCTTCCATTGGTCTCCCAGCTGACCTTCCTGCCATTCCTCGTTCCATACCGCATACTGCAGGACTGAGCTTTATTTGATCAACATCATGCTCTAGCTCATACAATCCCGGTAAACTTCAGAATTTCTCATCCCGCCCCTCCACATGCTGGCTTCCACATACATAAATTTTCACTGGTCTCCTATAACCATCAGTTCCAATCCAATTGACCTGAGTGTTCATCTTCACATGTTCTACCTCCATGATTTTCCACAAGCTATGTCTGTAATGAAACTCCAGCTCCTCTATAAAGTCAGTTCTACAAACATCAGTCTTCTGAGAGTTCTCACTCCTCTGAACTCTTAGAGCATTTACTGCTGACATCATTCAATAATGAATCATCTTCTGTCTCACTGTAATTCCTTTGTTTTTTCTTTCCTCTATTAACTGTTCTCATTTCCTTGTCTTGTTTCCTAAAACTAGATTATAAGCTCACAAATCAGATCCTTGCAATCTATTTTATCTAGCACACCTAATACAAAAACTGGGCTCAGTAATTAACATTCTCAATATTTTTATTTTGCCTTGATTTAGATAGATCATTATAGCCAAGAGGTATAGTGTTAAGTCATTTTTTTCACATTGTTGTCACTTTTTTCTTTAACTATTTAAGAAAATAGGATCACAAAGATAAAATTTGAGGGAAATCAACTGATTAGTCTGAATGGACATAAATTCTCAAAAAACTTAAACTATAACCATGTTCTTTTACTGACATTAATTTAGAATAATGACCATTCATCAACATAAATAGCACATTGTTTTACAGTGCAAAACAAAAGAGCATGGTTTTTCTTCTTCTGTTGACATCCCAGAAATTTAGAATTTTAGTGCAGTTTATGATAGTTTTATGCATACTGCATATCATATGCAGTATGATAGATAGAAATTTAGAATTTTAGTGTTTTGAGACTACAAAGGGACTGCAGTATGATAGTTTCGAGGAAAACAACGTGTTCCATAGTAAACTATTAAATACATGGAGGTGAATGAATGTATTTTGCCAAATAGAACACTAAGAAGTGCTCCAATGAAGCAATGAGTAATTTCCACTTTAGGGGTCTACCTAAGACTTGTGAAAACCTCCACCCAGGCCCCCAGCTTTCTTCTTTTTTTTCAGTTGCCTTTTTCTCTCCCCCCCCCCAGCTTTATTAAAGTATAATTGACAAATAAAACTTCTTCACTTCCATCCTCCCTTCCCCTGAATGTGAGTGATGATGTATGCATGCACACACACAGACCTGAACGTTTTATCCTTGATTCCAAACATGCATAAAGGTTTTGCTTTTCTCTTCTGACATTGGTCATACCTCAAATCTGCTCTGTTGAACAAACTTCCAGTATCATCCTTATACTCACCTAGCATCTAAACCCTAGCCAGACCATGATTTGTACTTAGCCTTGACTCTGAAAGCCCATGCTGGTCTCATCTCCTCAAGGATAGATAGGACACTCCTTCATTTTATGTATGAGCAAACAAATGCCTAGAAATGTTTATCAACATGTTAAGCAAATTGGAAACAGACATAGACTAGAATTCTATTGATTGTATTCAGAAAATGTAAAATATTAACTCCAGAATGTGTTGACATATCTTGATTACATATATTTATATACATATATGTACATGTACATTTGCATATGATATGTACCTATATTTGTATATATATGGCTCCCAGAAATGTAGCTTTCTTACTCAGCTTATTAATTTATGGCTAAATTCATACTAAATGAATACATAAATAAATAACCTAAAGATGAAGTTAGTCCACTTGGAACATCAACCTTTAGTGGAAACATAAAATCTGTTCGCCTACCAGGTATTTGGCAAAGACTTCAAAGATGGCTAAACCTCTTCAAAGATGGGTAAACTATATACTATCATGTATTTGTGATGACAAGCAAAGGTTCTTTTTGGATCATGGATGAAAGTGAGATTAAAACTTTAGTTTTATAATTGGAAATTTGGCTATGAATCACACAAACTTAATATTTTAGGGCCCAGCCTACTAAATGACACAAAAGTTGAAGAGATGTCTAACTACTTTTAAGTAGTTAATAAAAGGAGAAGTACAATTGACCACATAATCAGAAACCCAGATTCTTACAGTTAATTATCAGAAACAAAGACAAAATTAGATACTTTGACTAAATGATGCCTATGGTTAAAAAAGCTAGACTATTAACATGTTTTAGCTATAAAAATAGTAATCAGTTTCTCCTTCAAATATGTATATTATCTCCTTAAAAATGCCAAATCAATCAAATTTTGTTTAAAATGAAAAATGTAAACCATATATCTGATAAGGAGTTAATATCCAAAACATGTAAAGAACTCATACAACTCAATAGCAAAAAGATAAATAACCCAATTAAAAAATGGGCTAAGGACCTGAATAGACATTTCTCTAAAGAAGATACAAAAGGCCAACATGTACAAGAAAAAAATGCTCAATATCACTGGTCTTTAAGGAAATGTCAATTAAAATCATAATGAGATATCACATCACACCTGTTAGAATGGCCATCATCAAAACTATGAGATAACAAATGCTGGCATGGACGTGGAGAAAAGGGGACTTCTGTGCACTGTTGGTGGTATTGTAAATTGGTACTATGAAAAACAGTATGAAGGATCCTCAAAAAATTAAAAATAGGACTACCATATGATCCAACAATCCCACTTTTGGGAATATATCCAGAGGTAATAAAAATACTAACTCCAAAAGATATCTGCACCCCCATGTTCATAGCAGCATTGTTTACAATAGCCAAGACATGGAAACAACCGAAGTGTCCACTGATGGATGAATGGATAAAGAAGTTGTGGAGATATATATATATATATATATATATATATATATATATATATATATATATATATACACACACATATATCTCATTCCATTATATATTATATTTTATATTATATTATACATAATGGACTATTATTCTATTATTAAAAAATGAGAAATCCTACCATTTGGGTCAACACGGATGGGCCTTGAAGACATTATACTAAGTGAAATACGTCAGACAGAGAAAGACAAATACTGGATGATTTCTCTCATATGTGAAATCTAAAAAAAAATTTTTATAAAAAAACAAAAAAAGAAAAGGAAAGGAAACTAACATTTCATTAAGAAACTCCCGTGTCCCAATAACTGTATAATTTCGTTTAACCCTCATCTCATATTCACATAAGATGAATAGCCCTGTACTATTTTCCAGAGGAAGAAACTGGGTTTGAAAACTATTGTCACTTTTATTTGATCCCTTAACTGTTGAGTGGTAAAGCTAAGATACAAATCCACATCTACCTTACTCCAAAACCCTTATGCTTTGCTCTACTAACTTCAAAGGTAAACTTATCGCAAAAGTACATTTTCTAAGTTGTTTTTGATTGAAAACCATCAAGAATTTAATAAAAGCATTTTTTAAAAACAGTGAACATATGTAATTGTAAAGTGTTAGAGATGAAAGTGTCCTTTAAAAACATTGAGTCTTGTCCCTCTTTACCAATTTGCCTTTACCAAAGGCATAGGCATTGACTTGGAGGGCCTATCCTATATCATAATATATATCAAGCATATCATAATGCACTCAGCTCACATCAAATATGATCTGTTTATAACTACATTCTTTGAGTTGCAAATAACTAGCTGACACTATATTTTATAGACATTTATGCAAATACATTGATTTATATTTTGAAATATTTATAAATACACTAAATCCATTTAGAATTTTCAACCCTACATTTTTCAATAGGTCCAGATAAAATTCATAGTCCTAGAGCAATATGTGTTTACTGACTAATGGAGAAAAAAAATGGCACTGAGAAAAGAAAGGAAACATGCTTTACCAACATTAGTTGGTTAGTGGAAGACAGGACAAAAGCCCCTAGGGTTCTTTTATTTCCATCATCATATGCCTCAATGTGGCATTATTTTCAAAAGCGTAGGATTCTATACAAAGCATTATGTACAAGGCAGATTTGGGGGTCTATGTTAAGTGGTCTCTCCTGTGAAATTCAGGCTTTGAATGGAATTTTAATTGGGTGTGAAGTGACATTTGGATTTTAAAGGAAATGTAACTAAGGTATTAGTAGTAGTAGTACCGGTACTGGTATTTTCTAAATAAAGAAGCCATAATATGCAGTCACAGGATAATGGAATACCATGAGCATTCAATTATGCATTGTGTTAGAATATGTATGTAGATAGACACTCTGTGTGTGTGTAAATCCAACAATAACTATAAAAATTGTTAAATTTCAATACAGGGAAAGGATTAAAGATGTCATTTCATCAAATCTCTTCATTTCATAGATACAGAAAATGACACTCAAAGACATGAGGTGATTAACCCTTCCATATAGCCAAATCATGGCAGGCTGGAAATAAAAATCCAGATTTCCTGACTTCCAGTACACAGGTTATTGTGGGGCTTTTTTGTGTATTTGTTTGTTTTAATTTTTCCCATGTTGCTACCACATAAATAAGGTAACAAAAAGCAAACCATTTCTATAGATGGAACACAGTAATATAGGCAACCACCTAACCAGTGTTCCTTGTAGACAAGGAAATTCCTCATTTGGAAGACCAGTTCCTCGTTTGGAAGACCACCATGATAAGTACTCTGAAAACCATTAACCAGCAGTGAGAAGCCAGCTTAACCCGTTCACATCCTGATACTGCAGTGTTTCTTCAGCCCACGGTTTTCACTTTGATCATTGCTCAAAACGTTAAGCTTATTGCTTTATTGTAATACCTCAGATATCTCAGTAATGCCTCAAGTGTAGGGTTGGGTTTCAACTTCTTTGTGTTTCACTCATAATGGCACATGGCTCCATGTGCATGTTTCAACACATCTGCCTTATAAGAGGAAACTACTTAAAACTCAAGGCCGCTGTTAATAAAAGAAAAGATTAGACGGAAAGAATGCCAGGAAATTTTAAAGATGATTTTTAAATTTGTCCATGCAATTTTGTTCAAAACTGTAACCACATTCAACAATAATATTTATCCTTCAGTCCTGAGAACCAATGGGCATCACCAGCAGACGTAGACAAACTGGCCAAAGCACCACCTTTTTTTTTTTTTTTTTTTTTTTAAGTCGTCTTGTTCCGGCAATGCTCTAGACCATCTGATTAACTTGAAATCCACTTTTAGTCTCTCTCATCTAATCCTTATTTTCTAGCTAAGGAACTGAAAGACAATGTTTTTTAAGTCTTCAGAATGTTCCAGTGAAGATCAAAGTAAATGTCTTTAATCTTTCATAACCAAAGCCTTACTTCCAAATACCATTGTTTTTATTTTGTTTAGTAAAATCTTAGGCAATAAAGCAGGTATTAGGCCAGACTTCCTTTCAGTGATTTTTAAATTGCCAGTACCTAAATTTTAACCAGTGGTCTTTGGGGACACTTCCTCCCCAAATCAATAAAATGACCATCAGAGATAACCAATAAGTACAATGGCTAGATTGGCAAGATTTCCAGTTGAGGAGGGAAAAGAGCACATAACTCTTTGCTTCAACAATTTCCAAAATATTAATATTTTACTATTGCTGTTATTGGCTCTGAGATGCTATAATGTAGGACATTTTCATTCATTATTTTCATCTTTAAAACAGTGAAGTAGATACTATTAGTTACATTTTGTATGTGAGCAAACTGAAGCTCAAAGAGGATGGGTGACTTGCTTAAAGTCACAGAACTAATAAGTGGCAGAGTTGGGATTCAGGCCTAGGTCTTTCTGGTTCCAAAGGTTATACCTTTTGATTATACCATACTTCTAGAATACAGTTTTTCTAAGATTGAGGTGGAAAGGACTGAGAACAAGAGAATGACAAAGTAGATAGTATAGTCAGGCATTTGTTTGAGACTTGAAAATAATGGCATAGGGACTTCCCTGGTGGCGCAGTGGTTAAGAATCTGCCTGCCAATGCAGGGGACACGGGTTTGAGCCCTGGTCTGAAGATCCCACATGCTGCAGAGCAACTAAGCCTGTGTGCCACAACTACTGAGCCTGTGCTCTAGAGCCCATGAGCCACAACTACTGAGCCCCCATGCTACAACTACAGAGCCCGCACACCTAGAACCCATGCTCCACAACAAAGAAAAACCAGTGCACCACAACGAAGAGTAGCCCCTGCTCGCCACAACTAGAGAAAGCCTGCACACAGCAACAGACCCAGCATAGCCATAAATAAATAGTCAAAAAAATAATCCTCTAAAAAAAAAAAGAAAATAATGGCATAAATAACAGAAATGACAGAAATTACGTGTAGTTATATGGCGAATAACAAATACACTTACAGATTGAAACAATTTGCTGCATCTAACTTTATAAATCTTAAAAACTTCCAAGATCCATACTTAGAAAACTTGTTCAGCCACACATGCTCATTTGCTAAATATTGAAAATGAGAAGTATATATAATTCATCAAAGAAGAATTTAAGATTTTGCTCCAGTTGGACTTTGAATTTAAATAGATGTGTTGAACTGAGGCCATACAGTTTAGGATTAGCTATTCCTTGGAACCCATGCATACGAGACAGTCGTCAGACCGAGGATAACACCCACGCCCCAGATTGTCTGGCAGCAGGTTAGTGACTCAGCAGATAAGTAGATGTGAGTAGCTGAGCAGAATTGCTTGGCTAATAATGTATGTGTTTAATTGGAGACCTTTAATGATTAAGAGCAATTATTGTTTTTCAGGTAGTTATACTGAGCCTAAAGTAGATATATTGCCAACATTATTAAGGTAATAATTACTAAGTAAACATTTCCTTTTTATAAGAACATTGTGTTTACTCTTAAAGGGCTCTAGAAAATTGGTTTTTAATACTAGTGGCTCCATTATTGAGGCATTACTTCCAGGAATGTTATGAATATTTCATATGGAATTTGAATGAGAGCTGTCTCTTTTATCCACTGTATCCAAAGTAATGTGTTCCATTCTGAACTCATCACCTTTCCCCACTCCCCTCCAAATGTGCACTGTGTTTTTAGGAAAGGCTCCAGCATCTATAGCCATAACTCAAACTTCTTTGTTATTACCATCTCCCCCTCTGCCATCCAATTAATCAGGTACACTGACTTCCCATGCACTCAGACCTTCTGCCTCCTATCCATTTTTTATCTGCAGCCACAGGGACCATTTCAGAATAAAATCTGAGCATGTGAGCTCTCCTGCCTAAAACCATTTGGTGGGTCCTAATCATAACTCCTTTAAAATGTTTATGATGCTCCCCAACATGGTGCCTGCCTAATCTCCACCCCTACCCGATGCCATTCCACACTGCATCATACTGGACTCCTCTCACTTCCTTGAGTCTGCAGTGCCTTACCCTGCTTCTGAGACTTTGTCCCTGTTTTCCCCTCTGTCTTGAATAGTCTCCCCTGCTTTTTCCTTCAGGTTTCAGCACAAACATCCTTCCTCCATTAAGCCATTATTGACTGGGCTATGTGTTCTGTGTGCTTCTAAAGTATCCTATATTTCTGCTACCACAAACCCCATCACCTTTTATTGCGGATCCTCGCGTTTTTTAGATATATATATGGCACTGGCCTGTAGTCGATGTTCAGTAACTAACAGTTAAATGAGTGAAATTTGGGTACTATGCTAAAAAATATGAGTATCACTAGGGAGCAAAATGGTGAGATTTCTGAAAACCATATCACAATCATAAAGATAAATGTGAGTATAGGATTAACAGATAGAAACTACTATACTAAAATAGATAAGCAATAAGGATTTACTGTATAGCACAGGGGACAATATTCAATATCTTGTAATAACCTATATTGGAAAAGAATCTGAAAAAAAAATATATGTAACTGAATCACTTTGCTGTACACCTGAAACTAACACAATATTGTAAATCAACTATATTTCAATTTAAAAAAGATAAATGTAACTGAAAATTTTAGTCAAGAGAGAACTGAGGGTAAACGAGATGCCTGTCCCCAAACATATGACGTGTTCTCAGTTGGAAGAAGTATTACACTTTTTCTGAAATCCTTTAGAAGAACGTACCAAGATCAGTAGTTGAAAGATTCAAGAAGGATATTCCAACTAGATATAAGGCATAACTTTCTAACAAATAGAGCTGTCCAATCATAACCATGATGCTTCAAAAAGAGCCAAACCTATCACTGGAAATGGTCAAGTGGAATCTGACTAATCATCAACTGGGAGCCCTAGAGGAAGTAATCCTGCATAGAGTTGAGACCAAAATAGAACCAATATCATGGCTTTTACCCATTTTACTGCATCTTTCCTTTGCTTGTCAAAAATAATCCTTTCAAACAAAATTAATGGAAGAGGATGGTTTCAGTGGAAATTAGGGTGGCTATTGAGCATTCCTTTTTTCAATGATTAATTACTCTTTTATCAAGTCCAAATGATAAGGTTTAGTTTCAGAAAAAAAAAAGTGGCAATTCAACAAAAATCATAGAGGTTGACTTGAGTTTATTAGGTTGGAGATGTCACAGACTGAATGTCCAGCTGTAGTAGAATATAGGAAAGTTGTGAATTTACACTACTACCTAACTGAACTCTACTTAGTAGTATTTTTTCAGCTCTGAGCTGCTAGAAGCTATATTTTTGATAAATGTCCATGTCCAGAAATGAATGAAATGAGATAAATCTGAGCATCTTAAAAAGCATAAGTATTTAGTAAAATAAAGTAGTGGTGAGGGCATTCTAAGTAGGAAAAAATTTTCTTTTTTTTTTTTTTATAAATTTATTTATTTATTTTTGGTTGTGTTGGGTCTTTGTTGCTGCTTGTGGGCTTTCTCTAGTTGCGGTGAGTGGGGGCTACTCTTCGTTGTGGTGTGCAGGCTTCTCATTGCAGTGGCTTCTCTTGTTGCAGAGCACGAGCTCTAGGCATGCGGGCTTCAGTAGTTGTGGCACATGGGCTCAGTAGTTGTGGCTCACGAGCTCTAGAGTGCAGGCTCAGTAGTTGTGGCGCACGGGCTTAGTTGCTCTGCGGCATGTGGGATTTTCCAGGACCAGGGCTCGAACCCGTGTCCCCTATATTGGCAGGCGGATTCTTAACCATTGCACCACCAGGGAAGCCCAGGAAAAAATTTTCTATTCCAAGATTTAAGGTGGAAATTGTTAGAGAACAAGTAGCCAATCTTGTCAGAGACACAGGTTCAGGCCTAGGAATAAAGTAGAGTTGGAGAATTTGGTTCAACCCAGACTGTCAAGGATCTTGTATATCAGGCTAAGGGATCTAAGTATTATTCCATAAGGAACAGAGAGGAGCCAATGCAGTGAAATACAAGAGTACTGTTTGGAAAAGATGAGGCAAGAATATGTAGCATACATCTCAAATATAAGCACAAATTACAGAGGACTTTATCACAGTAGTTTAAAATGTTGACAATTTACGTACTTCTTTTTCATTCTGATGTATTGATACTTGTCACAATGTTATTAACCACCACCCTTCTCTCCAAAGGAAGCTCCTTACTATTTTTGTCCCATAGGACAAAATACAGATCAGTCCTGTCCAGTAAGATGATTGATGGCATATTTTGGGGTTATGTACAGATACTCAGAGTGAGCTTATAAACAGACTTTTTTTCGTATATGCTTCCAGCTACCAAATGTTTGGTGGCAATTAGTATGAATATTTCTATATTTGTAATTTGGATTTGGAGTGTTTAAAGCATGTAAATCAGTCTAGGTCATGAAGCACATTAATAAACTATTAAAAAACAAATATTTTAGTTTTTAGTTCTTTGAAATATCATTTTGGTGCTTTTTTTACCTTAGTAACTTTTTTCTTCATCAAAACATTGAACCAAAGTCATTAATAAAAAGCAAAATCTACGTACTATACTTTAAAAGCAAGGAATCATTAATTTTTACATAATAATTACATTATTAATAAAAACATAAATCTGATGACTTACATACAAATGATGTTTTAAGTGTTTATTATTTTGTCTTGTTTTGTTTCGGTTTGCATATTTGTATGTTTGTTTCTTTAGCATGTAAGATTTGGAGTAGGAAGTCATATTCTATTTCTTCTCGATTTATTTTGTGTCAAAGTTTCAAGTTTACTTTATATCTAAGAAAGCTGTTTTCTCATAAGGAGTTTGATGTTAAAGCCTTTCAGATTTTTCACGGCAGTGAAATGTTAAGTCTATAGCTTAAAAAACAAATGAGGTCGATTCCTCATTTTCTAGCTGCTACACAGAAAAATTTAATATTAAAAGAGAAAAAAAATCTCAACAGAAAATGGATTGTGGTATGTCTGGAAAATTTGCCAAGAAGAATGTCAAACTAAGTTAGAAATGAGGAAATTGAGCTGATGCCTGTAATGAGCTTATTTTGGCATGATATACCAGCAGTAGCCCATAATGATAGACATGTTAATACGTACCCAGATAACAGGAATACGTAAAACACAAATTTTATCTGACTCAGTCAGAAAATAATAAAGCAGCTGGAATGCTGTAATGTGAAGCTAAATACAGATATGTTTGCAAATAATTCACTGGGGCCAAAAGTAATTTGTTTCTATGGTTTCTTTGTGTAAAAAGTGAGGGAAAGGAAGAATAAGGTGCAAGGTCCACTCTAAAATTATTTTTCGTGCAGTCATTAAGTTTCACTTACGTACAAATCTTGCAAACCAATCAAATGGATTTTTCAGTGAAGTTGTATAATTTTAAATGCTTTTGGTAAGTAATGAACTGTTTGCTTTCCAGAATTGACTGTGGGTTACTAACTCTTCCCTGATAGCTTATTGCTAAAGAAAAGAAAATAGTGGAAGGAAAATTACCAGGTAAAAATTTATTTCACTATTCAAAGAAAATGAAAAGAAGACCTAGCCCCTATTCATCTGGTCACATATGTTAGCATAGAAGGAAAGTATCTGGCCGTTCATTCAGTGCATAAAGACTGCTGCTGTTTGATGGTATTGAATTGAACTCTTGAACCCCTATATTTTTCTAAGAAAGCAGACAAATTGATTATATATTTACTTTTCCACCATTACCATTTTACTGACATTTTAAAATCAGGTTCAAATAATTTAAAGACAACCAAAGAATAAAATTAGTCATTAGGCAAAACATACTCAGGCTTTAAATTGTCCTGTAAAACATAAGAAATCCCAAAATCATCATTATGCAAAATTGCCTATGTATCCACAGTCACCAGTTGCCTGCGGTGTTTAATTCAAAGCATGTCTATACGAAAACAACACAACTAGCTCAAGTCCTCTACTACTAAAATGTATCCTTGCTGAGATGATTCCAAGAATTTTGTTCATGTTGTGTGTTACAGAGCAAAGGCCACTTTAAGTTATTTCCATAAATATTTAATGTAAGAACTCATGACAATCCAGTGAGTCATCATTTGTAGGTACTTGTGAGATGTTAGGATGGGGATAAAATTTGTGAAATAATCAGGTTAGTTTTAAATGGTCTCTATTTTCCCTCCATAGTAAGGCATCTTTCCAGTCATTCTCCCAGATCCTCGGAGCCCTTTTCCGCAGCCCTGATACCCAGAGAATACTTAACTAAAGCCTGATACACATGGAAGGGCCTTGTGACCCAATCTTTTTTCTCCTGACTCACATCAAAATTTATTAATTCTCGGACTTCCCTGGTGGTCCAGTGGTTAAGAATCCGCCTTCCAATGCAGGGGACGCAGATTCGATCCCTGGTCGGGGAACTAAGATCCCACATGCCTTGGGGCAACTAAGCCCATGCACCACAACTACTGAGCCCCCAAGCTACAACTACAGAGCCCACACACTCTGGAGCCCACGTTCCACAACTAGAGAGAAGCCTGCATGCTGCAACGAAGAGCCCGTGCACTGCAACAAAAGATCCTGCATGCCACAACTAAGACCCGACACAGCCAAAAAAAAAAATTATTCTATAATTCATTTTTTCAGGGCATTACTAGGTGACAGAAAGTCATCAACAATCAGTGGGAGCAGGGAACAAATGAGTTAATGGATCCAGTGACTTGTTACTTCTGGAATAAAGTCTTCCAGCTGGAGTGGTCAATGAAGGTTTCATATAAGAAGGGGGGTTTGATTTGAGTCTAGGAGGATACGAACTACAGTTGATGGGAAGGGAAGACGACATCCCAGTATATGTACAAATTGGTCATGTTCTTGGTCAACTAGGATCCAAATGTAAACCATTGGCCCTCCAACTAATGTTTTAAGTTAAGACAATTAGTTTTCTTAATAAGTACAGATAAATAGGCAAATGGACACATGCATAAATAAAGAGGTCTAACTCTAAGAATGGAATAATGGGTAAGATTTATATTTCTGTTTGGTAATCTGATTTTTTGCTTATATAATAAAAAATCTAGTATTAACAACTCTGAAGTCCTCTTATCTAATAAATTATCCAAGAAAAGAAAAAAAAGGTGTAGAATTACCACTCTAAAACAAACTCACGTTGGAATGGAAAGAAGTACATTCTGGTGTCATATCAAACAGAATCTCACTTGGCCAAGCTACAATGAAGAACTTGCTTATAATTGCTTCCATGAGGAAGACAGAAATAAAATAGTAAGGGTATGATGTTGCTTATTTGTAGAGAGAAAAGTGTTATTAATGTAGTGGAAAGCACACTGACCTTGGATAGACAATGTGAGTTTAAATTTCAGACCCACTAATGTACTAGCTTCTTTGACATTGAGCAGCTCATCTATCACGCTTTTTCTAAAATGGAGGTTATAATACTCATCTCACAGAGTTGCTGAGGATATATATGTTATAAGTGAAATAGGTTTGCAAATTAGAAAACTACCAAAGGTGAGATACATTACTATCAACCTCTTTAAACTTGCCTTTGAGCTTATATGGTTTTTAAAAATTATTTTATTTGTAGCTTAGAGGTAATTTTGTCTTTTAGGTCCTAAATGTACTTCAAAATGTATTTTACATATGTCCCTTATACTGTAACTGTCCATACAAACATTACAGCTGGTGTTTGCCTTGATTCTAATGATGTCAGTGGACTGCAGAATTAGGGTATGAAAATATCTTCAGCTGTCTCCAAGACTGAGTAAAAAGGTGCCCTTCATTGGCTAAGTAAAGCAGGAATTCTGGGCTATTCACAAAGTAAAATGACCTGTGGTAGAATTTGAGATGAGACATTTTAGCTCAATCATTCATGACATTTTACTTCACTGAAATGTGTTGGTGAGTGGGTCTCTGGCATTATTTCTTGAAAGCATTTTAATCGTTGGGGGCAGGTGGGCTGTATTTAGGATCCATGAAGGGAGAGTGGATAATCCTTAGAGTGCTTTGGAAAGCAAATCTAGTCTGAGTCTGTCCTGCTTAATCGGAAATCGCTGCCCATTTTCAATAGGAAGGTACCTATGGCAAATGAACAAAGTTCCTGTTCAGCCTTCAAGCCCTCCACCAAAAATAAAGAAGGAAATAGATATAAAGCTGCAGTGCCAGCCATAATCTAACACAACTATTTTCCTTTCTTCTGTTCATTTTTTAAATCTCAACTTTAGTACAGTTATCAACAATTTGTGTAATAAAGACTCCATAGACTATGGTGGAAATGACTGACTTATTTATTATTTTTAAACATCTTTATTGGAGTATAATTGCTTTACAATGGTGTGTTAGTTTCTGCTGTATAGCAAAGTGAATCAGCTATACAGATACATATATCCCCATATCTCCTCCCTCTTGTATCTCCCTCCCACCCTCCCTATCCCACCCCTCTAGGTGGTCACAAAGCACCGAGCTGATCCTGTGCTATGTGGCTGCTTCCCACTAGCTATCTATTTTACATTTAGTAGTGTATATATGTCCATGCCACTCTCTCACTTCATCCCAGCTTACCCTTCCCCCTCCCCGTGTCCTCAAGTCCATTCTCTACGTCTGCATCTTTATTCCTGTCCTGCCCCTAGGTTCTTCAGAACCTTTTTTTCTTTTTTTTTTTTTAGATTCCATATATATGTGTTAGCATACAGTATTTGTTTTTCTCTTTCTGACTTACTTCACTCTGTATGAGACTCTAGGTCCATCTACCTCACTACAAATAACACAATTTCGTTTCTTTTTATGGCTGAGTAATAGTCCCTTGTATATATGTGCCACAACTTCTTTATCCATTCATCTGTCGATTGACTTACTTAAAGCAAGAAGTAGGAATAATGTGCACATTATGATGAAACCTAATGAGCTCATCATAAGACAAGTTTACGTGCCTTACTCTTCTTCTTAGCTATGGCTAATTAAAAACTAGGACAAGTAAATTATATTATAGTATACAAAGTAGAGATCATAACAAATCCATTTGGAAAAGTAAAGCTCGCCTAGCCAATCACCCATTATATAATTGTCTGCCAAAACCCTTTCACACAGATTAGGATGGGGAAAGAATAAATCTCCCATCAGTCGCGTTGCTAGCATACATCATCTTGCTTCACTCCAGCAACACGACCAGTGTTGGAATTGCCATGATCCGCGCTTCACAGAATTGGAAACTAAGACTCAGATATTCAGTCATGCCATGATTTGATTCTAAGGCATGCCATGTTCATTGATTCTGAAATTAGGGCTCTTAACTCTACACAAAACCACCTCCCAGTGTTAAAGCAATGGAAAAGCAGTTTGGAAGTTACTGTATTCTTTTGGAATAAAGCTATAAGTGCCTAGACTGAGCAGAGAAAATAAAAATATAGTGAGATAGATTCAACCTGTACAGAAGAATCAGCAGAAGAGCCATTGATAGGTTCAAGGGGCAAGGGAGAGAGAGGGGTTAGAGCTGATTCCAAGGTTGTGTGGTTCAGCAATTAGAGGAATGGAGATACCATTAACAGAAATGTTGAGGTCAAAAGTTTAAATGTTGATTTCAATTTAGGGGACACATTTCAGTTAGACATTGATTTTCAGGTGATAGTTGGAGGAGCTCACTTTCTGTTTCTAATTAAAATACTTCTCCCTGTATTCATGAATTATGAAAATGGGCACAGGAAACCTCCAAAATGAGAGAATAGTCTTAAAATAACTAATATTCAATAAACGTAACTTATTTTTTTAAATATTCTTCTGATTTAAAAAAATAATTTAACAAATCTCACCATTTGAATCTATGCCAGTAATTTCAATGTTTTTTATTCATGGGTTTTCAAATGTGATTAGTTTTTGATTTATTGGTTTCAATTTCAAAGGGTTAGAAATTTAAATAATAACTATTAGCTTTATTCCATTTGTAACCTGAATTCATGAAGCTTTTCTAGATTATTTTGGTAGGTGCTAGCCTTTTTAAAATCAGGTCACTTAGTGCAAGTGGATTTTATTATATGGATAAATAGCCTGTGATATTTTTACACACAGTTGTGTATTTGGCTTATATAAGCATGTGTACATGTGTTTGTGCATGGAAATATCTATTGTGTATATGTGTTCTAATAGTATGTTCTTCAACAGACAAGGAAAAAAAGCATAAACTGATGTTACATTGAGGCAAATTATTCTAAAAATTGGATTCCAAAATAACTGTTGTTCTCATTCTTCCATTTTGTGCACTCAGTTCTATTTTTATGAGCAGGTCAATATGTATTTATATGTAAAGAGTGTGATTATGAAAATTGTTTCCCGTAATGAAGGAAAATTGCTCCCAGAGAATGAAACAACAACAACAACAAACCCAGAAAGATTACAAATTTCCTAGCTTTTCTTAGTTCTCACAGTACTTTTTTCTCAGCATTATTGCCAAGGTTGCACTGTAATTGTATTCTAACCAGACTGTCAAGATATCTCCCTTTGATGATGCAGGTTTTGGCAACTTATTTCACAAATAGCCTTGTTAAGCGCTATAATTACTATATCAAATTACCCTAAATGATACAAAATCATTGCGTTAAATTCAAAGATAATCTTCTTTCCATAACACAGAAAAGACTCATAGATATAGATTTAAAATTTCCCAGCACGTTCAGGGGCCCCTGAAATGCTAAGGAAGATATGAAGGGGACGAGTATGGAGAAGGCAATAACAGCAAACAGACTGGGAGGGAAGAGATGAATTCGGAGGGCCCTAACCCTTGCAGCTGGGACATTTGCTCCAGGACCTTCCTTTCTCTCCACCTCAGGCTTTCTGAGCTCCAGGTAGACTACTTGCCAGGACAATATGTTACATCTGGTCACAGTACTGGTGTTTCAAAAGATAGAATATAGTAACAATATTAACAACAACTTCAAAAGGTAGAATTTCAGGTAGTATGGAAACGGATTTAGGGAGATATTTTCCAGCACCTCTAAAATCTTACCACTTAGGTGCCTCCGTCCCTTACAGTGTTTTTTTCTTTCTTTGTAGTGTTATCTGTTTAGTTTGACAGCCTTGAATGGAGCTTGCATCCTCCAATAGACCACGGTACCCTTCACAGCATCCTACACGGAGCCCAGGCAGGCATCTATGTCCCCTGCCTGGACCCTGTGCGGACATTTCAGCTTTAGCCCCTGGTAAGTTCTGCTACCAAATTGTGTCTGGTATTGCTGGAAAAGCATCAGATCACTACTTGGTCAAAGTCATGAATAGAAATGGTGGAAGAAAGGATAGAAAATCCCAAAGCTTGAAAGCTTGTTCCTGAGCAATTCTAAAATAAATACATAAATAACGCTTCTCTATTAACTACATAGCTTGGTTAGATTTTTTGTTAGAGGTTTGGTAATTTACTGTTCTCCTTGAATATGATTATGAAACAGAAACAATTAGAAAGAGCTGTTAGAAACTTTTTCTAGCTTAAATTTGAAATTGAATGTGCTCTTAAGCCCCCAGAACAGCTGATTACAGTGCTGTCCATGTGTACTATTATGTAGACACAAAAATGTGCATCTGTTTATTCAGTGGATGCAGAATAGCCTTATTTCTAATGAATATATTTTATATTGAGTGAAATCTGATAGTGTTGGGAAAAAAAAAGCTTTTCAGAGCCTCGTGAACCCAGCTTCCCCACTTTTAATGGGCCTTAAAAGGATGAGCCACTTTTTTGGGGTAACACAGGCAGTAAGCAGCCATCTGAGAGCCAGATTCAAGCCTGAGTGATTCCAACACCTCTATTCCTAAGTAGTACATGCCGGCCTCTCCAAAATGAGAGTTGCCATTTATCAAGCATCTAGTCTCTGTACTGTATTTTACAACATTATAACCTAATCACCCAAAACATCCTATGGTAAACATTTCTGCACTGAATTGAAATATATTTTGTATTTGGCCACATGTTGTTGATCTTACTACCAATATATATACATGTGTCAAATTATGCCTCAGGTAGGTTTCTCCATGAGGTCAGGGATGGTGACTTACTTATTTTATCCCCTAGAGTAGCTAACACTGTGCCTTAGCCAGAATAAGTGCCCAGAAAAGTTTAATAGATTGCCATTGGATTTGAGAATATATTTTTTTATCCACTTAAATTTAATAGACCATGGGCATCTAATATCTACTAGATATGCTACTAGTTTTGAGTAGCTATATCTATGCTACTAGTTTGGAATAAATAATAACATTTTAGCTCTGATGCCAATTCATAAAAGCTTAAAGCCAAAAGATCAAGACAAGTTTTACAAATGTTTCATAGAATAGTGAGCATGATAAATAAATGCCTCTATGTCTTGGCCAGAATTAATCTTACTGTGGTCTGAGCTGTTGGAATTTCTGTTATTACAATTGTATCCTGGTTCATCCAGATGTATTATTCTCTGTTACCTAGTCCACATGTTCCTCGAGGATTTAGAATAAGGACTCAGTAAATACTTAATTGAATTGAATGTATAAATCAATAAATACCTTCAAGAGTTGCAGGTGAGAGGAGAGTATTGGAATAACAAAGCCAAACAATGAATCAGATTAGTTAGGGGAAAGTTTTGAGATTTAAATGAGTCTCAGGTTGCAATTTAAATAAGATTAATTGGAAAACATGGAGATTGATTTACACAAGTGAGTCAGTCTAGGCTGTCTTAAGAGTTGGCAAAGGAACCAAAAGGAGGAACCAAAGGAAGAAAGCTTACCCAGAATATAGCACAGGAATGGTGTATGGAAGGAAGTGAGAGCAAATGGAGTGGAATCAAATGTGAGCAATCAAATGAGAGTTTAATAGATATCACTAAAGGATTTTTATACTCCGTAGTCAATCTTCTTTCTTTCCACATACTATTAGGATATGACTTGCATTTTTTTCCTTTTTTTTGATTGCACCAAGTGGTTTGCAGGATCTCAGTTCCCTGATTAGGCATCGAACCCGGGCCCTCAGCAGTGAAAGCACAGAGTCCTAACCACTGAACCACCAGGGAATTCCCATGAATTGCATTTTTGATTGGATACAAATTTTTCACAAAGATCTCTTACTTGCAATATATTTTTCATAACTTTATAGACATCAGTAGCATGCTTATTTTTAAAATATTCCCAAGGACTCATATTTCATGAAAATTATGTTTGTAAACCAGACATGGTCAGTTGAACAAATACCACAGTATAAGATCCATAACAATTCCATAATTGTGTATTCTTATCCTGATGAATTAGGAGTTATGGTACATCTTTTCTCTTGTCAAGAACCAATGCCTCATGGGGACACTGTTTGACACCGCCTAATGCAGTCAGGATGGGAAAAGAGCTGGGCCATCTTCTGATAAGAAATGCAGGTTTTAGGGCTTCCCTGGTGGCGCAGTGGTTGAGAGTCCACCTGCCGATGCAGGGGACACGGGTTCGTGCTGGCTGGGCCTCCTGTGAGCCATGGCCGCTGAACCTGCGCATCCGGAGCCTGTGCTCCGCAACGGGAGAGGCCACAACAGTGAGAGGTCCGCATACCGCAAAAAAAAAAAAAAGGAAATGCAGGTTTTAGGAGAACTCAGCATGGATATAATGACACAGGGGGATTGCATGTCTTCAGTATCTATTTGGTTGCAGACACTGTGCTATGCATTTTCTTATACCTCGATGTCCTCTTTTAAAAAGGGAGAAACTGAGCCCACAGAGGTCAACTGCACACCCAATGTCTCACTACCAGAAACCGGCAAAGCTGGGATTCAAACCCAAGTCTTACTCCAAAGGCAGTGCTTTACCTACTACAAACACTGCCTTTCAACATTATGCAGAAGTACCTTAGGGTTATTTTCACCTGCTATAATCCCCACAAGTAGGAAAACAGAGACCAAGAAAAAGGAAGTGAATTGAACCTACCATAATTCATATTTCACTAAGCTATTTCTTATTAAACTCAGTGTAAAAGATGAGCAGTATATGCTATTGCTCAAAATGAGCAAAAGTAGTAATCTTGCTGAAATAAAACAGCACTATTTCATAGTTTTATAATTTGCCCTTTCATTTTTCTTCCATTCAGTTTGAAGATTACACTAGTCCTTTGAACACTTATGGTATAGCAAACTTTGGCATGACTAAGAACTGGAACCTCATCTTTGGCTCACAATTATTCCTATTGATGGGGCTATTTGGCTGCACAGACTGAATAGTTATAGGAAAATAAGTCAATCCGTTGTACAGTACACGAACCTCTGAAAGCCACATGCATCACTTATCTTTGAAATTTTTTTTTTTTTGGCTGCGCTGTGCAGCATGTGAGATCTTAGTTCCCCGACTAGGGATGGAGTCTGTCCCCCCTGCATTGGGAGCTCAGAGTCTTAACCACTGGACCACCAGGAAAGTCCCTGCATTACTTATCTTTAACTCATTCAGCATGGTTTGGCATTCCATAACTTATAGAAATAAATGCTGAGGAGAAAAAAATAGGCTTTTCTGACAGAAATTCATACCAGTTAAACCTTGAAGAGTCTTCAAACACTGGACCTTTCTTTCTTTTGTACTGTCATTAATGTTCAGAAGGCAAAATAAATGCTGAACAATCAACGACAATTGTAGATCAGAATGAATTACAGCCACATTCCCAAAGAAGATGAGAAAAAAGAATGAAACAAAACTGTATGGACTATAGGTCCAGTACAGCTTTTACTTGAACACATTTGATTGGAGGTCCCTGCGGGTGACAGGCCCCTCCAGGTGTGGGACTGATGATGTCTTACCCATCCTTAAGAATCCCAGGAAAATCCTCAGTGAGATTCCTGGAACTTGTACTCAGGGTGCCCATTGCCTACCAGTCACTCATTTTGTAAAATACAGGGTCTCCATGAAGAGAGACTGTTTGCATATGAATGCCCTAACACTAGAAATAAATGTCCACTTTAACTTGATGACCCTGCAAAACCTCACATCACTGAAAATTTCTGGAGCCTCTGTGCTTTGAACACTCAGTCTGAGTCCAGCAATATTCTGTGTCATCCAGTGTCTCAGGATTTTAAATACAGAGCCTTGAAAATCTTATTAGTCAACTTACTGTCAAATTCCTAAAATGCAAGCCTCATTTAGAAAGTCACATGCTACTTCCAGAACGGACTGTGGCTTCCTTTTCAGTGTGTGGAGACAAATAGCCCAATCAACTGGAAATCCCCGTTCTCTTTACTAACTAGACTTACTCTCAAGATTGAAAGGAGATGGTGAGATATTGAATTCATATGTCTCATTATTAAGTAATTTTTAGGAACATGGCCCATGTGAGAAAATGCTTTATTTTTATTCCTCATTTCTAAGAATATTTGGAGCGAAAAGTGTTGAAGAGAAAGTCAGTCTTCCCCAAATTTGGCTGTGATAGGAAGTTCAATAAATATCCCCCATTTTACATTATATGTCTGGTCCCACTTATTAGATGTACAACAAACTTCTAAATGATGCCAGAACTCCTGTGTACTTATCCAAATCTTCAGTAAGCTCCTGGCCTTTTACAGTTCGCTCATGTTCAATAGGCATCAGGTCCATTAAACTTAGTTGTAACCATATTGTCTCTGCCTAACAGCAAGTGGAAAAGAATGGATGCCACAAACTTTAATATTCAGAAGGCCTGTTCTAATCTGGCTTTTTACTGGAAGACTGTGTCCAGCTCTAGGCTCCAAAGGCCTAGAGACAAGGAGAATTTGGATAGAGCTCATTAAGGCCCTTATTGGGTGCTGGGAATATTCAATCCAGAAAAGAAGGTAATGAAGAATTGCCTTATGTATTTAAAAAGGTGAGTAGGGAGTTCCCTGGTGACCTAGTGGTTAGGATTCTGGGCTTTCACTGCCGTGGCCTGGGTTCAATCCTTGGGGAACTGAGATCCCACAAGCCCACAAGTGCAGACGAACAAATAAGTAAGTAAGTAAATAAATAAATAAATATTTTTTTAAAAAAGGTGAGTACATGAACTTTTATTGACAAGAGTAAATGAAGAGTTATTTTAGAATAAAGTGGGGCATCACTCAAGTTTTTCATAAGAAACTTTTCTAACTTGTAAAATTATTTGATCTTATATTGAAAACTAGTTGTAACTATGGATTCTTCTCTGATATATACAAAATGGAGCAAGTCTCAGGGACTTGGGTCGATTTCTGTATCCTTCATGAAGAACTGTGGTTAGATTAGGTAGTTTCTGAAGTTCTTTCCCAATTCTAGGTTTCTAATACTGGTAGCCAAATAAATATACAGTCTTCTCATAAGCCTACTGTTGTAAATACAAGTAATGTTTAAGTAAATCTAGAAATGTGATGAAATAAATTGCAGAAAGTGACATTGCCATTTACTTCTAAATAGAGAAGATTTATATATAGTCATCCCTTTAAATAAAAATATAGAAACCAAACCAGTTAACTACATATTGTACAAGAGTAAAAGCAAATAGTACAAGACGAGACAATGAGACTCTTACTGTATAACCTCAGAGAGGTTATCATAAATAGGCACTTACTCAGAAGATTAAAAATTCTGAAAGATAAGCAGTTTGCTACAAGGTCAAACTGGTAGCCCTAGAAAACATTTGAAAAAGACGAAATTTGTCTTTGGTGCACCTCTACCCCTGCATCTCTGGCTTCTAGAACCTTTTTACTGCCATTGGCTGTTTAGAGTCATTCCAAGAAGCAAACATTGTTTCTGCCCTCTCCACCATAAAGACACACCCTTTGCTTTTAAACTTTTTCAGGTATGATGCCTTCAATTTAACATTTTTAGTCTTGTGTCCCATTATTTTGAATTAAATTGATTAATCTATGCCGGAGGATATATCCTTAACAGGTTATGTAACTGTTTCCCTCGTGTTTCTACTGCTGAGAATTCTAGGCTGTTGGTTAGAAAGGGACTGATGTGACATTTTGTTGCCCCTGGAATCTTACCAATCAGGTGCCCACCTCATCTATATGTTTACACAGGCAAAGATGAACTAGCAAACAATCTGGATTTACATGTTGAAATATCTTTCTATTTCCTTTATTTCTCATCTAAAATTAAATCATTCTTTCAAATATTCTTTTATAACAGACTATTTCTGCAAACTCCTGAAAAGATTTTTTTTAAGTAAGCCATGTCTAATTCATTTAACAATGATTACAATATACTGATCTTATCATATGAATTGGAAAGGTTTGTTAATTATGTCTCTGTAATGGAAAATTTAATTTTCTTTGCTTCATTAATTGACAAGAAAGATTTTCAGGGATTTGAATTTTAAAGAGCATTAATGATAGGTGATTCCAAGAATACTCATATGTGTCCTGGGCAATTTCAATAAATTGAAGAGATTTGTTTATTTACCAGGATTTAAAGCTGCACCCGATTTTTATTTGTCAAAGAACACATTGCTTTTGAGGGCTAAAAGCAACAATTGCTTTAACAAGGTCATTTAACAATTAAGTTTTTTTGTTGTTGCTGTTATTCGTTTTGTTTGATAGAGAATGTTCAGATAATATTTGAAACATAAAGAATTGTTGGATAGGAAAGAAGTATTTAGTACAGATGAAATTATGAAGATTCTGTTCTTCTTGTTATATCTTTGGGCAGCACTTTTCAAGGTTAGCATAGAGAGGTAAGTTCTAGGACACTGTGGAGAAGTCTGCCACTATGAGCAAAAGGCTGTGATGGAAAATTGCTCTAAAATTACCTCCAATATGAAAAGATTTCATTATTATGTTTATTTACTTCTATTTATTTGCACCTCTTACCAGTTGCATCTCTTATTCAACCAAATATAAGTTATATTTATTAAGTGAAATAATATATTTGAAAATGATTTTAAAATGCTATAGCACTTTAAAGATACAGCATCAAATTATAATTCTTTGTTTTCAGCAGGAATAAATTTGCCTATTTGTTTCCCAACAACTGAACATCTTTCTGTATTTGGGCTCCATGACTAATATGCTATTAGAATTTTACTTTCTTATATATGTTTCTCTAATTAGAAAGGAATCTGAAAAAGTCAAAGACTGTTTTGCCCCAGTGTTCTTAAAACGAATCATTCCCTACAATCTGTAATTACACTTACTATGTTTCCACTAAACTCTTTTTAGCCACCTTTATTGTTTATACCTGCAAAAAATCCAACAACAAGTCCTGCCTGGATACAAATTAGTGCCGTGACCTTCGCTGTCTTACTTGTATTTCTAGAAACAGAGCTTAAATGTGAAATTAAAATCACCCCCATTCAATAAGTACATAATGCTTGTGTGTTGCAGATCATAGTCCTTTATCAGGAATAATAATGCAGCTTTACTTTATACGGGAAATGGAGAATAAAACCTCAACAAATGGATGCAGCTCTTCAGAATGGCTCCCAAATGGGCAGTGCTGAAAATTGATCTGGTTACTTGTCAATTGCATTATTCAGAGATTACATCAGCATCAAAGCTGTAGCCAATGCTGGCTCATTGCCCACCCCATGATAACCTTTGATTAAAAAACAACTCTGTAAAGATATAAGCATCTCCAGGGCTGCAATTTGAGCTATGAAACCTAATTAAACAACTTTCTACCAGGCTCATTAATAAGCACTGAACCAGATTCTATGCAAACACCTGAACACATGACAGTGATTGCTAACAAAACATTTCATAGCATATCGTCACCAGTAAGTCATTCTAGAGGAAAAGCAGGCAGTTGACTGAGACAGTTTTCATAATATCTATTTCTGATTTTGTTTATGATCCATCGTATAGACTAGCTTATTAGATTATTGCTAACTGAAATCCCGAATTGAAATCTGTTGGCAATGGCATGCTCTTTGATGTTCCTCAAACAATTCTATTCTGTCACATCAGTACATAAGACATCATGCTTCTTTACCTGGGGGGTTATGTTCATTGAGAATCACAAGTGATGCTGGTGTAGGTCTTCTTTTCCTGATCTGTGAACAACAAAGGCCCAGCTAAGGTCAGAGACTGTCAGACTCTGTTCCAGGTTACTCTACAGCTTGCAAGGCTGTCCCATCCTCATCTTTTCCCAACATAAAGAGCAAATTTCTGGGGGGCACACAGTAGGCGCTCGCTAATTTTATTTTGAATAATAGAAAGCCAGAACTGTCAGATATTAATATCACCTTCTTTGATCAAAAAGCTGCATTTCCACAGAAAAGAAATAGTTGTATGTAACCAAATGATACCACTGAATACTAATATGCAGTGAAGGTACAGGGATGACTTGCTTATTTTAGTGGCTCTCTTGGAGCCTCATAAATTGATGAAGCTTTCGAGATCCATTACACTTATTTCTAAATGGGGTAAGAGAAGCTTAGAAAACTCAAATTTCCAGCAGGTTAAATTTAACAGCATACGTTCTTAACTTCAATTAATATTATAAACTTTTCTTATTTTCTATAGTATTATTTAGAACAAATTAACACAGAAAGAATGAATATGGATCTTACAAAAGTATATAATTCACTTAAAACTAATAGGTTTGGTGTGGGGGTTTTTCTCCTTATTTTAGGAGTTACAGGAACATATTATGATTAGAATTTCTAATGTATCCTTGATTTTTTTAAATATATAAGTAAATTCCCAAATCAGTAGGATAGTGAATAAATTTTAAACAATGATATCTTGTCCAGGATAGAACCAATGCCCCATTCAACATAGATACATGTTCAAGGTTGTATTTATCTGGCTTGAGTTTGGGTGAATCTACTTCAGATTATCAAAACATCCTAGGAAGTTGAGAGTCTCAGATTCAATAATTACTTTTAAGACTTTGTATATAATATTTGGGAGAGGATTCAGGAATAATTTAGGGTTTAAGAAATTAATGAATTAGGTAGCAGACCCCATAAATTTGTTTTTGCCTCCTCACTGTTGTAATTTTACCACAAATGATCTTTTGAGTGGTTCCATTGAATCAAGAGTCTAAGTAACCTGAATATGAAAGGTGATACAGTAAACCAATCTCACATGAGAGAGGGAGAGAGATAGAACTAAAGATATATAGACATATTAAACTTGGGGAAAATCCAGGTTGTGTTAAAATACCATTTTTAATACCTGAATAAAATGTTTCTTAAATTATACATATATCTGTGATCCTATAATATATTACATATAATTACTGCTTTGGATACACAATGAAAACATTAAAATGAAACATTAAGCCTGTAATCTGAAATTATTCCAAGATTTAATGCTTTCATTGTTAAATGAATAATAATAAATAAATAATGTTATTATAAATAATAAAATAAAAGCTTGCTAATTTTGAAAAAAAAACTTGAAGTTTCTCTAAATGTTGAACCTGTTATTTTAATAAGCAAAAGCAAACAGATTTTTGGATCCCAATCTAAACTGCTAATATAACCATTTTTCCTTAATGGGTGCTAATTTGTATCACATGAAATGCTGCATTTTAGCCAGTAGTTCCCCCAGTGCAACTCAAATACAAGTGCATGTAGAAACGAAATTATTTCTCGTTCATATGTCCTGGGAAGTCACAAAGTTAGGCAAATTCAAGAGGTGGAGAAGCTTTCAATTAATAACAAGAATATACGTCTGTATTACTTACATACAGGAGCTGGTCCCCACCCAGTTCCACTTACCTGTTCAGCTGCTTCAGGTGCAATCTGACTCTGGCATAAAGGCACAGCAAACTGTATCTTTTTGGGACTGTTGGGCTCCATGACAATGATGAGAATTAGAGATGTGAAGGGCTCAGAAAGACTAACCCCAGGTGGTGTCTGGGATGTGTTTCCTCAGGCGCACTCCACCCCGCTACAGAATGCTTCGTAATAAATAGCTGTAATTCTAGAGAAAGCAAGTGAAGATGCCGAGGTCTGAGTAACTCCCTTCTTCAACATCCACAGTGATGCCTGGCTTGCCTGTTCCCCCACCAATCCCTTAGATCCTCTCAGCACAATGCAGAAACGAACTGTAAGCTAATTGTGTGCCTCTTCAGTAATATACACATGCCAAGCATTCACTCAGCAGCTAATTGAAAATGCAATGCTAGCCTTGAAGGACCTGCTGCCCCGGGATTTGAAAGAAAGGCTCTATCCACTGTACATTACTAACCGGCTGCTCAAAAGTGCAATGTAAGCTCCCTCTGAGTATTGCAGGGATGGGCCATTCATTATTGATGAACATAAAGCAGTAAGTTTTTAGAGTTGGGGGCAGGGTTTGGGTATAGGATCATTTCATTTCTCTTGGAGAACTTGTCCGTCAGACACCTTTGTTATTTCACATCCAGCTACCAAATTGATGAATTGCCATGGAGGGTAAGCCACAACCAATAGTATCAGCTATATTTATGCTGTGAGATCTGGTTAGGTAAGACTGATCATGGAATGCAGAGCGTCTGTGGTGGAGTGAGGACAACATTGCACTCAGGACTGAGCAGATCTCAGTTCAGCTTCTATCCCTACCACTAACAAGCTCTGTGGCCTCAAGCAAATCAGAGGCTATATCTAGGCCGCCATACTTTCCTCAGACAAACAAGGAGATTGGACTTAGTGACCTTTAAGCTCCTGTTCTGTTCCAGCATTCTATAATTGTAGTCCACAGTTTTCATTAGAGTGGAAAGTATTGGACAGCTAAATTTAGCAAATGGCTTGAAAGTCATGGCTGCTGCACTGACCTCTTTTATTTCCTGGTGGAGCCAGTTATATCCTCTGATATGGAAGAATACAGAAGTGACTAGAAGACATTAGTGGAAACCTAATGGGATCCAGCATTGTGATTTGTTGCCAATAGTGGGGATATATGTAACCAAAGGTCTTAGGGGAAAAAAGTGTAAAAGGGGAAATCTTCAGAATGATAGAGGATGATGATTATATTGGCTAGTGGTGAAGGTAGAGGGGGCCACTGGCCTGCTCTTCACATCTGTTAATATCTAAGGAGAGGCAATAGCACAGCCAGATGGCTTCATGCATTCAACTCCTTTTGCAAAGGAAGGCTGAAAATGAAGCTGCTTTAATAGGAGAAAGAACTTCTCTACTTCTTTATTTGAAAGATAGTGTTTGATGAATGCTAGACATATATATACATTTTTTTTTCTTTACATATTCATTCCCCTGTATGTGTGTGTGTGGGCAGAACCTTACTCAATGCCTAGAGTATGCAACTGTATTTTTTTTTATGTTTCAAATTTTTTATTTATTTTTCTTACATCTTTATTGGAGTATAATTGCTTTACAATGGTGTGTTAGTTTCTGCTTTATAACAAACTGAATCAGTTATACATATACATATGTTCCCATATCTCTTCCCTCTTGCGTCACCCTCCCTCCCACCCTCCCTATCCCACCCCTCCAGGCGGTCACAAAGCACAGACCTGATCTCCCTGTGCTATGCGGCTGCTTCCCACTAGCTGTCTATTTTACGTTTGGTAGTGTATATATGTCCATGCCACTCTCTCACTTTGTCACAGCTTACCCTTGCCCCTCCCCATATCCTCAAGTCCATTCTCTAGTAGGTCTGTCTCTTTATTCCTGTCTTACTCCTAGGCTCTTCATGACATTTTTTTTCCTTAGATTCCATATATATGTGTTAGTGCACGGTATTTGTCTTTTTCTTTCTTTCTTTTTTTTTTACATCTTTATTGGAGTATAATTGCTTTACAATGGTGTGTTAGTTTCTGCTTTATAACAAACTGAATCAGTTATACATATACATATGTTCCCATATCTCTTCCCTCTTGAGTCTCCCTCCCTCCCACCCTCCCTATCCCACCCCTCTAGGTGGTCACATAGCACTGAGTTGATCTCCCTGTGCTATGCGGCTGCTTCCCACTAGCTATCTATTTTATGTTTAGTAGTGTATATATGTCCATGCCACTCTCTCTCTTTGTCCCAGCTTACCCTTTCCCCTCCCCATATCCTCAAGTCCATTCTTTAGTAGGTCTGCATCTTTATTCCTGTCTTACCCCTAGGTTCTTCATGACATTTTTTTTTCGTAGATTCCATATATGTGTGTTAGCATATGGTATTTGTCTTTCTCTTTCTGACTTACTTCATTCTGTATGACAGACTCTAGGTCCATCCACCTCACTACAAATAACTCAATTTCCTTTCTTTTTATGGCTGAGTATTATTCCATTGTATATATGTGCCACATCTTCTTTATCCATTCATCCAATGATGGACACTTAGGTTGTTTCCATCTTCTGGCTATTGTAAATAGAGCTGCAATGAACATTTTGGTACATGACTCTTTTTGAATTATGGTTTCCTCAGGGTATATATGCCCAGTAGTGGGATTGCTGGGTCATATGGTAGTTCTATTTTTAGTTTTTTAAGGAACCTCCATACTGTTCTCCATAGTCGCTGTACCAATTCACATTCCCACCAGCAGTGCAAGAAGGTTCGCTTTTCTCCACACCCTCTCCAGCATTTATAGTTGCTAGATTTTTTGATGATGGCCATTCTGACCGGTGTGAGATGATATCTCATTATAGTTTTGAGTTGCATTTCTTTAATGATTAATGATGTTGAGCATTCTTTCATATGTTTGTTGGCACTCTGTATATCGTCTTTGGAGAAATGTCTATTTAGGTCTTCTGCCCATTTTTGGATTGGGTTGTTTATTTGTTATTGAGCTGCATGAGCTGCTTGTAAATTTTGGAGATTAATCCTTTGTCAGTTGCTTTATTTGCAAATATTTTCTCCCATTCTGAGGGTTGTCTTTTGGTCTTGTTTATGGTTTCCTTTGCTGTGCAAAAACTTTGAAGTTTCATTAGGGTCCCATTTGTTTATTTTTGTTTTTATTTCCATTTCTCTAGGAGGTGGGTCAAAAAGGATCTTGCTGTGATTTATGTCATAGAGTGTTCTGCCTATGTTTTCCTCTAAGAGTTTGGTAGTTTCTGGCCTTACATTTAGGTCTTTAATCCATTATGAGTTTACTTTTGTGTATGGTGTTAGGGAGTGTTCTACTCTCATATTTCTTCATGTACCTGTCCAGTTTTCCCAGCACCAATTATTGAAAAGGCTGTCCTTTCTCCACTGTACATTCCTGCCTCTTTTATCAAAGATAAGGTGAACATATGTGCGTGGGTTTATCTCTGGGACTTCTGTGCTGTTCCATTGATCTATATTTCTGTTTTTGTGCCAGTACCATACTGTCTTGATTACTGTAGCTTTGTAGTATAGTCTGAAGTCAGGGAGCCTGATTCCTCCAGCTCTGTTTCTCGTTCTCAAGATTGCTTTGGCTATTTGGGATCTTTTGTGTTTCCATACAAATTGTGAAATTTTTTGTTCTAGTTCTGTGAAAAATGCCATTGGTAGTTTGATAGGGATTGCACTGAATCTGTAGATTGCTTTGGGTAGTAGAGTCATTTTCACAATGTTGATTCTTCCAATCCAAGAACACAGTATATCGCTCCATCTATTTGTATCATCTTTAATTTCTTTCATCAGTGTCTTATAATTTTCTGCATATATGTCTTTTGTCTCCTTAGGTAGGTTTATTCCTAGATATTTTATTCTTTTTGTTGCAATGGTAAATGGGAGTGTTTTCTTGATTCCACTTTCAGATTTTTCATCATTAGTGTATAGGTATGCCAGAGATTTCTGTGCATTAATTTTGTGTCCTGCTACTTTACCAAATTCTTTGATTAGCTCTAGTAGATTTAGGATTCTCTATGTATAGTATCATGTCATCTGCAAACAGTGACAGCTTTACTTCTTCTTTTCTGATTTGGATTCCTTTTATTTCCTTTTCTTCTCTGATTGCTGTGGCTAAAATTTCCACAACTATGTTGAATAAGAGTGGTGAGAGTGGGCAACCTTGTCTTGTTCCTGATCTTAGTGGAAATGCTTTCAGTTTTTCACCATTGAGGACGATGTTGGCTGTGGGTTTGTCATATATGGCCTTTATTATGTTGAGGAAAGTTCCCTCTATGCCTACTTTCTGCAGGGTTTTTATCATAAATGGGTGTTGAATTTTGTCGAAAGCTTTCTCTGCATCTATTGAGAGGACCATATGGTTTTTCTCCTTCAGTTTGTTAATATGGTGTATCACATTGATTGATTTCGTATATTGAAGAATCCTTGCATTCCTGGAATAAACCCCCTTGATCATGGTGTATGCTACTTTTAATGTGCTGTTGGATTCTGTTTGCTAGTATTTTGTTGAAGATTTTTGCATCTATGTTCATCAGTGATATTGGCCTGTAGTTTTCTTTCTTTGTGACATCCTTGTCTGGTGTTGGTATCAGGTTGATGGTGGCCTCGTAGAATGAGTTTGGGAGTGTTCCTCCCTCTGCTATATTTTGGAAGAGTTTGAGAAGGATAGGTGTTAGCTCTTCTCTAAATGTTTGATAGAATTCGCCTGTGAAGCCATCTGCTCCTGGGCTTTTGTTTGTTGGAAGATTTTTAATCACAGTTTCAATTTCAGTGCTTGTGATTGGTCTGTTCATATTTTCTATTTCTTCCTGATTCAGTCTTGGCATGTTGTGCATTTCTAAAATTTGTCCATTTCTTCCAGGTTTTCCATTTTATTGGCATGGAGTTGCTTGTAGTAATCTCTCATGATCTTTTGTATTTCTGCAGTGTCAGTTGTTACTTCTCCTTTTTCATTTCTAATTCAATTGATTTGAGTCTTCTCCCTTTTTTTCTTGATGAGTCTGGCTAGTGGTTTATCGATTTCGTTTATTTTCTCAGAGAACCAGCTTTTAGTTTTATTGATCTTTGCTATCGTTTCCTTCATTTCTTTTTCATTTATTTCTGATCTGATCTTTATGATTTCTTTCCTTCGGCTAACTTTGGGGTTTTTTTGTTCTTCTTTTTCTAATTGCTTTAGATGCAAGGTTAGGTTGTTTATTCGAGATGTTTCCTGTTTCTTAAGGTAGGATTGTATTGCTATAAACTTCCCTCTTAGAACTGCTTATGCTGCATCCCATAGGTTTTGGGTTGTTGTGTCTCCATTTTGATTTGTTTCTAGGTATTTTTTTCATTTCCTCTTTGGTTTCTTCAGTGATCACTTCGTTATCAAGTAGTGTATTGTTTAGCCTCCATGTGTTTGTATTTTTTACAGATATTTTCCTGTAATTGATATCTAGTCTCATAGTGTTGTGGTCAGAAAAGATACTTGATACAATTTCAATTTTCTTAAATTTACCAAGGCTTGATTTGTGACCCAAGATATGATCCATCCTGGAGAATGTTCCATGAGCACTTGAGAAAACAGTGTATTCTGTTGTTTTTGGATGGAATGTCCTATAAATATCAATTAAGTCTACCTTGTTTAATGTATCATTTAAAGCTTGTGTTTCCTTATTTATTTTCATTTTGGATGATCTGTCCATTGGTGAAAGTGGGATGTTAAAGTCCACTACTATGAATGTGTTACTCTCGATTTCCCCTTTTTTTTGTGGTATGGGGGCCTCTCACGTTGTGGCCTCTCCTGTTGCAGAGCACAGGCTCTGGACACGCAGGCTCAGCGGCCATGGCTCATGGGCCCAACTGCTCCGCGGCATGTGGCATCTTCCCGGACCAGGGCATGAACCCGTGTCCCCTGCATCAGCAGGCAGACTTTCAACCACTGCGCCACCAGGGAATCCCCGATTTCCCCTTTTATGGCTGTTAGTATTTGCCTTATGTATTGAGGTGCTCCTATGTTGGGTGCATAAATATTTACAATTGTTATATCTTCTTGGATTGATCCCTTGATCATTATGTAGTGTCCTTCTTTGTCTCTTCTAATAGTCTTTATTTTAAAGTCTATTTTGTCTGATATGAGAATTGCTACTCCAGCTTTCTTTTGATTTCCATTTGCATGGAATATCTTTTTCCATCCCCTCGCTTTCAGTCTGTATGTGTCTCTAGGTCTAAAGTGGGTCTCTTGTAGACAGCATATATATGGGTCTTATTTTTGTATCCATTCAGCCAGTCTGTGTCTTTTGGTGGGAGCATTTAATCCATTTACATTGAAGGTAATTCTTGATATGTATGTTCCTATTCCATTTTCTTAATTGTTTTGGGTTTGTTATTGTAGGTCTTTTCCTTCTCTTGTGTTTCTTGCCTAGAGAAGATCCTTTAGCATTTGTTGTAAAACTGGTTTGGTGGTGCTGAACTCTCTCAGCTTTTGCTTGTCTGTAAAGGTTTTAATTTCTCCATCAAATCTGAATGAGATCCTTGCTGGGTAGAGTAATCTTGGTTGTAGGTTTTTCTCCTTCATCACTTTAAATATGTCCTGCCAGTCCCTTCTGGCTTGCAGAGTTTCTGCTGAAAGATCAGCTGTTAACCTTATGGGGATTCCCTTGTGTGTTATTTTTTCCTTGCTGCTTTTAATATGTTTTCTTTGTATTTAATTTTTGACAGTTTAATTAATATGTGTCTTGGCGTGTTACACCTTGGATTTACCCTGTATGGGACTCTCTGTGCTTCCTGGACTTGATTAACTATTTCCTTTCCCATATTAGGGAAGTTTTCAACTATAATCTCTTCAAATATTTTCTCAGTCCCTTTCTTTTTCTCTTCTTCTTCTGGAACCCCTATGATTCGAATGTTGGTGCATTTAATGTTGTCCCAGAGGTCTCTGAGAGTGCCCTCAGTTCTTTTCATTCTTTTTTCTTTATTCTGCTCTGCAGTAGTTATTTCCACTATTTTATCTTCCAGGTCACTTATCCATTCTTCTGCCTCAGTTATTCTGCTATTGATCCCTTCTAGAGTATTTTTAATTTCATTTATTGTGTTGTTCATCGTTGCTTGTTTCCTCTTTAGTTCTTCTAGGTCCTTGTTAAATGTTTCTTGCATTTTCTCTAGTCTATTTCCAAAATTTTGGATCATCTTTACTATCATTATTCTGAATTCTTTTTCAGGTAGACTGCCTATTTCCTCTTCATTTGTTAGGTCTGGTGGGTTTTTATCTTGCTCCTTCATCTGCTGTGTGTTTTTCTGTCTTCTCATTTTGCTTATCTTACTGTGTTTGGGGTCTCCTTTTTGCAGGCTGCAGGTTCGTAGTTCCCATTGTTTTTGGTGTCTGTCCCCAGTGGCTAAAGTTGGCTCAGTGGGTTGTGTAGGCTTCCTGGTGGAGGGGACTAGTGCCTGTGTTCTGGTGGATGAGGCTGGATCTTGTCTTTCTGGTGGGCAGGTCCACGTCTGGTGGTGTGTTTTGGGGTGTCTGTGGACTTATTATGATTTTAGGCAGCCTCTCTGCTAATGGGTGGGGTTGTGTTCCTGTCTTGTTAGTTGTTTGGCATAGGGTGTCCAGCACTGTAGCTTGCTAGTCGTTGAGTGAAGCTGGGTGCTGGTGGTGAGATGAAGATCTCTGGGAGATTTTCGCCATTTGATATTACGTGGAGCTGGGAGGTCTCTTGTGGACCAGTGTCCTGAAGTTGGCTCTCCCACCTCAGAGGCACAGCACTGACTCCTGGCTGCTGCACCAAGAGCCTTTCATCCACACGGCTCAGAATAAAAGGGAGAAAAAGTAGAAAGAAAGAAAGAAAGAGGAAAAAATCAAATAAAGTAAGATAAAATAAAAAAGTTAGTAAAATAAAAAATATTAAGAAAAAAATTTTTTTAAGTTAAAAAAAAAACCTGACGGATAGAACCCTAAGACAAATGGTAGAAGCAAAGCTATACAGACAAAATCTCACACAGAAGCATACACATACACACTCACAAAAAGAGGAAAAGGGGAAAAAATAATAAATCTTGCTCTGAAAGTCCACCTCCTCAATTTGGGACGATTCCTTGTCTATTCATGTATTCCACAGATGCAGGGTACATCAAGTTAATTGTGGAGCTTTAATCCGCTGCTTCTGAGGCTGCTGGGAGGGATTTCCCTTTCTCTGTTCACACAGCTTCCGGGGTTCAGCTTTGGATTTGGCCCCGCCTCTGCGTGTAGATCGCCGGAGGGCGTCTGTTCTTCGCTCAGACAGGACGGGGTTAAAGGAGCCGCTGATTCGGGGGCTCTGGCTCACTCAGGCCGGGGGAGGGAGGGGCACGGAGTGCGGGCGAGCCTGCGGCGGCAGAGGCCAGCGTGACATTACACCAGCCTGAGGCGCGCCATGTGTTTTCCCAGGGAAGTTGTCCCTGGATCACGGGACTCTGGCAGTGACGGTCTGCACAGGCTCCATGGAAGGTAGGTGTCGATAGTGACCTGTGCTCGCACACAGGCTTCTTGGTGGCGGCAGCAGCAGCCTTAGCGTCCCATGCCCGTCTCTGGGGTCCGCGCTGTTAACCGCGGCTCGCGCCCGTCTCTGGAGCTCCTTTAAGCAGCGCTCTTAATCCTCTCTCCTCGCGCACCAGGAAACAAAGAGGGAAGAAAAAGTCTCTTGCCTCTGCGGCAGGTCCAGACTTTTCCCCGGACTCCCTCCCGGCCAGCCGTGGTGCACTAACCCCCTAGGCTGTGGTCACGCCACCAACCCCAGTCCTCTCCCTGTGCTCCAGCCACCAAAGCCCCGAGCCTCAGCTCTCAGCCCCTGCCTGCCCAGCGGGTAGCAGACAAGCGTCTCGGGCTGGTGAGCGCTGGTCGGCCCTGATCCTCTGTGCGGGAATCTCTCCGCTTTGCCCCCCGCACCCCTGTGGCTGCGCTCTCCTCCGCGGCTTCGAAGCTTTCCCCCTCCGCCACCCACAGTCTCCGCCCGCGAAGGGGCTTCCTAGCGTGTTGGAACCTTTCCTCCTTCACAGCTCCCTCCCACTGGTGCAGGTCCCGTCGCTATCCTTTTGTCTCTGTTTATTCTTTTTTCTTTGGCCCTACCCAGGTATGTGGGGAGTTTCTTGCCTTTTGGGAGGTCTGAGGTCTTCTGCCAGCGTTTAGTAGGTGCTCCGTAGGAGTTGTTCCACGTGTAGATGTATTTCTGATGTATCTGTGGGGAGGAAGGTGATCTCCGCGTCTTACTCTTCCGCCATCTTCCCCCTCTTAGACTTTTTAATATATTTTTGGATTTAGCTAATACATTTAGACATTGACTACTGTTCCAGGTATTTACAAATAAAGTTCTCTTTATTTTATTTTTTTTAATTTTGAGTCCATACCCAAGACTCCATTTTAATGATTTAAGTATGCAACGTTCTGTTGAAAGAGTATAGAAAGTAATATGCATTATTCAAATAGTTTTCTATACCCTCTGGGGAAAAAGCAAATGAAAATGTGGATGTGAAAGCACTTTCAGTTGGAGAACAGTGCTGACCAGAAAGAAATCTTGTGCTGGGTTCATCTTTGTAGTGTCAAGAGGAAACATAAATTACACTGTGTGTAACAGTTTACAAAAGTTCTCAGAATGAAAATCTGAATTGATATCATTAAAGGAGTTATTTCTCTAAATATTTCTTCAAATTACATGTAAGGAAAACAAGATCGCTTCTAGTGAGCAATTAATCCAAAACTTCACTTAGTGTAGTAATTAAGAGCATGCACTTTCAAGCCTTGCGTTCGAATCCTGGCTCTGCTACTTAGTTTATCAAGGTGGGCAGTAAGAGAATTTCCTTCTTGTGACGTTTAGATGAATTAAAATGAATTTATTTAAAATGAATTTTTTAAAAGAGCTCATTACAAGGCCAGCACATCATACCACTAAGTAAAAGATTCCTAGGTTTTTCAAAGGGCTGAAAATACAGTTTTAATCTGGCTTACAAGGAATCTCTACCTATTTAGAATAATTGGATACCAGTTAGAACAATAGGTGACAAAGTGAAATACCACATATGCATTATGGTATAAACATCAATAAAATGATTCTCATTAACTAATTCTCTGTTTTGAATAGTTTGGCGAGAAATAATGTCGTAAATAGTATTGACTGTCTAGACCCTTTCTTCATCAGGCCAGCTCCTGTGCATACTTCAGGCCTCAGCTGAGTATCACTGCCTCTGGGTAGCTTTCATAGATCTCCTCCCACCCACGTTGGGTTTAGAGCCACCTCTTCTGTGTTCCCAAAGCACCCAGAATACCTCTACTTAGTGCAATAACTACCGGTCTGTCTTTTAACTGTTTAGCATTTTCAGTGCCACTCATTCACACATCAAGTGTTTGTTGAGAAGATACTACAACCTACTCCATGCCAGGCCTTTTGCTATGGCATTGGAGGAGAGATTGTGTTAAAGGCATCTGAGGTTCTTTTAAAGCTAAATTGTTATTCTGAGAATCGCTTAGAATGTAACTTGAATTTGAAATAATCTAAACATTTTTAAACGGGGAGTATAATTATGGTAAATATTAGGTGTATATTTTTTCTCCCTGTTAGAGATAATCGTAATAATTAACCCTTACATGACACTATGTGCCAGGCACAATTCTAAGTGCTTTATCTGCATTAACTTATTGAATACAGTATTCATAACAACCCTTTGAGGTAGGTACTACTGCCATCCTTAATTTGAAATGAAGAAACTGAGAATCAGAGAATTTAGGTAATTTGCCCAGCGTCATCCAGGTAACATGTGGCAGAGCCGGCATTCAAATGCAGGCAATTTTGCATCAAGCCTGGGCTTTAATCACGATGGCTACTATCATATAAGGGCCCAGAGAGAAGTCCATGCAAGGCACCAGAATCTCTACAGTGGTTAGATGTTCTAACCTCAAGAGTCCCATGGTGAAAGCCCTTCAGATGACATGACATATGAATAAAAGGAAAAGAGATAGCATGATTACAGGGTACAAATAATCATGATCTTATATTTCAAATTATAAATCAACATAGAATTGAGAATCTAGAGTTCGATGTTATGTCACGAAGCTGACTTGAAAGAAGGCAGCTTTCCTTTTTCTTAATATAATGGGTGCTATCATTAAAGATTTAAAAAGCTTTCTAGAATAAGCGATAATTACAGTTTCTCTTCAAGATAAGTGATACTATGAGTAGAGAAGGTAAAACATCAGGACAATAGGCCATTAGGCCTTCCTAATTTTACTCTATAATATCTATCTGACCCTATTTTCCACAGCTCCTCAAGACCCCCATTTGGCTACACTTTACCCCACAGCTAGCCTTTCTGTGGCCTCCTCTGCCTTCCTGGGAAGCTCTCCTTTTATCCAAATTGATTCATACTCCAACTCCACCTCCTTGAAAAGGCACCCTCAAATTCTCCAGACAGGAGGAGTCACTCCTTTTTTTCCTCTCCTGGTATTTAATTACATGTAGTTTTATGTTATTCTCTACAAATTTCCTTTGTGTTCCTTTGGCGTCCCCTCCTAGACAGTAAATCCTTTTGTATCCTATCTTAATATAAACAGAACAAGCAAGATGTTGGGGATGTAGTAGCTTCCAAATAACTCCACTTAGGCTTCATCTGTCATATTGTCAGGAAACAAGGTGTTGCAATATACTTGAATTTTCCCTGGTCTATAGCTCATGCTTTTAAGCACTACATCTTGCTTTTATTTGAATATTTTAAGGGGCACTTAAAAATGTATTCCATATTTTCATGCCTTTTAAAGGAGTATATATCAAACATAAGTTGTCCTTTTTCCTTTTTAGCATTCATATAAACAACAGTTGTTGTACTCTGTGATATACAGAGATGCCATCTGAAGCTATTGATATTTCTTGCTGTCTTAATTGGCTGCAAATTCCATAAATACATAGTACTTATAACTGTTTTAAAGTTTTTGTCTGATGAGTACCAACGGTCATTTTTAAAATTGTCACTTGCCTTAGTCCATTCAGGCTGCTCTAACAAAATACCAGAGACTGGGTGTCTTATAAACAAAAAACGTTATTTCTTACAGTCTGGAGTCTGTAACCAATAGAATACAGAGGACATGATGATACATGACTGCACAGTCGAGATCATAAAAGGCTGTACTAATTCTGCTTAGTTCTCTTGCAACACTTACTGTCTTGTGCCTCCATCTGGGAATGCTTCCACCTAGACACCAGCCACCACACTGTGAAGAAACCAAAGCCACAGGGAGGATACATGTAAGCGCTCTGGTCGACGTTTATATTTTTGTACATGATGCGAGAAAAATGTTTGGAAGAATCTGTTCTGAGTTGTTGCTAGGGATTATCTCTGGGAGGTAGGATTATATGTCACATCTTGACTCTTTATGTTATTCTATTTTATACAACAGGCAGGTATTCAGTTTATAATAAAAAAGTAGCTTCCAGAATAACAGAGAGAATTTTTAAAGTAATACTTTCTGTAAAAGTTCTTAATTTTCACACATAAAAAGATTGTTTTCACTCTCCCTTAAATTAGAGAGATTGAAATAGAATAGTTTTTTAAAAAACATGTTTTATCTTTTAATTAAGGACAGTCTTCTTTGGATGAGATCATTATTTTCATAAAAATATTGAATTTACCTCACCTATTAAATGCAAAAAAAATTACATAACACTCTTATAGTTACCTATAACAACAATATTACAGGAAAGACTGCAGGTACACAAAGGGCCTTTCAATATACTTGCTGATATATGCAATATAATGCATAGGCGCTACAATAATAATCGGAAAAAATCAGGAGAATCTTTGTTTTCTTGGAATTTCCTTGAAAAATAGCTGTTATTTTCTTGGTAGCCTTATTCATTCTCTAAGCCATGGATGACAAATGGAATATAGCCTTACTTTTACAGTTACATAATTAAAACAGCATGAAAGGAAGGTGAGAGAAAGAGAGGGAATTAACAGGGCAGTAAATGAAGCTCCTTAGACTTTAAGGAACCTCACGTCTTTTACTCAGAAGAAACGTTCAAAATATAAATGGTATTAAGTACTACAAAATGTGATCAGGCAAAGTATGAAGTAGGTTATGGTAATACTTGTCAATGAGATAAGACTTGAAGGAACAAGTTCTTTCCAAGTCCTTTCCAGTCTTACTGTTTTAGATGTTTTTCAAAAAAGAAACTTGAATAGACAACACATTTTGAAGAAAACAAAATAGGCAACAAATAACTCTCCAGCTAATAGCCCAACTGTAGTTTAATTCTTTAAAATCTGTCATCAAATGCCAGATAGTTGCAAGATTTTAGATACAGAATTTTTCGAAGCAGGGTTTGGTGAGTCACCTAAGATCGGTGACTTGTGGTTATATAATTGATGTCAGACACAATTTGATAGTCATCAGAATTTTGGTAGACTCCTAAACCCTTTCATCCGTATTACAGATATCAGGAAAAGCATTTTGTGTACTACCTTATTGAGAGACTATTTTAAATGATCGAAGAAGACAGGAAAAGACTACACTCCTATTACAATGAAGCACTTTACTTTAAAACACGTGTAACCTTTTAAAGGGTACTCAGGCATAGCTAGTGGAAGATTACCAGGTAGATTCCAGCCAGCTGCTGCCACCGCCTTAATTCTGACCCCTGGGGACCAGTGAGAATTCTGATTCATTGTTCTTAGATTAGGGGCTTCTTCCAACCCAACACTGACCTTCTGTTGGTGCTTTGGTCTATCTCCCCCTCACTCCTTCATGCTTGTACTGTCTCAAATAGTTTCTTACAACCCTGGGGCACAAACAGAAAATATGAGTTCCCCAGAGAAATTCCAGGAAGGGCCACCCTGTGTGTAAGGTTGTGATTGAGATGTTTCAGGTTTATCTTAATTCTAGAAGAATCCCATCTCAGAGTGGACAGCAAATCTTTATACAAGAATCCCATCTCAGAGTGGACAGCAAATCTTTATGCAAGAATCCCATCTCAGAGTGGACAGAAAATCTTTATGAACACAGTCTTTTCCAATTACAATTTGTGACAAAAACAGAAGTTTTTTTTTTTTCCACCTAACTTCTGTGATGATGTAGAAAAGCAGATAAGATTTTTCATTTAATGTTTGGTTGTTCTGGGAAATGTTTTAATAACATCTTCTGCTCAACTCATTTGTACCTGCAAAGATTCTCAGAGTAATCCAGTTTGAAATGTATACTTGTTTCCCCCACTATTAGAAAGTAGAGTGTTCCTATGAAAGTCTTCATAAGCTGAAATGATCTAAAGTAAAGAAGCAATTACCATCAATTTATATAAGAACATTTTTTAGCATTCCCAGACACCCAAAATAACCTATTAAATCATACCAAATAATGCATAAAAAATTTTATTTCATGCACTACGATTGACGTGCTTAATTACATCCATTTTTATGATAAGCGTAACACCCCTATGAGCTCTCTTAGGCTTTTGTGATATCTTAGGACACATTTTGCTAAGGGATGCACAAAATAAATCGAGATAAAACACAGATGCTCAAACACAGTTCAAAGCCATGGAGGCTTGATGCTGAGATGCTGAGTGTAGTTCCTAGGGAAGGAGCTTGGTGTCATTCTCTGCTCAGGGTGCACGCTGCTGCTGTGATGGTACTCTGCAAAACAAACGTTGAACTCTGATTTCGCTTTTCGCCTATTTTCGTAGAAGCGAAAATCCTCTTTGGATTTCTTTTGGTTATCGAAAACATGTATAATACTAATAATGTAGGTCTTGAAGAAAAGCAGAGTGGTATAAAAGCGATCCTTCAGGTAGTGGGGTAAACCTGTGTACCGCTGAGTTATATCAAGTATGAAATATTCTCAGAGTGTAATGGTACGTATGTTATTTTAATTAATATTAGACAACCTTGGATTGTCTAATATTAGCCCTTTCCCACACAAATCCAATCTCTTGGATATTTAGGAGATTGCTTAAAAGGCAAGATACAGGGAAGACCGGAGGCAAATGTCTACATAAGACACAAACTGATTCAACAATCCCCAGAAACAGAAAGCTGGTGTTCATAGTAATTGATTTGACAAGCTTCTCAAAATCTTTTTTAAAGAAAACGGGGTATGATTTTAAATGAAGTATGCATGTGATTTGTAAGTTTTATACAATATAGATGTCAGTGAGGCTATGGTATTATATGAATGAATACTATATTCATATTGAGTATATTTTTAATTTTTCAAGAAATATATTTGATTAGAACATCTCTAGAAGGAAGCCAGTTATTTTCTGTACTCTCAATGTCAGAAAAAGATCTGCTTTGCCAAAAACCCCTTTTCTTCTGACATATACCTCAAGAAATGATTAGTTTAAACTGGCACTTTTAACACTCGTCATTTTGCCTTTTTTATCATCATTATAAAACTTGACAAAGGCTCTTCTTTAACTACTTTTTCTGCTCACCTGCACACTTACTATGTAAAATGCATTTACATATTTAGTATTTTATATATGTTCTTTTTGTTCCAACTTCCATTTACACAAAAATAGGTTCTTTATGAGACGACTGCAACTTTCAGCTTCATGTTGTTGCAATTAGCAGTCTTCTGGTTCTAAGTAGACTCTAAAAAGGAATGTGATCCATTCTTGAGTGTTTGCCCAAGTTTCTATGTGCAACTTAGGCTTATTCATATCCACAAATAATCTTAAATAATGGAACATTAAAAACTAGAATAATTTACTGATCAAGATGAGTCATTTCCAGTAAAAGCAAACCTCTTTGTAAGAACATGAAACCTGTATTGAATTTCTCAGGGTGTTTGCCATAGTTTCTTGGTCATGTTGGTCTGTAGTGACTCTGGTCTGGTCTGCAAGTCAGAGTTGCCTATTGATCACATTTATTTCACAGCAACCTGTTATGGGGATCGTCAGTACTGTCCCATAGTATGTGTTTCTTGAGAGTTTAAAATATTATAAACCTTTTTTTTATGATTCCCTAGACACCTAGTTTTAAAAGTATATGACTCATCACACTGCTTGTGTAAGATATGCACAATGATTTTGAAAGCAAAGAGATCATTCTTAATTCAGAAAGAATGAAATTTCAGCAGGTTGTCATGTGCTAAGCCTTATTTTCCAGTGCAAATGATGAGTCATGGAGCAAGATGGATGATTAGTAATAGTGAAGAAAGTATGATAAGGAAGTCAGCTTAGATCACCTGGCCCTTTAGAGAAGAAAGAAATTTAAAAATCTTATTTTCCAAGCACATCTCAGGCCACACACCCTCCAGCACCACTGAACTTCTTCTTCTATCTTGAATAACCCAATCCCTTGCACAACACTGCACCCTTTGTACATGAGGACACTTGCTCAGAATGTCCTTTTACCCCACCTTTGTTACTTGACAAATACCTCTTCTTTAGGACTGAGTTCAGATGCCCCCTCCTCTGAAATATCTTCTCAGAATCCTCTGGGCTTTCAGAGGTTTTGTTCAGACATTGTTTTCTGCCCTATTACAAACTAATTATACTAATAATTACTGTCATAGATGAATAATATTCATTGTCTGTATCTGCCCCCAAACAGGACACTGTGTCCCTTTCCCCAGACTTTACTCACCTGACATGGTGAAACAATCTTTTGTCTTAATCTCGGGGATTTTTCCCTTCGCATTGTATTATGACATGTTATTTCATTTTACTGCTTTATTTCGCCACCATTGTTCTTATATCCCACTTCATCTTGGATTCATTCTGTTTGCTGAACTGTGTTCTTCGGTAAATTTTTTAGAAATGATTTATAGGTAGTAAACTTTCTAAGTCTTTGCATATCTAAAAATGCAAATGTTTATTTTGCCCTCCCACATGAGTGAGTTTGGCTGGGTAAGGAACTCCAGTTTAATTTTTTTTTTTTCTTTCAGAACTCTGATAATATTTCTCCATTGTCGACTTGTATCCAGTGTTACTGATTTTAATCGGGAGAGAACGCTCTCATAGGGTGTCTGATCTTTTCTCTTGAGAAACTCTTAGGATATTATGTGTATGTTTGGCATCCTAAGGTTACATTAGGGTGTGTCTAAATGTGGGTAGTGTTTTTCTATTCATGCTACTCAGAAACTTTTTGGATCCTTTCAACATTTTGAATCCTTTCAACATTTTGAATGACTCACTTTCATGGTTAAGTTTCTTCAATTAGTTTGTACTTTGGGGTTGCTATTTATATTTATAGTTGAGCATCTTTATCAAACAGGATTGTTAGAGTGTATTTCATCAGCTCAAATGAGAACCTCTTTTATTGTTTTATGTTAAATTCTGAATATAGAAGATGCCTTAGATGTTTGGGAGGAGGTTCAGGCTGGGAAAATTTGCAAGGTATACAAATAACTTTTATTTAGGGTCTGGGGGCTCCCCAGACCTGCTGGTTTTTGTATGTTATCTGGCCCACTGCCCACTCTGGGAGTATCCTGTGTCAGAACTCCCATTTCAGAGTGCGCCACCCCCAAATTTGTCCTGTGGATGAAAGGAATCAGTGGTTCTCCTTCCTTCTCCCTCTTTGCTGTGGATTTGGAAGTTCCAAGTTAGCTCAGGCTCTGCTTCCCTTCATCTTTATCCCCGTCCTTCAAACAAGGGACTCCCCTAGGGAGGTAACTCACTTGGTATATGAAACAGTCTTCCAGGCTTCATCCTGGGGCAGATACTGCTGCTGCTTTTGTACAGAGGGTGGAGGATGGGAGCGAGGAGCAGGCCAGCTGTCCCAGGCTGTCCAAATGAGGTCTTTAATCAATTGCCCTGCCTGCTCCTAGGGGTCCCTCCCTCTCTTTGATTTGTTCAGTCTGAGCACAGTGGTTCTCTGAGCTTCTTCAGGAAATGCTAAGACAATGTAGAGCCTGCCTTCTCCAGCAACAGCCCTTACATTACAGATCTCTCTTTTCTGATGTCTCCAGCAAGATCATCCTACCTGCTCTTTACCATCAAAAACATCCCTCAAAATTGCTGGTCTGTGAATTCATCTTTTTTACTTAGGGTGTACAATGGATTTATTATCTATTGTAATAGATAATCATTTCTATGTATTTCAGTAGAATTCCTGCAATTCCAAAAAGCACAGACGGGGAGCTAGAGCTAGGTTCATACTTTTCATGAATATATTGATTGTACACTAGAGTAATTGTTCTCTGTTTACATAAATCTCCCCACTAGAAAGTGACCTTGGCAGTCCCCATTGTGAGCCCAGTCGTCTGTAAGTGGGCAGACTGCGTGAACAAGGGCACAGAAATTGAAAAACAGAAAGGCTTATATGGAAGAGAGAATTCTGACTGTTCTGTTAGTGGGAAAAAAACCTAGAGAAACTGGTGAGGAGAGAGAGATGGAAATTTTTTGTGTGATAGTGAGGTTGTTCTTGACCCTTTTCTGAGCCCCAGTTCTTCCATTTGGGAGAGAGAACATGGCTACAAGATGCTCAAGATGCTTTTCCTGTTTAATCACTTTGTGGTTCCCTGAATTAGGTATTGGAAATCAATAGACCTTACCAGACCACTGATCTTCTCACAGCATCCTACAGATAGAAGCCATATGGTTTGCACTCATCCTATAATGAGTAGGACCAGACTTTGGTAAAATAGTGAGGAAATTATTCTTTTTTTTTTTTTTTTTTTTTTTTTTTTGCGGTAAGCGGGCCTCTCACTTGTGGCCTCTCCCGTTGCGGAGCACAGGCTCCGGACGCGCAGGTTCAGCGGCCATGGCTTACGGGCCCAGCCGCTCCGCGGCATGTGGGATCCTCCCGGACCGGGGCACGAACCCGTGTCCCCCGCATCGGCAGGCGGACGCTCAACCACTGCGCCACCAGGGAAGCCCGGAAATTATTCTTTTAATTATTCTTTTTTGTGTGGTTTATGAGCAGCGCTCTTTTCCCTTCAAACAGTTCTCCACTGTTATCCTTGGTTCTCTCTCTTTCAACCACCAATTTCCCAATGATTTACTCTGGCTGATTCTACAAATCTCTGATAAGGAAAGTATTGGCTGATAAGGACTGAGGTAAGATGCTTTATAGAATTATATACAATTTTTTGAGGCAGCACTTAATAAAAAGCATTATCTTTTTATTTTTCAAGATTTGTTTTTCAGTTGTAAGGAGAAAAGCTAACATACAGATCATATGGTTGAACAACGTGGGGGTTAGGGGTGCCACATACAATGGCCTCTGATTCTATAGCATGATTACCTAAATTAAAAGCAATTAATTGGCTACTGTTAAACATTTAAAAAGATAAAGTCATAGTAGTAAAATGATACATAGCGACACTGATATTTGAGGAAGGGCACTGCTCAAAGCCTTCTCAAATTATAGTCCAGAGTCAAACAGCCACCTCCCTCCTGCTCGCTATCAGGTTTCAGCCTACAGAAAAATATAACTTTTTTTATAGCCTCATACGTCTTCACTGATAATGTGTTTCTTTTCCCCCATTTGACACTAAAATAACTCATTTCTAATTCTTTAGATTCACACAGATGTCAAAATATCTCCACATACTTCTACCAGGTGCCTCTATCTTAAATTGGAGCTAGAAAATTCTAGGTTGAAGACTAGCCAACATAAAATATTTTTTGTAAAAGATGTGGGTTCAGTTGATAGCATTAAATTTGCTCTATATAGAGCAAATTCAAACAGATATAGAGCGAATTCAAACAGATATGGACAATATAAGAGAAATCTTGTTGATTCAGATACAGATGACTTAAAAATTTAAAAAACAAGTTTATCAGTTGAATAAATAAATAGTAATATTTAGCATTTATTTTATGTGTGGGAAGAGTAGTTAACTCACCAATATCAGCATTTCTCAAAATGCGGTTACTGGATTCAAGGAAAGTTTCTGCAGAATTTTTAATTGTGAATTTTCAATTTAATGACCATTTAAAAAACAACCAACACACCCAGAATGGCTAAAAATTACAGACTGAGACTACCAAGTATTTTTCAGGAGGTAGAGCAACTGACATTCTCATACACAGCTGGTGCGAAGTAAAATGACATAATCACTTTGGGAAACTGTATATATGGCAGTACCTACAAAAGCATAATATATGCATAGTCTATGCAATCAACTCTACTCTCAGGTATCTATCCAACATACCTCCCAGAAATGCAGCTATTTGGGCCTCAAAATACACTTACCAGAAATTTATAATAGCATTGCTTATAATAGCCCCAAACTGGAAACAATCCAATTGCCCATCAGCGCCAAAATAAATTGTGAAACAGCCGTATGATGGAATACTCCAGCGCAATGAAAAAGAATGAACTGCCGTTAGATGCTACGACATGGATGAATCTCACAGTAAGTTGAATACAAAAGTCTGACACACAAGAATACATACTGTACAGTTCATTTATATAAGGCTAAAAAGCAAACAAAACTATAATCAGGGAACAAGTTATCTTCTGAAAGGATCTATTGACTGGGAGGAGGCACAAGGAGTACTTCTTGGGTGCCTGTATTATTCCATATCTTGTTGTGGTTTGTGATTACCCCTGGGAAGAAGGCTACGAGCCTGCCCAAGGCCTGGCTGCATAGACATCGGTCACCCACCATGCGCCCTCGCAAGTTTATGTCATTGCAGTGGACACAGATGGTACTCCGCCCACATGTCCTTGGATAGTCTTATGGAGCCCTGTTGGCTTCTATATGTTGTACTTTGGCCAGCTCACAGCTGCAATTTTCAGAGGACTCTCCTTTGGTTACTGGAACCCCTTTGGCGGTACCTGCATGGAGCAGGAAGCGCCAGGGAGCTTATGTCCGCCGCAGGGCAGCCTGTGGCCACTGACTGACTGGTGTGGAAGAGTGAAAGCCCAGCTCTTTTCCCTCAAGACAAGACAAACTCTCTGCACAACTACCTATAGGGTTAGACTAGGGCTGTGACTTGACCTAAAACTGCTCCCTTCCTTAACTTCTTTCCCCTACCTGTCTAGCTTCTGCTACACCTCTACTGGCTTCTCCTGTGAGTTCTGCCGTAACAAATCTCTTGTCCACAGATTCTCATGTCAAGGTCGTCCTCTAAGAATTGGACCCCAAACAGCCATGTTGGAAATCCAGTATCACATGAATGTAGCTTTCTCTCCCCCATTCCTCTTCGAAATGCTTAACACTTCCTTCCTTATTGCCTAGAGTTTATACCCCAAACAATCTGTTTTAGGGATTAAGGTTCTGAAAGGCTTCTATGAATTAAATGGAGACTAATTCAGGAGGCAACACTCACGAAGCATTCATTCTCCCGAGTTCTTGGATCATCTTTATGATCATTGCTGTGGACTCTTTCTTGGGTAGATTGCCTATCTCCACTTCACTTAGTTCTTCTGCGGTTTTATCTTGTCCCTTTGTCTGAAACATGTTCCTCTGCTGCCTCATTTTGTCTAAGATGCTATTTGTATTTTTATGTATGTGGTAGGTTACTTACATTTCTTGACCTTGGAGAAGTGGCCCTCTGTAGGAGACGTCCTGTGCATCCCAGCAGTGCACTCCCCTCTTATCACCCAAGGTGTATGCTCTAGGGATTCCTCCTAAGAGAGCTGCATGAGTCCTTCTGTTGTGGTGGACTGACTACTTGGGTGGTCTGGTAGGCTTGGTCGGTTCCTAGTCTGGTTGATTGCAAGGCCCTGCCTGTGTGGATGCTGCTGGCTGCTGTTTAGCAGGGTCTGGTCATGAGGTGGGCCTGTAGAACCCTAGGGGGCCCTTGGGCTAGCGCTGGCTCACTGGTGGGTGGAGTCCGGGTCCCAAAGACTCTGGGGCTGTTGCTCCCCACCACTGGCAGGTGAAGCCAGATTCTGGGGTTGGTGACAGACTACTTGCAGGCAGAGGTGGTTCCTGGAGTCTAACTGCAGGACCCAGGGATCCCAGAGCTTGGTTCAGATTGTTGAGGGGGCAGGGGCATGGTTCCTGACACAGTTGGATACAGGGTCCAGGGTAAAGCTTGCATTGGCCTGCTAGTGAGCAGGGCCAGGGCCCCGCTGGTCCCAGGGGTGGGTCTAGCCTGCACTGCAAGACCTCGCTTCTGGTGTCTGCCCCCTGGTTGGTGGAGCTGGGTCTTGGCCCTCTGGTGGGCTGGAATGCGTCTAGAGGCAGATCCAGAGACAGCTGTGGCTCATAGTCTGTAGGAAGCCTGTCTGCTGATGGTGAGGCTGTGTCTCCGCCCAGTTAGTTGTTTGGCCTGAGCCGTCTCGGCACTGGCGCCTGCAGGCTGTTGGATGGTGCTAGGTCTTGGCACTAGAGAGCCACCAAGAGTGTTCAAGCAGCTGACTGTCCAGTGTTTATGTCCCCGGGGTGAGCCGCAGCCACGTCTCACCCCCGCCTCTCCAGGAGACTCTCCAAGACCAGCAGGTAGGTCTGGCCCAGGTGCCTATCGAATTACTGCTTTTGCCCTGGGTCTGGGTGCGTGTGAGCTTTTGTGTGCGTCCTTTAAGAGTGAAGTCTCTATTTCCCTCAGTCTTGTGGGGTGCTTGCAATCAAGCCCCACTGGCCTTCAAAGCCAGATGCTCTTGTGCCGAACTCCCGGGTTGAGGAGTCTGACATGAGGCTCAGAACTCTCACTCCTGTGGGAGAAACTCTGCAATATAATTATTTGCCAGTTTGTGGGTTGCCCACTATGGGGGAGGGGTAATGGGATTTGATTATATCGCGGGTCTGCCCCTCCTACTCATCTCATTGAGGTTCCTTCTTTATGTCTTTAGTTGTAAAAGATATTGTCTTTTTCATTGATGGTTGCTCTGCATATAGTTGGGATTTTGTTGTGTTGGTGAGAGGAGGTGAGCTCAGGGTCTTTCTCTGTCATCCTAGCCTGCCAACTTCTCGTGAAGCATTTATCAATGATTTGCATTTTAGCAAAATGCAGTAAGATTAGCGATGCAGTCATCTGACAGGACCCTCAGCCAGCAGGAGACCCACCACTGACTGGTGATTGTGGGTGCCAGGAATCATGTTCAGAAAAGGTCCAAAGCACAAGCCTTGCCTGGAAAGGAGAGCTGAGTGGGGCATGAGAGACATTCCTCAGGCTACAAGCAGCAATATTAGATTTCAGTCACCTGGGCACAGGAAAGGAAGACTCAAAATAGAAACAATTTTGAGCAGAAGACAATCTAACTTCATGAATTTCATCTAGGACTAGCCCTGAACTAATATTTATTAATTCTATGTATGAATGCATGTTGTGATTTAATAAATCAGGGGACTTATAATATTTTTAAGTGGTTGAGAATGGGGAAAATGACTGCCTGTCCCAGATGAAACCAGTCAGGCTTCATGAATTGAGTGAAATTTCAAGAGCTTGCTTGGTAAGAGCACAGTTATCCAATGGAAAAACACATCAATTCTAATTATTCTAACTCAAACAGCTGATCAAAATTGCTTTGGCCCAAAATCCATCTTAAGGTTTAGCAATATGAACAGCTGGTGGTATGAGCTTTAGAGTTAATTACCGAGTGAGTCAATAATCATAAAATTATCTAACGTATCAGATGGAAATTTCAAAAATATTTTAAATCTATACTCTCACAACTTCAATTTAGTTATATCTAAAATTATCTTAAATTGGCCTTTTAAACAGTTTGTGCAAAAAAGAAAAGTGTTAATTATTAAGTGTTGACTGAATTGGAGTGAATGGTAATTAAAGTTACCACAAGAACCTGTGACAAAAGGCGATGAACAAAACAAAAAATGTATAAACAACAATATGCATAGACAAAGCCTCGACTGAAGCATGCCAACATTTCAGTAGTGTTTATCTGTCTGCTAGGATTGAGGATCATTTTATTTTCTTCATCAGGAGAAGTGTTGTTTATGAAAAACATGATGTGTAAGATCCTGTCTCCCATTCAAAGTTACCTGAAATAAAGGCTTAGTGGGTGACTGTCACCTAGGCATGGGCATGCTCTGAAAGCATTATTATGAAGGCTTGTGTGAATTAGGCAGAGATTTACTTTGATCTCTTTGAATTACCATATACTACCTAGAAAACATTCCAAAATAAGGGAGCATTGCAGACCAAAATAGAACTGTTTTTGTTGGTAGTGGTGAGATTAAACTATCAGCCATTTTCCTAACATCTATTTCCTTGATGGACAAATACTAAAAGGGAGGGGATAAGCACATGTAAACACACACTCACACGACCTTTACCTGGTAGAGAGGAAAGTGTATTTGTGCAGGTCTCCCTTAAGTAACTGCTCAGTGACTCCCTTGCAGGTTATAAATACCAGCCATTTTCAAGGCATGGTAAAAGAAGAAAAAAGGAACAAATTTCAGAGAAAAGGCATAGCTGATGAGAACAGAATTCTTATCAAGGGAGTTTTCAATTAACAAGTTTCCATCACATTGAATGGGATCAGATGTGAACCCATGGGACTGTTTATTTCATACTTGGCATTTCCTGTCACACCTTTTATCTGAGCATCTCAGAATATTTTATAAACACAAAACTTCAGTAACACCTGCAGATTTTTTTGCTTTATAAATGGACTTAATAAGTCATCAAAGAGCTTGTAAAGTTGACAGTCACCTAGGATGAGATTGATTCTATATCTGTACCTCTCCCAGTGATGGCCGTCAATTAGGGTTTGAGAACTCCACAGCTTCAATTCTAGAACACTCTGTAACATGAAACTCATGTCTTTAAATTTTAAAGATAATTTTTAAGGAGACGTCTCTAGGAAAAAAAAATATATATGCACACATACAGATAAATATCTATAAATATAGATACTGAGATATACATAGAAAGGGTTCATAACCAGTAAAGTAGCAGTAAATTGATAACAGGCATTGAAGGTGGAGACTGGCTCCTGACCACGAACATCTGCCTTTGTTTACATAGCTGAGAACAAAATGGGGGAGTCTGTAAGCAATAAATAGAAAGGTGGAAGGCTTGGGATTTTTTTTCCTAGCTCCTTTGTCAGTTGTGATCTTCCTGACATCTCTTAACCTTTGTTCAGAGGTTCCCAAACTTTCCTGGCTCTTGATTCCCTGAGATCTCAGTAAATTTTCCCTGGGCCTCTAAGGCAAAAGAAATACCTAAGAGTTCTATTTATTAAGTAGTTTGGTCTGAACAACTAGTAATAGTAGTTGGCGTGATGTCCAACAGATGGCACTGTGCTTTCCTCGACAACATTCTCCCTTGGGGGCTCCTGGGCACCTGGGCTCAGTTAGGGACGCACTGCTCTAGATCATCTGTGAACGAGGTGGCGCGAGGGGCAGAACTGGCCTTGGGGGAATTTGAAAAGGACTCCAGGGAGGTATCTTTCTCTCATTATAGGAACTCCAGGTAAAGGTGCCTATTGCTGCCTTTCAAGCCTGATGACTAGTGTGCCCACCCTAGTAAAGAGGGGAACAGCGGGTCTCTCCTACACAGAGCACACAGGAAGCCTACTGCTAGCGCAGATTTAGCTATCTCCTCTTCGGACAAAACCTGCACAATTACAAACCCTCTAAGTTGGTTTGTTCTACTCACTTTATGTTTTCGTTGTCTATGACTCATTCTACAATCCACATAACCTTAAAGATAACTATGTAAATAAAATCAGTCTCTGTTTGTATCTGAATCACACCAAGAGGAATAAACAGACTTCTTGTAAATACTGAAGCTTGTTTGGGACAGCCAGATTTAAAATATAAGCATAAAGGAAATCTGTTTCCTCGAACCCTGAAGGGACAGCCCAAAGAACTGGGCAGTTCTCGGACCTGACAATGAGCTGTGATAACAAACCTGTGTGCTTGCCAGTTGGGTGAGAGGTGCTGGATGCTTTAAGATGGCCTGGGCAGAGGAGATGGTGGTATTAAATGAACCTGCAGATGAGAAGTTTCAAGAGTAGGGGGCTTTCAATTGCGGGCATTGATTGGCTCGGGAACTGACTGTCACACAGGCAACTCCATGAAGCGTGCATTTGGGAGAAGAGCAGCAGGGTTTTTTGTTTGTTTTAACCAGTAATTAGTGATTCTCCTAAGTCACACCAAGAATGCCAGAGAGTTTCTGATCAGACTCGGTTGAGACGAAATGCTCTGTTCATAGTTAAATGCAATTCCTCTTTTTAAGAACTGTAGACAGAGTGCCTGCTAAGCGCCAGGCACTGTCTAGGTTTATGGAAGATCAAGGCCTGAGGTGAGGGATGAGCAGGGGGAAGACGACTCCTGTGCTTTCCGAGCTGGACCTTGTGGTTAAGAACAACAGGAGGTTCCATTTTACAACTCAACTCGGAGGAAATGGAGGAGGTGTCTGGGCAATTCACTTTCCTCTCTGACCTCAATTTACTCTTTTTAAATGAGGGGGTTGGACTACATGATCTCTAAGCCCTAAGGTTCTGATTCTAGCACCAAACAGAGTTCACTTCAAAGTCAAGGAAAGAGTTGCAGTAACATAAATAGACCTCAGGGTATAAACACTATGTTATCCAAAGGGAAAATAAAGATGACAGACTGCATGTTTTAAAATAAACTCACTGTGGGTTTTAATTCTCAATTCCAACCTTGAATTTTATGAGTATTGATTTCCTAAGAAAAGAAAGCTTACAACTGCTACCTTCCTTAAGTACCTTTCCATTCATTTTAAATAAGGCCATTAAAAATTTTTCAGGCCCAATATATATAACTTTCAGTTTAAATGTCCTTATTACCATCCCCCAAAGGACCTTTCTTATGTAACTAAAACAAAAGGTTTAATTTTGGACGCAGAAAAAGTTAGACTTGACATTTACAAGAAATGAATACCTTGCTTTGCCTAAAAAAAACAATCTTGACTGTTAGGTACTTCAAACACTGATGTGTAGTGTCATTGACAACACAATGGGATGGGCAAACAGAGGGACTGAGACCTACAACGTCTATGATTTACTTAAGATCACGCAGTTATTTTATGTCTCTGCCTCGTTTTCATCTTACTGTATTTTATTTATCCCTCACAGTAGTCCTCTAGGGTAATTTCCGTGCTCTACAGACTAGAAAATAGTTTCAGAGAAAGTGTGTTCTTACAGTCGTAATGGATTCGAAACTAGGTCTACCTATCTCAGAAGCTCTTGAAATTTTTCCCTATACCTTATGGGATTCTAGCACATAATCCTTACTTTCCGAATTGTGCATTCTCACATAGATCAAATGGAAGGGATATTTTCATTTGTCTTCAGAGAATGAGAAGGAGGCAACTGTAGAGGAGGGATGGGGGGAAAGTGGGGTTAAAGGACTGCTGCTCTATTGCTCTAAAATGTTTCCAGACTTATCTTACATTGCACCTGCCCAGAACTTATATTGTACCCAAACTGGATTCCCACAGTTCCTGGGATACACCCTATCCAGCCTCAGTTTCTTCATTCTTTTCTCTCCTACAGTGCCCTTCCTCTCCACGCAGCTTACTGAAAACCTATTCATCCTGTAAAGTCCATTTCATGAGTCACTGCCATCCCATGAGGCTCTTTGGGCCTCAGTTTCCTCAATCACAGAGTGGAGAAAAGAATTCCTACTGAGATAATCATGTCTACCTGGCAGCGTCATTTAAATGATGTTATGACACCTCCATCAGTAATAAAATGTAAAGAGAAAGTAAATGTATTATTTCTCACTGTTAAAGATCAAACTTTAGTAGGTCCGTAGCTTTTGTACTCACTCTTAGATTATGTTTTGGCATTCTAGTCTAATAATTGCAAAGATGAAGTCCAGTTCAGTAACGAAATAAATTATCTGAAATCTTATTCAGTGTCAAGTTCTCCCCATTCCCAGAATGGAGGTCCAGTCAGGGAGGGGAGAAAGTTAGCTTTGGAAGCAACTCATCCTCTATCTCCTCTCCCACAGTGTAAGCCACATTTCTGGCCTCTCCCAAGTCAGCCTGGGAAAAGAGCGACTAGAGGAAAGGGACCATGGCTGGCAGTGCTCTCCTGGATAGTTCTGTTTTGAGCATCCAGGAACTCACCATTTCTTCGTGTATCATAAACCACTGAGGCTGTCCTTCTGGAATATTCCTTTTTAAGATGACCCAGGTCAGCTCGCGTTTGTGAGGGGTCTCATTTTGTCCCCACGAGCCATTTGGAGTGGAAATGCATACCATCACAGTGGAGTCTCTTTACAGCTCTTGACTTTAACTTCTCAGACTCAAGTCAAGCACCATTGTCTGTCTCCCTCAATCTCCAAGACACAAATATCAAAAACTCCCCATTGTCTTCGCTTATTGGCCTGAGGTGAAAATAAAGTATCTTTCTATGTCTGTGAGGATGGAGAAGAGAATACAAAGCTCACACAAAGAAAACTCTCTACTCTGCAAACTTTTCATCCTTATACCGGCTGGGGTACCTGATCAAGCCGGCAGAAGCATCTTGTTATCCCTTAGCATTATGCATAGCACTTCACTTCAGTATCTGGGTCATTGGGTGGGGTGGGGGTGGAATTATTCTTTGGAATCTATTATATTAGTCTTTGGGCTCCATTTAACAACCTGTTCCACAGATAATGGGCTTAAGGAGTAACTGAACCATGAATGTGAAAGTCCTCAAGAACCAAGGAGGCTTTTCTTTGTCTTTCCCTCTTTAGAGTCAAATAACTACCTTAACTCTGCTTTTCCCTGCTCATAATCCATTTCATTCTCCTTTCTTGGCCCAAACTCTCTTTCTTGGTTTCTCTGTGTACATACAAAAAACAGCTACCCCACAGCTTCCAATGTTATATGTTTGCTCCCACAGGCCACAGAGACTAACTAGTTTGAATCTCATTTCAAAATTCCTAAAGATAAGAGACAATTGGCCTAGTCTAGACCAAATGTCTATCCCTACTCCAATGACCTTTGTTCAACAAGCAGGCTATCAGAGCCCATCCCTGAGGGCAAGGAAATTCTCAAAGAAAGGAGGTAATAGGCTAGGTAGATGCTCCCCAATAGTGTGAGAAATACATATATTGCTGCCGCAAGGCCTGGCATAAGTAAATACTTAGCATGTTTTTCTGCCCTTTCAAGACATTTATTCTCTTCTGAGGAGTTAGAGCAGACATTGTGGCTGGCTCTCCAAATTACTCTCCCTTTCCTTAGTCACTACTCCAGTTTTCATTCAGATATCTTCACCTCCCCTGGGCATCTCACACTAGCCATGGAGCAAGTGGCTGAAGCCCCTCCTCGGTCTCAGTTATTTGTTCCACGATGACTGATCTCAGGCTGAGGAGATCAGAGGAGAGGTTTTCTGGTGATTTCTTTAGAAAAAGTGTCCTCCCTCTTCTGAGAGCACTCTTGGAAACGATCCCCTCGTCTTCCTTAGATGTGCATGGAGAAACACATTGCCATGGGAGTTGACACAACCATCTTGTGACCACAAAGTAGAACCAGGCTTAAGAAAAAGCTGAACCTGGGCTTCCCTGGTGGCGCAGTGGCTGAGAGTCCGCCTGCCGATGCAGGCGACACGGGTTCGTGCCCCGGTCCGGGAAGATCCCACATGCCGCGGAGCGGCTGGGCCCGTGAGCCATGGCCGCTGAGCCTGCGTGTCCGAAGCCTGTGCTCCGCAACAGGAGAGGCTACAACAGTGAGAGGCCCGCGTACAGCAAAAAAAAGAAAAGAAAAAGCTGAACCTGCAAGAGACAGGAGATAAAAGGAAACTGAATCCTTGAAGAAACGATTGAGCGGCTGATCAAACCAACCCTGAAGCCAACTTATATGTCAGTTTCCAGTTATGTGAGCCGATGAATCCTTTCCGTCATTTTAACCAACTTGTTAAAGACCTAATTTGCATGTTCATCCAAAATTATAAGATGTCAGGACAAACAGTAAGTATATTTACAAAAGAGTCTGTTGTTCCCTGAGGGGAAGTTGTACACAGACTCTAGAAAAAAAGGAATCAAGAATTAAATCTCCGGCTTTCCCGGTGGCGCAGTGGTTGAGAGTCCGCCTGCCGATGCAGGGGACGTGGGTTTGTGCCCCGGTCTGGGAAGAGCCCACATGCTGTGGAGGGCCTGGGCCCGTGAGTCATGGCCCCTGAGCCTGCGCGTCCGGAGCCTGTGCTCCGCGACGGGAGACGACACAGCAGTGAGAGGCCCGCATAACAAAAAAAAAAACAAAAAAAAACAATTAAATCTCTCCTCAAAGAAGAGGATAAAATTAATCTTAGAATCTCTCAGGGAAATAGTGGATATATAAAAAAAAAAACTCAGGGAAAGGAGTAGGAAGATGCTTGAATTGAATTGTAGGAAACTGGCTAATCTTGTAGTAAAGGTGATATTTCCAGGTGACCCAATGGAATGTCATATGGATTGTCCCAAAACTGCTCATGGAAGATATTATTCTAATTCTCTCAAGAAATTGAAGAGGATATCAAGAAGCCTATAACATCTGGTGCTACAAATAGGACCTGAGAAAACTATAAAAGCTACTCTACCTAGACACCACATAAAATAATAATACTGTTGAGGGGAATAGACTTTCTACCACCATCAGTAGACTCACCTAGAGGAGCCCCTGCACACCAGGTCCCCAGGCAGCAATCCTGAGACCAGTGTGGAGGCCAAGCACGTACTGCCCATAAGAACTCCATACCAGAGACTCTGCCAAGAAAGAAAAGTATTTTGTAATCTAAGGTCTAGCAGTATCAGTGGGCTAGAGAGAGAGAGGAGAAGTGGCTTAGAACAGAATACTACTTTTTTAAAAAAAACTATTGTTTGGTGTTACCTAGTTCTTCTCTATTATTTTTTTATGCACGGTCAGAAAATCTTGTATTATATTTGTGTAGTGAAATAATATTTTGAAATACATTACTATAGTTTTCAGCACTTCCTTGTATTTTTTTTTAAAAAATCCCCTATTCAACAAGAGCTTTCATTACCTCTGGGAGGGTTAAGATTATATAATTAAAAAAGAAAAAGAATCAGTAGTCAGAGTTTGGCTTTTGGCTTCCAAAAATTATGTTCCTAAAATCAATTTCAGTAAAGACAGTTTTGAAGTTAGTTTTCAATTTCAAGAGCCAGCAAGAGATTGAGATAAAGAAGGTTATTTGTTTTGTTTTTGTTTTTAATTTCATAATCTCTCCTTTAAATGTCAAGAAAAAGAGCCTAGAAAGCTGAGAAAGTATTTTTACTAAAAACCTTTAAATATGAAGGATACAGGAGATGATGGGAGGGCAGTTTTCAAGTCTAAAGAAAGGAAACAAAAAAGTAACAAAACTTTCCTTAGGTGTGGTGTCTTAGACTGCTTGGGTTACTATAACAAAATACCACAGACTGGGTGGCTAAACAACAGAAATTTACTTCTCATAGTTCTGAACTGGGAAGTCCAAGATCAAGGTGCCCGCTAATTGAGTCCTTGGTGAGGCCCTTTCTCCTGCCTTGCAGATGGTTGCCTTCTCTTTGTGTCCTCATGTGGAAGAGAGAACAAGGATATGGGTGTCTCTTTATAAATATGCTAATTTTATCACATCAGGGCTCCACTCTTATGTTAGTTACTTTTTTCCCCTGGGTTTTCTGTTTTTTGTTTTTTGAAGTATAGTTGATTTAGAATATCATGTTAGTTTCAGGTATACAGAATAGAGATTCAGTAATATATATTTATATTCCTTTTAAGATTCTTTTCCCTTATTATAAAATATTGTGTACAGTTCCCAGTGCTATACAGTAGGTCCTTGTTGGTTATCTATTTTCTATATAGTACTGTGTATATGTTAATCCCAACCTCCTAATATATCTCTTCCTGACCGCCCTTTCCCATTTGGTAACCATGAGTTTGTTTTCTATGTCTGTGAGTCTCTTTCTATTTTGTAAATAAGTTCATTTGTATCATTTTTTTAGATTGCACATATAAGTGATATCATATGATATTTGTCTTTCTCTGTCTTACTTCACTTAGTATGATCATCTCTAGGTCTACTCATGTTGCTGCAAATGACATTATTTCATTCTTTTTTATGGCTAATATTCATTGTGTGTGTGTATGCCACATCTTCTTTATCCATTCCTATGTTGGACATTTATGTTGCTTCCATGTCTTGGCTGTTGTAAATAGTGCTGCAGTGAACACTGGGGTGCATGTATCTTTTCGAATTAAGGTTTTCTCCAGATATATGCCCCAAAGTGGGCTTGTAGGGTCATATGGTAACTCTGTTTTTAGTTTTTTAGGGACCCTCCATACTGTTTTCCATAGTGGTTGTGCCAATTTACATTCCCACCAGTGGTGTAGGAGGGTTCCTTTTTCTCCATACCCTCTGCAGCATTTATTATTTGTAGACTTTTTGATGATGGCCATTCTGACAGGTGTGAGGTGATAACTCATTGTGGTTTTGATTTGCATTTCTCTAATAATTAGCAATATTAAGCACATTTTCATGTACCTTTTGCCCATCTGTATGTCTTCTTTGGAGAAGTGTCTGTTTAGATCTTCTGCCCATTTTTTTAATTGGGTTGTTTGTTTTATTTGATATTGAGCTGTATGAGCTATTTCTTTATTTTGGAGATTAATCCCTGTCAGTTGCATCATTTGCAAATATTTCCTCCCATTCTGAGGGTTGTCTTTTCATCTTCTTTATGGATTCCTTTGTTGTACAAAAGAATTTCAGTTTAATTAGGTCCCATTTGTTCTTATTTCCATTACTCTAGGAGACAGATCTGAAAACATATTGCTGTGATTTATGTCAAAGAGTGTCCTGCCTATGTTTTCCTCTAGGAGTTTTATAGTATCTGATCTTACACTTAGATCTTTATCCATCTTTATTTTTGTGCGTGGTGTTAGAGAATGTTCTAATTTCATTCTTTTACGTGTAGCTGTCTGTGGTGTATGACCCTTTTAATATATTGTTGGATTCAGTTTGCTAGTATTTTGTTTAGGATTTTTGCATCTATGTTCATTGGTGATATTGGCATGTAATTTTCTTTTTTTGTGGTGTCTTTGTCTGGACTTGGTATTGAGGTGATTGTGGCCTTGTAGAATGAGTTCGGAAGTGTTCCTTTGCAACTTTTGGTAATAGTTTCAGAAGCATAGGCGTTAATTAGTCTCTAAATGTTTAATATAATTCACCTGTGAAGCCATATATGATCCTGGACTTTTGCTTGTTGGGAGTTTTTAAATCACAGATTCAATTTCCATACTTGTAATTGGTTAGTTACTTTCTTATTCCAAACACAGCTGCCCTGGGGGATAGGGCTTCAGCATATGAATTTGGGGGTACATAATTCAGTCCAAAGCATGTAGAAAGGATCCTAAAGGTAGTAGATCAAGTAAGTGAATCATAGATGAGTTTCCAAACAGGGCCCTGCCCTGCCTCCTCCCCCTGTGGAGAGAAGGTGGGTTGGACAATAAACTAGATGGCAGAAAAGTCTCAAGTAGCTCAGTGCTATGGGCAGAGAGGAACTTTCACTTGTTTGGGGCCTGGAATTCTAAATGGGGGCAGCCTCTAAGAGTGTTCCATGCCAAAGTGGCATGGGTGCCATAAAGTGGAAAGCAATAGGGCATATTCAGACCAAGAAGACCTGTGATAACACCTTGTGTGCAGCCCCTTCTCCATCTGCAGAAATTTCCACATGCTCAATTTGGAGTTGCCACAGCCCTTAGTAGTGGGCTGTAAGGAGGAGTCCGCTAAGCCAGATATTGAATGGGAATCCCAGAAAAATCTCATCAGATCCGAAATACTAGCAAGAGCCGAAGTGGGCTCTAGTCAACTCTGGGAAGTTGGTCTACTTTCTCCAGACGTAGTGGCTGCTATACCATTTGTTGGCATTCTACTATTGCAATATACGATGGTAAGAAAACACAATATTTTTGTTGGCATAGTATTTTTATTCTGGAATATTTCTATTTCTATTTATTTATTTTTTTTACATCTTTATTGGAGTATAATTGCTTTACAATGGTGTGTTAGTTTCTGTTTTATAACAAAGTGAATCAATATACATATACATATGTTCCCATATCTTTTCCCTCTTGCATCTCCCTCCCTCCCACCCTCCCTATCCCACCCCTCCAGGCGGTCACAAAGCACCAAGCTGATCTCCCTGTGCTATGCGGCTGCTTCCCACTAGCTATCTATCTTATGTTTGGTAGTGTATATATGTCCATGCCTATCTCTCGCTTTGTCACAGCTTACCCTTCCCCCTCCCCATACTTCTATGAGAGAACAATTGCTTGTGGAACTTACCTTCCTACTGCAAACAACTAGAAAACTGGACAAAATAGATGAAACAGCTGTTTTTATACATTGAATAACTACTCTCTGAGAGAAGGAAACTAAACAAGATGAGCCCTGTGTTTACCCCAGCAATTTCTGGACTGCAGCACAGGGGGCGCAAACACAAATAGACCCTAGCAGTTGCAAAGAGTTGAGAAGACAGAGCTGATGAGGGAGGCTGAGGCAACTAAAATTTGCAAGGAAGATTACCAGAGAGGAGGGAGCTGTGCAGAGAATGAGCTCTAAAAGTCTGCGTTGAGGTTTTTGGTGGTCTTTGGTCCCTGGTGGGTAAGGGGAAATTCAACATGGCCAGACAAATAATAGCTGCTGAGAGAAGATAGTTACTAGGGAGCTGTAATTGAACTATCCGCAGAACTCATATGAACCTGGGAATCATTTGATGTAACATCAGTCAGAGTGGAGAAGTCTTGAACACACTTATCATTTCATTAGAGAAACCAGAAGGTTCAGGGTGAGCTGGGGGATTAGGGGCTACTATAGACGCATATGAAAAACTGAAAGGAAAGCCTTGAAAGGATCAAGCTGATCTGCAAGTAGCTTACCCTGCCAAAGCAATATCCAAAACTTTTTAAAGGAATACCACAAAATCCAGCACTAAATGACACAAAATCACAACGTCCAGCATGTAATTAAAAAATTACTGGTCATGTGAAGAAGCAAGGAAATATGTCTCATAACCAATAGATAAATCAGCTAATAGAAACAGTCTGCCAAATGACAAACATGGAATTAACAAACAGGCACTTTAAAACAGCTATTATAAATATGTTAAAAGATTCTAAGAAAAACAGAAACACAATGAGGAGAGAAATGGAAGATATAAAAAGAACCAAATAAAATTTCTATAGCTAAAAAATATTGGAATTGAAAATTTCATTGAATGATATTAACAGCATATTAAATATTAAAGAAAAAAATCCACAAACCTGAAGACATAGAAATAGAAATACTCACAAGCCTCTTAGACAGCCTCATCCACCAGAGGGCAGACAGCAGAAGCAAGAACAACTACAGTCCTGCAGCCTGTGGAACAAAATCCACATTCACAGAAAGATAGACAAGATGAAAAGGTAGAGGGCTATGTACTAGATGAAGGAACAGTATAAAACCCTGGAAAAACAACTAAATGAAGTGGAGAGATAGGCCACCTTCCAGAAAAAGAATTGAGAATAATGATAGTGAAGATGATCCAGGGCCTCGGAAAAAGAATGGAGGCAAAGATCGAGAAGATGCAAAAAACGTTTAACAAAGACCTAGAAGAATTAAAGAACAAACAGAGATGAACAATACAATACTTGAAATGAAAACTATACTAGAAGGAATCAATAACAGAATAACCAAGGCAGAAGAATGGATAAGTGACCTGAAAGACAGAATGGTGGAATTCACTGCTGTGGAACAGAATAAAGAAAAAAGAATGAAAAGAAATGAAGACAGCCTAAGAGACCTCTGGGACAACATTAAAGGCAACAACATTCACATTATAGGAGTCCCAAAAGAAGAGAGAAAGGACCTGAGAAAATATTTGAAGAGATTATAGTCGAAAACTTCTCTAACATGGGAAAGGAAATAGCCACCCAAGTCCAGGAAGCACAGAGAGTCCCATACAGGATAAACCCAAGGAGAAACACGCCAAGACACACAGTAATAAAATTGGCAAAAATTAAAGACAAAGAAAAATTATTGAAAGCAGCAAGGGAAAAACAACAAATAAGATACAAGGGAACTCCCATAAGGTTATAACAGCTGATTTCTCAACAGAAACTCTACAAGCCAGAATGGAGTGGCATGATATACTTAAAGTGATGAAAGTAAAGACCCTACAACCAGGATTACTCTACCTGGCAAGGATCTCATTCAGATTTGATGGAGAAATCAAAAGTTTTACAGACAAGCAAAAGCTAAGAGAATTCAGCACTACCAAACCAGCTCTACAACAAATGCTAAAGGAACTTTTCTAAGTGGGAAAAACAAGAGAAGAAAAGGACCTACAAAAACAAACCCAAAACAATTAAGAAAATGGTCATAGGGACATACATATTGAAAATTACCTTAAACGTGGATGGATTAAATGCTGGAACCAAAGGACACAGTCTCGCTGAATGGATACAAAAACAAGACCCACCTATATGTTGTCTACAAGAGACCCACTTCAGACCTAGGGACACATACAGACTGAAAGTGAAGGGATGGAAAAAGATATTCCATGAAAATGGAAATCAAAAGAAAGCTGGAGTAGCAATACTCATATCAGATAAAATAGAATTTAAAGAATGTTACAGGGCTTCCCTGGTGGTGCAGTGGTTGAGAGTCTGCCTGCCGATGCAGGGCACGTGGGTTCGTTCCCCAGTCCGGGAAGATCCCACATGTTGCGGAGCGGCTGGGCCTGTGAGCCATGGCCGCTGGGCCTGCATGTCCACAGCCTGTGCTCCGCAACAGGAGAGGCACAATAGTGAGAGGCCCGCATACTGAAAAAAAAAAAGAAAAAAAACCTGGATACATATGACAGTGAAAACACGACGATCCAAAACCTATGGGATGCAGCAAAAGCAGTTATAAGAGGGAAGTTTATAGCAATACAATCCTACCACAAAACAAGAAAAATCTCAAATAATCTAACCTTACACCTAAAGGAACTAGTGAAAGAAGAGCAAACAAAACCCAAAGTTAGCAGAAGGAAGGAAATCATAAAGATCAGAACAGAAATAAGTGAAATAGAAACAAAGAAAACAATAGCAAAGATCAATAAAACTAAAAGCTGGTTCTTTGAGAAGATAAACAAAATTGATTAACCATTAGCCAGACTCAACAAGAAAAAAAGGGAGAAGACTCAAATCAATAGTATTAGAAATAAAAAAGGAGAAGTTACAACAGACACCGCAGAACTACAAAGCATCCTAAGAGACTACTACAAGCAACTCTATGCCAATAAAATGGACAACCTGGAAGAAATGGACAAATTCTTAGAAAGGTATAACATCCAAGACTGAACCAGGAAGAAATAGAAAATATGAACAGACCAACCACAAGTAATGAAATTGAAACTGTGATTAAAAATCTTCCAACAAACAAAATGTCCAAGACCAGATGGCTTCACAGGTGAATTCTATCAAACATTTAGAGAAGAGCTAACACCCACCCTTCTCAAACTCTTCCAAAAAATTTCAGAGGAGGAACACTCCCAGACTCATTCTATTAGCCCACCATCACCCTGATACCAAAACCAGAGAAAGCTACTACAAAAAAAGAAAATTACAAACCAATATCACTGATGAATATAGATGCAAAAATCCTCAACAAAATACTAGCAAACAGAATCCAGCAACACATTAAAAGGATCATACACCATGATCAAGTGGGATTTATCACAGGGATGCAAGGATTCTTCAGTATATGCAAATCAATCAATGTGATATACCATATTAACAAACTGAAGAATAAACACCATATGATCATCTCAATAGATGCAGAAAAAGCTTTTGACAAGATTCAACATGCATTTATGATAAAAGCTCCACAGAAAGTGGGCATAGAGGGAACTTACCTCAACATAATAAAGGCCATATATGACAAACCCACAGCAAACATGATTCTCAATGGTGAAAAACTGAAAGCATTTCCTCTAAGATCAGAAACAAGACAAGGATGTCCACTCTCACCACTATTATTCAACATAGTTTTGGAAGTCCTAGCCACGGCAACCAGAGACGAAAAAGAAATAAAAGGAATACAAATTGGAAAAGAAGAAGTAGAACTGTCACTGTTTGCAGATGACATGATACTATACACAGAGAATCCTAAAGATGCCAACAGAAAACGACTAGAGCTAATCAATGAATTTGGTAAAGTTGCAGGATACAAAATTAATGCATAGAAATCTCTTGCATTCCTATACACTAATGATGAAAAATCTGAAAGAGAAATTAAGGAAACACTCCCATTTACCATTGCAACAAAAAGAATAAAATACCTAGGAATAAACCTACCTAGGGAGACAAAAGACCTTTATGCAGAAAACTGTAAGACACTGAGGAAAGAAATTAAAGATGATACCAACAGATGGAGAGATATACCATGTTCTTGGATTGGAAGAATCAATACTGTGAAAATGACTATACTACCCAAAGCAATCTACAGAATCAGTGCAATCCCTATCAAATTACCAATGGCATTTTTTACGGAACTAGAATAAAAAATCTTAAAATTTGTATGGAGACACGAAAGACCCCGAATAGCCAAAGCAGACATGAGGGAAAACAACGGAGCTGGAGGAATCAGACTCCCTGACTTCAGACTATACTACAAAGCTACAGTAATCAAGACAATATGGTACTGGCACAAAAACAGAAATATAGATCAATGGAACAAGATAGAAAGCCCAGAGATAAACCCATGCACCTATGGTCAACGAATCTATGACAAAGGAGGCAAGGATATACAATGGAGAAAAGACAGTCTCTTCAATAAGTGGTGCTGGAAAAAGCTGGACAACTACATGTAAAAGAATGAAATTAGAACACTCCCTAACACCATACACAAAAATAAACTCAAAATGGATTAGAGACCTAAATGTAAGACCGGATGCTATAAAACTCTTCTAGGAAAACATAGGAAGAACACTCTGACATAAATCACAGCAAGATCTTTTTTGATCCACCTCCTAGAGTAATGGAAATAAAAACAAAAATAAACAAATGGGACTGAATGAAACTTCAAAGCTTCTGCACAGCAAAGGAAACCATAAACAAGGTGAAAAGACAACCCTCAGAATGGGAGAAAATATTTGCAAACAAGTCAACAAAGGATTAATCTCCAAAATATGTAAACAGCTTATGCAGCTCAATATTAAAAAAGCAAACAACCCAATCCAAAAATGGGCAGACGACCTAAATAGACATTTCTCCAAAGAAGACATACAGATGGCCAAGAGGCACATGAAAAGCTGCTCAATATCACTAATTATTAGAGAAATGCAAATCAAAACTACCATGAGGTATCACCTCATAGCAGTTAGAATGGGTGTCATCAGATAATCTACAAAAAACAAATGCTGGAGAGGGTGTGGAGAAAAGGGAACCCTCTTGCACTGTTGGTGGGAATGTCAACTGATACTGCCACTATGGAGAACAGTATGGAGGTTCCTTAAAAAACTAAAAGTAGAATTACCATACGACCCAGCAATCCCACTACTGGGCATATACTGAGAGAAAAACATAATTCAAAAGGACACATGAAAAAAAAAAAAAGAATACATGCACCCCAATGTTCATTGCAGCACTATTTACAATAATCAGGTCATGTAGGCAACCTAAATGCCCATAGACAGACGAATGGATAAAGAAGATGTGGTACATATACACAATGGCATATTACTCAGCCATAAAAAGGAACAAAATTGGGTCATTTGTTGAGTCGTTGATGGATCTAGAGACTGTCATACAGGGTGAAAGTCAGAGAGAGAAAAACAAATATCATTTATTAACACATGTATGTGGAACCTAGAAAAATGATACAGATGAACCAGTTTTCAGGGCAGAAGTTGAGACACAGATGTAGAGAAGAAACGTATGGACACCAAGGGGGGAAAGCCATGGGGGGTTGGGGGGTGTAATGAATTGGGTGATTGGGAATGACATGTATACACTGATGTGTATAAAATTGATGACTAATAACCTGCTGTATAAAAAATAAAATTAAAAAATTAAAAAAATTATAAATTAATTTAAAATATAAATACTCAAAATGAAGCAGAGAGAAAGAGGGTGGCTAAGGGGGAAGAACAGGTCCTCGGTGACCTGAGGAACAATATAAAAGTTTAACATACAGCAGTTGGAGTTGCAGAAGGAAAGGAGGGGTAGGAGGACAGAAAAAAAAAAAAAAACAACTGAGGAGATAATGAGTAAAAAAATCCAAATTTGATGAAAGTATAAACCCACAGATCCAAGAATTTTATCCAAGAAACTCAAACCACTCCAAGGCAAACTGTAATCAAAGTGCTGCAAACCAGTATTAAAGAGAAAATCTTAAAAGTAGCCAGCACTGAGGGATAGGGAATAGAGTTGGTATCATTTATATCTTGATGTATTCCAGAGAGTAATTATACTCCTTTAAAATTATGCATTAAGCAATGGCGCATTTAGAAAGCATTCTTTTATACTGCCGCAATCCTCAGTTTGGAGTTAACACTTCACATTACCCTGACTAATTAAAAGTCAAAAATCCTTTTTCAATATCTGTAACAACTTACACAAAAGCAACCTTGCCACTTAACTATACCAGTGTTCAAGGGCTTTATTTTTCTTGTTATTAAAAATTGAATATTATGTTTTATGATTAATTAAACTTTCAGCATTTTATGAGTCTGATTTAATATTTTTATTATCCTTACATTTTATGTTAATTTATAGTAGGCTGACAAAATGTTTTGTACATATTTTATAAATTTATTTTGCGATTTGTAATTTTTAATAAATTTTGTATTTAGTTTTATTAACTATTTTGTTTTGACTTCTGAAAACACTTTTAAAATTAAAAAAATCAATACTGGTTTTTAGTTTTACATAAAATAAATACTGAAATATTTGTGTCATAATTTCACTCCCTTATTGGAATCACAGCTCAGGAGGAATCACTCTGTATTTCTCATTTTGAGGGAAAATATAATTAATTATATCAGGACAGTAAAAAGAAAAATCCCAAAGTGGGAATAGGCAAAAGATTGATTCTTTAAGGGTATATAGTTTGTTTTGACTTAATATTCCTGTTAATTAGGGTATCTTACAACTGTAAGAAAGTAAATGTTAACTTATAGAAAACTGATAGCAATTCAAATTATCTTTGTCCATAGCATTGCAAATGAATTTTTCCTATAGAAATGTAAATGGTTTCTGTCTAGTAGAAAACATTAAAACACAAGATTTTAAAATTTAACAATCTTAATTTGGTATTCTTTTTTAAAAATTATAATATTTCTTCCTGTCCAGCACATTTTTAAATCAATTTTTTAATTGAAGTATAGTTGATTTACAATGTTGTGTTGATCACAGCTGTACAGCAAAGTGATTCAGTTGTACACATATATATATATATGTATATTCTTTTTTATATTCTTTTCCATTATGGTTTATCATAGGATATTGAATATAGTTCTCTGTGCTATACAGTAGGACCTTGTTGTTTATCCGTTCTATATATAGTAGCTTACATCTGCTAACCCCAACCTCCCACTCCATCCCTCCCTCAACCCTTGGTAACCACCAGTCTGTTCTCTATTCTGTGATTCTGTCTCTTTTTCATAGATAGGTTCATTTGTGTCATATTTTAGATTCCACATATAAGTGATATCATGTGGTATTTGTCTTTCTCTTTCTGACTTACTTCACTTAGTATGATAATCTCTAGTTGCATCCGTGTTTCTGCAAATGGCATTATTTCATTCTTTTTATGGCTGAGTAGTATTACAATGTATAGATGCACCATATCTTCTTTATCCATTCATCTGTCCATGTCAGTGGACATTTATGTTGCTTCCATGTCTTGGCTATTGTGAATAGTGCTGCTATGAACATGGGAGTGCATGTATCTTTTTGAATTATAGTTTTGTTTGGATATATGCCCAGAAGTGGGATTGCTGGATCATATGATAATTCTAGTTTTAGTTTTCTGAGGAACCTCCATACTGTGTTCCTTAGTGGCTGTACCAATTTACATTCCCACCAACAGTGTAGGAGGGTTCCCTCTTCTCCACACCCTCTCCAGCATTTGTCATTTGTAGACTTTTTAATGATGGCCATTCTGACTGGTGTGAGGTGGTACCTGATTGTAATTTTGATTTGCATTTCTATAATAATTAGCACTGTTGAGAATCTTTTCATGTACCTGTTGGCCATCTATATGTCTTATTTGGAGAAATGTCTATTTAGGTCTTCTGCCTATTTTTCGATTGGGTTGTTTGTTTTTTTGTATTGAGTTATATGAGCTGTTTTTATATTTGGAAAATTAATCCCTTTTCAGTCTCATCATTTGCAAATATTTTCTCCCATTCTATAGCTTGTCTTTTCATTTTGTTTATGGTTTCCTTTGCTCTGAAAAAGCTTGTAAGTTTGATTGTTTTTATTTCTATTGCTTTGGGAGACTGCCCTAAGAAAACCTTGGTATGATTTATGTCAGAGAATGTTTGCCTATGATCTCTTCTAGGAGTTTTATGATGTCATGTCTTATGTTTAAGTCTTTAAGCCATTTTGAGTTTATTTTTGTGTACAGTGAGAGGGTGTGTTATAACTTCATTGACTTATATGTAGCTGTCCAATTTTCCCAACACCACTTGCTGAAGAGACCATCTTTTTCCCATTGTATATCCTTGCCTCCTTTGTCGAAGGTTAATTGACCGTAGGTGTGTGGGTTTATTTCTGGGCTCTCTGTTCTGTTCCATTGATCCATATCTGTTTTTGTGCCAGTATCATGCTGATGTGATTACTGTGGCTTTGTAGAATTGTCTGGAGTCTGAGAGCGTTATGCCTCCTGCTTTGTTCTTTTTCCTCAGGATTGCTTTGGCAATTCTGGGTCTTTTATGGTTCCATATGAATTTTAGGATTATTTGTTCTACTTCTGTGAAAAATATCATGGGTTATTTGATAGGGATCACATTAAATCTGTAGATCAGCGTTTTAAAATTAGCTTTATTATCCCTCTGGTTCCCTTAAATAATTAACTAAATCTTTGACACTTGCTGATTTTATATTTGTCAGAGTTGTGTTTTTAATTTTTTTTTGAAAATTTCATTTTGATGAGCATCAGATGCAAATGGTGAACAAGCTCAGTTTTAAACTAAAAATCTACATTTCTATACGTTTAATTCACAATGAATGAATTAAAAACTCACCTCAGTTGTGTCATAGGATTAGTCAACCTGCATGGGAATTTCTATTTTCAAGAGATCAGCCTTTTCCCACACTGTTCCTTAGGCTACTCTCCCAAGAATGTCTAAGCACTAGGCACAATCTTACTAGCTGACCCTCAAGATAAGTACACAGATCTTTTATGTGTCACTAACGTTCATTTTAGGAAAACAGATGGACATGAAAAATAAAAAAAAACATTGGGAAAACTACAAATTTAAGACCCTCCAAATTCTTTTAGTCATCATCCTTTGCAGAGTCCTTAATTTCCTTTTGACCCAGTGATAAGAAGTTCTATCAGATTGTTTACTTTTACATGAACTTTGAAGTTCACAGAGGTTGTCCCTCCTCTTCCTGAAAATAATCCTAAAGAAAGGGTATGTGGTCTTCATTCTATGGAAGTCCTTCTTCTTAGCCCATGTTCTATATATGTCATCAGAGTTGAACTGTGGGTGCCTGGTCTGCACCATACCCATATCTCCAGGTATCCTGCCATGGAAAGGTTGTAGTTGCTGTCTTGTGGTGGTGGTGGGTTTGCTCATACAACAGTCCAAAGATGAGGGCCAAAGTGGAGCCGTCTCAAGGGTGGGGTCTGGGAGAGCAGCTGCTTCTTTTTTAGTGTTGGATAATCAGCCCTGCATCATAATCCTGAAACAAGGGATTATAAATCTTGACTAGTATCTTCTAATTGCAGTGAGAAGAATACTAAGGAAATAAGCATAAATTAATATAAAGAACTATCCTGCCAGAGCAAATTAGGCATAAAGACCTGAGAGACATTGACTCTGTTAAACTATACAAAACTAGACCAATCAAATGATAAACAACTAAAAAGTGAGATTCTACCATCACTCAACATTGTCTTGAGTTAACGACTTGATTAAATTGGTGTGTTTCTTTCTAAGTAAATGACTTTGAATCCAGAACAAGTGACTAGTTGTTCAAACAGTAGAAAACCATTTGTATAGAACTTGCCTAGAAATGCTAACTCATTAGGCCAAATTCCATATATGTCTCTTTGAAGCTTGGGAAACACGAACAAGGGAAGCTGCTTCACATTTTTAGCTTTCCATAAACAAGGATGACAGAGAAAAGGATGAGCTGCTGATGTTTTTCCATTTCATCCTGTGAACATTTCATTCTGGAAATTATCACCAGGGCTAAGGTCTTCATGCTCACCATAACTGGATTGTTTTACAAGGAGTGCAGCTCAGCTGGTACTTACTTAGTTACTGTTGACACTGCCAGTACATGCTGCTCAGGGAGAGACATACTTCACACAGGGTCTGAGACAATCCCAAATATGTACTTGCTGTAACACTGACTTCCAGTCCCCAAATGCCTAATGCAAAGGGAAGTATTTTACATATACCTAACTTCAATTCACCCCCTTAAACTTAACATAATTGAATGAATAAAAGGAAACACATGGAATAATCCTCTGTTGCTTTTCAAACAGGATCCTGCCAATATTTAACGTTTCTACTGACAATATTTTGGTGTGATATTTGCTTCCTACTTTTTTTTCCGTAATCCATGAACTGTTCCTAATAGAGGCAGTTAACAATGTAATCTCCTTGCTCTGGGATTTATAGCTAAAGATATTTAAGTAGTTTTTCAATCACACCAAATCTAGTAAGACAAATATCATCTCCATGATCATCAAGAAAAGTTTTGTAGTAAACAAAAGATATAACCTTGTTCTGATCTTTGACAAAGACTGCATATATCTGCCCTGAAATATTAGTGTATTTCTGGCCAATAGACTTTAAGAAAGAGCAAATCCATACAATAGACAAAAGGAAATCATAAACTATTGAAGGAAAGTAGATGGTGGGTAGTGGGTGGGAGGAGACTACATTTTGACAGAAAAAAGCAAAAATAACTCTAGTGTTTCTCAATCTGAAAGTCAGTGTCATAGTTTATTTGAAGCCTCTAAAACTTACTAAATTAATGGATTGAGGACAACATCTTGTTTTAAAAATTCCAGTAATATTAGAAATAAGAAAATGCCCTTCAAAAACAGAAACCTGAAAATTTAAGACACATGAAGTAAAATACATCAGCCAAGCAAGGCAAATAATCTGATCTAGCACAAATGTGTGGATTGAAAAGGCCTGCCTCTAAAAATCTGGGGGTCCAGGGTCCTCTTCATTTTATATTATATCTCCTGCTTTCAGTCTGAACAGATGTAATTTGTTAAAAATTCTTGTGGGTTTCTTGTGTATCAATTGATAACCAACTCCATTAAACAAAAGACAAATCCACAAAACTCTTGAAGACAAACACTTGTATAGTTGGGATTCTTTTGAGACTGCTGTGGGAGAATTCTTTTAAGACTCTTAGGGCTTCTCTGGTGGTGCAGTGGTTAAGAATCCACCTGCCAATGCGGGGGACACGGGTTCAAGCCCTGATCCAGGAAGATCCCACATGCTGCGGAGCAGCTAAGCCCGTGCACCACAACTACTGAAGCCTGCGCGCCTAGAGCCCGTGCTCTGCAACAAGAGAAGCCACCGCAATGAGAAGCCCGTGCACCGCAACGAAGAGTAGCCCCTGCTCGCCGCAACTAGAGAGAGCCCGCACACAGCAATGAAGACCCAACACAGCCAAAAATAAATAAATAAAATTAATTTATTTAAAAAAATAAAAGAAGCTTAGAAGTCCTATTGTTTAACTGAAATGTTGTGGCCAGGTAGGTATTAAGATTCCTAAAGGACCTTTCCTCTCTTGAAATGTTTTATGAACAACTGTCTTAAATCCTTCTGAGGTATTAACAAAGATCTTACAGACTCATCTTGGATTTGATCTTTCCAGAGCCATTTTTTAGAATTTAGTAATTGTTTTACAGAATGTGGGTATGAAAAATGGTTCTATTTCAAACACGGCAAGTTTGAGCTCTTTTATATTTAATGGTCTATTCTTTAGCTCGTTTCTCTCTCCTCACATTTCGTCTTAGACGATGAGAAAAAAAATCAGGTGGCATTTTGAATATTATTCCTAGAAATCTCCTTAGCTACATCATTGAGTTTATTAGGTACATTTTCTCCTTGCCACATTATTCTAGATGACTGTGTTGGCAAGCTCTCTGCCGTCACCTAACAAAGGTTCCTTTTCTTTCAGCTTCCAATAATATTTTCCTCTCTTTCTTTAAGGCTTTGCTGACAGCTTCCTCAAGGCCTTGTAGGTCTTCCACAACCCTTCTACTTAAGACCCCTTTGGTTTCATTAACAGTCTCCTCAATACCATTTCAACTTCTCCCCGCAGTCCAGTTCCAAAGCCAATGCCACATGTAGTAGATTTCATTATGACAACATCCCTTTTTTAGGTACCAAAATTAATAGTAGTTACCTATTGATATACAAGCTATCCCCCAAACTTAGTGGCGTAAAGCAACAACCATCATTTGTTTTGTTCATAAATCTGTAATTTGGGCAGGATTTAGCAGGGACAACTTGTCTCAGCTCTTCATGGCATCATCTGGGGTGACTTTCCTGGCAACTGGAGAATCCACATTCATGACAGCTCATTCACATATTTGGCAATTTGGTGCTATCCATTGGCTGGGAGTTCAGCCAAAGCCAAAAGCCAGAAGCTTCTGTTTTTCTCCACATAGACCTCTTCTTCCAAGGTGTTTTGGCCTTCCTTACAGAATAGTGGCTGGGTTCCAAAACCAAGCATCCCCAAAGAACCAGAATGACATGCATAACATTTTTATGTTCTAGCCTTAAAAGTAGCGATCATCGTTTCTATTAGACTCTATTTTTTGAAGCAGTCATAAAGTTTCAACCAATTGCAAGGGGAAAGGATATAGACTACAGCTCTTGATGGGGAAGTGGCAAGGTTTTAGAAGAGTATGGGGGTGGGACAGGAGATATTGCTGGACCCATCTTTAGAAAATATAATCTGCTACCTTAAGTTTTAAAAATTTGCATAAAAAGTTAATATTTGGGGGGCCTATTTCTTATCACTGATGCCAAAACTATGAAGAAGAATTAAACACTTTATAATATAGCTCTTGTTCCTTTACAAGTAAATAAAATCTGTCTAGATGGATTATAGATCTAACCCAGTTTCGGAATCTTTTTATGCCCATCTAAAATGGACATATCCTCATAAAATATAACTATCCTAAAAATCAAGTAATACTGCATGTTTCAATCAAAATAACTTATTGTTTTTTAGTATCAAGAAAAAAATGGTCTATATTTACAATCCAGTTAAGTTCCATTTAACAAGTATATTTTGAACATTAGATGCCAAGTACTGTGCTAGGTATACTACGGTAAATAAGATATGTTCCTCTCTTTGTGTAGTTTGAAAGGCATACACTAGTTAATTATACCATAGTAAGATAAGTGTAAAAATATTAAAGGTATGTACTGTATCCACATGAAAATTAATGAAGTTGGACCTCTACATCACATTATATATAAAAATTAAAACTCAAGATCCATAAAGATCTAAATGTGAGAGCTTAAACTATAAAACTCTTGGAAGACAATGTAAGAGTAAATCTTCGTGACCTCGAGTTAGACAATGGTTTCTTGGATGTGACACCAAAAACACAAGCAATGAAAGAAAAAATAGATTGATTGGACTTCATTCAAATTAAAAACTTTTATGCTTCAAGGACACCATCAAGAAAGTGAGAAGACAGCACACAGAATAGGAGGAAAGGTTTTCAAATCATACATATGATAAGGGACTCATATCTAGAATAAAGGAGAAATAACTCAATTTTTTTAATTGGACAAAGGATCCAAATAGACATTTCTCCAAAGAAGATATACAAATGGCTAATAAGCACATGAAAAGAGATTCAATATCATTCAGGGAAATGTCCATCAAAACCACAATGAGATATGACCACTCACCCATTAGGAGGCTAGAATTAAAAAAAAAAAAGCAACAGAGAATTTTGTCAAGGATGTGGAGAAATTGTAACCCTCATACACTGCTCATAGAAATGTAAAATGGTTCACAAGGTAACTCTATTCAACCTTTGTTAACTCTGTCTAACCAGCCACTATGGAAAACAGTCTGGCAGTTCTTCAAAAGGTTAAACATAAAATCCACTTCTAGATACTACCCAAAAGAAATAAAAATATATGTCCGTACAAAAACTTGCACATGAAAGTTCTTAACAGCATTATTAATAATAGACAAAAAGTGAAAACAGTCCAGATGTCCATCAAATAATGATGGATAAACAAAATGTGGTATATCCATACAATGGAATATTATTCAACAATAAAAAGAAATGATGAATTGATACATGATACACATGGATGAACTTTGAAAACATTACACTAAATGAAAGAAGCCAGTCACACAAGTTTACATATTGTATTATTCTGTTTATCTGAAATGTCCAGAATAGGCAAATCTATAGAGACAGAAAGTAGATTAGTAGTTGTAGAGGATGGGAGTGGGTTGGGGAGAAATGGAGAGTGACTGCTAAGTGGTACTGGATATTTGGGGAGGTAATGAAAATGTTCTAAAGTTAATTGTGATGATGATTGCACAACTCTGAATCTACTAAAAACCATGGAATTGTACACATTAAATAGGTAAACTGTATGGTATGTGAATTATATTTTAATAAAGCTGATACACACACACATAAAAGTATGTACTATGTAAAGTAGAGTCAAAGGCAAAGTAGTGATCTCAACTTGGTGGATCCCAGAGGGCTTCTTGGAGGAAGATATGCTTAAAGTGGGTGGCACTGGAGAAAAAGGAAAGGACTTCCAAGCAGAGAGAATAGAACATGCAATTACAGGGAAGGATGGAGCAGCATGGTTGAGTGTAGCTGAAGCACGGCCGCATGCTGAGGGCTTGCAAGGAATGAGGCTTGGAGATGTAAAAAGGGATGCATTTGGACTTTAACTCCAAAACAATGGAGAGTCATTGGAAGGCTTTGAGCAAATGGACAAAGGCAATAGGATCATATTTGCATTCAGAGTAATAACTCAAACAATATGGAGGAATATGGACTGTAGATGAATTACTATAAGCAGAATGGCCTACGTGGTATATAGTGCCATAACTCAGGCAAGAAGTAGGAGGGTCTGAAGTAAGATATTAGCAGTGGAAATGATTAGATATGAAGGAGTTAGACTCTCAGGACTTGTAAAGAAGCAAGGTACCTAGCAAAAAAAGACAGTATTTGCTAAGCAAAATCAGAACTTGGTGGAGCTTTTACTTGCTATTTCAATGAGGGAAAAATGTAAAAAGTAATCTGAAATGGCTAATGCTTCAAATGACATAATCTTTGCCTGTAATGTTTCCTTGAAGGGAAAGAAATGATACATGGCACAGCCTAGAAATGTATTTTTATATGCTTGGAATCTGCAAAGGTGGGCTCAAATATATAAAATTGTTCACACATGCTCCTCAAGAAGAAGTCAAATATATATTTTAATAACTGCATAACCACTAAACCAGAGGCTTATTTTAGATATTGGGAAGTTCTTTTTAGAGTTATTTTTGCAAATTAGTGTCATCATTAATTAGAAGTCCCATATGTTTGAGAATAACTGTGAAGTTTTGTACCAGCAACCATAAAAATTGGTGGACTGGGCAGAAGCACCTGCCGATATGGGATGTTTCTCTAGCATTGTGCCAGAGGACTTTGGGGAGGTCTAAATGTTCCTTGTTTGAAGAAGAAACCAGGAAGTTGGCAGTGAACATCACTTCTCAAAAGGGCCTCTTTTTTTTCTCGCCTGTAATGAGATGTCAAGGTCATGAAAGACTGATGTCCACACTTCCTGATTATCAGTCTCTAAGATATAGAAGTCATGGTTAGGTAAGTATTACTCCCTTAGCAAACTTTATCACCCAGAGCTGTAAATTCTTCCCTCTAGAGAGAAGATGCTGACTGCTCCATTGTAGTGACTTAAACATTTGTTGTTGAAATTATTTGCAATTTCTACCAGTTGAATATTTATTCAACTTTAGATTGTATGTCTTTCAGAATTATATCAGCTTGAAGATCATTTGACAGTTACATATCAATTAAGTAAACACTCTGGATATAGTACAGAGTATTTGTACTATATTATTTGCAGTATTTCTATGTTGATAATAAATTGGCTTAATTTGTTAGTTTTTCTCAACTTTTTAAAACCCACACCTCACCAGTTGAGATTCTGAAAGGCTGTGTTTTAAAGGCTTGTATTTCAAAGGAATATTTCTTCAAATACAAAATTATAAAACTGAATAAAAACATACCCGTGCATATGTGCATAAATACACACACATATGCACACACACACACACACACACACACAAACATGTATTCTCATAATTGCCTTTGCCCAACTGAGAATCTCTGTGCTTAGAGGATTTTTAAAAGTTCAACTCAGTGGTTCATTAATTCATTTTTTTAAATGAGAAAAAGAAAAGAAACAGGAGGATTATGCTAAGAATGTTGTTGTCAAGCGCGTTCTTAGAAAAAACAATAAATGGTTGCAAATAGCCACAACTAAGGATTCCAGTTTTCTGAAACCCCAAAGCCTTTGAATAGATGATACAGAGTAAAGCACCTCAGCATTGGCAATTATCCAAATCATTTACTGTGGTGCCAATTAAGTGTATTATAAATAACAGAAAAGATAAACTTCTGACAAATGTACCTAATGTTGAGCTTTTCCTGAATTAAATAAAGCTTAAGCAGGACAAATCACACAATTTTGATTGTGGTTCATTTAACATAAAATTGGGATGATGTCAACTGTATTTTTACTCATATTTGACTCAGATAATCAATACAGTGTATCATCTTGATATTTAATACAGTGCTGTGTATTTTTGCTTTCTCTTCTACTGTTGTTATTACTACTTCTTGCTAATAGCTAGTATTTACTGAGCTCTTATCATATGCTAGACAGTATCCTAAATGTCCTTACGTTATTACACCTTATTAATCTCTCCCAATAAACCAAAGAGGAAGGGGTTATTGTTATTTCCAGGAGATCGAGTAAGAAAGTGGCAGAGCTAAGCCTGGAACTGAGGTCTCTCGGCCTCTGGATTGGGCCTCTTGATGCTTACATTCATCTACTCCCTTCAGTTATATATATTTTCAACAATATTTTCTTGTAAAAAGAAAAGTGAACATAGATGTCTTTGTTTTTTAGCAAACTCAGTACAGACTCAAACATGTAGGCCAGATCACATGAAGAACTAATTTGTTTTACATAACCTGAAGTCTCAAACTCAGTGTTCAGGCTAGAACGACATTGAAAGGAACATTTGTTGACAAAATGTTATATTTTAATCCAGTTATGATATTTAAATCCATAACCAGATATGCTAATGCACAGATTTGAAAAAGAAAACAATGTTCTCAGAGCAGAAAAGTGAGGTTCAAGAAATCCCTCGGTGGGACTTCCCTGGTGGTCCAGTGGTAAAGAATCCACCTTACAATGCAGGAGACATGGGTTCGATCCATGGTTGGGGAGCTAAGATCCCACATGCCGCGGGGCAACTAAGCCTGTGTGCCACAACTTCTGAGCTCGCACACCTCAGCTAGAGCCCACATGCCCTGGAGCCTGCGCACCACAACTAGAGAGAGAAAACCCACATGCCACAACTAGAGAGAAGCCCGCGCACTGCAACGAAAGATCCCACATGCCTCGACGAAGATCCCACGTGCTGCAACTAAGACCCAATGCAGCCAAAAATAAATAAATAAATTTTTAAAAAAAGAAAAAAAAGAAATCCCTTGGCGAGGAAGTAATTTCTAGGTCTTGAAGGGCAAGAGGTAAGAAAAGAAAAGAGCAGAAAGGAAATGCTGAAGTTGAGAACACACTATAAAAGAAACACATATTACTCTACGGTACCTGTGGTTACGGTTTTTCAGTCATAGAAGTATTTCCTCACCAAACAATTTAAGTTCAGGCTATTACTGATTGCCCCAGCTGCCTCCTGTGCTTCCTTTATTCTTGTTATTAATTGGAAAGTATAGAGTACTTTGAAGAATTTGGTTTGCTGCCAACTTTGCTATAATTCAGCGAATCCATAAACCAAGACATGTTGTAAATGAACGGTTATCAGTTTCACTGATGGTCCACGTTGAGTTCCAGGTATTACTTATAAAGCCAAGCATTCTGTCACTTGGATTTCTAAAAAATGATAATTTATCTAGAATAGACACAATCTAAAATCTTTGGAAGGTAAGCCTGTTTTTGGGAAACTGTCCCCCAAATCAGGAGTGATAAGTACAGCTGTGTTCTATACTCACCTAATTTCTGATCATGGATGAAGTTTCCTTCACTGCTACTGTGCCTTTTTACAAATAAGTTCTGTCAAATGTGGATCTGGAGTCTAAAGAAGTAGAACATCTCACAAGAGGTGGGCTGTTTCACTCACTTCCCTTTCCATCATGAGCATTACAGGCAGAATGGACCAAGCAAAGACTCTTCTAGGAAATTAATATCTTCTCTAAAAAATGGTTTAGGATTATACCTGACAGAATTGGTGGTGTAATTTGTATTCTGCTTTTGGCTTCTTGTACTGCAGTTGAAAGATAATGACAACAACAATAATAAATTGTACCAAAATAAAAATTCTCTTTTGTGAATCTTGAGAAACTTGATCCAAATGCCAGCAAAATTAACATTTTAGCCAATAGTAAAATAAGAGCACAAAAAATTAACTTTGTAATTAGTGCTTTGTACTCAACAGTTGTTCATTAGCTGTGTATTAGATGAATCTAATTGTGATGATATTTCAGAGTGAAAAAATAATAAAAATATGAATGCTTAACATTTGTCATTAAAATGCTTGTCTGTTCCTAAGAGTAAGAGGGAACGAATTTGTACCTACATTGTGCTCCTGCTAAATATTCAGCCGCTGTTGATTTGAATTAGTTGATTTGCAGGACGGTGTTTTGGCAGAGAGCAAGAGTGCTTGCCAGCACTGGAGAACAGGGGATGGGAAGGACAGCAAAGTGTTTATCTCAAGTGCTTTTCACCCGTGGCCAAGCCCCAAGGAGATGGTAGTAAAAGCATAAAGGAACAAAGTTGTGTTCACAAGGGGGAGAAGGCTGGATTTTAAGAAGTGCTGCTTTTCTGCCAATGTAGTAAGTGGTAATAACGGCACGAGAAGCTCTCCACTTCCAAACACCATGATAGCATCACAACTTTGGCCTATTGAGGACCCCAGTGGAAGAGCAGGGAAGCAAGAGAAGAGGAAATTAGCTGGAATTGATTGATAAGGACTATTGTGAAGATATATGAATAACTCTTCAGACTCTCAGTATAAATGAATGAGATTTGGAAGAGGATATGCCTCAGCAGGTGATGGAAAAAAGACTTTTTAAAATGTCTATCACCATTAATGCAATCCTATTTGTCCTCACAGTCTGATGAGGCCCGGGTAAGCACATTACATTTTTTCTTCAAATGCTTATATGAATAAGTTTATTTTACATATCTCAATAGGTTAAAAATGGTATGAATACTTTCTAACCAAACACAGAACATTCACAGCTGAGATTTATCTGATGAGCCTGTGATTCAATCAAGAGCAACCTCTGCCCAGGCACAGGAGTGTGATAGATGTTACAGAATCAACTCATCACGTAATACCTACTTTGCAAGACCTCAGGGGTTTTTAATCTTGGGACTGGAAAAATAATAAAAGGAGTTATATGACATATACCAAAATAAAACCATGAATCATCTGTGGATGGGTTTACTAAACAATTTATTCAAGAACACAACATATTACAATGTGTTCAACATAGGTGTAATTGTTTTAAATCACTAATCCCTTCCCAAAAGCAATGGTAAACTCCTCCAAACACCAATTACTGGAACAAACTCCACACTAGAGCTCATCTCCTCTTTCTGAAGCATCTCCAGAGCTAGTTCTTTCCTTTTTGAGTCTCATTCTGTTTCTTGACTGGTTGACTCTAGAAGGACTCAGACTATCTTTGCGTTTTCTCATTGTACACTCAACACAGTACATAGACTTATTAGCTGCTATCATTAACAGTAAAATAGCTCCTAGCTCATGCTGCGATTGCTGCCACATAAGACTCTTGAACATTGTACATTTCTATGAGTCCTTTGGTGGGTTCCCTTCCTATGTGCTCTGCTTACATTTGTTCTCAATTTTTAAAAATATATTGTATTGAAGTATAGTTGATTTACAATGTTGTGTTAATTACTTCTGTACAGCAAAGTGATTCAGTTTCATATACATATTCTTTTTTATATTCTTTTCCATTATGGTTTATCATAGGATATTTTTTTGGAAATTTTTTTTTATCATAGGATATTGAATATACTTTCCTGTGCTATAGAGTAGGACCCTGTTGTTTATCCGTTCTATATATAAACGCTTACATCTGCTAACCGCAACCTCCCACTCCATCCCTCCCTCAGCCCTTGACAACCACCAGTCTGTTCTCTATGTCTGTGATTCTGTCTCTGTTTCATAGATAGGTTCATTTGTGTCATATTTTAGATTCCACATATAAGTGATATCATGTGGTATTTGTCTATCTCTTTCTGACTTACTTCACTCAGTATGATAATCTCTAGTTGCATCCATGTTTCTGCAAATGGCATTATTTCATTCTTTTTATGGCTGAGTAGTATTACATTGTATAGATGCACCATATCTTCTTTATCCATTCATCTGTCGATGGACATTTAGGTTGTTTCCATGTCTTGGTTATTGTGAATAGTGCTGCTACGAACATAGGGGTGCATGCATCTTTTTGAATTATAGTTTTGTCTGGATATATGCCCAGAAGTGGGATTGCTGGATCATATGGTAATTCTAGTTTTAGTTTTCTGAGGAACCTCCATACTGTGTTCCTTAGTGGCTGTAAAAATTTGCATTCCCATCAACAGTGTAGGAGGGTTCCCTTTTCTCCACACTCTCTCTAGAATTTGTTATTTGTAGATTTTTTTAATGATGGCCATTCTGACTGGTGTGAGGTGGTACCTCATTGTAATTTTGATTTGCATTTCTGTAGTAATTAGCGATGTTGAGCATCTTTTCTTGTGCCTGTTGGCCATCTTTATGTCTTCTTTGGAGAAATGTCTATTTAGGTCTTCTGCCCATTTTTCTTTTTTTTTTTTAATTTATTTTTGGCTGCATTGGGTCTTTCTTGCTGCACGCAGGCTTTCTCTAGTTGCAGTGAGTGGGGGCTACTCTTTGTCGCGGTGTGCAGGCTTCTCATTGTGGTGGCTTCTGTCGTTGCAGAGCACGGGCTCTAGGTGCTCAGGCTTCAGTAGTTGTGGCGCGCATGCTTAGTTGCTCCGTGGCATGTAGGATCTCCCCAAACCAGGGCTCAAACCCGTGTCCCCTGCGTTGGCTGGTGGATTCTTAACCACTGTGCCACCAGGGAAGCCCCTGCCCATTTTTCAATTGAGTTGTTTATTTTGGGAGGTTGAGTTGTATGAGATGTTTTTATATTTTGGAAATTAAGCCCTTGTCAGTCTCATCATTTGCAAATATTTTCTCCCATTCTCTAAGTTGTCTTTTTGTTTATGGTTTCCTTTGCTGTACAAAAGCTTTTGATTAGGCCCCATTTGTTTATTTTTGTTTTTATTTCTATTGCTTTGGGAGACTGAAATGAGAAAACATTTGTATGATTTATGTCAGAGAATGTTTTGCCTGTGATCTCTTCTAGGAGTTTTATGATGTCATGTCTTATATTTAAGTCTTTAAGCCATTTTGAGTTTATTTCTGTGTATGGTACGAGAGTGTGTTCTAACTTCACTGATATACATGTGGCTGTCCAACTTTCCGAACACCACTTGCTGAAGAGACTGTCTTTTTCCCATTGTATATTCTTGCCTCCTTTGTCAAAGGTTAATTGACCGTAGGTGTGTGGGTTTATTTCTGGGCTCTCTGTTCTGTTCCATTGATCCATATGTCTGTTTTTGTGCCAATACCATGCTGATGTGATTACTGTAGCTTTGTGGTATTGTCTAGAGTCTGGGAGGGTTATGCCTCCTATTTGTTCATTTTCCTCAGGATTGCTTTGGCAATTCTGGGTCTTTTATGGTTCCATATGAATTTTAGGATTATTTGTTCTACTTCTGTGAAAAATGTCATGGGTAATTTGATTGGGATTGCATTAAATCTGTAGATTGCTTTGGGTAGTATGGCCATTTTAACAACATTAATTCTTCCAATCCAAGAACATGGGATATCTTTCCATTTCTTTGAATCATCTTCAGTTTCCTTTTTAATGTTTTATAGTTCTCAGCATTAAGTCTTTCACCTCCTTGGTCAGGTTTATTCCTAAGTATTTTATTTTTTTGGGTGCAACTTAAAAAGGGATTATTTTTGTTCATTCCCTTTCTGATATTTTGTTGTTAGTGTAAAGGAATGCAACAGATTTCTGTATGTTAATCTGATTCCTGCTACTTTGCCGAATCCGTTTATCAGTTCTAGTAGTTTGTGTGTGGAGTCTTTAGAGTTTTCTATATAGAGTATCATGTCTTCTGCATATAATGACAATTTTACCTGTTCCCTTCCAATTTGGATACCTTTTATTTCTTTTTCTTGCCTGATTGCTATGGCTAGGACTTCCAATACTATGTTGAATAGACGTGGTGAGAGTGGGCAGCCTTGTCGTGTTCCAGATTTTAGCAGGAAGGCTTTTAGATTTTCACCGTTGAGTATTATATTGGCTGTGTGTTTGTCATAAATAGTTTTTATTATGTTGAGATATGTTCCCTCTATACCCACTTTGGTAAGTTATCATGAATGGATATTGAATTTTATCAAATGCCTTTTCTTATCTATTGAGATGATCATGTGGTGGTTGTCTTTTCTTTTGTTGATGTGGTGCATCACATTAATTTGTGTATGTTGAACCATCCTTGTGATCCTGGGATGAATCCAACTTGGTCATGGTGTATGATCTTTTTTATGTGTTGTTGGATTTGGTTTGCCAATATTTTGTTGAGAATTTCTGCATCTATATTCATCAAAGATACTAGCCTGTAATTTTCTTTTTTGGTAGTATCTTTCTCTGGTTTTCCTATACATTTGTTCTTAATTTTTAACTCTGGGCTGTAATGAAAAGTTTCCTGAAGGGGGCCTCTAAGATGACATCTCCTTGAAGATAAAAATTTCTTTTCCTGCTTACCAAATTTCTCCCTTTGAAGTAACTGGCAGACAGGTAGTAAGACCTACTAATCTAAATCCTTGCTACTAAAAGTACAGTTCATGGACTAGAAGCATCAATTTCACCTGAGTGCTTCTAGAAATGCAGAAATTTGGACCCCAGAAAGTAGGACCCAGACCTACTCAATCAGAATCTTCATTTCCACAAAATCTCAGGTGATTTGATTTCTATGCATATTAAAGTTTGAGAAGCATTACTCTAAGTGGTATTCCATTAGAAAATTTTTTTGTTCCAAAGAACAACATTTCTTTGTTGAAAATTGAAACTCAGTAATGTCCACCTTTCATGTAACAGGAGAGTCAGGGTCCTTTGCCAGTCCCTAGTTCTACTGCTTGAAAGACCACAATGAAGACAAATGGTTCAGATCTGGATCTAGAAGTTCAGGTTCTCTCTTCCACATAATGCCTAATTTGCCATACGTCATCTACATGTTACCCTGTTTCTACCCATCATCATTACCACCACCACCACCACAAATCTTATTGAGCTGTGCCAAGTGCATTTATATCATACTAACAACTCTATGAAAGAGGTACTATTATTACCATCCCAGTTCTACATAGCAGACATCTGAACCCAGCTTGAGCCTTAACCACTAGAAACATGTACAACCTTGTCAAGTCAATGACTGCATGAATCTCATATATACTAGCCCTCTTTAAATATTTTGTTACCCTTTCTAGTGATCTAGTACGTTGCTTTCTGAGAAAGTACCTGTAGAAATAGAGTGATACTTAACCACTTTTATTTAACAAAAACACTACTATTACTAGCTATAAGCGTAATTACACTGGAAAAAATAGGTATTCTATTAAAACGTGCATGTATTTATGAACAAAAAGTAGCATTTACATTTCTGTATTTCATGAAGCCAAACATATGACATTTAATAATATTTTTAATAAATTATTTATTTATTTTTGGCTGCGTTGGGTCTTGGTTGCTGGGCGCGGGCTTTCTCTAGTTGCGGCGAGTGGGGGCTACTCTTTGTTGTGGTGCGCGGGCTTCTCATTGTGGTGGCTTCTCTTGTTGTGGAGCACGAGATCTAGGTGTGCAGGCTTCAGTAGTTGTGACATGTGGGCTCAGTAGTTGTGTCTTGCGGGCTCTATAGAGCACAGGCTCAGTAGTTGTGGCGCATGGGCTTAGTTGCTCTGTGGCATGTGGGATCTTCTTGTACCAGGGATTGAACCCATGTCCCCTGCATTGGCAGGTGGATTCTTAACCACTGCACCACCAGGAAAGTCCCAATATTTTTAAAAGCATAAAATTATGAAGTATATTTTGTAAAGTGTGTTACACTGTCAAGTTGCTCTCTTAGGAAAATTAAGAGATTTATGCATATTAGAATCAAGAACCAAAAATAATTTAGTATAAAACGTGAATCTCTGTTTTAAAATATTATATTGTTGCATATCATTTGAATGTTCAAATTGAGTATACTTGTCATTCAATACTACTTTTATTAATTCCATAAAAGTGTATTTATGACATCAAGGCTGATTCAAGGGACATTTTTGTACATCTAGATCAATAGGGGCATCAAAAGTATAGAATGTAGGTTCTATAAAACCACAAGAACATAGAAATATTTACAAAATGCATGTTTTATCTATAGTTGTGTGATCTCCTCTTAAGTAGTATATATAAGGTAACTTCTCAAGTTTCCTTCAGTTTTTTTCTTCTAAGCCTAGAGGTTAATCAGTTTATTTAAGATATTTTGTCATCACTTCAAATATTTTTATTTCTAAAATAAAGCAACATTCTTTGCTCAGTTCCACTTCTAAGTCATTCTGAAGTCTGCTCTTCAAATTGCTTTCCTATTCATTCCAACTTCATGTTACCTACATTTAATATGCTTTTCTATCCATTAAAGAATGCTTTAGATTTTTTAAAAAATGGACAAAAAGAGACAATATAATTCCTAAATGTATTGATCCTTTCAAAGGTCTAAACAATGTACTTTATTAACTTTCCTTAAAACATGCTCTTAACTCATTCTTTATATTTCCATTTTCCCAAACTCAGAACCTTAAAAAGTGTGGGTATCCAGCAACCTTTTGAGTGAACAGAGTGAACATGTAAACTAATTAATCGTTGTACACAAAAGATTTAGCCTCCGTTGTGATATCCTACTGGAGGAAATGGCCCCTGGCATTTGTTTGACATGTTTCTTTGAGTACATTTCTGATTTGTTGCTGGGCACACCAACATTCTGTACACAAGCCATTACTTATTCATTAGGAGAAACAGAGCATCAGTTGTGAAAATGAAAACAAAAAAAGGTGAAGGGCCTCACCTAACAGTAATAAATGGAAATAAAAAAATGTATAGGAGAGAGCTATTAATTAGGTAAGACATCTTACTTAACTTTGTACATTTAGAATGCAGCTAGAGCGTTAACTAAATGCTTTCAATATTCATAAATGATTCTAATAGCCATACATAACCTACTACAACTTAGATCCTTAATTTAATTATAAGATAGAATGCTTTGTCTTCCGACTTCCTAAGTGCTATCAATTCTTCCTTTCCAGGAAAAGGTAAGAAAAACAAAAACAAGAAACTGTGCTTCAGTTCTGCTTTATTCTCCCAGCTAGCACTACACTCCCATTTGGACAGGTCAGGAGAATGGACAGTACACCATTTCTTCAGGAATCCCTGAAACATACTTTTTTTTTTTACATTATTTTACACGCACTTTACTGCATTCTTATTTTCCTCTACAACAAGTTAAATGTTGTAAACCTAAAACTGTTCTAAAAGTAATGTCTTTAAAAATAATTTAAAAAAAAAAGAGGTGAGACATCCAGCTGAGCTTAATTGTCTTAATTGGTGTAAGACAATTTTTTTTTTTTTTTTTTTGTGGTACGTGGGCCTCTCACTGTTGTGGCCTCTCCCATTGTGGAGCACAGCCTCCGGACGCACAGGCTCAGCGGTCATGGCTCACGGGGCCAGCTGCTCTGCGGCATGTGGGATCTTCCCGGACCAGGGCACGAACCTGTGTCCCCTGCATTGGCAGGCGGACTCTCAACCACTGCACCACCAGGGAAGCCCTAAGACAATTAGTTTAAATGTTACAGAAATTAAACCTAATGTTCTTAGAGGAACAGTACTTACTTCAAGTCTGAGAAGCTGCCCATTTTTGTCAATGGTACATCATTCACAGTGGCTCCCAACTTCCATATCACCATTTCAAGTTTCGTTTTCCTTCTATGCCTTCTTCATTCAGGCTCTTAAGCACAATAGGTACAAGCTATACACAGCTTGGGCTCTTAAAAACATGCCTTTGCCAATCATATAGTAATTCAAACTAAATTTATAACCTTTGCTAATATTCTTGATAACTTAAACCCTATCCTTTCCACTTCCCATTCTTCAAGACTTTACTCAAACCAAATCTTCTTGGTGAAGACTTACTTCTCCAACCACCCCAGGCTACACTTTTGCAGATTCTTTTTATGATCTTCATATTTTTTCATTTGATACTTACCGTTAAGAAAAAAAAAATGTCCTGTCCTTCCATCTAGACCCGCTCTCATTCATTTCAGCAGCTAGCATGGTGGCGTGAATATAGTAGCTTTCAAATGTTCAAGTACACAAAGATTTAGAATGGAAAGAGGAGACGAAGTTCATTTTATTTGACTTATAAACTGTGTAAGGGATTTGCCCATTGACTCAGGCTGTTATTCCAGTTGTATTACCTTTCATTTTGATTGTCAAATTCTGGGTATCTTGTATTGTCAGAAATGAACTATAAGTGGCTACAAAGCTGATTAGTGAAAAATCACTGATATCTGTATAACTATTAACGTTGGGTGTTTGGCTTATATGTGTCATTGCAATTATGAGAATCAAGTAGTCAAATTGCTGAATAATTTGGCCAAAGACTAAGGTAATGTTTTAATGTCTGTTCTTTGTAGTTTAACAGTGCATTTTAAAGAAAAGTTTTATTTTGCCTCAGATGGTAATCATTAGGACCACAGAACTGGATGAGACCAAGAGGCATCAGTGTGCACTCCTTCTCCAGGGTGGTCTACTCTTAACCATTTTTGAAAGCATCATAGAGGCCTCTTGAGGAAAAGAGAATTTTAGCCTATTAGGTTATATGCTCCAATTCTTTTGGACCTTATTTGTTACTCTTCATAGCTAATCCAAATTCTTCATGTTGTGGTTCAAGAAAAGAAATCACTAAAAACATGTTAGGCAAAATAAATACTTTATTAATTTTTTTTTTTTTTTTAGAAATCAGCCTTTGTGTGATAATTCAGACATTTAAAAACCTTTTAGATATTCTTTCAAAGTATACTGTTAACATCTCAACCACTTTTGATTAAAACTTCACACAAAGAAATATGATAGGAGTTGAAAATTATAAATGCTAAAGAATAGTTCTAATAACATTTGGTTGTTACTTTACACATTTATTTAACATATATGAAACCAAATAGGAAACTACCTTCCTTTTTTCCCCATAAACAGTTCTCACTGGTTAAAAATGAATTAAAACCATCTATTATGAGAAAAACAAATCTAAATTACTTCCATTTTGAAAAAACAAAACCAGCTTATTCATTTCTATCCATTCAAGTCACAGGCCCCATTATTTTGGCAATACTCCACTATTTAGTCTAAAAGAAGAAACATCTCCTTATAATAAAGAAGTCTGGAAAATGCAATAAGTACATAGTGTTTAACCTAAGGCATGTTTCCAAAATAAAATAAAAAAACTACATAAGCTATAATAAAATTGCAATTGTCTTGGGTAAAGTAACAATGCTTTACAGTGTAAGAACATTAAGTAGTTTTAGGTAACATATAAATTCTATCCTACTGCTATTAGTAACCTCCTCAAGAATTAAGAGCAATTTTTACAAGAGAACAATTTTTCTTCTTGGAAGTGACACTAATTAACAGCAGTGGAGGGAAAAATCATTGGTTGTTTCAAGCTCTCAAAAAATGAATCAGTTATTGCACAGTAAATACCTCATAGAGGTCAGTGTTTTAAGAAGCTAGTCTGAAGAAATATGTTATTTATAAGTTGGTTAAGTCTGGAAGTTTTCAAGTTTTACAAGTAATTCTTCCTAGGGAATCAATTGGAAAATATTGACATACAAATAAATATTAGGCTTTTCAAATGGCTACAGTTTTGATAGTTTAGAAAAGAAATAAAGTCAGCAAAGTGCCTAAGTTTCTATGTTTTTTAAAAAGATATGCACAGAAGAAATAAACATTGTACACTGTATACAGTAGCCCAGCTCAGCAGCAAGTATCTTCTGAAGCACAAATGACACCTCCACCAGTGTATATCATTGATAACTCCAATATCACACAGCTAATAGGACCCATGCCAATCTTAAAAAAGAAAGAGAAGTGAACATTACACGTTTTTCAATTACTACTGAAAGGTCTTTAAAAGGAAGGATGAGAATATTCTGTAAAAATATATATATATAAATATATATGTGTGTGTGTATATATATATATATATATATATATGATCCTCCTTTATAAATTATGACATGATTAGATATGGGACCTATGGGATAGGTTTCTTTAAAAGACAAAGATACTAAAAATTTATGATTAAGGCTTGAAATCTTGATCCATAAATTGTACATTTGAAATAACATTAAAACCAGTGCTATCAAGATAAAACTCAGGTTTGAAGGTCCCAATTTCCCCAATTCCAGAATTTATTTACTATAATGAAATTTCAATAAAATGACAAAATATCAATAATTCCTTGGAGGTTTGAGATTATGAGGTTTGACTTGCTTACACTTCAAATGAGGTTGTAAGAGGTTTTCACACTGCAGGATAACATATTACATACTTTCTATAAATCAAAATTTAGCTAGAGAAACAGACCTGTATACTAAAAAAAAAAAGTATTAAAAACTAAGTACTAATTTACATTTATCTAAACAAAGAAATTCAGAAAAATTTACCTATAAATTCCATTTAATGACTATCTTGCTTATAATTAGATGCTTTACTTGAAGATACTGCTGCCAGAAGTCCACTTACAATTTCCCGTCTGATTTCCCCAACAATAGACTCTTTAATCTAGAATGGAAGAAGAGGAAAATAAGAATTTAACAATATGACTATAATCCATTTTATTCTATTTTCAGAAAAATAAATAGTATTTAATTCCTGCAGTCAGCTAAACTATAGAGAGAACTACAACCTTCATGTAAACCCTTCATGAAATACAGAGAGCAAGTAGGGAATCACATCCATCTATCCTCAAACTCAGATCACATTGTGAGGTCTTGTCTAGCACAACTCAGATAGCTCCATTATAAAATATCACAATTCTCAAGTTGAGAACATTAACAAACGTTAGATTTTAAAACTTCATTAGATAATTTGCCCCATGACACAACATAACGTGAAAGAACTGATTAAATGTTAGGTTCACTTTTATGTTTTTTGTTAATGTCTATCTTTGTTTGGTAACCAGCAGGATACTCAAGTATTCTCATTGTTAAGAAAACCTATTAGTGGCAAAATAATATACAGGTGTATTGCCTGTTTATACTAACTGAAAGCAAAGTATCTAAAGAAGTTATTACATATTATTCTAACCTAACATGTGCATCTTAAGTGAAAAGAAGAAATGATCATTTAGTACAATTTAGTTTAAAACATGAAAAAAAATCCTCTAATCAACCATAAACTCTAAAGAAATAAATATTTATTTAGTTGTATGGTACATTTGTCACCTGTCTGAAAATTTTGCTTTGGACAAGGATTACATCATTTTATTGTTGGAAAAGGCAAACAGACCTAGGGGCAATGACAATTCCATCAAGATTTTCTTCTCCAGATGCCCAAACACTACACGTGCCTATCTAAGCCTTTTTCTCTCTAGTGATACAGCATCACCTCCGAATAGCCCTCTGTGAAGCCTTTAAATGTGTATTTCCTGAAATAAGCTGATAATGCCTTCCCGAATTAGCACTTGAGACACTCTCAACCAGCTTTAAAAAATTCTACATTTCCAGTTTCCTGTCAGCCTGATCTGTTCCCTTAAATGTTCCTAAGTACATTCTGAACACATCTCAATCGAAGTCTTTCCAAAAATGGCTCTGTATTAATGTCATGCAAAATTGGTACACAATACATATTTATACATAAGTATTCAGAGAAACAAATGCTCCTTAGCTACCAGCCATCTGTACTGAAACATATTTGAATAAATAGAAGCTTCTCATCTTACCTTCTACCAATATTTCTAAGCTTTAAACAACAAAACATCAAAAGTTTAAGTTCATAGTACTACAGACTCATTTTTTAAACAAATATGTATTGGATACAAATATTATGAAAACCAGAATCTCTTTGCCACAGTATACAAGTGCAAATGCAGTGTGTTGAATCAGATCCTCTGTAAATCTATATTTACAAAAGACAGTGAGTAGCAGAGTCTTTCAGTCCTGTTGTCCAATGCACATCTCATCGTACTTCATCATTCAAAAACAAACTAGCTAGAAAGTATTCTCTACCAACCAAAATGTGTGCCAACATTTGGGGGGGTGTGGGGTACAGATATTTCTGGAGTAAAGCATAAAAGAGTCTCTACCAAGGATGTTATAATCTAGATGGGCACAAAATGAATATTGTTTCATGAAATATTGAAAGGAGAAAATTATTAATTCATTAATGACATAAGAACAAAATTTTAAAAATGAGAGACTAGTATGGGCTAGAAGAGGAAAAAAATAAATTCTCAGAGAATAGCAGTCTTTAACATAATAATGAAAAAGTAAGGAAAATTTCAGACAATAGTGAGGATGAAAACTACATGTAGCAAGAGCACCTTGGAGACACAGCAAAAAGAAGCCTAGCCAACAAGACAGTTCCTACTAGGTAAAGAGTACAGGGGAATTAGAATAGAAACGGGGAGCTCAAATGGCAATTAATCAATGTATCCTGGCACACAGTAAGTGCTCAATGAATGTCTGAATAAATGCATCCATGAGAGAGTGAGACAGCACATGCCTGAGAGAGACAGTATCAGACACAAAAAGGAACAGAAAGTAGAAAAACAAAGGACTACAGACTAGCACTGAAAATGACAAAATGCCTTTGATAATTTATTGAAGTAATAAATGTATGAACAAATAAATTAGTTCCAAAGTCTCCCACGCTACAGAGAGGTGGGAAGGATTAGTAGTGAGAAAATCAGTGGGATGGATGGTGAAGTCACCTTTATAACTTTCAAAAAGTAAGACAGGCTGAAGACAGACTTCTTGAGATTAAGGAAGGAATGCACATTGGCAAATAAACAGGCTGACAGCAAGCCTGAAGTGTGGGGCAACACGTCCATTTACTACGCATCTACTGAGTTACTGAGTGCTTCCTGTGTGGCAGCCATTATATCAAGTGATCACTAATAGAATTGTAATAAGAACACACGCAAGCTGTGTATTTACCAAAATACATGTTAAAGCTTGCCAGATGAAATGTAATAGATACAAAAAGGCATGAACCAAGCCTAGGAACTTCAATAAACAAAGTACTCTCTATACAGAGCAATCTATGTTTATGCTTTGATATGTAATTCTGTTCCATTTGCTTCTGTGGGCAGATGCTCATTTATTCTATTAAGTAATCTTCTTTCTTACTTTTGTTTTTAAAGTAACTATAAACAGTTTCAGGCCACTGATTACATACATCACAGACCACCTGGGCAAATTCCAAGAGTGTGTACATGTCCCCACTACAACATATGCAATCTGCACAGGAATGGTGTATCTTTCATCTGACAAAAAGCTTAGTTATTAAATGAGTGTATTGAATATTTGCAAGAACTTCCAGTGTGTTCCTTCAAAAGAATTCTACTGCATTAAACTACTGCATTAACACATTATAAATAATGAAAGGATTCTTTTTAAAAAGTTCACATATGATGAAATAATGGAAACAAAGGCCTGATAGACATCGTTTCATGCATCCATGACTGCAATAAGAAAACTTCCCTGAAAGTGTCTGCCAAACATGTTTAATCCTCACCTACAAAACTGTTCAACCCAAGCTTAAATCTTTTCTTCATGAATAGTAGCTTTGTTAATGGGGTTAGAGGCCCATAATTTACTGGGAAGACAATCTAATTTTCTTGGTAGCTGATATAATAAGCTTAAAAAAAATTGGAATTCAGTACCATGTATATTTAAGTAAAAAGATTACCAATTTTAAATGAACAGAATCAAGAATAATCTGAATTTTAAATATTTTGTAAACAAAGTTTAACAGAACACCATTGTAATTGAGCTAAGATGATAACCCAAATTATTTGTTTAAATTGTAAATGGCATTAGACTAACTTATCTATTAACACATGCTTTTAAACTGCTTCAGAAGAGTTTATTTTCTTAAGGACATCAGTATTCCTTTTTTTTAAACCTGGTTCTCTGATGCTATACTTATTTATTTTTTTAAACATTTTAATTGGAGTATAATTGCTTTACAATGGTGTGTTAGTTTCTGCTTTATAACAAAGTGAACCAGTTATACATATACATATACATATACATATACATATATCCCCATATCTCTTCCCTCATCTATCTCCCTCCCTCCCACCCTCCCTATCCCACCCTTCTAGCTGGTCACATAGCACCGAGCTGATCTCCCTGTGCTATGCGACTGCTTCCCACTAGCTAGCTATTTTACATTTGGTAGTGTATATATGTCCATATAGACACTACCACTCTCACTTTGTCCCAGCTTACCCATCCCCCTCCCCGTGTCCTCAAGTCCATTCTCTAGTAGGTCTGTGTCTTTATTCCTGTCTTGCCCCTAGGTTCTTCATGACTAATTTTTTTTTTTTTTTAGATTCCATATATACGTGTTAGCATACGGTATTTGTATTTCTCTTTCTGACTAACTTCACTCTGTATGACAGACTCTAGGTCCATACACCTCACTACAAATAACTCCGTTTCATTTCTTTTTATGGCTGAGTAATATTCCATTGTATGTATGTGCCACATCTTCTTTATCCATTCATCTGTTGATGGACACTTAGGTTGCTTCCATGTCCTGGCTAAACAGAGCTGCAATGAACATTGTGGTACATGACTCTTTTTGAATTATGGTTTTCTCAGGATATATGCCCAGTAGTGGGATTGCTGGGTCATATGGTAATTCTATTTTTAGTTTTTTAAGGAACCTTCATACTGTTCTCCATAGTGGCTGTATCAATTTACATTCCCACCAACAGTGTATGAGGGTTCCCTTTGCTCCACACCCTCTCCAGCATTTATTGTTTCTAGATTTTTTTGATGATGGCCATTCTGACTGGTGTGAGATGATATCTCATTGTAGTTTTGATTTGCATTTCTCTAATGATTAATGATGTTGAGCATTCTTTCATGTGTTTGTTGGCAGTCTGTATATCTTCTCTGGAGAAATGTCTATTTAGGTCTTCTGCCCATTTTTGGATTGGTTTGTTTGTGTTCCTGATATTGAGCTGCATGAGCTGCTTGAAAATTTTGGAGATTAATCCTTTGTCAGTTGCTTCATTTGCAAATATTTTCTCCCATTCTGAGGGTTGTCTTTTCGTCTTGTTTACGGTTTCCTTTGCCGTGCAAAGGCTTTGAAGTTTCATTAGGTCCCATTTGTTTATTTTTATTTCCATTTCTCTAGGAGCTGGGTCAAAAAGGATCTTGCTGTGATTTATGTCATAGAGTGTTCTTCCTATGTTTTCCTCTAAGAGTTTGATAGTGTCTGGCCTTACATTTAGGTCTTTAACCCATTTTGAGTTTTTTTTTGTGTATGGTATAAGGGAGTGTTCTAATTTCATTCTTTTATATGTAGCTGTCCAGTTTTTCCAGCACCACTTACTGAAGAGGCTGTCTTTTCTCCATTGTGTATTCTTGCCTCCTTTATCAAAGATAAGGTGACCATATGTGCGTGGGTTTATCTCTGGGCTTTCTATCCTGTTCCATTGATCTATATTTCTGTTTTTGTGCCAGTACCATACTGTCTTGATTACTGTAGCTTTGTAGTATAGTCTGAAGTCAGGGAGCCCGATTTCTCCAGTTCCATTTTTGTTTCAAAAGATTGCTTTGGCTATTCAGGGTCTTTTGTGTTTCCATACAGATTGTGAAATTTTTTGTTATAGTTCTGTGAAAACTGCCAATGGTAGTTTGATAGAAAATGCACCGAATCTGTAGATTGCTTTGGGTAGTAGAGTCATTTTCACAATGTTGATTCTTCCAATCCAAGAACACGGTATATCTCTCCATCTATTTGTATCATCTTTAATTACTTTCATCAGTGTCTTATAGTTTTCTGCATACAGGTCTTTTGTCTCCTTAGGTAGGTTTATTCCTAGGTATTTTATTCTTTTTTTGCAATGGTAAATGGGAGTGTTTCCTTAATTTCTCTTTCAGATTTTTCATCATTAGTGTACAGGAATGCAAGAGATTTCTGTGCATTAATTTTGTATCCTGCTACTTTACCAAATTCATTGATTAGCTCTAGTAGTTTTCTGGTAGCATCTTTAGGATTCTCTATGTATAGTATCATGTCAGCTGCAAAAAGTGACAGCTTTACTTCTTTTTTTCCAATTTGGATTCCTTTTATTTGTTTTATTCTCTGCTTGCTGTGGCTAAAACTACCAAAACTATGTTGAATAACAGTGGTGAGAGTGGACATCCTTGTCTTGTTCCTGATCTTAGAGGAAATGGTTTCAGTTTTCCTCCATTGAGAATGATGTTTGCTGTGGGTTTGTCATATATGGCCTTTATTATGTTGAGGTAGGTTCCCTCTATGCCCACTTTCTGGAGAGTTTTTATCATAAATGCATGTTGAATTTTGTCAAAAGCTTTTTCTGCATCTGTTGAGATGATCATATGGTTTTTCTCCTTCAATCATTAATATGGTGTATAACATTGATGTCTGATTTCCGTATACTGAAGAATCCTTGCGTTCCTGGGATAAACCCCCCCTTGATCATGGTGTATGATACTTTTAATGTGCTGTGTGCTAGTATTTTGTTGAGGATTTTTGCATCTCTGTTCATCAGTGATATTAGTCTGTAGTTTTAAGTATTCCTTCTTATGCCTTGTTTGATCTACTACGTATTTTGCTTGCTAAGTCCTTCTTTGTAGACAGTTAAAAGGGTCAATACTAAGCCAAAGTTTGTCCAAACTATGCCAAATTCTGAATTAGGGAGTTTCTAATTAACAGGTTTAATAACAAATTCTGAAAAATTCTTCGAACATTTGCCTTGCATATCAGTCTTCAAATTATAAAATCTTCCATATTTGATGGGATGTTCTTATAAATGATTAATTCTCTAGCACCACCACATTATGATGGAAACAACCAACTTTTCTACATGTACGCTATTTTCTATCAGCCAAAAAAATCAATGTTCTGGCTTAGGGATGCTTTACACCCAGGAAATTACTTACAGCACATATCAGGCCATCCATTAACAACTTTAAAAATGAGGATTCAAGTGTGCATTAAGGGAGTATTTGTGCTAAATGAGTACATAAAGTCCAGTTTCCAAGGAAAATTTTCACACCAAAACAAGCTAAAAGGAACAAAAAAATCACATTTCTGGGTGGGGGGAGAGTACCTTAAAACTTATTTCCTCAGTTAACATATATACTGTGGAGAAAAATAATTTTTTGAGTAAAAATTCTACTGAAAAATTGATCTGTGATGTGAAACACATAAATAAGAATGAATTATAATCAGTCACACCTAACTAACTGAGCAAGGTAGATGTACAGACCCTGCTAAATATCTGCCAGCCACAATCAACCTACAAAAGTAATTACATTTGTAGGACAAATAAATTTATAGAATTAAGACCTTTTAAGTTGGTAATTCATGTCATGAAAAGAAATTACATACATGCAGTCTCATCTGCTAGAATGCTTGTTTTGTAAATGTGAATTTGTCTGAATGTCAGTTGAACCAGGGAACAGATTACCCAAACTGTACAAACATTAAACACCTACCAGCTATGTCAGTTCACTGTGTTATGAAGCACACCTATCTGCATCTGGCATTAAAACTTTCTGCTGGACTTCATGTCACCCTCCTCCACCACTCCACAATAACTCACAAGTGCAACCCTTCCCACCCTCCTCCACCACTCCACAATAACTCACAAGTGCAACCCTTCCAAAGTCCAATTCCACAAGCAAGTTTCAGGTCTTTTTCAAGATAAAGTGTCACATTATTGCAGTATTTATGTATTTCTTAACCATTTAACATTTATAAAATAGTGTTACTGTTTTTATTAGGTTTTTACCTTTTTAAAAACATGTCACAAGTTTTGAGTGTTATGCTTCTAATACTATTTTCCCCATAAGCTCTGTGTTTTTATTATACAAATTTGCATAGCACAACGATTTTTAGGAATGCATATATCATACTATATAACAAAACTGAGTATTTTCAGTATACTTCTCAAGCTACTATCATGCAGCTATAAATGGTGGCAACTAATACACATGAACTAATCTTTGGACCCAGAGGATCAATGGCCCATTTGAAGGAACATTTTGGTCTGTTGCCACCATTATTGACCTATAACCACTAAAAATTTGTTTTATGCTATTCATGAGTTAATTCTAAAAATATGTTAAGTTCACGTTACTGAATTTATTGGAAATACACAGATTAAAAAGAGGGAGTCACTGACACTAATTATTTCTCTGGCTCAGTTTGATTTTTTCCAGTTCTAAATTCTTAGTTCTCAATACATTATACCAAATGATTTCTGTATGATTTTTCAGTTGTTTCCTGAGTTAGTCTTATTTACCTTCCTACTGGATTTTAAGCTTAAGGACTCATGTCTCATATCTTTCTTTTACCCTTACAGAGCAGGTACTCATTAAGATACTTATAAACCTTTTTTTTTTTTTTTAACTTACAGGATATTCTTCTTTTCAACTGTTGGAAAGAATGAATGATCCTTTTTTATCATGGATTTTAGTATCTCATTTGGAAAGAATTATGAGTAATTATGGTTCTTCCTTAGAGTTACTCTTAATACAGGGAACAAAATGAAAAAAATAAATTCAACATGTGTAATTTTTATTCCATGCACTCTATTGGATTTTGCACCCAAAGACACCCAAAGACACAATGTGATTTGAGAAGAAAAGGAAAAAAAAGTCATCATGTATCTATAGCAGTCTCCCTTTTTAAATGATATACATACTATTCCTTACCACCTGATCCTAGTGCCAAAAGCAACTATTTTACTAATTTTCTCAATTAATATTTGCCCTTGATTACTAATCCTCCTAAGTTTCTGCAGTCTTTTTGGTAACCTACAACTATTGTTAAATATTTCAGGTCTGCATACTGCTAATCACACAAGGTAAACCTTCTTTTCATTTTGTATTTCTATCTTTGAACAACTTACATAATTTCCACATTTCTCCACCCACTAAGCCAAACAGCTCAAATTTTTTTTACTTCTTAAAATCTCAACACCATTTTTTTATGTCAATGGACATTATTAAATGACAGCTTTTAATCCGGGAAGAGATCTAAATTATAATCCCTAATTTTACAAAGGTGGAAACAGAGATCTAGAGAGTTTGTCATGTGTTCACTTATTTGAACCCTACATATGCCTTCTTCATAGGTACTTAATAGACACAAATTGGATCAATGGGAAAATTACTGAATACAGTGAATCAAAGGAATAGCTTATAATTAACGTTCAAACAAAACCTACTCCAAACAAACTGAGCATAGATTTTACTCACCTCCCTTATGACTTGCTGTAACTCATCTTGCTCCACATTTTTATGCATTTCCTCAGCAGCTGGCAATAATGAGATTCTTCCATGCTCTTTCTCCACTTCAGATTTAGGTCCTACAGCCTCTGAGGCTTCTTCAGCTGCAAAAACTTCCTCAGAACTTTCCATATCTGGAGGTGTCTGCACAGAGCCTGTTCTAGAAGGAGCAGTTGGTGTTAAGGCCACCGACGCTCGGAATACTTTCTTGCTTGGTACCAGATGGGTTTTGGGTCTGCCCACTGAGTCACTAGAAGGTACTCCAGTTCTGTTGGCATGAGAGGGACCAGAACATACAGAAGATGACTCTGATGTTGCTTGGGAGAAAACAGATTCTAAGCTTTCTCCAGGAGGAATTTCAAATCCCATTTCTCCAAGGCCCAGGCCCAATTCAGACTTCAGATATGACTGTTCCCGCATCAGTTCAGTGACCTGGAGATGAGAAAAATTGTAATTCTTCTCTCTTGAAATTAAGATTGGTAATTAAAAGAAGATTAAAATCCTAGGTGTGATTACTGCCCCAAATCACTTAACTTGTAAAGACATGATTCTAATGCATTCATTTAGTTACTACTCAATTTCATTTGCAAAAATAGCAAGGAAAATTTAAATTCACAGAGATCAAGCCATGAAATGTGTAACTAAACTATAGCTGGATGAAATTTTACTTGGTCCCACACAGGGGTCCAAATTACTTATCAAGAAGAGTAACTTGGGCTTCCCTGGTGGCGCAGTGGTTGAGAGTCCGCCTGCCGACGCAAGAGACACGGGTTCGTGCCCCAGTCCGGGAGGATCCCACATGCCGCGGAGCGGCTGGGCCTGTGAGCCATGGCCGCTGGGCCTGCGCGTCTGGAGCCTGTGCTCCGCAACGGGAGAGGCCACAACGGTGAGAGGCCCGCATATCGCGCAAAAAAAAAAATAAAGAAGAGTAACTTGTAAAAAATAAAATAGCTACTCATAATGCCCCCCAAATGAACTGACTTGCTTAAAAAATAATAAAAATCATACTTTTGTTCAAAAAGTAGTCATCTTACAGATCCAATTACCAAAAGGACCTGGAATCAGACTGTGAAAGCACATTTCCTGGAGCATGAATTACTTTTTATGATGCATTATTTCCTTTAGACCACAAAGATAAATCACTTTTGCAATTAACTGGCTCTTCAGTGGCCAAAGATGGCGGTGGACTTTCAGAAGTGCCCGAGTCACTTCTAATCAATTTAACTAACTTATCAAATTCTGTATTTTAAAAAAAATTCATCTATATTAGGAAAACTGTGTGTTTATGAAATATTATATCATTCCCTTCCCCAGTGATTTAAAAGGAAAGAGGCTTACTGGTTCCATTACATTCAATGGAGAAGGGCATGACAAGTTATCAGCGCTTCTACTGCCACACATCCCCTGAAAAAGTAAGAACAATATGTGTGTGTGTGTATTTTTTCAAATTGCAAGTGTTTTATAATGAACTAATTATTGCTCTGAAGCAGTCCTTTATGTCACAAAGGTCAGTCTAAACTGTCACAGGATCCTATAAAATGTGTTACTGTGACTGAAGTTTGTATAGAAGATGTTCTGATTCTCTGCTCTCACCAACACACATTTCTCAGAATAATGGATCAAAGCCTTTTATGGAAAAAGATATTCATTGACAATACAGGATATTCTTAGTCTATGCTATACATATATATGTGTATACACACACACATTCTTATTCTACTCCATATGTGTGCATATATATGTGTGTGTATTCATGCATTTATTTTTAACAAAATCAGGTATGTCGTTCAATTAACAAAGAGAAAATTCAGTATTTCAACATTTCAAAACAGTATATTCTAGGACTGAAAGATTTTGGCAAAAATAAGAATACAACTGTTGGAGTTCAAATTGCATGGAAAGGAACCTTAGGAGTAAGAACAGTGGTACAAAATAAAGAGAAACAGTGTTTCTTTCTATTCTCTTGGTTGAATACATGTTTCTCTGCTTTTACGAAGATATCATTTGATTCCTTAAAAAACATAAAGAATGGAAAAGAATCCAAAATAAAGGGAACGTTTAAAGGAAACAGTTTTTTTTTTCAAAGGCAAGAAAGGGGGAAAAGAAGTCTAAGTGAAATATATATATTACATATATCTGTGTTCTTCAGTTACATGCAATGATTAACATCGATATCAGTCATATGTTAACCCACTATCATTTTCCCTTTAAAATCCCTAAACTTTTGTATTGCTCCTTATTTTCTATTATTAAAAATTATGATTTTTCAATGTATTTCTAAATATACTAAACATTTAAGAAAATAATTACAACTTGCACATTCCACTGATTTGTGGGAAAGGCTCCTTAAAAACTCTGCATGCCTCTAATGCCATTAAAATAAGTGTTTTTAAATTGAGACATCTGTCCTAAATTGTGTGGAACATTATAAACAAGTCCTGAGTGAAAAACCTATGCACAACCCAAGGTAGCATACCATGAGTGCTGAGGAGCGGAAGGGCGAAGGCACACTCACAGCGTGAAGCTGCTCCTCCAGCCCCAGCAGACGCTCCTCCAGCTGCATCTCCAGGTCCTGAAGTTCCATTCGGACTGAATTTCTCAAGCTCTGGAGCTGATCAACTTCATATCTATCAGTAGGCACAAAGTTTGAAAAAAGCAGTTTGGAGATTCAGTGTTCACAACTCTCTCACAAGCTTTCAGAAGGTACTGAACTCCAAGTTCTATAAATTAGCACAACAGCGACTGCAATAGGTGTAACCACTGGGAGAACTGGTTTTTCTTTCTCTCTCCTCGATTACAAATATCCCAAACAATAAAAACAGATTGCAACCACTATCTTCCTCAATCCACCAAAGGCAGAGAAGTTTACCTAGCAGAACACTATGCCCAATTTTATTTATACTGGTTCACAGACTACATAAAGGGTACACAACAGTAGAAATAAAACCCAGCTTCAAAAAAAAAGTTAACAATGCTTTTTAGAAAGCAAAATATTTTGAGTCAAATGAACTTTTACCTTTCGTCCTCAGTCATATGATGATAAACCATGGTTTGCTGACGCAGCACCGCCAATTCTAAATCCATCATTTGCGTTCTAAACAAATTCAGGCTCCGCCTCATTACTTGGAGCTCCTGAAAAGTATTCTAAAATACAATACAACAGCATTAACTTCTAAATCACACAAATTATTTTGTAACACAGAGATTTAAGTAAGAACTTACTTCATAAAGAGGTAGAACAGATGACTTCTGAGTACTATAGGGAGCAGCAGTAAGATCAGGCCCTCTCATCACAGGGTGCTTCAAAAGAGTGGAAGTATGATTAGGAATCAATGTTAAAGTGACTGCTTCCAAATTATCTAAGGTGTTAAAAAGGCAGAATTTTGGGTCTACATATTTTTCTCTTTGAGGCAAAAAACAAAAACCACTTCATGCTATAAGCAGGAACCAAATAAATCAGTACCCAATGCTACCCACTACTCCTATCTGTTGAAGGTTATGTCAGTGTATTGGAACGGGAAAGAGGCAAAGGAACACAAGTAGTTCAAACCTATGTCTTACAGGACCTCTCTCTTGCCTTGAGAAAGCAGAAAGATAAAAACAAAACTCAGAAATGTAGAAGCAATAGCAAATATCATTCTGAGATTACAGAAATTACTAACTTGGCTGGAGAAAGTAGCAAGCAATCATCACACTCATTCTTAGACATCTGAGTATCTACTATGCGTCACTATTTTAGGCAGTGAAAAAGATAAAAGGAAGTAAAAGTCACTTCCAGCCTTCAAGTGTTCTCACAGTGTAAGAAAAAAGAGAAAACAGAAGTAAATAATATATATATATATATAATATTGGCTGGGGGCAGCATGGGGAGTGCTATGATAGGAACAAGCAAAAATCCAGATTAGTTAAGTGTTCCCGACAGTGGTGACCCCTGAGCTGAGCCTTAACGGTAAAAGGGACTTGGTCAGGTGAAGAAAGGCAAGGGCGGGGTGTTCTAGGTAAAAAAAAAAAAAGTAGAATGTGTAAAGAAACAGACACCTAGGGACACACGCCTGTGTAGAGGCTTGCATGCAGTCCAGTGTGGCTGGAGCACACACACAGGGAATGGGCCTGGAGAGAGGGGCAGAGGCCAGGTCATGAAGAGCATCTGTCTACTGAGGTGGGGTGGTGAGAGGGTGGGGAAATTAATTAGCTGAGTTACTGATGGGACACTGAAGAGAAGACTGCATTTAGAGCAGAACAAGCTGGCCTAGACAGGTGCACTTGAGGGTGCAGGTGGACAGGACCCTGGGAATCCCCAGCTTCATATAATTGCAGCTGAAAGGTTAAATGTCTCACATGTAGATAGAACTACATTTTGTAAGGAGGAAGAAGAAACACCCACTTTCTGGTTAGACTGAAAATCATTAGGAGACAATCATCATGAGGATAAAATCTATACTTAAAAGAAGGTGTATTTTACTACATAACTTGAAAAGTTCCAACTTTCATTTTTACTGTCCAAGTGGCTTCCTGTCTACTATGTCACCACAATAAGGGATCTATTATATACACTCTATGCCTCTCGACTCTTATAACTCTTATAACTCTGAATAACCCGATCATTACATTACACTGTCATTTTCTTCATTTCCTCAACTGTCTAAATATAAGTAGTTTAGAAAGAGATTTAGAAAGGAAATGTGGGGCTTCCCTGGTGGTGCAGTGGTTAAGAATCCGCCTGCCAATGCAGAGGACACAGGTTCGAGCCCTGGTCCAGGAAGATCCCACATGCCGCGAAGCAATTAAGCCCGTGTGCCACAACTACCAAGCCTGCGCTCTAGATCCCGCGAGCCACAATTACTGAGCCCACACATCACAACTACTGAAGCCCAAGCGCCTAGAACCCATGCTCCGCAACACAAGAAGCCCACGCACTATGACGAAGAGTAGCCCCCTCTTGCCGCAACTAGAGAAAGCCCGCACGCAGCAATGAAGACCCAACGCAGCCAAAAATAAATAAATAAATTAATTAATTAATTTAAAAAATAAAGGAAACGTGAGAGGCAAACCAAGAGACAATTTACTTCTTTTCAAAGCTTATTTTGGAAATTATTTCCAGCCCACTAACAAATCTGAGAGCGATGACTTTAAAAGTGACAAGACACATAGACCGTTTTTATTCAAATTCACACTTTACCTGATTTTTTCTCTTCTGGGGTGGTCCCAGCCTTTTAACTCAGTGGAAGCAGACTAATTCTGTGCCAGGCGACCAGCATCAGGAGTCAGCAGATGAAGGGAAAGCTTAGTCAGAGAGCAACGAGTGGAACCAGGAGAACATACGGCGACACAGAAGCCAAGGGGAGGAAAACTTAGAAAGAAGAGGTGGTGAACACTGTCAGATGGAAAAGAAAAGGACAGACGGTACTTGAGAGGGAAGTTCTTTTAATAACAGAGACAACTTGACTAAGACAACGACAGTGCAGGAGAGGCTAAAGAAGGGAGGAGACCTAATGAGCAAAATCTCTTCTCTAGAAAGGAGGGAGATTGTGCGCAGAGAAATTCACCTTGTTCAGAATTAGTTACAGCTGTTCCCTTGAGCTAGGAGGGAAGACGCTGGGAGGGGGCAGGTACAGATAAGCTGAGGCATGCAGGAAAATGAGGCTGAGGTAGCTCAGGCCTGATGGGTCCCAGCTTCCCTGAAAATTGAGAGGTACTCAGACCAATAAAAGAAGAAAAGGTAAGAAGGATAAACTTTTTCTCATACCTGTGAAAGGTTCTGCAGTGAGTTTCTAATATCATGCAACACTCTTCGCAACTGCATTTCGATGGCAGAAGGAGGGTTCACAGAGCACACTCGGTGAGGGTAGGCAGCATGTCTATGTGAGTAAGGACACCCGAGAGGGGAAGTGAAGGCACTACAGGTGGTGCCTGATATGTTGGGAATGCTGTGAGTGCTCAGAGTTCTCATGTGCTCACACAGGGGCCCTTCCTGCCACTCGGAGGGGACAGAGTGAAGGGAGCAGGTGGACTGAGATACAGGTGCCGGAGCATACAGCGAACAGGCCGGAGTCCTTTGCTGATGGCACTCCTCCAACCGGTTCACCTCACTCTGGGCGGCTTCTTCTTTCTTCACAAATGATGGAGAGATGAAAATGGTGGACTTAACTAAAGACTGACCATCATGCTCAATCGCCTCTCTTTCTAATTTCGGTTCCTCTTCTGGTGTGTACTTGTAAGTGAAGGAAGGTGGACTGCATCTGGTCTCTTTTCCAGGGGATAACCGAACATTGACAGAGGATACAACCCTTACTGGGCTCAGCAAGGTGGTTGGTAAAGACTGAGACCTTCTTAGAGGATAGCCAGCTTTTGCAAACAAGTACCTCTGTTTTAACAGATCTTTTGACTTTATCAAGCTACGCCCCACTCTTTGATTAGACAGAGTGCAAACCTTCATTTGCGCTCTTTGCAAAGCTGTATTAACTCTGTCCACAGAAGAGGGAGGCCCAGTTGTATTTTCAGTGCCCTTCTCATTGCATTTAGCTTCAATAGAAGCCAATGATTTAAGAATATGGTGGGTGGTATACTGGGCAAATTCACATTCACTGCTTTTATCCACATCACTTTCAGCACTTGCTTCCCTCAGTAGTTCCACTGGCTGTGCTGGAGACACAACCTCTTTCCTTTCAGTAATTTCAGTAACGTGATCCCCTGCACTACAGGTGGACTGTTGATGTCCTGTATTCTCAACAGCCTCGCACTGGGGGAAATCGTGGCCATCTGACCGTTTGTCAGCAATTGTTGCTGCCTTCTCTCTTCCCATCTGAGGACAGGTAAGAGACTCCTCTTCTGATTCATTAAAATAAGGCTGGTCTTGTGCTGTTGGTGTGACAAGGTCTTCACCAAATGATGTGACTGTTGTCTCACTGTCACAACTATCAGCACTACTCCCCATGGCTTGCAAGGACTCGTGAACCTGTGAAAAGAAAACAGGTAGAAGGATGGAGAATTCAAATAAGTAGTAGCATTAACAAAATACCAAACTGATACGATGCTTCTATACTTTTGGGGTCTCCCACCTTGGTTTTGGCTCTGGTGCTGTTCTAAACTGCTTTCAGTGCCCCTGATCAACAACCCCTCCACTTTCTCACAAAGATTATTCCAGATCTTTACTATTTTCCTTAAATCCCTTTTCAATACCCACTCCTTTTCTTCTAACATATGACACTGACACAAAGAAAATGGACAGAAATTTCTTAACTTCTTTCCCAACACCTACAAATTTCCCCATACCTTTCCTCATCATTCCCTCCTCTCCATTCTGAAAGAAAACTGTATCTCTTTTCAAAGCTAATCCCTCCAACCTGTACTTCTGATCACATCCTCTCCAGGGCTAGGGTATTTCTCCAGTTTCATCCCAGATTTTTCTGCATCAAGCTCTCTTTCTCTTAGAGCCCTTTCCCTTAGTCATTACTGTATGAAAAAGACAAAAAGACCTATAACTCTTAAGCTATCATTCTTATTTGAAAAAACAGTTAACATTCATATCTTCTCTTCATCACTGATCTACTCTCCATTCATGCTTTTGCATCATTTAATACATCAGAACTATTTGCTCAACTACTCAATTTCAGAATAAACAAATTCTCACCTTTTCACTCCACTGGCCATAGCTTTCCTTTTAAAAGTTTCTCCTCCATCTCCCAATTTTTATGCCTGCTGGATTATTCTGAGTTTCCTTAGAAACTTCTTGTCTGTCTACTCCTTAAATGCTATGTTTCTAAAGGGCTTTTTTAGGTTCTCTTTTTCTCTTATTCCAATTTTCTTTAAAATTTCCTTACAGATGTTTTAAACGCTTTTCATGTACATTCTGTGTACTGCACACATAAACTATAAGCTCGATGGGGATAAAGATGTGGCTATTTTCTGGGTTATCTAACACACTATTAGCATAACAGTCAGATAATATTCAGCAAGCTATGGATCCACAGTTTTAGTTATTAAATAATTATTGTAAAATACTGAAACACAATGACGGTAAAAAAATTTTTTAAATAACAGACAGAATAGGTTAAGGATTAAAATACTCTGTTTACTGGTGGTGTAAAAATAAAGGAGAAGCTTTTTTTGTTGTTCCTCAGAGAGAAATGAAGAATTAGTGAAACCTAAAATTTGCAGTCAAATGCTCAGATAACATCTGCATCCTAGAATTTTAGTCTTATCGTCATTTGAAAAATAAAGATTACACAGATGGTCTTGAAATATACAGCCAGTGAAAAACCACCTAAATATACAGAAGTTAATCACAGTGCCTACTACAATAGGAAATTTTACCTGAAGATGATTAAGGGAGAGGCAGTCTGTCGAATCTTCAGCAAAACCACTGCTATCAGAGTGCTGACTTGCAGTACGTAATAGTTGATCTACCAAAAGAAATTTAGTTATACAAAACTGCTGAATAAGACTTCAATGAGTACAGTATTACAGATATATGATTCCCAAAAGATATATGATACACAACAGTGATTCTTTCTTAGAAAAGTATACATCACTTATGAAAAATTGTGGCTTCAAAGCATAGGAAGTAACTTGAATTCAAACAAAACTGAATCAGATCAGAAATCCTCAGTGTTCAGTTGCTAATTAAGCTCTAATTATAATGTATTTTTTGGTAAATCCAATTAATGTCTTATCCTTGGAGGACAAGAGCCTGAAATGAAAAATGGCTCTAATAAAAATAAAGTCCCAAAGTAAACCATTTTCATTATGTAAATATGTGAAGACACGTAGTAGGTGAAATCAGAAGTTTAAATGTAGTGTGTAAAAACTTCTATTACCTTCACTAATAAGAAAATAAAAATACAATTAAGGCCAACAAATTAAATAAGTTGTACACAAGAGTACTTACATGTCTCTGATGTTTCAAATGATGCAAACATTTGTAAGTTATGAAAGTTATTTCTTAACAACTGAATGAAGCTCAGTCACATAGGTTCAACTAGTAGGTAATATTGTTAATTTTACAATAAACTTGCTATTTTTTGGCCTCAAAACTCTAATTCCTGGTTAGTATAACCTAGAAAATTGTTTTTTTAAGTAACTAACATGACCAACTAAACACAGCTGGCCTGATCACATGCCCAACCACACTACAAGTACCACAGTGGGGGAGACTTTACAGCTATTACATTTACTGAGGGAGACACTTGATGAGATAGTCAAGTTCCACAGGACTTAAAAAGCAACAGGCTAAATAAAGTGTGTTTACCAAGTCCACATTCATTTAAGACTTGAATGATGAAAGTACTTAATAATATGTTTCAATAAAATCCAAAATTAATTACAGGTTGCCTGACTTTGAAAAATATTATAATAACCTTAGGTTCAATCTGGAGCAACATGAAACAGAATAATTTTTTTCCCATTAAAAATTTAAAATAATTCTGTAATGTTGTTTTGAAATTAACAAAACTGCATAATGAAATATATGGAATTGATCCATATCCTTGATAAATCTAGGTAAATTGTAATAATTGTGAAAGTGAATTGGAATAAGCTGTTACCATAGGTACTGATTATGCATTTTATTATTTGAGAAGATGATTAACATGTCATAGGAGTCATCACCATAATTATGTGTTTGCATGTCTTTTTTTTAAAAAAACTAGATTGTCAGCGTTCTGAAGACAGGAACATTATTTATTCTTCTTTGTATCCCAAGTACCTAGACCAAGCCAACAATAAAAAATGTTTGCTGAATGAATCAATGATAACTATCTCCTTAAAGCAACAACAGAATTAAACAGTTTCTTAAAGGATTTAGAAGTGAAACTGCCCCATCTGCTTGGGCAAAGGGCAGTTGCAAAAGAGCCCAGGAAGCCCTGACCAGCTCCGTTCAGGTTCTCTCTGCTAAGATCTGTTTTATCCGTAGCATACTACAGCCTGTGCCGAGTGCACCTCTCCACGGTTAGTCCTGCCTGAATTCACACACATCAGGTCGAGGGTAGACTGCTCAGGCTTCAGAGCAGGTGTGAGGCAGTGGAAAAGAACAAGGAAGCCTGGGTTCAAGTTTCGGCTTTATCATCATAAGCAATAACTTCTCTCCTCCAAAAAAGTGGGATAATCATTCTACCTCACAGGGTTACTTCAGAAACTAAGTAGAACATAAGTGAAACTGTTTTGTAAACTATAAATCACAACTGAGGTTCTTTAGTCAGATGTTTCAGTTTCACAAAAAACACAGTTCACCAAAGAAAAAGGTACAATTAAAAAGAAATAGACCTCTGTCCTAACTGAAGAGGTAAGACATTATTTCTAATTAAAAACTAGGAAGTTAGAGCAAACATTAAAGTGAGAACAAAACAGATGTGGAAATTCTATTTATCCAGTATTGCAGAGAAACGTAAACAGGACACCCATATACTCTGCTAGACTAAAGAGAATATTGAATGTCTTCAGTAATTAGAAAAATGTTGGACTGCTCTTAATATACCTACTGAATGTTAGCTTGTGACATGAGTTGAGTCACTAAACCTCTCTTCTTCAGTATGTAAATCCCAGGACTGGATTTGAGATTAAGATCACTGTAACTTCAAAAGTTCTATTACTAAAGTGTGAAGTATTTTTATACATGCACTGTATGCATTTTTACTAACTTTGTGAAATGAATATATTATACCAGTGATTCTAAGTCTGCCACTATGATTAATTTAAGATATTTGCATATCACATTATCAAAATTCGATAGGCTACTTTCAAAAAAATGACTAAAACACTGTACTGTTCTCACTCCCTCTCTCTCATGCACACGCACAAAACCATTTTACTGTTACTTTATAAAGATGTGATTCAAAAAAAATGTTACCATTTTTACTTATGCCACCAGAAATAAGTGCTCCTACATAGATAAGAGGAAGAAACCCAGATGTGAATAAAAACCACATTCCATCTTTCCCACCACAGGAAGCTTACTCTTCAAAGATCTTAAAGTAATTATGCTGTTTTTATCCTCTTTTTTACACAGGGCAAGCTGCTTTTTCCAATGCATCCCTTGTCTACCTATCTAAAGCAAAGATTCCTGGATGGCTGTGAACTCTGCCTATGGCTCAGGAACACATACATAAATTTATGGACTCACAAAGGGAAGAAAATTAAGCAGGAAAGTTCATTTTGTGTCTGACCAGAACTGTGATGACCTAGTGAGAGTGGAGCTCTTGTTTCTCAGTATCATACTGCAATAAAAGAAAAATTATATGCAAATTGTCTCATATGAAGTCACTTCAGAGATCAGAAGAGAACAAACATGTAATTTCCTATTCTAGGAACATACATATGAATCTTTGCTTAAAAAAAAAAAGGGTGGTTCAGCATGTGTAAAGTTTTAAAAATAAACACTCCTACCTTCAGTGGTCATTTTAACTTCCTCTCTCCTTTTCTCTAAATCTCAAAAGCTTTGTGACTTTAAAGATGATCAGACATGTTTTTCTGTTGTAAGTTAAAAGTGAAAGAAATGGATTCAAAGGTTCTTTGGTCAATAATAATTCAAGAGAAGAACAATGTCTGAGCCACTGACCTTTGATTTACAGTTTGAATTTAACTAGCTTTACCTACTGCTGAGAGACTGACTGGTGTTTTCTGCCAGAGGCACATTCATTTATTACACCTAGGAGTCGCATTTAAATAATAAAAACCCAGAGGTGGATAATACAAGTGTACATTTCAATCCCAACCATGTAAAAAGTAGGCCTGACTCTGTTGCTCTATCACTTCCCATCTAGCCCTTGTGTAGAACTGAAAAAATATTTAGAATACACAGAATTGTGTAAGGAGGTCATTACAAGATAAGCAAACTAAAATTACTTTATGAGCACAAAAGTCTTCAGGAAGATAAAAAAAATTCTATAACCAAACCATAATGAAGCAGGCACAGCTGTGTTCCTAATCTTCTTTTTACACTTACAGGTACTACAAACACTGATAGATTAAAAAAAAATACCTTTTCCAAATCCCCCAAAGATGCTTTGGTAATGTGCTCGGGAACTACTAAGTACTGGTTTACTTACCTCTTTTTGACTTGTTAAGACCTAGCTGGTAAGTGGTTGGAACATGAGGAGCTTCTCCCTCTGTACTTTGAACCTAAAGAAGAGTTTTAAGTAGTTAAAACTTAAGAATCTATGGCAAAGAAGAACACCTCTTAATAGTCATTTACTAAACAACCAACCTAAGAAGGTACCAATGCTTTATATATTTAAAAAGTGCATCCTATCTCAAAATCGCTATAATGTCCCACATCTCAATTTTACGATCTATTTTTCAGTTAACAACAGGATTGCAAGCTTATAGCTAGCAACGAAAAATAACTACATGTGTAAACTACTTCATTAAAAAAAGTTACCATTAAATGAAAAACAGATCCAAAATTAAAAGTTCTTCTCTAAATGTTAAACTTCAAAGTGTAAGGTCAATCCCAGGAGAAACACTGATACACTCACTGCAGCACACTGGCACACACTTGAAGCAATTACAAGTCTTGTATCTTGAAAAATGGCAATCATGCTCCCACTGCAAAATCTTATAAAAGTCCACAAATTTTCAGGTATCAAAAACCACTCATGTGGAAGACTGCTTTGTCCTGACACAAATGTTCTTTTAAGACATAACTTGGGAGTTGTAGGTAGAAAAGCAGGTTTCATTATAGGACTAAAATGTTGAAAGATCTTAGCCATAAATCCTCCCTGAAAATTATGCTCAAAAAGATACCAAACCCACAGAAGTTGTCCTTTTATGCTGTCTTTTTTTTCCTACCTAAACAACTACATAATTTAGGAATTTCCAGATTCTTTACTCATCACACTCACTCCCCAAATACTCTATCTATCCTAACATAACTAACCCTATACTAAGAGTAAATATTTGCGGGGGTATGCTACTAACGCCCCACTCTTTACCCTATAATGATTAGTACTTAAAATAATAAATAACATCCTAGTAAAGTGGGCAAACTAGCCAAACATTTGGGTTTTCAGCCTTGAACAAGCTGGAGAGCAAATAGCAAACAGGTTTTAGATTGAACCCTCGCAGTTTTGAGCTATGACTCCATTCTAGAGTAAGAAAGATTCCATAGGAGTAAAAGTGGAATAGCCAACACGAGAAAAAACTTCAAAGGTTAAAGATATTACCCAATTTAGAAATTGCTCTGATTTGTGATATGTTTGTTCTACATAGTTGAACATGAATCCAAGTTTATGTATCTTTTGAAAACTGAACGCGTACTGGTCATTTAAAACCATCACCTATAAATCATATATAAAATGGTTTCTACTATCTTTGTTTTTATTGAAAAATCATATTCTTCAAAGCAGCAGACATAAGTTCAAGAGGAAAACTATTGTTTTGTGTGCAAAGAAACAAAATGCATTTTCTCTTTGTAGTCAACAGGAGGTCTATTATTAGCCTCTATTCAGGACTAGCCTACTTCAAAGAGTTTTCTGTAAACCAAATATCAAACAGACCAAAAAAAGTATAACAGAAATCTAAATGTCTCTTTAATTTTATTCTAGGAATCTCAGCTTAAGCAAAAGATTATGATCTCTCATTTTTAAATGCAGAATTATCACATATTCTATTCTTTAGATTTATAAAATTAGTCACAAGGTAACATGACTTTAATGAATATGTATCCTCAGTATATTATCCTTCAAGATGCTGCTACTCCATGGACAATAAAAAAACAAAAACCACTCCCTGTCTCCCTCTACTACAAACTCCATAATTAAGTGAAAGAAAAGAAGAACAGGACCCTTAAAAATAAGCTGACAGGATCATATTTTACTAATAAAGTTACTAAAGTTAGGATCCTTCCTCCTACTTACTCAGCAAAATCATCAATCACTTGCTGAAGACAGAAATAGACTTGCTAGTGTTAATGGTTGAATTTCATAGCTTATTAGGTTTCATTATTGGCTACAGTTGTGCAGAGGAAAGCCGTCAAATTCAAGATGGGGTGCACCACAGAAAATTATAATGCAAACACAGAACTTAGATTTATGTGGCAGGATTTTTCCTATTCCATGGTTTCAGATCCTCAGTGGAATTCCGGTCATTTGCTACAAGTTGGTCTTTTATTAAATTAACTATAGCTAAATATTGATAACTGAATTGAGTGACGGATAATGGGTGTTCATTATACTATTTTCTCTAAACGCTGGGTAAGTTTGAAACTTTTCATAATAAAAATTACAAAAAAAACCCCCAAAACAACCCAGTAAACCAAAATGATAAAATCACTTGGTCTCAGTGTTTTGGGATTTAAAGCTGTAGGACAACAGCTTTAGAATAATTCACACATTTGAGTTACTACATTTTAAAAATATTTTAATCAAACAAAGATTGTATCTTTTTGAATCAATGTCCTGCTACCACGCAGATACCTAGTTTGATTTTTCAACATCTGTCACATTTATCTTGACTAAGACATATCTTCTAGGCACAATATTATTGTACTATGTTTTATAGAGCAGTAACACCGTAGAATGTTCTAACTCAAATCACCCTTCCTCTAAGGTTTAAAGAGACCTATACAGCAGAAATCCAAAACTGGAACTTCAAAAATTACAATTCTGTCTAATTTTTAATGATACCTCAAAAAAATTCAAAGGAAAGCATTATTTTTCCAAAAAGGGGCAGGGGGCTGGGCATGGGATGACGTGAGTTCTTGTCCTATGTCTGACCCTATCAACCAGCTGGACCATACTAAGCTTTACGGTGTACTCAAAAGGAGCAGGTTTGTACAAAGACTCAAATTCACGTCTCATTCTGAAAGGCCAACAGAACAACTTAACTACCTGTCAGGTATTTGACTGATTTGGGATTACTTTAACTCAGGCCAGTAAATAGAATAAAAAGAATCCTGAAACTTAATGGCTAAAACTAAGTAATAAGGTATATTAGTTAAATCAACAATCAGTGTGAAGACAGGATTAGACACATTTACTAAAACTTCAGTAGCTTAAAAAATTGTATATGCTGCCAATAATATCTTTATTTAAATGTTTATTTATAGAGTAAGAGACACAGGACAACCTATCTACAGAAACACACAGATAAAAGTTCTCCTTCCTCTAGCGTTTAAGCATGAGAAAATTTTCCTTTACGCCTAAAAGATGAACAATTGTTTACTGAGTAAAATCATTCTGGTTTAACTGTGAATCATTCATGCTACTAATTTATGGCTCTAGAGAGTTACCATGATGTATTTATTCAAAATAAATCATTTCAAGAAGAACACAAGAATTATCCAAGCAAGTCACTAAGAATCAGAAAACTCAAGAGTGGGGTTTTACAACTTTTAGATACACCAAAACAGTCTGCAAGATATTTTTTATATGGCAAACTGACTTTTAATTGAAAATAGTGTCTGGCCTTTTTTGCTTATCATAAGAGATAGTCACTTTCACTCTCCAAGGCCTAGGTCAGTCTTGTCATCTATTTAACTCTTTCTACATTTAAATAGTTCTCTCTGCTCCTGGTGACTGTCAGATCTTACCTTCTGCTTCAGAGGGACTAGGCAGCTTCATGCGCAGAGCCGCATCTGCAACATTTTCTCCTACCTAGTCACCCAAAGCAGTGGGCATTCAGTTAATCTGTTTAAAAACTGGCTTACTGACAGCGTGTGCGTGCTCTAGCTTATATTTATTTGCTATTTTTACAAAAGGAAGAAAGTTCCCAATAGGAATCAAACCTCAAGGGAAAGGAGTGCAAAAGAAAAATAGTAATGACCTACTTTGAATGGGATCTAAAAGTCTGCTTTAATAAGATTGTTCTCTTCATTTGTCAGTATGATTCAACAAGCTTGGGAGAAGAGGAAATTAAAGAAACACATTATTTCCTTTCTTTATCCATTGTTCTACAAGCTTTCTTTAAAGTTCCCAAAGGGATTAAAAACACAATTCTAGGAGGTTTTTATCCATATTTGAAATATGTCTGAAAAATAAGGATTATCCTTAAAATTCCCTGTTATTTACAATGTTGCTATGGTTGACCATATATTTTTTTGAAAACAAAAATCTTCCATTATCCTTAGGCCACCAATGCCTATAATTTTGTACTTCAAAAAAATATTCACTTCAATGTTGTTACTTTCTTCACTAACTGCTTTTGCCAGCAGAGGGAGTAAAAAAAAAAAAAAGAAAAAAAAAAAACCAAAACACCAGCCTATTATTAAATGTTCACTTGCTGCCAAAGTACATCTGTCTAGCACTTTATAAATGTTGTAAAGAACTTTCGTGTATGGCATCAGTAATTTAAAAAACAAAAACACAACTCTGGCTTAGAATTCAGGAATTCTAGAAATTAAAAAGCAAAATACGAGTGTCTCCTCATCTGAGTCACCAAATCAGGTCTGCAAGTATCTAACAAGTATCTGCACTCTATCCAATTGTCAGAAGAGGGGCCCTAAAGGAAGGCAAGAGGTTACACTTCAATTATGAATGCTAGGACAAGTTTAGACCAAAACAAAGCCAAAAAAAGAATCGAACAGTGAAATGGAACAAAACGGTTCTAATTAAAGTTGTCATTTTCTGAACTCATTATAATGAGAAATAAAGAAGCTTACAAAAAATGTAAAATATTTCAAAGGGCTGCTCTTGCTCCCTTTTTATTTCACTTTTTAGTCAGAATTAAAGTATTAAGAGGTGCATTCAAAGACCACAAAAAAAGCTGTATCAGCAATTGAAATTTTGCAATAAATGAAAAATCTTAACTGATGTGAGAGAGACACACTCACCTAAGAGGACATTTTATGGGCAGAATCAATTATCCTGTTTCCTAGTTCCCTAAAACAATGGCAAGTGATTCTAAAACAGCTGTGAGCTATTACTAAAACTATTCTGTAATAAATTTTAAAAAGAAAAATTGCACATTGTATAATTTATAGCCACAAATCGTTAGCAGTACATATGTGCCTGTTTCCTCATATGTAAAATAAGACCAGCACTGCTGGCCTCACACACTGAAGAGAGAAAAGTACTTCAAGGGCCTAGTACAGTGACTGCCACAAGGTAGGTGCTTGATAATGTTCAGTTTCTTGCCCCAAGGTATACAGCTCCAATGCATAAGTTATCCTCTGACTATTCAAAAGCAGTTTTAGGTGAACCTCATCAAAACAAATATTTTTACCTTGTCCAATTTGAAATTTATGTAAAATAGTAAGAATATCACTAGGTTAAAAAAAAAGTAGCCAAACGCTGGTCTTCTGGGGTTGCAGAAATCCTTTCAGTGGCCTTTCAAACCTTCTTCCTCAAGATTCCCTATCCTCCCCTTCAGGAAATGTCTTCACGTTCATGTTCCCAGACCTACCCTCAAAGCCTTCTTCACACCTAACCTTCCACTGAGATACATTAAGAAAAGCTTGCCCAAAGGCACACAGCAATTCAGTGGCCCAAACAGAACTCAAACCTGTTTGATTTCAAAGCCTGTATTTTTAACTATTATGCAATATTGATCTGAGTTTGGATATATTCTCTCAGGGCTTTCTCAGAGAATCAAAATCTTAAATTGAGAGAGAAAAGGGGTTAAAGTTCAAGTATGAGCAATGGATTACAGAAGATCTAGAGGGGCCATTATCTTGACATCACATAGTCCTGGGGCTTCTTGGTTTGTGAAACATAAAACAAAAAACCTGGAAAGTCAAAATCAGGATGACTTTTTTCTAGTATAAATCTATTCACCACCTTTCATTTTAAAAACATTTTTTGGCACTTTTTCCCCTAACTCACTGTTTAAAACAGTTCTCAGTAATTTTTTACCTACCTCTTCCATTTCAAAGGAGTCCTTCTGCTGTGCCATTATACTTCTTATGGATGGGATCGTCAACGGTGCACATGGCTCTTTTTCAGGTGTGGACAAAGGGACATTTTTCAGCTCCCTGCTATTTTCCAGCTCACTGTGGCTGGACATGTTGAAATCGCTATCTAAATGAGTTTTTATAATACCAGCTTCCTCACCTAGTTTATTCTCATGACTTTGAGTTTCTTTACTTTGTCCACTTTCAGCTTCTTGGTTAAAATTACTGTTTGCTTCATCAGAAAGTCTATCAATGTCAGCATTCTCCATAACAGCTGCTGAACTACCTGATACTTCTTCTTTAACTGTAGCCAACATAGAAGATGAATCTTTCTTCTTCACAATTTTTTGAGACTTTTGATCACTTTTATTGCCAATTTCTTCCATCACTGAAAGATTTAGAGTCTTTCCTTTGTCAACTGCTGGGGAAAGGGTACTACCTTCTCCTTTCTCTGTTTTATCAACACATAAATTTAGTTTTGATAGTGTTTTCATTAAACGATTTGCAGTGTTACTTCGGGTTAAAGGTGGAGGCGAGTCTGTCTCCTTGTTAGAGGTCACCGAGGACAGACTCCCAATTCTCTGCAGGGGAGTCCCAGAGACTTGGGAATATAAAGAAGAAAATGCATTGGCCACAGTAGTAAGCACTTCAATTTGACGAAAACGGCCTATAAAAGGAAAAAAACAATAATTATATATATTTATATGTGTATATACACACATATACACACACATATATTACTTAAACCATCACTACTGTTCAGAATTTCAATAACTGAACTACTTAAATCACAAAGATTATGAAACCAGATTTTTTTCCTATCTATCACTTAAAACTTCTCTACATTTACTGTGGAGAGGGAGAAAGATTTTTCACTCTTAAGCACTAGAATTTACATTTTAAAAAATCAAAGGGAAGGACAAAGCATAATGACAACACTGAATAAAACAGAAAGGACTAGCTATTGATCTATAGTTGTGACCCTGTTTTTAGGTCTTGAACTCTTCCAAATGTGAAGTATATGTAAGTATATATTTTATACCTAATGGGAGGGAGGTTAGATTTATAGATCTCTTAAAGCTAATCCAAGGACCACCTAGGGATCCCATTTTGGGGATTTCTGGTCAGCAGAGAAAAATAAGCAAGATTTAACTTGAAAAATCATCAAATTAGCCTTGCCATTGTAGATTTACATGAAAGCATCTGAAATTGACTGACTTCAACTAATAGTAACAAGGCCCCTCCTCTACTTCTTTCCTTTTGGAACAAAAGCAATTTGGCGATAAGTATAAGGGTCTACAAGTTACATTCTACGGATGTAACACTTAAGTATGTGGAGAATGGGGTGGGGGGTGGGGGAATAGGTAAATTAACTTCTATAAATAGAATAATAAAAATTTATAATATGCAAAACAGCTGTTGTGTTAACCTCAATAATTAAATTGCCACTGCTATTTCTAGAAATTAATAAGGCTTTAAAAACAAGACCATCTTGCTGTAGATGCCATAATTTTAAAAATAATATGCTAACATTTAAAAACCTTACTTGTTAAAGCATAATTTGGATTTTCTACTTCCATCCGCTGCATTTGCGCACTCAAAAATACTTTAATATCTATTCCTCTGGCAAATGATGATGAATTAAAAAATCTGGAAGGAATTTTAGAAGCAATATCTGGTTCATCTCGTCCAAATCCAAGATTATAAAGGATTTCTTCAGGATCTTCCTCATAAAGTTCCAACAATTCTGAAACACTAAAAAGAAAAAAAAAAAAAAGAAACAGCAAGATGTAAGTTTATAATAGTACATATCACAATATAAATGAATTCATATTCCTGCTTTCCTGTGAAAAAGTCTTCTACAGCTTCTGCTGTTTAATCCATTATTTATTTCAGCATCTTTATACATTGGGTACCAAATGCAATAAATAACCCTTAAAAAGGGTCCATTCTCTCAAGCTGTTAGTTTTGGGAAAAAGAGCTAAGCCCTAAGAACATCCTCAGTAAGAAGCTCTGATTCCTCACCTTATTTTTTTTGTCATTTTAAAGAGATTTCCAGTAAAGCAGCTAAACAATCTGAGGACAGATAAGGGAGAATAAGGAGTAAACAGATTAGGAAAAAATGAAAAGGGAAAATGCACTAGGAAGTTGGTACAACTTTGGTACCAAGGGACATTCTGCAGAGCTTGAGTTTTTCTGCTCTTTGGCTGTCCTAGAAGAGGCAATATAGGTAACAACTGATCTCAGAAAAGTGAAGGAGGAGCTTACTTTCAACTTCTCTCTAACCACTTGCACTCAGGAAGTAGGAGGAGTAAAGTAATGAGAGTATGGGTTACACAAAGGTAAATTCTTGCTGTAATTCTATTGTGAATTGAACATTTATTAACCCTTATTTCTCATACCAGTGATAATCCAAGCTGAGACTCACCAGGGAAAATAGGAATGTTAGAAATAGAACTTGAGCAGAAGGAAATTTCAATTTGTTTCAGAGAAAATGTTCAAATTCCAAAACAATAATTTGGATAATAGTTTAAACTGGTTCATTATGCACACGTGTTTGCTTATTTTAATATATAGTTTAAAGATCTTTGGTTTTATATGAAGATAAATCTACACTTAAATATCAAGCTTTAAATTATAAAGGTTTATTCTGATTTTTATATCAGAGTAACTCAAGACCCTAGCAGAATGGAGAATTTGGGAAGTAGAAATTATTCCACTATGGATTTCCTCTTTCAAGCTGTTGATAGGACTCAAAATACTCATTAATGGATTCCAGCAGCATTTTTAACATATCTGTTAATTTTTATTTAATCTTAATTAAAAAAAAAAAAAAGAAGATGCTTCTCTTCTCTCAGTTATGTTGACCCACAAAACACTGTGGATTCCTTTTGACTTCATACTACCAAGCCAAATCCAAGGCTGAAAAGGGTTAAGAGTAGGTCATCTACAACACAATGTAGTTGCAGTATAAATCCAGAATAAGTTACCTTGAGACTGTTCCACTACTTTTCCCGGATCCAGTGGAATTCATACTTCTCCCCTTCTGATGAAACTGTAGTCTTCTCTCTTTGGCCAAGATATTATTGCTATAAACAAAATTAGATTATATAAAACTTTATTTCCATAACTGTTCTTCATTTTTAGAAAGGAAAAAAACAAACAGCTACGTACCAGTTTTCAATTTGAGCATCAGTTTCATGGAGGTGGTTGGCTAAAGGTAAAAAGAATATATGCAAAGCACAACTGTTAGTAGGACAATAACTACTATGATACAATCAACAAGAAAGCAAATTAACCACATTATTATAGCTAAATGCCTAATATGCCAGACTCTTGTCCTGGTTCATTAAATCTGCACCATTAAAGGTAATATACAGATAGATAAGAACAGACTCAGCAGCTTTTGGAGGGTGTTTTAGGTTTTGTTTGTTAGCAATGTAAAACTACCTCCACTGAACGTTTAATATAAAAAGATATATAAATAACCAATTAAATTTAACAGTTTGAAATAAGTCGTAAGAAGATACGTGGTATATGTACTTCTAATTACTAAATTTAAAAACTGTTAATAAAGAATACCTCAAAAGCAAAAACATGATTTAGCATTACTTAAGTGTGGCAATATCTATTCCTAACGTGGTTTTTTTAAGGCTGATAATTCACTCCAGTTACAACCAATTTTTCATGCACCTACTTTGAAAATTCCTACTCATTTCACATAAGTTTTCTTTTAAAAGTTGCCTTTCAAGTTTATCCTAGACTTACAAGTTCTAAACAAATAAATGTTGTTAAGTTTACAGTGGGTTAAATTTACTGCATTTAAATTTTATAGACAAACATAAAGAATGAAATTAATTAAAAACATCTTTTTCAGCACAACAGACTTTTTTCTTTTTTCATTTCTGATCTGCAGAGTCATGGCAATTTCTTATCAACCAGAAAGGTTGATGAATGAATGAAATGAAAATAATGAATGAATGAAAATAATCTTGAAACAATTTTCAGTAAAACAACATAATAGCTCCACTCTTCTCTGAGACTTCCTTTTTGGGTCTGGCTTCCAATAAAATCATTCACTATGGATGAACAGGCAGAGCACGGAGGATTTTTAGGGCAGTGAAAATACACTATATGATAGCATAATGATGGATACGTGTCATTACACATTTGTCTAAACCCATAGAATGTATAAGACCAAGAGTAAACCCTAGCATACACTATGGACTTTGGGTAACTATGATGCCTTATCCTAGTTTCATCAATTGTAACAAATGTACTATTCTGGTGAGGGATGTTGACAATGGGGGAGGCTGTGCACGTGTGGGGCAGAAAGTATGTTGGAAATCTCTGTACCTTCCCCTCAATTTTTCTGTGAACAAAACTGCTCTAAAAAAATGAAGTTTTTAAAAAGAATTCTATATTGTGAAACTACTAAGGCAGATATCAAAAGTGCTATTTACAATAACAATAAAATGAATTTTAATAAGGGGTTAACAGTATGTTCAACTATCCTGATTGGGAAGCAGTAAGTTTGAGTTTATTTTATAGAGTTTAATCCTTAAAAGCATATTAACAGAAATAAAAAAACTAACATATACACATTCTAGAGTTTTCAATGTTAGAAGGCTCTAAATAAGTATTCTTATCATACAGATTGACTTCAAACTGCAAAAGACCAAGGATATTAAATTCAGTGGATAAATTCACTATTCATCAACTTACAATTCAAAAAGATTTAATAAAATCCTTAATTCTTTTTTTTAATAAAAAGCACACATTGGGACTTCCCTGGTGGCACAGTGGTTAAGAATCTGCCTGCCACTGTAGGTGACACGGGTTTGAGCCCTGGTCCAGGAAGATTCCACATGCCGTGAAGCAACTAAGCCTGTGTGCCACAACTACGGAGACTGTGTTCTAAAGCCTGTGAGCCACAACTACTGAGCCCGTGTGCACAAGTACTGAAGCCGACGTGCCTAGAGCCTGTGCTCTGCAACAAGAGAAGCCACCGCGATGAGAAGCCCGCGCTCCGCAACGAAGGGTAGCCCCCCACTCGCTGCAACTAGAGAAAGCCCACGCACAGCAATGAAGACCCAACGCAGCCAAAAATAAATAAATTAATTAATTTTTTAAAAAAAGCACACATTAATAACCCAGCTATACAGTTACCAATAATTTTAAAATACCAGTAAAACAATAAAAAAATTCTTAATTTTATGTTGTGGAAAGCTTTATTATGAATCCACAGGAAAAGATTATATAATCTGTGAAAATTTAAACATTGCACAATACACTTAAAATCCTAACGCAGCCTTGAACAGACATCAGCATAATGCTTTCTAATTAACTTCTCGTAACTCTATTTTGTCTTTGTCCTTTAGTCTTCTAAAAATCTGGAAAAAGAGGAAGCGGGAAAGACAGGAGACACTTGAATGCAAAGAGAAAGACAAGCTGCAGCTGTTAAGTCTGACATAAGGCTACCTCACACTAAAATAAGCTTCACTTTAGTTTTCTCACGTATAAATATTTAAGTTTCCTTCCTTTTGAGAGACAATTCTTCCCTCAGTTATATGACCATTGTTTGCCCCCAAATAGTTCCTGTAAGCTACAGAGTCCAAGGAAGACCTTTGGACATTGCACAATGGTTTTCCAGAGCCATTCCTACAGGTCTCCTATAGGCTCTTACTAGATTATTAACACATAAAAGGTTCTGTAAAATGTGTCTGAGCCACTTTCAAGAACTTTAAATTTAGCTTTGAGGATCATAAACATGAAAACACATGACTTTCTCTCTCTCTCTTTTATTTTTTTTAATTTTAAAACTATATGAAGGTACAGTTCTTCCAAACATACCTTCAGCTCCCAAGGACAAATCATCCTCAAAACTTCCTCCATTTCTCACAAGCACACCTGAAAGAAACATTAGAAGATTCATGCTGGTATTCTGTTCTTTCTGACCCCCACAGAAAATCACTGTTTTAATTAAAACAAACTGACCAAGCAAAATATAAGACACAGTAAAGCATTTCAGACCTGAATGTACTCACAGGTTATTCTGATTATATAATTTCAGGAAGGAAATATAAATTTTCACTTTATCGTAAAGGAAACCATGATTTGCACCCAGGTAAAGTTATTAGAAGCCCCAATCTACAGGCTACTTTATACTTAATAAGCCTCTAAGATGTTCAGTTAGATAATGTATCTTACCCAACAGTTTCATGGAAAACCAGATCCCAGCACAATCATTCCTTTTACCATATATTAAGTCAGGAGCTCAAGCTAGATTTTCCTGATACTATAAATGTTTTTCATATGCCTTGCCACTACCTGCACATTCTTGTTGTACTTTGAATTTCAGAATTTTGCCTTGCACAGGTGTGGCAATCTCAGTTAATGTAAGCAAAGAAATGCTACACTAAATGCTACACTAAAGCTCACCTGATTCACTCAACACATATTTTCCCTATGTTTACATATCATATTTATGTATTTAATTAGTCTTTATAATATCTAATTGGACAATAAAAAGAAACGAGTTTCATATTGTGGAAAGGTTTGGTAATTTGTTTAAACTCATCACTGTTTTATGGTTCATGACAAGGTTTCTCCCTTTAGGCTTTTATCTTAAAACACCATACTTTATAAACATGAACATCACTTTTATAATTTATACACACACACACTCTTTCACTCAGAGGACATATAAAGTAGGACCCTCATAAAGAACAGATTTAGAAAGGCAACTTTCTCTTACCCTTGAGTGTACTACTGCTTTGCTCATCCAGTGAGGCTCCCAAAGGGGTACTGAAACCACACAAACATATAAACCTTAGTCTTGAAAAGCTGTCTGGAAAGCTGTCACTGCACAGCCTTACACTTTAAAGGGTTATAGCTAAGCAAGCTTCTAATCACAGTTGAATTTTCCTCCCAAATGCACATGGAATGCAAGTGAATTACATAAGTAATATCCTACTAAGCAAATACCTATCATCAAGTCAGATCACCAGGAATGATTTAATCACACGTCTGATCTGCCAGCAATTAAGAGCAAGAATGGCAATTACAAATGATATGAATTGGCATTTTCTTTACAAAAACAGAAAAAGAAAAGAGAATGACAACAGGCCTTAAGAAAATGTCTGCTCCCCTCAATCCCTTCCCTAGAAACAGGAAAGAGAATTAAGAAAAAACAAATCTTTATCTCAATAAAATTAAAAAGTCAGAGTATAGTTAGAAATAAGGCTCAACAGTTTTCTCAAATCCCATCAAGCATTTTAGAGCACCACTCAATGCCTCCCTTACCCCAACTATTATCTTTTCTGATACAATGGAGAAGTTTGGAATTTTAGGCTTTTAAACTAAAACAAATACATGTATTCTTCATTTAACTCTGAAAAGAAAATTACTAAAAAGTTGGCTTGAGAATCAACCCTAAGAACTAGCCATTACTAAAATTCTTTCACATTCTTGTTGTTCAAACACAGATAACTTAGAAATCTTTTTAATGCAAAATGTTTTTCATTTCTTTCTCAAAACTAAGTTAAGAAAGAAACAGGTTGTTTCATTATGAAAGTTCTACTTTGTGTTATAAGCCTTTCGTCAGCAACAATTTATACCTGTTATAAATTCACATCAGAAATGGGATCAATCATAAAAATATCAGTTTCAAAGAAATATTACTGAAATGCCACTTAAATGTTAAATGTTAAAACAAATATACAAGCAATGGCAGTTCTTTAAAAGTGCTTTTGAAATGAAAAAGAATAAGCCATGACCATAAAGATAATAAAACCTCGAAGTTTTTGCATATATTTTAATAAAACTATACTTTATGCCCTCAAAAAAGTCATTCCTCTTCCCTGGCGGTTACTTTTGTAGGACAAAACATTGCATTACTCCTTCTGTAAATGTCTCAACTGGCCTGGGCACCAACAGAAAATGGCAAATGAGCAGAATATAACTGGCATTCTCCTTCAAAAACAAGTCTCTCACTCTTATAATTGCCCTCTTACAAATCTTATCAAAAACTCTATCCCTTCTTAGATGCTACTTATTCAAGCAATTTGTTTCAGCTTAGCCACCAAAAAAAAAAAAAAAAAAAATTACCAAAATAAAGACTCCCTTTAAGGAAAAACAACATGGTATCTTTATTCAGGATATGGAAAGCAATAAGAAAACAAAGAATATTTGAGAACTTATCAGGGAGGTTGGGGGCGGATGCTGTCTTCAGATCATTTGTACATAATATACAAAGTAGACAGATGCCTGACTCTGGGAAGGACCCTAAGTTGTTATAGAAAAAAAAAACTTGCATATATCCTAGCAGTCAAATCTGTGATAATAAAGCTAACAATAAAAGACTTTGTTCTAGCTCTCCAGAGTACAAATGAATGTCCCTTTCGTACAGAATAGGTGAAGCTGTAGGGAACAAGAAAGAAACCTATGTAGGAAATCCGCAACAGACTATAGAATCTGCCTACATAAATCAAGATTAGCAACAAAACTCCTGGAATTTTCAGAGATCTTGTGTCTTGGTGAATGTTAACATTTGCCCACTGCATTTATCTTAAAAGATGCACTTATTTACTGTCTACTTGATATAACTCTTATATAATCTTAACTCCCGTACACCATAAAATAAACATAACATGATTCTTCTCTTGCTCTTAAACATTTTTTTGTGCATCTTTAGAGAAAAGGTCCATATATTTCATCATATCTCAGAAGGGTCTATGACATCCTCAATAAAGGTTAAAGAGCTCTATAATAAAGAGTGTTCAGTAAGGCTCCAGGCAATTCACCAAAACAGGATAGCAACAGAGTAATGGCCAATATTTTATGTCTTTAAGAAAGAAAAATAAACTGGCATATATAAGAATCAATTCTCTCTCCCCACCAGAAAAGACTTCTCAAACTCTGGTACTTGGACAAAAGATTAAGAAAAGCCCAAATTGAGATGGCAAAAAATATGTATAGAAGCAAACACCTTAACAAAAGTTAAAAAGCCAACATTCTTCATGTGAGATTTTACAAGTAGCAAATAAGTTGGAAAAAAATAATTAAAATATGAAATAAGTACATTTTACTGTATTAAGATACGATTAATCTCCTCTGTACTTTACCAAACATTTCTGTACCAGCTACCAAAGCATGTAATTAAACAGATTTATGCAGCCTGAATGTCTTCAAAGCTCTATTTCCCTTCTGTGAATTCCAGGGCCATCTGACAAATGCATGTCCAAGAAGTAAGCTAGAACAAAGTAGTTAGCTAGTTTTAACAGCTCTCTAAACAGAATTAAGGCACCAAGATAAAGTTAAAGCCCGGTTAGTGTAGTTAAGTAAATTACATTCATCTAAAACACATTGGAAAGGGAAATGACTCTTCTGCCAGATATACACATGTCAAAACAAAAGCAAAATAAAATACTGTGTGAAATGTGACAATCCTTTCAAATAAAAACAGGGCAAGCATAATAACATGGCATGATTATCTGTTTCAGGTTTCTGATCTCTGATGCTAACATCACGCACCGGAGCTGAACTCCTAATAACTGTGAAGTCAACATGGTCACCAAATAATCGGCGGTCACAGCACTTCCATTTCTAATCGCTTAAAGGAGGAAGCTATCCGCCGGCTCACTTTCCGGTTTATGGCTTACGAGGTCCAAGGGACCCGCAAGGACGGCGGCCCGAGTCACTCCGCCCAGGCGTCCCATCAGCGCTGATCTTTCCCCGGGACGCGAGCGGCGCAACCGAGGACTCACCGGCAGTCCTTGAGCCATATCGCGATCTTCTCGTTGGGCACGTTTCCTGCGGGGCAGAGCGAGGGGACAGCTCGTTACCGACCCCAGGAGGACTCCGACCGTGGGGTCACCCTGGATACCCCCAGGTAGGAAAATCTACTGGGGGCAAAATGCAGCCTAAGCAACACGGCTTAGAGACCATCTGAAGGGAAATGATAGCACCTGGGTGTCTCGACGCTGGAGACGCCTTACCAAGCACGCACGTTTAAAGGTCGGAAGTGTCCCCTCTCCCCTCGGCCTCTCGAGCCCAGGACGATATTCCAGAACTCACAGCAGTCGCCCAAAGCGCACGAGACTTTTCCCCGCCCGCCCGAACTTCCCCGAGCCCCCCGCCCGCCGCTGCCCCGCGGGGCGCACGGACCTCTCCCCGCGGCCGCCGGCAGCTTCGCTCCAGAGAGGTCTTCCTCGTCGTCCTCGTCCTCGTCCTGCGTCGTAGCTTCTGTGGACAGGTCCTCCGTCTCCGACGCCTGCCAGGAGCCGCGGCACTTGGCCCAGGCCTTCCTCCTGCGACTCGCCACTTGCCACTCCAGTTCCTCCTCCGCCTCCGCCGACGCCACCAGGGGCCGGTCCATGGCTGCACCGGGGGCTCCGCAACCCCAACCGGAGTCTGTGAGAGACAAGGCGGCGGCTGGGACCCCAGCCCCTGCGGTCAGCGCCCGGCCGGGCTGGGGGCCCCGGGGAGCTGGAGCAGGCGCGGGGGGAGGAGGAGGAGGAGGAGGGGACGGGAGGGAGGAAGGGAGGGAAGGAAGGGGAGGGAGGGGGCGGAGGGCCAGCGTTTCACATGAAGCCGGCCGGGCGCGGCGCGGGAGCGCGAGCGGCTCGAGCGAGCGCGGCTGGGAGCCGAGCGCCGGACGGCCCCAGTCCCGGCTCCCCGCCCCGCCCTCCCCTCGGCCCCCGCCCCTCCTCCCGCCTCAGCCTGACGCGCCAGGGGCCTGGCCGGCCGCCGCGCGTCAGCGCGCCCCTCCCTCAGCGGCGTTCCACGCCCCCTTCCGGCCGGGGGCGCGCGGGGCGGGGCGCGGCGAGCGCAGAGTGGAAAGGCCCGGCCCCCGTCCCCCGCCCTCTGTCCCCTGCCACCCGCCCTCTGTCCCCTATCCCTGGTACCCCGCCGCGGCCGGCGGAGCAGGCGAAATTTGGTTCCTTGTTGGTTAGTAATCTTTGCTTATTAACTTCTCCTCTCACCCCAAAAACAGAAGGAATGTGGAAAGGCCAAGTTTCACTCAACGCCCTTCTTCACTGCGTCCAAACTGAGTGTCTGCTTGGGCTCGCTGGAAGTTATTCTTCGAGGAGTCCAAAGAATTCTGTCCAAGAAATGGTGGAGAAAGATGGGAGAAAGAGGCGCGTAATTGGTATTTCTTGTCAAAATATCAAAACTGGAAAAGACTAAGCTTCGTGGAGTGCTCCTTTCACGCTTAAGAAAGTTATTTATTGTGATCGTGTTATGTATGAAAGATTTAATTTGGAAATTCCACATTGAAATGAGACATAGAGAGGTGAAGGAAAATAGAACAAGGAACAGCTGGGAAAAAGTAGAAATACTTGCTTGGATTTTGGTGCTACAAGATACAAATGATGTAAAGGTTTAGAACACTTTAAAAATGAGTTTGAGCAGTCCCTTTTGTTATTTTTAAAATCTTATTAGCAGAAAGACTATAAAATCCTATTCAACATCATATGCAAGATCCAGACAAACTTCCCAGAACCATCATAATATCATTCTGGGCCTTATACTGTGAAATATGAGGGGGAGCTAGAACAGGGATACTGGTATCTCATTGCCTTGCCATTTCACTATTTTTTCTTTGAATCTTAAAAATTTTTTTCTTTGAATCTGAAAAGCTTTCCAGCCTTCAAGCGTCCTATAGCAAAATGCAGCTAACAGTTTAATGGTCCTTCAAAATAGGCCAGTGTCTAGCTGCCCGTAGGAAAGGTGAGCAGGAAAGCAAGTGAGGGAGGTACCTGGAGAGAAGGCACTGAAAGGGCTGGTCAGAAGCCACACAGAACAAAGTATGCTGTCTTCAGTTTCATGCAGGGCCCTGATGGACCCCACCCTACCCAGTTCCATCATTTCCACATGCTGTTGCTAACTCTCTATCCTAGCCTCTCATTTCATTCCTGTTCTTTCTGTCCAATACCTTAATGATCTTCAAGATCCAGCTGATCCAGAACTTTTCCTGGACTGCATCTTTCCACCACCTCTGGTCACATCTTTTCCACAATTCCCTGGTATATAACTGAATGTCTGTCTCATTTATTTTGGGACTGAACTGTGCAGTAAATAATATGACTGGCTTCTGAGGGTATGTTTGACTTCCTAGGCAGACTGTAAATGGAGACTAAAGAACGTTATTCTATATTCTTCTTGCACAACTTACACTTTTAGTACAGTGCTAATCCCACAAGGAACATTGAGTTCTCTTGAGGTAAATTTTCTATGCTTTACATTCTTCAGAATGGACTGTCAAATGGATAAAATATTTACTTGCTTTATGTTGTTTCTCTATGGCCTATTACCTTTTACTTAGTTTTGTTGTTTAAATACTTTAAGACAATAAAGAATTTTTGAGAATAATGAACCACATTTTATATTTAAAAACCAAACCACCAAGTCAAATGATAAAGAAAGTGGGAAAAATTGCCAGCAGGTAACATTAGAATAGAGTACAGCAATTCTTGAATCACCAATAGCACAATCATATGTTTTCTTCTACATGATAATTTTAATGTAAAACGTTGAGGATACAGAACTAATAAAGAAGGAAATCCTTGAAACAGTAAGCTATTTTGAAAAGTAAGGGGTTTTCATTGTATTCTCAACTTTGAGATTTTAGAAAACTGCCCAAGGTATTTAATTTATTCAGAAATGAATGCCATACTACACCTGAGGAGAGTCTAGTTGTTTGCTTGCTTCTGCAAGGATTTTTTTTTCTAAACAAGAACTGTATTGTAGACCTACTGCCAATCAACGTTGCAGAAGTTCTACATAAAGAATAATGTCTGAGTTACTAAAGCCTACAAGGTGGAGGAAGAAATACATTTATGTTAGACGTGGATAATCCCATCCAGCATGATGTAGTGGGAACAGTAGGGTCTTTGGTGTCAGACTGAAGTTTGAAATCAGTTTCTGTCTCTTTCTAGTTGTATGGCCTAGGCTAAGACAGCTAATATCTCTGGATATCACATTCCTCATCTGTGAAGTTGCAATCATGATAACTACCTTCCCAAGGTGATGTGAGGATTATATGAAATAAAGTGGTTGCTCAGTATAGCTCTTGGCATTATTATATCGCAGCAGACAAAAATCAGTTAATTTTATATGGGGGGATTATTCTTATAGTAAATGGCATCTGTCTTCATGCTTATGCAACTGAATTTTTTAAATGGCATAAATTCAGGCTAGGACAGAAAACAGACTAGTTAAATTAGGCAATTTTAAATGGTAAAAGCATATATCAAAAGTGAAACATTATGCTCAGTTTAATTAATTACTTATTTTTTGCTTTTCTAGGCCTTAACACATGCCTCCAAATTACAAAACAAGATTTACTACTAGGTAAGCTAAGGCATTTTGGTTCTAGTTAAGGTATTGTTTCTTTAGTATTTACATAATTAAAAATTTTATTTTGTGCATCAAAATCTTAGTAATTAGGAATCTGATCAGAGAGTGGTATAGTGCTGCAGTTTACCAAATTGAAATATAAAATGCTACACTTTTTATTTAATCTGCCATTCTATTTACCTTACACCTCCCAGATCCCTTTTGTCTTAATAATAGAATTGCCTGGAGGAAAGAATTCTGTATAAAGTAAGTTTGGTAAACTCTGCATATTTTCACCTCCCCCAAGCCCATCCCAGTCGCAGTGAATGTTAAAGACTTGTGAAGTTTTCAAGATTTATTTTTTTTAAATAAAACTGTTTAACTTTGCTTAACCCAGCATTTCTAAAATTCATTTCGACATGTAATGTTTTGGGCCCCCTCAACATAACTGTTAACATTTCCAGGGATACCAGTGGGATGATTTACAATAGGATAAAAGAGGATAAAAGGGAAATGTTACTGAATGAATGAATTCTTCAAAAACTTTCAAAGGTTTATTTACAAATCATTCAATTGAACTATGAGGAAAGGTGGTTAGTCTGACTTAGACTGATTTTTTGATATATTTCTTTGTCATTATTAACCATTAAAATATTTCTGGTTATTGTGTATATTTTAAAGTAATAAAATTAAATATTTAAGGTCTATAAACCTATTACCTATACTTTTGGGTTTTTCCACATTAGCAAAAACTCTTATTATACTAGTTCATTGTCCTCATAAGTAAGCATTAACATAGCAAAACCATCTATTTTGATTTCCTTCATTCTCCCAGGTACACATCGGAAGAAGCAGGTGTTAATACCACTGGAACTTTGCCTTGCAAATTATTTACATAATCTGGGTAAGTTTATATACTTTCTGATTTTGTGCATGCTAAAACTTGTCGTTTATCATTCATTTCACCATTCCCAGATCACAATTTCTTCAGTTTGCCACATAGTGCTAAATTTACCCTTTCCATGGTAAAACGTTGTTAGCCTGCTTGTTTTCTTTTCAGTGGCTCAATTCTCTGGTGTTTCTGAGCAACAGGTGAGAATGGCTCATCTATTCTTCATCAACAATGGGTGAAGCAAGATTATATAACAGAATAAGCTTTATTTGGTCTGTTTCATAAATTCATGAAACAACTCAAAGGAGGTTTTGAAATCCTTATAACTGGACATAGTAACACATGGGAAAGCCAAAATGTTTTTAATTCATCTGTGAAGCTTTAATGCTCATGTTTAGATCAGTCCTTTTCTTCATTTTCTTTTCAGTCCTGCCCTAAAATACTGTTTTTAAAGGTCTCTGATATTTTGAATCATAAAAGCTTTGGAAAAAGTATATTTATTGATATCAGATGCTCAATCTATGCCACTTGATATAAAACGTTTTTCTGCGGTACACAACAAAACAAGAGGGAGTCATTATTGCATTTTCGAGTTTTAACACTACTTTTATATGATCAATTTATTGATACACGTTTTTTTCCTAATTTAAGATTAATTTCTAGCTCTTATGTTGCCTATATGATTCTTCCTATTTGAAGGCATTTAGAACTGTAAAAAAATGATTTCACTATGCATATATTTGGAATTATATATTTACATGTAAATCTCCCCTTCCACATTTTATGAGGATCAGAAAAAAGGTTGGTAACTAGATGAACCACGTATCTATGTAATACGATGTATCTTTAAAAGCTTTAAAGGGTACAGACCTCATAAATGTTTTTTTAAAACACACCACGCACACACACACACACACACACACACACACACACAATGTCTTTGTAAAAAGTAATTCTGATGTGTTCCTGAACCTGAATAAATATAAACTGCACTGGCCTATCCCACCACATTTCCCCTCTCTAATCTCCATTCTGCAGCCCCTTCATGCCCATCTCAGAACAAACACAATCTGCATTCAGAACAGGACCGTTTACAAGTTCAATGGAGTTATTTTGGGTGAGTCATTGAAAACACAGTACAAAACCTTTCCTCACTCACCAGAAATGCATTTTTAAAATAAAGCCAAAGTGAACAAGGCTTGGCAAGTTTGAGGGTGGACAAAATGGGGAGAAAGCAGGGTTTCTGCCAGATTCAGACAGGATTCTGCTAAACCATTTTTGGCTATTCTTTACATTCAGCTCCACCAACTTTCCTTACCATCACTAACCAAAATGTACAAGATTGAGCAGGTAGGCCGTCAAAACAAGGACACTCAATTTCCACCAGCACTGTATTGGTGGGCAGGGCCAGTAGATCCCTTAGAGCTTAGTGACAGTTTTAAATCCCCCTTTGTGTCTCCCTTAATTCAGAAGCTATAAGATGTATCCACTTAATAATCTCTTTCCTCTGATTAAATCATTTTGGCAAACAAATAATGATTATAAGCAATTTTTAGAAAGTTGTGTATTAAGAAAATGAAGTTGTGTATAAATTCAGTAAGCAATCCTTTAAAATTGCTTTTAAAATAAGTGAAGTTCTATGAGAGTTAATCCAATAATAAAATATTGAAGGAAATAACAGCTATAGAGATAGAAAATAATAAGCTAGTTCCTAAGAACTTTTTTTTTTTTTTTTTTGCGGTACATGGGCCTCTCACTGTTGTGGCCTCTCCATTGCGGGGCATAGACTCCGGACGCGCAGGCCCAGCGGCCATGGCTCATGGGCCCAGCCACTCCGTGGCATGTGGGATCCTCCCAGACTGGGGCACGAACCCGTGTTCCCTGCATCGGCAGGCAGACTCTCAACCACTGTGCCACCAGGGAAGCCCCCTAAGAACTTTTAAAATTGAATTAATATGTCTCTACAATGGCTTGATAAATTTGGGGTTTTAACATGCAGGTGTTCAGGACTTAAGCATCAGTGTAGAGTCTTATTTATCTATCTATAAAATATATTACTCACCTTTTATCCTGCAGAGAACTTTCTAGCAGCAATACAAGTGATTACTCTTTCACAACCGGTTACAAATCAGTTGAGGCTCACATCTCATGAATGAGGAAAAACCTAGAATCAACAAGGAGACTTCCTTAACATATAATGGCAATTCTGAACTCTTTTGCTATAAAATTTGATAGTCCTTGAAAGTCATGTTTGACAAAGGTTGACCCAGCACATTACCGCGTGTTAATTAATACACCCTGTAGGGGGACCTACTCTTAGAAGTGTTCTCTGTTCACAAAGAATTTATCGCCAAGTTGTGGGTACAAGCCAGGCTCTAGTGGATGTAATTATACAAGTATTCTTCTCGAACTCCCTGCAAATTATCAGTTTCCACAGTCAGGGTGACAATTGTTGGTTAAGAGGAATAAAAACTCTGTGTTTGAACGTTAATCTGGCTATGGAAGCACTAGGGTCATAATAAACAAACACGTATTTCCTGCTGTAGTTAAGAGCACAGCAAAGAACTCCGGTTTCCCACATTTGGGGGAATTTTTTTCCTTTTCTTTTGTGGGTAAACAATTGCTTTAAAATTATAAAATAAGTACTTAGCCTTCAAAGCTTATCTCTGCTATCTAAGAATGATTTTATTGTACTTAGTTGTATTGAAATATAATCTACATATGATCAAAAGTTAAAAGGACTAAACATCTATTGATGGGAACCCCAAACTAAGAACTTCTTCACAATCTTGTTTCAAAACAAACAGAAAAGTAAAGCAAATGCCATTAAAATTTCTTTGAGGCGAAAAAGTTTATTATTGCTGTTAGGTAGCATATTTGGCCTGGATTACATTAGGACTAATCAAACAGCTTAAAGTGGTGTTTGCTAACAGACGGTTATTAAATAAAAGAACTACAGGGTAAAGGTCAGCGCACAGGTTGTTTTGTTTAATTTTTAAAAATTTCCCTGAGCCTACGTCTTTCCAATTTTTTTCTAAAACAAGTCAACTCAAGTTGGCACCTTAAAACCTTTAAACACTGTAATTAAAACCTTTAAACACTGTAATTACACTAGTGCTGATATTCAACTTGGAGAAATGCTGTTAGAAGAGCGATTACTTCAGTGGACCCAGGGTAATAATATTAAAAATGGATAGTTTTGATTGAGCACTTGCTTTGTTCCAGACACAGTATTTATACCTGGATTTATACTGTCTCATTTAGTACAACTCTATAAGAGCTTATATTACTTTCACTTTACAGAAGGGAAACTGAGCTTCAGAGAGGTTAATACTTGCCCCAGGCCACATACTAGTAAGGGGCAAAGTGGAACCAGGACTTTTCCCCTGCAAAGCCCATGCTCTTAGCCAAGATGTGTGACTGTCTTAGATACTCCAGGTCCGCTGTTAGAGAAACATTAGCAACCACTTACTGTCATCAAACTGAGGGGATTCTTCACTTACAACTGATGGGCAGAGGGAATTCAAGGGAGGCGATTACCTACTAAGACTCCCTCATTTCACAAGGGAGGGGAACTAAGCTCAGAAATTTTAAGAAGCCTGCCTAAGGTCAGCCATCTTAGTGACAGAATTATTGAGGGACGAGAATCCATAACTCAACAGTCCTGCAAACACAAAGGCAAAGGTAGAAAAATTGTTTTTTTTTTTTTTCTTTAACATCCCTACTGGGGTACAATTGCCCCACAAGGGTGTGTTAGCCCCTTTTGGGAGGTCTGAGGTCTTCTGCCAGCGTTCAGTAGGTGTTCTGTCGGAGTTGTTCCACGTGTAGATGTATTTCTGGTGTATCTGTGGGGAGGAAGGTGATCTCCACGTCTTACTCTTCCGCCATCTTCAAGGTCCCCCCCAGAAAAATTGTTTTTATCTCACCAAATCTTCTGAAAAACTCAGAGAATGTAAAAACAAAGATTTGAGTATTCAGGTTTCTTACTAGCATGTAATATTACAGAAGTAAAGTTGATACTTCTGGCCCAAAATCTGTAGCTCCACCTATGCATATTTCTGGAGAGGACTCAAGGTTGGAGACAGTGAGAATCTCTGCAAACAAGTATGTTATTCAGGTTATGTTTGAGTCCTTCTAGGATAACATTCTGTTCTTTATTAGATGCAAAAGCCCAAGACTGTAACATCCCTGGCCCAGCCACATTCTTGCACTCAGAGGACTTTCTCAAAGGGAACAATGTTCCTGATCAAAAAGAGGGAGTTTTTGCTTCTCAACCTAAAATCTGGTCTTCCAAGAAAGCTTCAACTGCCCAGTATGGGACATGACGTTTTAAGATTTCACCTAAGAACTATTTTAAACTCTATCTTGAAGAGACACAATATTCAGAAAGTTTTTCTAAAGGATAAACTTCAGTCACTACTGTGACTAACATATATGATATGTGAGTATTTCAATATATTATATTTACTCATGATTTAAAGCAGACCAGCAAAGAGCTTGGTGCCTTGATAGTATCAAATGATTTCCAAGAAGATGGTTTTTACAGAATTACTCTATGATTTGTGCAATGGCATCTGCCTATACTGATTCTTGATTTGAGCAGTGACATGAAATGAGATGTACCATCTCCAATAAAGAATCTTCCCACAGGTTGTTAAGTATATCGCCCTGTATTCCCTTCAGGAGAAATATCTTTTCACAATATTTGTTCCAAGAAGAGTTAAAATTACCAGGACATTTTTGGTTAATCTCACGGGCACTGGAAGTTAGATAACTGACAGAGTTTCTCTTTTCACATTGGCAGCTAGAAAATTGAAAGCCAAATGTGTGGCTCACTCATGGTAGATGAGTAGGTCATCATGGAATGCATCTTAAACTTTATTCATGGCTCGATTCTGTCCCCACCCTTGTTTTTTTTCCTCATTTTTCTTTCATTTCTTTTTTTTGTGTGTGGTATGCGGGCCTCTCACTGTTGTGGCCTCTCCCGTTGCGGAGCACAGGCTCTGAACGCGCAGGCTCAGCGGCCATGGCTCACGGGCCCAGCCGCTCCGCGGCATGTGGGATCTTCGCGGATCTGGGCACGAACCCGTGTCCCCTGCATCGGCAGGCGGACTCTCAACCACTGCGCCACCAGGGAAGCCCCATTTATTTCTTTTTATCAAAATAAATTTTATAATTTTTGATATTTCTTTTCTGCAACATAACAAGGAATAGCTAAATAAAATATGTGAGAATCTTAAGCAAAATTATATGTTTACAAATATGTACTTTCAGAGAGGAACGTTAGGAGGGAAACAAAGATGTTCTGTTAAATGACAATATTATGGCTAAATTTTTTTCTTTTATTTTTCAAACTTTTAAAAATTGTATTTACAATTTAAGGATAAAAACTTATTTGAACTTTGAAAGCTCTAGGTATTCCAGAGATAGAAGTGTGGGAAGTATGTGTCTGACCCCATGCAGTGTATTTTTCAGTTTGATTATGTTAAGGCAAGTGAGGAACTGTCATAGACTGAGGTTGAAATGGTAGGTGAGAGCCAAATTTTAAAGGCCTTGGTGTGCTATTTTAAGGGAGTATATTACTGCCAGTGTGAAGTTGGAAGCAGCTTTCAGTTTTTAACTAAAGTGCTTTACTGAAAGATAACTGTAACTATACAGTTGAAAGAATAGGGCATGGGAAAGCCTCAGGCAAGGGAACCAGGTAGGAGGCTTATTAGTTTGGTGGCAGGGGTTGGAGGACGGAGGTTTATAAAGACTTGAGTTAGACCAGTGGAGATAAGGGCTGCAATCAGATTTGACAGATTAGAAGTGGGGGGGGAGGAAGAAATAGAATGATCCCCAGGTTTGCTTTGTACTTTAGGTAATGGATAGGTATTGGTGTCATTCAACATGATAGAGAATTTAGAATGATTAGGCATTAATTTGTTTGAGAGTAAGGAGAACAGAGAAGAAAGGAATTGAGTTCATTATTGGACATATTAGATATGAGGTACTTATAGTACATATAAGAGATGTAGCCCCAAGCAGTCAGAAATACAATACAGGGACTTCCCTGGCGGTCCAGTGGTTAAGACTTTGCCTTCCAGTGCAGGGAGTATGGGTTCAATCCCCGGTCGGGGAGCTAAGATCGCACGTGCCTCGTGGCTGAAAAACCAAAACGTAAAACAGAAGCAATATTGTAACAAATTCAAAAAAGACTTTTAAAATGGTCCACATCAAAAAAAAAAAAAGAGAGAAATTACAGTACAAAGGTGGAACTCTGAATGAAAGTTTGGCTTAAATATTGTAAGGGCGTGTGTGTGTGCGTGTGTGTGTGTGTGTGTTTGGCATCATTAATATCAGACAGCCATTTTTTCTATATGATTCTGGTCAGCCTTCTTCCTATTTCCCAAGTAAGCTATTCTAAGCCTATTAAGGCAGTAGTCATCAATGACTTATAAAATGTCAAGTCTAGTGGATCCTTTCAGCTCTAATTTTATAGGTATCTTTATAGCTCTTGTCAGGATTGATTATGCCTCACATTTCTTTCTTGATCTTACATTTTACTACTTCCCAGTCTCCTTCACCGGCTTTCATTCTTTTACCAGTATAAACTATTAAGTTCATACACTGTCTCTGACTGAAATGAAGAAGATTAAAGGTGGAGGAGTTCTGGGAGAAATAAAAGTTTGTTCAGTGTGTTAAGTTTGAAAAGCCTGTTAGACATCTAAGTGTATATATTGAGTAAGCATTTGGATATATGAGTATAGAGTTCAAGGGGAAAATGTGGACTAGCACATAAGTTTAGGAGTCATCAGCATATAGGTGGTATCTAAAGCTCAAAAATTAGCTGGGGCCACCATGGGGGAATTGGTGAAGAATGTTAAGAAGAGCTATCTAAGGATAGTGTCTTGGGGTACTTCACATTTTAGAGGCAGATAATTGAGAAGCATCCATCAGAGGAGGCTAAGAGAGATCAACTAGCAAGGTAGGAAGAGAACTGAAAGTGGTATCCAGAAGGCAACTGAAAAAAAAAAGGTTTTAAAGAAGAGGAAATGGTAAATTCTACCAAATTCCTGAGAAGTTGATTAAGATGAACACTGAGAATTGACCTCTGGATTTGGAAATCGAGATGTTATTGCTGACCTTGACAGTAATTGTGGTGGAATGGTGAAGAGTGAAGCCTTGATTGTAGTGGGAGTCTGTAGGGCTAATTCTTTTTAGAAGAGGGAAACAGGAAATAGCAGGGGTAGTCAAATGATAACAATTAATTCGTTATGGTAGAACAAAAGAGCAGGAAAGCCGTTATATAAATATACGAGCATTCAAGATCATGAATATCTATGTCTGGTTAAGGTTGGGAAAAAGCCAAGTTCTAAAGTTTTGATCCCTTGAAGTTTATTCCCACTTGATTTTAATATTAGACCTTCTTACAATTACTATCATTTCTGAGTAACATAGTCATGAAAGAGGTAAAGGTAGAAACAGGAAATGTAGGCATCTGATGAAGAGAAAGACGAAGATAGGAAAATAGCTAAAAGGAAATGTAGAGTTGAAGAAGGATTTTTGGTTATTTTTTGAGGGGAATGCATGGGAATTAAAACATGTTTACTGGTTAAAGAAAGGAACAAGTAGACAGAGAAAGGTTAAATATACACAAAAGGTTAGGTATTTGAAGGGAGGAAACTTAATTTTAGCAGGTGATTTCTTTCTTTTAGATTGGAAAGAGATATAAATGCACCAATGTAGTTAAATTTCTAGGATAAGATAATTTAAAGGAATTCACACCTACTGTCCTATATGTACTCTGAGAATGAGGCCAGATCATCTGTTGAAGTGATGGAGAGTGAGCTTTTTGGAGAATTCAAGAGAGTGAAGTTTTGAAATAGCTGTTATTAAAAATGGAATAAAAACTACAAGGGAGAAGTAGAATACTTGTTTATTTAACAGTTATATACCTCTCTAAGCACCTTATAAATATTAGCTCATTTATTCATCATAGCATCTCTATGAGATGTGTTCAGTTATTATTACCTTCTTACAGATGAAGAAAATGAGGCACAAAGTGGTCACGCTGTTTTGCTAAGGGCACCCAGCTAGTAAGTGGAGGAGCCAGGAACTGAGCTTTGGTGGTCAGGCTCCAGAGTCCATGCTCTTAACCACTTTACAATGCTGATGGCAATGATATAACTTTATTTGGCAGGCTTAGGTACGTAGGTGTGGAATTTCAAGAGACAAAAGTTTAGATTCCTCCAGGAGAGGAGCTCAGAGCTTGAGTGTGATGATAGTAGAGACATTAGTTGGTCAGATAAACCACAGAATGCAGACTGGATGGAAGAGGTAGGGCAGAGGATAAAGAAGCAGGGTCATAGAGGGGCTCAGAGACTTGAATCTTTGCTGTTTTCCTAAGGTTTTAGATTCTTTATGAGCCAAAGAGTTAGTTTGCTAGAAGTAAAGAAGAGGGATAGTTGGAAGAAGCAGGAACTCAGATTAAGACAGTATGATTATGAAATGTAATTAAGAGAGATGAGGAGTTTCTGGGGAAGACAAGGTAGCACTGGGGTATAGCACTGGTAGTAGATCACTGAGATCCAAAGGAGTTAAAAGGCCTGAGCAGCAGAGGAGGTCAAGAAATAATGAGTTCAGGGTGTTGGGTGGGGCATCTCTATAAATATTGAAGTCACATATGAATCACTCAAGATGACACAGGAAACAGGGTGGAGAAAATGGCTGCAGAAACCAGCAATTTGCAATGTGAGTTTGATGAGGGAATGAGAGATGGCGTAAGATGAGAGATCAGGCTGACATAATGAACAGACTCCAGACAGTGGAGTCATACAGGCCAACCAACGTTTCTTGTAGCCACCTGCTTCTGTGAGTGTGATAGGGAAGCCAAAATGGCCATTCCATCAAGATGTGTAAACTGTTAGCATTCCTGAAGAGATTTTTAAAGGGGTTGAACTTTTGAAACAATTAAAGCCTTAAATTACCTTAAAGGTCCAACACATTAGCAAAGTAAATATTAGCACAGTTAATCTAGCCCATATAAAACCATTATCACATAAGTACAAATAGGGCTCCAAGGATATGGATATGTTTTAAAAGGTGGGAAACTGGAAGGAGGAAGGGAACACAGGAAATTGAGGTTTTGGCCATGGGTAATGTGAACAGCTAATATAAAGGAGAAGGAGCCAGCAACCATGTACATGGAGAACCTCTAACATGTGCCCTAAGAATGATGTAGAAAAGGGGAAATGTGCAAACGAGCTATCTCCTTCTCTTAGTTCAGAATACTTAATAAAAATTATGTTAATAATTTCATATGCATTGATGTGTGCTTTCCCTGTTCTAACAATGTTAAGAGCCTCAGAAACAAAAAATAAATGTTTATAGAAAAAAATCCTATCCCTGAATCAGAAGGCAGGCTAAATTACATACTGTTATAGAACTAACTACTTAATATTAGAGGAAATTATGTTTTAGTCAACAAAAATTCAGATTTGCCTTGGTGACCTATACTGTTGGTTACCTGCCAAACCATCACTGCTCCATCTTCTTCCTTACCAGCAGAATCGTTTTTATGCCACTGGATATTAGCATCTACACATAATACTAAGAGGTCCTATAATAACTAATATTTTCTGAACTAGAATAGGTCTTAGAGAACATCCAATCCACTAAACTGTGCAGAGAGAGACATGATGAAAAGCAGTAATTCAACAACTCTGACATGGAGTTTCTTGCGTTATGAATACGAATTAGAATGAAGTCCTTTATCCATATAAATGCATAGTTTTGATTCTTAATATCCCCAAAGTACAAAATAACCTCCAGCAAAAGAAAACAAGATAAATGATGGAAAATTTCTGAATGATTATAATCACAGGCTGTGTGGCCCTGGAAGTCCAAAAGTTCTGAATTTTCTATCCATTTCCAAAGATTTATCAAAGGGCCAAATTAGTTTATGAATGCTCTTAAAGTTCTATTTTCTACCATGAGTACAATCACAGTGATTCAAAACCAGTGTAAGTTTTACCTGAACCAACCTTGCCCGGTCAGTGTGGAAATGGCTTAAGCTGACAGGTACTTTTTACATGGCGATATACATTTGTGTGCATGTATGCACAGGTCTGCGTGTGTGCATGTCTGTGAATGTGTATGTGTCCTTATGCTTGTGAGCCATCCAGAGGTTATTACATCAAGAAGCCTCTGCTCTTTCCCCAACACCCATCCTCAAGGCAGGTCCACCCACATAATACCAGAGCGGGTGAAGTCAATTTTACTAAGATTTACAAGGCTGGAAAATGGAGGAGGACTACCAAGGAGAAGATTATAATCAACATTGTTATCTGGCGTATCAGTACTCTTCAAAATTATGCTCTTATCTGAAACTAGCCATCTCATCACTCTTCTCCCCTCCCTTTCTTAACACGGTTTTATTTAAATGCAATTCCGCTCTCTTTCCAAGCTTGCCTTCTAAGAAAAACTAAAACACTGCATTATAGAAGCCACTCATTTTAGAAAACTGTCCAGTTACCACTGTTCTCACTCAAACATACCCTTTGATGGACTTCCCATGCACACCCCTCAATAAGAATATCAAAGTATCCAGCAAAACCAGGTAATTCCCAAGAAGGAAAATTTTTTTCTCCTTAGAAAAATAATTTTCTCCATATCAGACTTTAGCAAAGGAGAACCATGGCACATGCATGCATAGCCACACACCTCCATAGTGGACTTGGTAAAAGAAAAAGAAAAGAAGAATGGAAACATTTAACATTCAGTTGAGTGGTCCAAAGACACTGGAGATTGAAGAAATATATTTAGAAGTTAAAAATATTTTTGTAGGATAATTTTCATTTGAGATTGATTTTAACCTATATAACAGATGTGTTGCTTGTAAAAAATGATGGTTTATCTGCTTCTGCCTAAAAATTAATAGTCATACAATATAGGGACCATTCATTGGATTGACCTTGGAAGGATATTTCTAGTCCATTGATTCTTCCTTTATATTATTCATTTATGCTAGGTAAAATTTTGTCTCCATGTCTTGCATAATGAAGAAACAGAAATAAAAGCTATAAATGGAAAAGAACACTTCTCCAGGGTCATTTAATTCAAATCTTTTTAAGGGAAGTTGTTTCTTCAGTTTTAATTATCTTCAGTTTTAATTATCTAGTAATAGTAATTATCTTGTTTTTCTACTATATCCAATAGTATTTCTACTCTACGAGAAACAAGTTTATTTCGAATATCATTTCTCAAACACATAGCGCTTACCATTAAGCAAAATTTCTTAATTTATTTTACAAATTATTTAAAAGGGATGACAAAAATTTTAAATTATGCATATTACATAAATATGACATGGAAGATATGGATTAGGTCATGGTGTACACTTCCTAAGCTTTTTTTTTCCAGACAACAGAGTTGTGAGAGCAGTATAAAATGTCCATGTGTGTCTCCTGTTGCGTATGTGATTTTAAATCTCTAAAAACAATCTAGCATCTTTTGAAGTACCACCTACATTTTTTCCACCACCAGTAATTTAACACAATGAAAGAAACTTCCTTGAATGTTCAAAATGCACTGCCAGCCTGCTAGCACTAAAGCACATCTTCTGTTGAGTACCAAAGGTAGTACCATATTGCCCTTATGCATACTTTAAATGTACAGTCCTCAATTACCTTCCAGGGGCTTCTTCAATAAAACCCCATTTTACCAATTCAAGCTCATATCCCACTGACACAAACAGTCCTCTCCGTTTGGTTGTATCTTCTTTCTCTTCAATAAACGTGATTTTCCCCCCTTCATCTCTGTTGTTCTTGCCACCAGGAATGCCATCTCCCTTATCTTCTACTCTTACTTGAGTGCCTCTTTTCCAGAAAGCTCTTCCTGAGTCTTTTAGTCCATATGGTGCTCTTACTGTCATTTAACTTTCCATTGTTCTGATTTCTGTTAACTAGTTTATTCTTATGCTTTTCTGTAAGCCTCACCTGTTCTTGCATTCTGAAACACATTGGAAGTTTCTCTACCAAACTTTGTTTATTCATTGTTCATTTTTGTACAATTCAAATTTCTAGAAACACTAAGTCAACAACCGATGTACAAGAAAAAAATAAAATAAAATAGGGCTTTACTTGTACAAAAAAAACTACATTCAGGATCCCTTTTCTCTTATTTTGGAATGCGATTTCTAAGTGTTTCTCATGCTGGCTACTAACAGGGACGTCATTTCAAATTTGGGTCTGATATTCCCCCTCTTCCTTATAGTGCACAAGGTAATACAGTGGTTTTCAGATTTGTTTTTTAGGGAAAGAGTTTTTTCTTCAAACTCATTCTTACCTAGAATTTCAAATATGTAAAAGAGGTGCAGCAGAATAACCCTTATTAAAGAAAGTGCAGTGTGTGAGGGAAAAGTGAGGGGTCCTGCCTGCTTAGCCCTTCTACAGCCCCACCAGTAGCTCCTAGGGCTCCTTGGAGGAATTCTGGAGGCACCATGTAGAAACAGGAGAAAAGCTGACCTTGGCTCTGCTCTCTTTTCTCTGTTCAGGCTTGCGCTTGAGTCTCCTCAACCTTAAAAACAATGAACTTGATCATCAGAGACCCTCCGTATAAACCACAAAGCCTCATAATGCCAGCAGTACTCAAGTGAATCAAAAAAGATTCACACCTAGACTATTTTGGTGTTCTATTGTTGTATTGAGTCAATATTTTTAGAAACTTTCTTTTGAAAAAAATGGCTTGATGTTTGATAAAAATTAGTATCGAGGATTGATTAAAGATTTGAACAATTTGGGGGGAGTTATTTAGATTCTGGTTTGTGAGTACCTTTTATTGTCAGTAAATTTCAGTTTTGAAAATTCTACTTTGAGTTAGCATTTCAAAAAAAGAAACCAAAGTTTGTATTCAACATTCACAACTTCTAATCTTCTGTATTCCTTCAAGTAAGCAAGCAGTGTAACATAGTGTTCCTACGTAGAAACAGTCTGGTATAAATATCAGTCAGATATTTGCTTTGGCAGGTGTTCATTTAACAGAATGTGTGAAGAAATACACAAACCTGGTGTCAGACAAATGCCATTAAAGAGTACTATCATTCCAGTTAATAAAATATATTGGTGAAATTAGCCATTTCATTTTGGCTGTATTTAAAAAACTATTTCTATCTACGGGGCATTGATTCACTTGTAAATGGAAAAAAAGTCAGGCAAAACACCAAAACAGTAAGTTCCACTTGATTCCGAGCAACCTGTTAAATAAACCGTTGCTGCTTTTAACTGCAAAGTACTGAAATGTGACTGCCAAAGTCTATAATTTTTTTAGAATTCCTGGTTTCTCCATCAGACAAACTTGACTCAGCTATCAATATAAAAGTGACTTAGCTGTCAATTTGGATTGATCAAAACAACTTTTGATACTACTAATCTTTTTAACAAAACTTTTCATTTTACAAAGTTGATTTATAATATGAAAATCTCAGTGAAAAACCCAGTTCATCTATGTGCATGTATGTGTGTGTGTGTGTGTGTATATACATACATATATATATGAATAGACATATAATTTTAGAAATATTTATTGCTAAATAAAGTTATTTCTAGTAAATTAAACTTTGCAAATAAAAGTAATACATTTATAAAACTTACTGCAAATTTAGTTTTTTGACTGGAGTGCCCTTGTTGCTGACAAATTATATAAAATTTTAAATATACTTAAAGTAAGAATCATTCAATCCATGTACACTTTTTTTAAATTCAATTAATAGTTGTGTCATGCTTTTGTACAAGGAGATTTACTTGACCCAGATAGGAATTGAGTACTAAGATTTAGTTTCTGATACCCAGAAACTTACAAACTAATGAGGGTCATAATGAGGAACTTCAGTATAAGGTTGTTATCATCTTAGTGGTACAGGCAAGTGCTTTAAAATGTCACTTAAAAAAATGTTGAAAAGCAAGTAAGGTCAGAAAATGAATCAAAGGGGAACTTTTTTGCCTGGAAAAGCAGTGAGAGATTCCTGTTCACACTTTCTTTCCCTTTTGCTGTAGAACCAACATCAACCAGCTTTAAAAACACTTATTAAAAAAGGAAAAAAATTTTCTGGCAAGGGTGAGGAGAGTGATTTTGACTTGGGAAATCCTGACGGAGAGGGGAAAGGTAAAGAAGTAAGATAAGAAAGAAAGGGAACTAACATTCACTGAGTATTTAGCAACTGAACTTTTATGTCTATTATGACATTATGTTTCTTCTTAAAGGAAACCAGCTAGAAAGCTATTGAAACCACTGAGGTATAAGCAGGAATGGAAAATGAACAAATAGAATAGAATTTGTTTAATCTTGGCTCTATTCAACTTTGTCACAGTTGACCAGTCCTTGAGGGAAGAGTATCTAGCCCCAAACTAATAGAGAATGTTAAATAAGATTTTCTTTCAAACTGTATTCATTCCTTGAATTTAGTAGATCATCAATGTTTTTAATTTGTTAGTTTGTTTTTTGGCTGCATCGGGTCTTAGTTGTGGCACGCAGGATCTTCGTAGAGGCATATGGGATTTTTTTTTTTTTTTTTTTTTTTTTTTTTGCGGTGCACGGGCTCTTCGTCGTGGTGCACGGGCTTCTCTCTAGTTGTGGTGTGTAGGTTTTCTTTTCTCTAGCTGCGGTGCAGAGGCTCCAGGGTGCATGGGCTCTGTAGTTTGCAGCATGCAGGCTCTCTCGTTGAGGCACGCGAGCTCAGTAATTGTGGCGCGCGGGCTTAGTTGCCCCGTGGCATGTGGGATCTTAGTTCCCTGACCAGGGATCAAACCCATGTCCCCTGCATTGTAAGGCAGATTCTTTACCACTGGACCACCAGGGAAGCAGCTTAATTTAGCTTAATTAAGCTATAAGTTACAATGGAAAATGGGTAAATAAAGGTAATGCTCAGAAGATATATTATGAAATAAGTTTTTGGAATAGATGCCACCCATAAGCACTTGAATATAACTGCTACTGATAAGACCCACAAGAAGTATAGTATAGCCATGAAAAGACACTTGAAAGTTGGTTGCATTTCTTTTTAGAAAGATGTTGAGTTTTGGGTCTTTAAGGGAAAGATCCCATTATTTTTCGATAGCTGAAATACATCAAAATAAAACCCCAAAGGAAAGCATTCTGACAGTTAAAATGTTGTAGTTTCATATTTTTTTTTTAAATTTAAATTTGTTTATTTATTTTTGGCCGTGTTGGGTCTTCGTTTCTGTGCGAGGGCTTTCTCCAGTTGCGGCGAGCGGGGGCCACTCTTCATCGCGGTGCGCAGGCCTCTCACTGTCGCGGCCCCCCGTTGCGGAGCACAGGCTCCAGACGCGCACGCTCAGTGGCTGTGGCTCACGGGCCTGGTTGCTCCGTGGCATGTGGGATCCTCCCAGACCAGGGCTCGAACCCGTGTCCCCGCATTGGCAGGCAGATTCTCAACCACTGCGCCACCAGGGAAGCCCCTGAAATGTTGTAGTTTCATTTTTAAAAACAACTTCTAACTTTACTATACATTTGTGTTTCATTTATCTACACCATTTCTTTATTTTATGTTCCGAAATAAATTTCCCTCAAATTTCTAGCAGTAATAAAAGGGAGTCTGGTTTTTCCCATTTCTCCAAAGTTAAATATCTTAAGAGTAGAAAGACAAGAGGTAGGCAATAATTTGAAGTTATGTATGCCTTCCCGAGAATCTGTATTTAGTTCATTTGTATGTTCAACTGGTGAGAATCTATTATCATTGATACATTTTTACATTATATATCATAGAATTAGAGCGCATCTTGTCTGAAGATGGTGTTTCTAAAGAAAGAGCCAGATATTTGTGCTCAAGTGTAAAACTCCGTAGTAGGAAATGATGTTCAAAAGTAAGGTTAAATCAGCCTTAGTGTTTATTTTAAGACTATAAGAATTATTTGATAATTGCTTCTGTTAAGAGCTAGCTACACGCAAGCTAAGCTGAAATATTGATAGGAATGGACTTGTACACCATACTAAATTAGAACTGTATTAGTTTCACTTTTAAGAGGAGACTTTTTCTGAACTTCTCTGGTTCAGTAAAGTCACATCAATATCAATAAATCAAAATTCCCCTAATTATTTTATTATTAACATGCATATCTTGATATGCTGTTTCCTACATTATAAAATAGTAGCATTAAATGCTGTGAAATTCCATAGTTCACTTCTTGTGGTATGCAGAGTTCCCATAGAAAATGTATATGCCATGTATTGGACACTATTAATTTTGACATCATAAAGTTGGAAAAAGTTTTAAATTAATTATTTAAATATGGTTCTTAAGGAAAAATTGCTGTAGAACAGGATTAGAAATTTTTTTTTCATTAAGAGGCCAGATAGTAAATGTTTTAAAGCTTTGTGAGCCTAATGGTCTCTGTCACTACTCAGTTCTGCCATTGCACAACAAAACAAAAACAGCCATAGGCAATACATAAATGAATGAGCAGGGCTGTCTTCCAATAAAACTTTATTTTCGAAAGCAGGTGGTGGGTCAGATTTGGCCTCTGGGCCATAGTCTGCTGACCACTGTTACAGAACATATAAACATTTTACATTTTCTCTGTTTAACAAAGATAACTGAACCACACTTCTCACTCTCTATAGTTTATGTATATAGTTAATATATAATATATTGTTATATATATCGATATATATTGAGATTTGTGAGAACCAAACAAACACATGGGAAAGGACTTTAAAAACTAGACATAGTAAAAAATACAAACACATGGAGGCTAAACAATGCACTACTTAATAATGAAGATATCACTGAAGAAATCAAAGAGGAAATCAAAAAATACCTAGAAACAAATGACAATGGAGACACAACGACCCAAAACCTGTGGGATGCAGCAAAAGCAGTTCTAAGGGGGAAGTTTATAGCAATACAAGCCCACCTTAAGAAGCAGGAAACATCTCGAATAAACAACCTAACCTTGCACCTCAAGCAATTAGAGAAAGAAGAACAAAAAAACCCCAAAGCTAGCAGAAGGAAAGAAATCATAAAAATCAGATCAGAAATAAATGGAAAAGAAATGAAGGAAACAATAGCAAAGATCAATAAAACTAAAAGCTGGTTCTTTGAGAAGATAAACAAAATAGATAAACCACTAGCCAGACTCATCAAGAAAAAAAGGGAGAAGACTCAAATCAATAGAATTAGAAATGAAAAAGGAGAGGTAACAACTGACACTGCAGAGATAAAAGAGATCATGAGAGATTACTACAAGCAACTCTATGCCAATAAAATGGACAATCTGGAAGAAATGGACAAATTCTTAGAAATGCACAACCTGCCAAGACTGAATCAGGAAGAAATAGAAAATATGAACAGACCAATCACAAGCACTGAAATTGAAACTGTGATTAAAAACCTTCCAACAAAGAAAAGCCCAGGACCAGATGGCTTTACAGGCGAATTCTATCAAACATTTAGAGAAGAGCTAACACCTATCCTTCTCAAACTCTTCCAAAATATAGCAGAGGGAGGACCACTCCCAAACTCCTTCTACGAGGCCACCATCACCTTGATACCAAAACCAGACAAGGATGTCACAAAGAAAGAAAACTACAGGCCAATATCACTGATGAACATAGATGCAAAAATCCTCAACAAAATACTAGCAAACAGAATCCAACAGCACATTAAAAGGATCATACACCATGATCAAGTGGGGTTTATTCCAGGAATGCAAGGATTCTTCAATATACGCAAAACTATCAATGTGATAAACCATATTAACAAATTGAAGGAGAAAAACCATATGATCATCTCAATAGATGCAGAGAAAGCTTTTGACAAAATTCAACACCCATTTATGATAAAAACCCTGCAGAAAGTAGGCATAGAGGGAACTTTCCTCAACATAATAAAGGCCATATATGACAAGCCCACAGCAAACATCATCCTCAATGGTGAAAAACTGAAAGCATTTCCACTAAGATCAGGAACAAGACAAGGTTGCCCACTCTCACCACTATTATTCAACATTGTTTTGGAAGTTTTAGCCACAGCAATCAGAGAAGAAAAGGAAATAAAAGGAATCCAAATCGGAAAAGAAGAAGTAAAGCTGTCACTGTTTGCAGATGACATGATCCTATACATAGAGAACCCTAAAGATGCTACCAGAAAACTACTAGAGCTAATCAATGAATTTGGTAAAGTGGCAGGATACAAAATTAATGCACAGAAATCTCTGGCATTCCTATATACTAATGATGAAAAATCTGAAAGTGAAATCAAGAAAACACTCCCATTTACCATTGCAACAAAAAGAATAAAATATCTAGGAATAAACCTACCTAAGGAGACAAAAGACCTGTATGCAGAAAATTATAAGACACTGATGAAAGAAATTAAAGATGATACAAATAGATGGAGAGATATACCATGTTCTTGGATTGGAAGAATCAACATTGTGAAAATGACTCTACTACCCAAAGCAATCTATAGATTCAATGCAATCCCTATCAAACTACCACTGGCATTTTTCACAGAACTAGAACAAAAAATTTCACAATTTGTATGGAAACACAAAAGACCCCGAATAGCCAAAGCAATCTTGAGAACGAAAGAAGGAACTGGAGGAATCAGGCTCCCTGACTTCAGACTATACTACAAAGCTACAGTTATCAAGACGGTATGGTACTGGCACAAAAACAGAAAGATAGATCAATGGAACAGGATAGAAAGCCCAGAGATAAACCCATGCACATATGGACACCTTATCTTTGATAAAGGTGGCAGTAATGTACAATGGAGAAAGGACAGCCTCTTCAATAAGTGGTGCTGGGAAAACTGGACAGGTACATGTAAAAGTATGAGATTAGATCACTCCCTAACACCATACACAAAAATAAGCTCAAAATGGATTAAAGACCTAAATGTAAGGCCAGAAACTATCAAACTCTTAGAGGAAAACATAGGCAGAACACTCTATGACATAAATCACAGCAAGATCCTTTCTGACCCACCTCCTAGAGTAATGGAAATAAAAACAAAAATAAACAAATGGGACCTAATGAAACTTCAAAGCTTTTGCACCGCAAAGGAAACCATAAACAGGACCAAAAGACAACCCTCAGAATGGGAGAAAATATTTGCAAATGAAGCAACCGACAAAGGATTAATCTCCAAAATTTACAAGCAGCTCATGCAGCTCAATAACAAGAAAACAAACAACCCAATCCAAAAATGGGCAGAAGACCTAAATAGACATTTCTCCAAAGAAGATATACAGACTGCCAACAAACACATGAAAGAATGCTCAACATCATTAATCATTAGAGAAATGCAAATCAAAACTACAATGAGATATCATCTCACACCAGTCAGAATGGCCATCATCAAAAAATCTACAAACAATAAATGCTGGAGAGGGTGTGGAGAAAAGGGAACACTCTTGCACTGCTGGTGGGAATGTGAATTGGTTCAGCCACTATGGAGAACAGTATGGAGGTTCCTTAAAAAACTACAAATAGAACTACCATATGACCCAGCAATCCCACTACTGGGCATATACCCTGAGAAAACCAAAATTCAAAAAGAGTCATGTACCAAAATGTTCATTGCAGCTCTATTTACAATAGCCCGGAGATGGAAACAACCTAAGTGCCCGTCATCGGATGAATGGATAAAGAAGATGTGGCACATATATACAATGGAATATTACTCAGCCATAAAAAGAAACGAAATTGAGCTATTTGTAATGAGGTGGATAGACCTAGAGTCTGTCATACAGAGTGAAGTAAGTCAGAAAGAAAAAGACAAATACCGTATGCTAACACATATATATGGAATTTAAGAAAAAAAATGTCATGAAGAACCTAGGGGTAAAGCAGGAATAAAGACGCAGACCTCCTAGAGAACGGACTTGAGGTTATGGGGAGGGGGAAGGGTGAGCTGTGACAGGGCGAGAGAGAGTCATGGGCATATACACACTAACAAACGTAGTAAGGTAGATAGCTAGTGGGAAGCAGCCGCATGGCACAGGGATATTGGCTCGGTGCTTTGTGACAGCCTGGAGGGGTGGGATAGGGAGGGTGGGAGGGAGGGAGACGCAACAGGGAAGACATATGGGAACATATGTTTATGTATGACTGATTCACTTTGTTATAAAGCAGAAACTAACACACCATTGTAAAGCAATTATACCTCAATAAAGATGTTAAAAAAAAAAAAAAAAAAAAAAAAAAAAAAAAAAAAAAAACTAGACATATTGATCAAAGGATACAAACGTCTAGTTAAAGATGAATAAGTTCTGGGGACCTAATATATAGAATGGTGATTATAGTTAATAATGCTGTACTATATATTTGCAAGTTAGTAATTAAGTAGATCTTAAATGTACTTACCACAAAAAAAATGGTAATTATGTGACATGATAGAGGTGTTAGCTAACACTATGGGTGGTAATTATTTTGCAATATACTCAAAGTACCAAATCAACATGTTGTACACTTTAAACTTATACAATGTTATATGTCAATTATATCTCAATAAATCTGGGGGGTGAAAAAAAACTAGAAGCATTTCCATCTATAAGTGAAAGGCATTATGATTATAAACAGGAAATGTTCAAATATTCATATGTTAAATGGGCATTATCTACCTGCAAACTGATCAGGATGCCTTTTCTAATATAGTCGGCAAGAATTATTTCATGTTTCTAACAGTTGGGGAGATTTGGAAATGTCTATGATCCTCTATTATAGTTAATTCTATAGTTAATAGAGAATTCTAATAATTCTCTATTATAGTTAATTCTATAGTTAATTCAAAATAGGAATTTTGTTTGAAACTAATTTGGTATATTTGGGCACTGTATTTCAAATACATGGAACCAGCACTATATATTTTCTCTTCTTCTACACCTAAAAAATAGGAAGGCACTGGGCTTCCCTAGTGGTGCAGTGGTTGAGAGTCCACCTGCTGATGCAGGGGACACGGGTTCGTGCCCCGGTCCAGGAAGATCCCGCATGCTGCGGAGCGGCTGGGCCCGTGAGCCATGGCCGATGAGCCTGTGCGTCCGGAGCCTGTGGTCCGCAACGGGAGAGGCCACAACAGTGAGCGGCCCACGTACCGCCAAAAAGAAAAAAATAGGAAGGCACTAATTTTTTTAAATGAAATATAAATCCCATTAATATATTAAAATTGGTATCACTGCCATATGATTACTGGGAATGAGGAAATTAGGATAAAAAGAAATGAGCTAAAGAACAGTAACAGCACTGTTGACAAGCGAAGCTGATATCACCCTCACATGGAAAAGCAGAGGAAGTATTAAATCTGAAATTCTCCAGTGAAGTGGGAAATATAAGTTCTGACACAGGCTAGACAAAGACATTCCTTTAAATTATTTGAACGTTTAGACTCTTCAGATTAAAAATTGTGATTTATCCATAATAAATTATCCATAATAGATTAAAGAATTCAGATTACAATGACAAATAGCTCACAGATTTATTACATGAAAATGTTTCTGCTTCAAAGGCAACAAAAAAATTGCTTCAGAGTTTTAGAGAAATATGTTTTGAGGAGCTTCAAGATGGCGGAAGAGTAAGACGTGGAGATCACCTTCCTCCCCACAAATACATCAGAAATACATCTATATGGGGAACAACTCCTACAGAACACCTACTGAACACTGGCAGAAGACCTCAGACGTCCCAAAACGCAAGAAACTCCCCCGTACTTGGGGAGGGCAAAAGAAAAAAGAAAAAACAGAGACAAAGAATAGGGACAGGACCTGCACCAGTGGGAGGGAGCTGTGAAGGAGGAAAGGTTTCCACAAACTAGGAAGCCCCTTCGCAGGTGGAGACTGTGGGTGGCAGAGGTGGGGGAAGTTTCAGAGCCACGGAGGAAAGCGCAGCAACAGGGGTGTGGAGGGCACAGCGGAGAGATTCCCGCACAGAGGATCGGAGCCGACCAGCACTCACCAGCCCGAGAGGTGTGTCTGCTCACCCGCCGGGACGGGTCGGGGCTGGGAGCTGAGGCTCCGGCTTCGGAGGTCGGATCCCAGGGAGAGTACTGGGGTTGCCTGAGTGAACAGAGCCTAAAAGGGGCTAGTGCGCCTCGGCTACCTGGGAGAGAGTCCAGTCCAGGAAAAAGTCTGGAGCTGCTGAAGAGGCAAGAGACTTTTTCTTGCCTCTTTGTTTCCTGGTGTGCGAGGACAGGGGATTAAGAGCGCTGCTTAAAGGAGCTCCAAAGACAGGCCCGAGCGGCGGCTACCAGCACGGACCCCAGAGACGGGCATGAGACGCTAAGACTGCTGCTGCAGCCACCAAGAAGCCTGTGTGCAAGCACAGGTCACTCTCCACACCTCCTCTCCCGGGAACCTGTGCAGCCCGCCACTGCCAGGGTCCCGTGATCCAGGGACAACTTTCCCCGGGAGAACACAAGGCGCACCTCAGGCTGGTGAAATGTCACGCTGGCCTCTGCCGCCGCAATCTCGACCCACATCCGTACCCCTCCCTCCCCCCGGCCTGAGTGAGCCAGAGACCCTGAATCAGCTGCTCCTTTAACCCCATACTGTCTGAGCGAAGAACAGATGCCCTCAGGCGACCTACACACAGAGGCGGGTCCAAATCCAAAGCTGAACTCCGGGACCTGTGCGAACAAAGAGAAAGGGAAATCTATCCCAGCAGCTTCAGGAGCAGCGGATTAAATCTCCATAATCAACTTGATGTACCCTGCGTCTCTGGAATATCTGAATAGACAACGAATCATCCTAAATTGAGGAGGTGGACGTTGGAAGCAACGATATATATATATTTTTCCCCCTTTTTCTCTTTTTGTGAGTGTGTATGTGTATGCTTCTCTGTGTGATTTTGTCTGTATAGCTTTGCTTTTACCATTTGTCCTAGGGTTCTCTCCATTTTTTTTTAATTACTTAAAAACCTTTTTTTTCTTAATAATTATTTTTTATTTTCATAACTATTTTATTTTACTTTATTTTATTTTATCTTCTTTCTTTTTTTTCTCCCTTTTATTCTGAGCTGTGTGGAGGACAGGCTCTTGGTGCTCCAGCAAAGCATCAGGGCTGTGCCACTAAGTTGGGAGACCCAAGTTCAGGACACTGGTCCACAAGAGACCTCCCAGCTCCACGTAATATCAAATGGTGAAAATCTTCCAGAGATCTCCATCTCAATGCCAAGACCCAGCACCACTCAACGACCAGCAAGCTACAGTTCTGGACACCCTATGCCAAACAACTAGCAGGACAGGAACACAACCCCATCCATTAGCACAGAGGCTGCCTAAAAACATAATAAGGCCACAAACATCCCAAAACACACCACCAGACGTGGACCTGCCCACCAGAAGGACAAGATCTGCCTCATCCACCAGAACACAGGCACTAGTCCCCTCCACCAGGAAGCCTACACAGCCCACTGAGCCAACCCTAGCTACTGGGGAAGGACACCAAAAACAATGGAAACTATGAACCTGCAGCCTGTGAAAAGGAGACACCAAACACAGTAAGTTAAGCAAAATGAGAAGACAGAGAAACACACAGCAGATGAAGGAGCAAGGTAAAAACCACCAGACCAAACGAATGAAGAGGAAATAGGCAGTCTACCTGAAAAAGAATTCAGAATAATGATAGTAAAGATGATCCAAAATCTTGGAAGTAGAAGGGACAAAATACAAGAAACGTTTAACAAGGACCTAAAAGAACTAAAGAGCAAACAAACAGAGATGAACCACACAATAAATGAAATTAAAAATTCTCTAGAAGGGATCAATAGCAAAATAACTGAGGCAGAAGAATGGATAAGTGACCTGGAAGATAAAATAGTGGAAATTACTACTGCAGAGCAGAATAAAGAAAAAAGAATGAAAAGAATTGAGGACAGTCTAAGAGACCTCTGGGACAACATTAAACACACCAACATTCGAATTGTAGGGGTCCCAGAAGAAGAAGAGAAAAAGAAAGGGACTGAGAAAATATTTGAAGAGATTATAGTTGAAAACTTCCCTAATATGGGAAAGGAAATAGTTAATCAACTCCAGGAAGCACAGAGAATCCTATACAGGATAAATCCAAGGAGAAACACACCAAGACACATATTAATCAAACTATCAAAAATTAAATACAAAAAACAAATATTAAAAGCAGCAAGGGAAAAACAAGTGACACACAAGGGAATCCCCATAAGGTTAACAGCTGATCCTTCAGCAGAAACTCTGCAAGCCAGAAGGGAGTGGCAGGACATATTTAAAGTGATGAAAGGGAAAAAGCAACAAGCAAGATTACTCTACCCAGCAAGGATCTCATTCAGATTTAATGGAGAAATTAAAAACTTTACAGACAAGCAAAAGCTAAGAGAATTCAGCACCACCAAAACAGCTTTACAAAAAATGCTAAAGGAACTTCTCTAGGCAGAAAACACAAGAGAAGGAAAAGACCTACAATAATAAACCCAAAACAATTAAGAAAATGGGAAACAGAACATACATATCGATAATTACCTTAAGTGTAAATTGATTAAATGCTCCAACCAAAAGACACAGACTGGCTGAATGGATACAAAAATAAGACCTGTATATATGCTGTCTACAAGAGACCCACTTCAGACCTAGGGACACATACACACTGAAAGTGAGAGGATGGAAAAAGATATTCCATGCAAATGGAAATCAAAAGAAAGCTGGAGTAGCAATTCTGATATATGACAAAATACACTTTAAAACAAAGACTATTACAAGAGACAAAGAAGGACACTATAATGATCAATCCAAGGGATCAATCCAAGAAGAAGATAAAACAATTATCAATATTTATGCACCCAACATAGGAGCACCTCAATACATAAGGCAAACACTAACAGCCATAAAAGGGGAAATAGACAGTAACACAATCATAGTAAGGGACTTTAACACCCCACTTTCACCAATGGACAGATCATCCAAAATGAAAATAAATAAGGAAACACAAGCTTTAAATGATACATTAAACAAGGTGGAGTTAATTGATATTTATAGAACATTCCATCCAAAAACAACAGAATACATATTCTTCTCAAGTGCTCATGGAACATTCTCCAGGATAGATCATATCTTGGGTCACAAATCAAGCCTTGGTAAATTTAAGAAAATTGAAATTGTATCAAGTATCTTTTCCGACCACAACACTAGGAGACTAGAATCAATTACAGGAAAAAATCTGTAAGAAATACAAACACACGAAGGCTAAACAACACATTACTTAATAACCAAGAGATCACTGAAGAAATCAAAGAAGAAATCAAAAACTACATAGAAACAAATGACAATGAAAACACAACGACCCAAAACGTATGGGATGCAGCAAAAGCAGTTCTAAGAGGGAAGTTTATAGCTATACAAGCCTACTTTAAGAAACAAGAAACATCTCAAATAAACAACCAAACTTTACACCTAAAGCAATTAGAGAAAAAAGAACAAAAAAACCCCCAAAACTAGCAGAAGGAAAGAAATCATAAAGATCAGATCAGAAATAAATGAAAAAGAAATGAAGAAAATGATAGCAAAGATCAATAAAACTAAAAGCTGGTTCTTTGAGAAGATAAAATTGATAAACCATTAGCCATACTTATCAAGAAAAAAAGGGAGAAGACTCAAATCAGTAGAATTAGAAATGAAAAAGGAGAAGTAACAACTGACACTGCAGAAATACAAAGGATCATGAGAGATTACTACAAGCAACTCTATGCCAATAAAATGGACAACCTGGAAGAAATGGACAAATTCTTAGCAATGCACAACCTTCCAAGACTGAACCAGGAAGAAATAGAAAATATGAACAGACTGATCACAAGCACTGAAATTGAAATTGTGATTAAAAATCTTCCAACAAACAAAAGCCCAGGACCAGATGGCTTCACAGGCGAATTCTATCAAACATTTACAGAAGAGCTAACATCTATCCTTCTCAAACTCTTCCAAAATATACCAGAGGGAGGAAAACTCCCAAACTCATTCTACGAGGCCACCATCACTCTGATACCAAAACCAGACAAAGATGTCACAAAGAACGAAAACTACAGGCCAATATCACTGATGAACATAGATGCAAAAATCCTCAACAAAATACTAGCATAGAGAATCCAACAGCACATTAAAAGGATCATACATTATGATCAAGTGGGGTTTATCCCAGGAATGCAAGGATTCTTCAATATATGCAAATCAATCAACATGATACACCATATTAACAAATTGAAGGAGAAAAACCACATGATCATCTCAATAGATGCAGACAAAGCTTTCAACAGAATTCAACACTCATATATGATAAAAACCCTCCAGAAAGTAGGCATAGAGGGAACTTTCCTCAACATAATAAAGGCCGTATATGACAAGTCCACAGCCAACATCGTCTTCAATGGTGAAAATTTGAAACCATTTCCACTAAGATCAGGAACAAAACAAGGTTGCCCACTCTCACCACTATTATTCAACATAGTTTTAGAAGTTTTAGCCACAGCAATCAGAGAAGAAAAAGAAATAAAAGGAATCCAAATCGGAAAAGAAGAAGTAAAGCTGTCACTGTTTGCAGATGACATGCTACTATACATAGAGAGTCCTAAAGATGCTACCAGAAAACCGCTAGAGCTAATCAATGCATTTGGCAAAGTAGCAGGATACAAAATTAATGCACAGAAATCTCTTGCATTGCTATACACTAATGATGAAAAATCTGAAAGTGAAATTAAGAAAACACTCCCATTTACCATTGCGACAAAAAGAATAAAATAGGAATAAACCTACCTAAGGAGACAAAAGACCTGTATGCAGAAAATTATAAGACACTGATGAAAGAAATTAAAGATACAAATAGATGGAGAGATATACCATGTTCTTGGATTGGAAGAATCAACATTGTGAAAATGACTCTACTACCCAAAGCAATCTACAGATTCAATGCAATCCCTATCAATCTACCACTGGCATTTTTCACAGAACTAGAACAAAAAATTTCACAATTTGTATGGAAACACAAAAGACCCTGAATAGCCAAAGCAATCTTGAGAAAGAAAAACGGAGCTGGAGGAATCAGGCTCTCTGACTTCAGACTATACTACAAAGCTACAGTAATCAAGACAGTACGGGACTGACACAAAAACAGAAATACAGATCAATGGAACAGTATAGAAAGCCCAGAGATAAACCCACACACATATGGTCACCTTATCTTTGATAAAGGAGGCAAGAATATACAGTGGAGAAAAGACAGCCTCTTCAATAATGGTGCTGTGAAAACTGGACAGCTACATGTAAAAGAATGAAATTAGAACACTCCCGAACACCATACACAAAGATAAACTAAAAATGGATTAAAGACTTAAATGTAAGGCCAGAATCCATCAAACTCTTAGAGGAAGACATAGGCAGAACACTCTATGACATAAATCACAGCAAGATCCTTTTTGACCCACCTGCTGGAGAAATGGAAATTAAAACAAAAATAAACAAATTGGACCTAATGAAACTTCAAAGCTTTTGCACAGCACAGGAAACCATAAACAAGGTGAAAAGACAGCCCTCAGAATGGGAGAAAATATTTGCAAATGAAGCAACTGACGAAGGATTAATCTCCAAAACACAAGCAACTCATGCAGCTCAATATCAAAAAAACAAAGAACCCAATCCAAAAATGTACAGAAGACCTAAATAGACATTTCTTCAAAGAAGGTATACAGATTGCCAACAAACACATGAAAGAATGCTCAACATCATTAATCATTAGAGAAATGCAAATCAAAACTACAATGAGATATCATCTCATACCAGTGAGAAAGGCCATCATCAAAAAATTTAGAAACAATAAATGCTGGAGAAGGTTTGGAGAAAAGGGAACCCTCTTTCACTGTTGGTGGGAATATAAATTGATACAGCCACTATGGAGAACAGTATGGAGGTTCCTTAAAAAACTAAAAATAGAACTACCATACAACCCAGCAATCCCACTACTGGGCATATACCCTGAGAAAACCATAATTCCAAAAGAGTCATGTACCACATGTTTATTGCAGCTCTATTTACAATAGCCAGGACATGGAAGCAACCTAAATGTCCATGAATAGATGAATGGATAAAGAAGATGTGGCAGATACATACAATGGGATATTACTCAGCCATAAAAAGAAACAAAACTGAGTTATTTGTAGTGAGGTGGATGGAGCTAGAGACTGTCATACAGAGTGAAGTAAGTCAGAAAGAGAAAAAAAATACCACATGCTAACACATATATATGGAATCTTAAAAAAAAGAAGAAAAAAAAGAAAATGGTCAGAAGAACCTAGGGGCAAGACGGGAATAAAGATGTGGACCTACTAGAGAATGGACTTGAGGATACGGGGAGGGGGAAGGGTAAGCTGGGACAAAATGAGAGAGTGGCATGGACATATATACACCACCAAACGTAAAATAGATAGCTAGTGGGAAGGAGCTGCATAGCACAGGGAGATCAACTCGGTGCTTTGTGACCACCTGGAGGGGTCTGATAGGGAGGGTGGGAGGGAGGGAGATGCAAGAGGGAGGAGATATGGGGACATATGTATATTATAACTGATTCACTTTGTTGTAAAGCAGAAACTGACACACCATTGTAAAGCAATTAGACTCTAATAAAGATGTTAAAGAAAAGAAATATGTTTTGCAGTTTTCATAGTCTCAAAAGAATCTTAATTATATAAATTATGATATCCACATTAAGTGTTTTTAGGAATACTATCATACTTTAGAGATTGACGACTTTAAAAATATTTTGTTATATATTAGATAACCTAAGGAAACATTTCCAGTTAAGCAGGTGCATATTACATAGTTTGCATTTTTAGAACACATAGGGGAGACCAGGGTATTTTAAAAGATAAGGGAACTAACAATTCCAGTAACATCATCACTATTTGAATTAGGATCAAACGCTAGACAAGTTAGTGCTAATCAGATGTTTTTCTGACCTATAGAAAATGATTCAACCCTCCCACGTCCAGTTACAAGAGAAAAAATTAACGAGTTGCTTAATTATTATTTTCTCCAGGTTTGGGGATGTTCTCTCTAGATTCTCAAGATAGATTTGATGCATACTTCTATATTAGTACTCATCATATTACATCATGGATATTTTATATTTGCACACATACATTCCTAGTGCTTAACACAGTGCCCAGCACTTAGTCACACTTCATTGGTTAAATGAATTAAAGTCTGTACCACAAGGAGTTCTGCTGTCACTGATATTAACAGTGTTAAGATAGATGATTTCTCAATATGCTGGCACCATGCAAATAACTTTTCTACAAACTATCCAAGGAGGCATTAGATGGACGAAGTTGTCTTTCAGAGTAAGGAAGGTACTGTGTTGAAATTTCCTAAGGTGCCCAATTACCTTAGATTTTAATTACTTCTTAATAAATGGTTTTAATAATAAACTTGCACTATTAAAACCCACTATTATTTTGAGATAATCTACTGTTAGGAGTAAAGATTAAAGAGGCCTTCAATAAGTGGTGCTGGGAAAACTGGACAGCTACATGTAAAAGAATGAAATTAGAACACTCCCTAACACCATACACAAAAATAAACTCAAAATGGATTAAAGACCTAAATGTAAGGCCTGACACTATAAAACTCTTAGAGGAAAACACAGGTAGGACATTCTTTGACATAAATCGCAGCAAGATCTTTTTTAATCCACCTCCTAGAGTAATGAAAATAAAAACAAAAATAAACAAATGGGATCTAATTAAATTTAAAAGCTTTTGCACAGCAAAGAAAACCATAAACAATACAATAAGACAACCCTCAGAATGGGAGAAAATATTTGCAAATGAAGCAACCAACAAAGGATTAATCTCCAAAATATACAAACAGCTCATGCAGCTCAATATCAAATAAACAAACAGCCCAATTAAAAAATGGGCAGAAGATCTAAATAGACATTTCTCCAACAAAGACATAAGATGGCCAAAAAGCACATGAAAAGATGCTCAACATCACTAATTATTAGAGAAATGCAAATCAGAACTACAATGAGGTATCACCTCACACTGGTCAGAATGGCCATCGTCAAAAAATCTACAAACAGTAGAGATGCTGGAGAGGGTGCGGAAAAAAGGAAACACTTTTACACTGTTTGTTGATGGGAATATAAATTGGTACAGCTTCTATGGAGAACAGTATGGAGGTTCCTTAAGAAACTAAAAATAGAACTACCATGTGACCCAGCATTCCCACTCCTGGGCATACACCCAGAGAAAACCATAATTCAAAAAGATACATGCACCCCAATATTCACTGCAGCACTATTTACAACAGTCAGGACATGGAAGCAACTTAAATGTCCAACAGAGGAATGGATAAAGAAGATGTGGTACATTTATACAATGGAATATTACTCAGCCATAAAAAAGAACAAAATAATGCCATTTGCAGCAACATGGATGGACCTAGAAATTGTCATACTGAGTGAAGTAAGTCAGATGCAGAAAGACAAATATCATGTGATATCACTTATATGTGGAATCTAAAAAAAGGGTACAAATGAACTTATTTACAGAACAGAAGTAGAGTCACAGATGTAGAAAACAAATTTATGGTTACCAGGACATAAGGTGGGGTTGGATAAATTGGGAAATTAGGATTGACATACACACTATTATATATAAAATAGATAACTAATAAGAACTTGCCGTATAGCGCAGGGAACTCTACTCGGTACTCTGTAATGGTGTATATGGGAGAAGAATCTAAAAACAAAAAAAGTGGATATATGTATGTGTATACTGATTCACTTCGCTATACACCTGAAACTAGCAACATTGTAAATCTTACAATGTTACTATACTTCAAAAAAAATTGAAAAATAAAGTTCTACAACTCTTAAGAAGAATATCAACACAACTAAAGGAAAATTGGTAAAGGATATCAATATGTTTATATTAAGTTTTTAATTCAAAATATACCATAAATATATGTAAATATGCTCAATTTCAGAGTTAAGAAAAATAAAAGTAACAAGTAGAAAAATAATTAAAGAGGTCCTTAAACCATCACTTCTCTGTAGCCCATCTATGGGGCATTAAGATGTTCTATAGATGATCTACTGCTGTGAGAATGGTTAGATTAAAACACCAAAGATAGTATTTTTCACACAAGAAGCCAGGAAGATGTTTTTCCTTTAGAAACAAAGGAGTTTTAACATATAATTCTAATGCAGATAAGTGTCTTTAAGAAAGAATACCTGGAAGAGGGAAGTGGAGATTTCTCTCCATTGTTAGTGTATAAAATATACACTACCTATAGACATGTCTGACCTCTCCAGGCCTGAGGCATACATTATATTTAAAAGTATTTTGACTTATGCCTCAAAGTAAATGAGTACCAGTCTCCCCATCTAAGGGTACTTATTGTTTGGGGCCTGTGCATTGTGTACAAGCATTTGTGCTGCCTCTTCTTGACTTTTATTTTCATGGCTGGTAGAAGAGAACTGCTTCAACTTCTTCTCCTTAAAACCGGGCCCCAGCCCTACCCAAATTCCACATTCCAGCTGAGCTGATCTATTGTAAATACTGAATGTTTTGTGTCCTCTCTCATAGCCTTTTTGTACCTTTGCCCGCAGAGAGTCCTCTCCACTCCTTTGTTTGCTGTTTCCTCTCCTTAGGACAGTCTCCCACCCATGGAAGCCCATGATCTAATTCCTTCCACACTTCAAGACCTGATTTAGCTGGAAACTGCTATAGAAGCCATCCCCAGCCCTTCCAGACTAAGTTGTTTCCTTTTATCAGTGCTCCTGGAGAACCTGTGCAGAACTGTCCATTCACTTCTTGTTTTTCTCCCTTTTAACAGTGTCACTCTTGATGACAGGGCCAGTGTCTGATTCATTATCATACCTCCAGCAATACAAAAGCAAGGAGGCAGGCAGCATGGAGAAAGAGCTAAGATTTTGGAGTTGTTGAGGCTGTAGAGTTTAGAATTAGTGTTACTTTAGGCAAGTTTAGAGAGATTTCTCTATGACTTGGTTTCATAATCTGTAAAACAGATATAATACTGTCTACTTTGCAGCATTCTTAATAAGTACTCAAATATGTACTTGGTGCCGTTTTTAAGCACTTTACATGCATCATCTCATTTATTCCTCAGCACAATCCAATGAGGTAGGTAGTGTTATTATTCATATTCTATAGTTAAGGCAACTGAAACATATCACTAGAAAGATTAAGTAACTTACCCACAAATACCTGGCTAATAAGGGCATAGCCCGGATTTGAACCTGGGCTGTCTGACTCCAGAACACTTATAAGCTCTGTACTGCATTTCACTTTCTTTCATAACTTCTGGAGTGTGGTTCAAGTAACTGGATTGAGTTGCCAATTCTACTAGATAACATAAGGGTTGTATTTGAGGATCTTCATCTGCATGTATTTTCAGCTTTCAGAAAGTCTCACAAGGCAGTACTTCTGCTTTCTATTTAGAGTATATTTAAAGTAAATTGTATAGATTCAAAAACTATTGTAATAAGGACAAGTCTTTCTTAAAATGTGTTTTCAAGGTATGTTATTCCAATTTAAAGAGCAATATTAAATAGTTAGAATAATTACAGATTCTTGCCTTAACCTGTAAGTCTTTCTCATAGGCCTTAATACATAAACATATCAAATTCTTGCTTCACTTCTGGTCTGACCTTGGTACTAAATGCTCTCATGTGAGATATTACCTCCCTAGGCTTCCAAAGCATCCTAGTGTGTCTAGGAGGCCCCAACCTTACTCAGACAGGAAGCCAAATCCCTCTGCTTTCAGCCTTCTTTATTCCCTTCGTCAATATATTTTTTCTAAAAATCTACGTCCACAGTTGTTTGTTCTTATTTCTGTTTGCAGAAAAAGATTATCTCCCAACAGATCTACAGATAAGAGATTAAACAAACTCTGCTAAGAATCAAAACTCCTCTTAACATTAAAATTCTCAGTTCTAAACAGTCCCTCTTCTATTTCAAAACATAGCAATTCAACTTTTCTTGAAGGGATCAGAGAGTTGTGGTGGGTCTTGAATGTGCAGTGTTTAGACTTCATCCTATAGTCACTGGAAAGCTACTGATGATACAGAAGCATGGTATAAAATGCTTTATGAAGATCTAGCTGGCAGGTTTCAGGAGGGATTTAGAAGAGAGTTAAGAGAATTGAGACTGCAAGGGAACAGATAGTTGCAATATTGCAGATGTAGGGTGTTCTCACTTGGGGAGGGGCAGAGAGAACGCAGAGGGCTGCTTTTGAAAAAGAATATGAGGCAAGAATCCATGCACTGTCTGATAAAGGATAAAGGAATCCAGGGGAAGACGGAACAGGAAGAGCAAGGGGTTTCTCTGTTGTAAAACCAAAGAAAGGATGATATAAACAGAGATGGGGAGAGCTGATTTGGGCAGCAGGTATGGGAAGTGGTTTAGGGTGCTAGACAGGAGACGAGGAGGAGGTTGAGTAATTCAACTACAGACTGTTTCATGTAAGGGCATTACATATGCATCTTATATGTTACATATAAGATTCTTTTTGAGTTGAAAATTAATATATTCTAAAAACCCCAAAGTCTTATTCTTTTTTTTTTCAAATAATTTTTTTTTTTGAACTGGACCATTTTTTAAAGTCTTTATTGAATTTGTTATAATATTGCTTCTGTTTTATCTTGTGGTGTTTGTTTTGGCTGTGAGGCATGTGGGATCCTAGTTCCCTGACCAGGATCGATCCTGCACCCCCTGCATTGGAAGGCGAAATCTTAACCACTGGACTGCCAGGGAAGTCCCCCGCCCTGAAAGTCTTATTCTTAAATTCTGTTTCTCCTAAGTAATTTCCAAATCATAAAAAACATGAGTCATTATTTTTTAAAAAATAGGACATCTAATTTAGTCATATAAGAAAACTGACAATGGTTTTTGAATATCCAGCAAATACTGAGACACTTAGCATAACACTTCTTTCTAGAAATGACATGTTTAACAAATGATCCCTCAAATGCTCCATTTGCCTTAAAATAGTCCTTTCAAAGTATGTTCTCTGCCTAGTGAATGAATGAATGAATGAATGAATAAGAATATATAGCTAGTGGGCAGTTATTTTTTTTTTTAATTTTTTTTATTTATTTATGGCTGTGTTGGGTCTTCATTTCTGTGCGAGGGCTTTCTCTAGTTGCGGCAAGTGGGGGCCACTCTTCATCGCAGTGCGTGGGCCTCTCACTATCGCGGTCTCTCTTGTTGCGGAGCACAGGCTCCAGACGCGCAGGCTCAGTAATTGTGGCTCACGGGCCCAGTTGCTCCGTGGCATGTGGGATCTTCCCAGACCAGGGCTCGAACCCGTGTCCCCTGCATTTGCAGGCAGATTCTCAACCACTGTGCCACCAGGGAAGCCGTGGGCAGTTATTTTTAAACTGTATAAAGGTGATCAAAAATAAAGATGTCAACTTTGGAGCTATCCACATATTAGTGACAATTCGTCAAGAAAAACTCTGAGGGAGTGAGAACCAATACAGAAGAGCACAGGGTCTAGGAATATATCTTGTATTACAGCCAAATTTAAGGTATAGAGAGAAGAGTGAGAACCAAGGAAGAAGGTTGGGTAGTGTCACAGAAATGAGAGGGTGCAAAGAATAAAGGGTGGACTATGGTGGTAAATGCAATAGAACAGGGTTCCCCAATCCCTGGGCCACGGACTGATAACAGTCTGTGGCCTGTTAGGAAATGGGCAGCACAGTAGGAGGTGAGCGCTGGTGAGCGAGCAAAGCTTCATCTGTATTTACAGCTGCTCCCCATTGCTTGCATTATTGCCTGAGCTCCGCCTCCTGTCAGATCAGTGGTGGCATCAGATTCTCATAGGAGTGTGGACCCTACTGTGAACTGTGCATGCGAGGGATCTAGATTGCACACTCCTCATGAGAATCTAATGCCTGATGATCTGAGGTGGAGCTGAGGCTGTGATGCTAGCGCTGGGGAGCAGCTACAAATACAGATTATCATTAGCAGAGAGGTTTAACTGCACAGAGACCATAATAAATCAATCGCTTGCAGACTCATATCAAAACCCTGTCAGTGAGGGGACTTCCCTGGTGGCACAGTGGACTCCACGCTCCCAATGCAGGGGGCCCAGGTTTGATCCCTGGTCAGGGAACTAGATCCCACATGCATGCTGCAACTAGGAGTTCACATGCCACAACTAAGGAGGCTGCCTGCCGCAACTAAGACCCCAAGCAACCAAATAAATAAATATTTTTTAAAAAAAACAAACCCTATCAGTGAGTGGCAAGTGAAAACAAGCTCAGGGCTCCCACTGATTCTGCATAATGGTGAGTTGTGTAATTATTTCATTATATATTACAATGTAATAATAATAGAAATAAAGTGCACAATAAATGTAATGCACTGGAATCATCCCGAAACCATCCCCCGCCCCAACCTGTCCGTGGAAAAATTGTCTTCCACGAAACTGGTCCCTGGTGCCAAAAAGGTTGGTGACTGCTGCGATAGAAGATCTGGGAGGAGGAGGGCTAGAAAAAATTGCTGTGTGTGCATTCTAGTGGAAAAGCCAGTGAGTAGGAGAGGATGGAAACTGGTGCTAAAAACAACACTGGATATAGGCATAAAGAAAGTGTGTGACACAGTTGGGCTTTTGGCATTTGTTCCACACCCACAATTATAACGTTGGTTTGATTCACAAATGCAGGTAATTGCAGATCAGCCCTCACCTTCATTCTGCACCCTGATGATATATATAGTTTGCTTAAATTCTCAGTGCAGCTGACCATGTATCATTGTGCCAATCACAATTCAGGAACCTTTCTTTATTTGCCAGGTATTGTTTGAGTTTGAAAAAATAAAATCAAGTGACGCAAGTAGCTTTTCAGTGGCCGTATTGTTTGCCAAAGCTATGATTGGATAAGGTCCAGTAATACCTTTAGGATAGGTCCAGTAAAAAGGCAATGTGTATTTTATACCAACAAACACATGAAGGGATGCTCAACATCACTAATCATTAGAGAAATGCAAATCAAAACTACAGTGAGATGTCATCTCACACCAGCCAGAATGGACATCATCAAAAAATCTACAAACAGTAAATGCTGGAGAGGGTGTGGAGAAAAGGGAACCCTCTTGCATTGTTGGTGGGAATATAAATTGATACAGCCACTATGGAGAACAGTATGGAGGTTCCTTAAAAAACTAAAAGTAGAACTACCATATGACCCAGCAATCCCACTACTGGGCATACACCCTGAGAAAACCATAATTCAAAAAGAGTCATGTACCACAATGTTCATTGCAGCTCTATTTACAATAGCCAGGACATGGAAGCAACCTAAGTGTCCATCGACAGATGAATGGATAAAGAAGATGTGGCACATATATACAATGGAATATTACTCAGCCATAAAAAGAAACGAAATTGAGTTATTTATAATGAGGTGGATGGAACTAGAGACTTTCATACAGAGTGAAGTAAGTCAGAAAGAGGAAAACAAATACCGTATGCTAACACAAATATATGGAATCTAAAAACAAAAAAAATGTTCTGAAGAACCTAGGGGCAGGACAGGAATAAAGATGCAGACGTAGAGAATGGACTTGAGGACACAGGGAGGTGGAAGCGTAAGCTGGGACGAAGTGAGAGAGTGGCATGGACTTATATACACTACCAAATGTAAAATAGATAGCTAGTGGGAAGGAGCCGCATAGCACAGGGAGATCAGCTCGGTGCTTTGTGTCCACCTAGAGGAGTGGGATAGGGAGGGTGGGAGGGAGATGCAAGAGGGAGGAGATATGGGGATATATGTATATGTATAGCTGATTCATTTTGTTATACAGCAGAAACTAGCACACCCTTGTAAAGCAATTATACTCCAATAAAGATATTTTTTTAAAAAGGCAGTGTGTATTTTGAAAGAAACTCCTAGAAAAATCACATGATTTCATAGCTTTAATTGACCTTAGAAATCAGAGCCCAGTCCTTCATTTACCGTGAGAAAAATTTAACGCCAAAGGAGGTCAAATTACCTGCCCAAGCTCACCAAACCTAGTTATTGGCAAAGCTAGAACCAGAAAGCAAGTGTAATTCTTTTTCCCAGTGCCCTCATTTTATAAGCCATGCCACCTTCACATGAATTTACAGAACCCCCAGTTGCCAACAGTTTAGCTCTAACATAGTCTAAAAATACCTTTTTTCTGTATACACCAATCTAGTTACAATATGCAAGTACCTTTAGTGTCTGAGATGTTCTGAAATGAACATTTTCTGTATTCCAAACTGAGTGTTGGTAAGGAAAATTTTAATCAAATATTTAACATCAGGTGTTTAAAACAAATTAGTTCAGTTGAACAACTTCCCAGACTTTATCTGCCTGTTGTTCAGTTTCACTGGTTAGAAACTAGAAAACACTTTACCTTTCCCATGAGGACTTTGAAATAACTTTACTGATTAATACAATTCACATTTAAGAATGAATATTTTTTTTAATACACATCATTTTACAGTGAGACAGTATATGTCACATTAGCTCAAGTTCTTGTTAGGGACCCTCTCCATCTTTGTCCTTGACAAGTAAAACAATTCCCTAAAGACATTAATAACATGTGACAATTTTTTAACTGCTTTGTGAACTGTGGCAGCCACTAAGTCATCCCATGCACAGATGCTTACTGCTAATGGCAGGAATGCTATCTGATGTGGGTTTGGTTTTCATCAGTATTTAGTTTAGATTTCATTTTATTTTCCACAAGACCATTTCATTTCAGTTCCAGCTAACATTTAACAACACCTTAGCAAAACAAACCAAATTTGATCCAATACATATCCACAACACACACACACACACACACACACACACACACACACACATACACACACTACAGTCCTTTTGCAAATGTTGGATACCTGCAGATAAAAGAAAATAGTCACCCAATACTCATTATATTCTTGAAGATTCATCTCTCAGGCCTATCTGAACAGAAGGAAGTCCCACATATGTGTTATAGTAACAAAGAAGACAGTTTAGAATAAGAGTTAATTTATTTTCCAGTTATTTTTTAGGACTCCTAAGATTTTCAGCAGTTCACTGCTTAGGTGGTTATGAGGTTACACAGGCCAAGAGAACATGCAGAAGAGCCAGGTAGGTTCTGGCAGATACCATCCTTCGAGAGCTTCGGGTAGGCCAGGGGAGGTAGACACAGGCTGGGAGGGGCACAGGGTTGTTATACATTAGGCTGGAGTCCAGGGAAGTCAGGTAAGGCCAAGCACAGGTGGCAAGAGCCATGATTCTAGGTAATCAAGACCCAGAGTCCGGGAAGTCAGAGCAAGTTGAAAAGAAAGGTTCTGGAGAACAAGTAATAGTTTGTTCTTCCTGCTATGTGTGGCCGTCAGAGGTCCCTGATTATTGATTGCCACTAGAAAGAGGTCAGAAGTCTGCTCAGGAATTCTGCTTCTCCCTGAGGTAGAGGAGCCAGGATTAGTTAGTGCACAGAATTTTGCCATGTTAGACCACAGATTACTGGCTTCCCTCTTTCAGACTATACTGGTAGCCTTGAAAGGGAGTTACTGACTATATATAACTGTCATATTCTTGATACGCCAGTCACAGCTAACAAGATTTAAATCTGTGATATGTATACATATTACAAGGAAATAAAAATAATGAAATCACAGTATAGTTGGTAGGTGAGTCCATCATTTCACAAGTCGTGTTATCTTGGGCAGGTTATGTAACCTTGTTGATTCTCATTTTCTTCACTTGTAACTCAAGATTTAATGCCATACAATATATCAAACACTAATCAAACTAAAACACTAATCTCTGGGCCATAGTCAATACTTGATATAAATTACTTCCATTAATTCACTTATTCTTTTGTTAGCCACTGGATACTTACAAGGACCTTACTATGGGCCATTCTGGATTCTAGATTCTGGAAAGAGGGTGGTGAGCCAGCAAGATGTCCTTGTCCTCAGGCAGCGTGCAAGCTCGCCCCCTCCCTCTGTTTATCTACATAGGACAATTACCCACTTTCTTCTTTGCAGAGTAATAACATATTTGAGAACATGGTAGTAAAGAAACCTACAAATAGCCATGATCCACGGTGTAGATCACTTAAAATATCAGAAAAATACCTTGTCTCATTTCAAATTCTGACAAATCAGATCATGGCAGATTAAATTCACTACTTCAAGTTATCCAAGACTATTAAATACAGTGTTAAACCTCAGTGGTTCACATATGTGTATTTGCAATATCTGCTCAAACGTCTGATTCATTTTATTAAGAACTACTTTACTGCATTTTTTTTTTCCTTTTTTGCGGTACGCGGGCCTCTCACTGTTGTGGCCTCTCCCGCTGCGGAGCACAGGCTCCGGACGCGCAGGCCCAGCGGCCATGGCTCACGGGCCCAGCCCCTCTGCGGCATGTGGGATCTTCCCAGACCGGGGCATGAACCCACGTCCCCTGCATCGGCAGGTGGACTCTCAACCACTGCGCCACCAGGGAAGCCCTACTTTACTGCATTTTATATACCTTGGTGGATTCTCCTATTACCTAGAAGCAAGTTTTTGACTATTCCATTTGTGAAATACAGACACTAGCTGAAAAATTGCCTCTCAGAAAAATTAAAAGCCACATTCACATACAAAAAGTAATCTTTTCTTATTCACATGCTTCATTTTGTTGAATATCTCCTTTCACTATCCCCATACCACAAAAGTAAACATAGTTAGGGCTTCAGTATTTTTTGTTCAAAAGACTAAGATTGAGCTTCAACTCTCTCTATGGCTTAAGATATTCAGCAGCTCATGAGGTTAAAGGGCTGTGAAATTTTAAGAAAATCCCTTCCAAAGTGCATAAAAGAGGAGCAAGGGGGCTTAAGGTAAGAGGTTGTGAAGATACCAAAAGGGTTGGAGGTTGGGGGGTGGGTGAGGGGAACCTAACTGAAGGGGGCTTCTCACATCAGTCCCCTCCTGGGCTCTGCTCAGCAAGAGATAATCCTCCTCATTTTCCCTAGGGCAGAGCTGTACAGTAGGGAGTGAGATGAAGTTGATCCTTCAGTACATGGATGAGAGAAATGACAGCTTTCTAGGCCTTTCTGAAAGGGGCTTCAATCTCATTATTTTATAACGTATCATTATTTGTTTGAAGTATTTAGATGTCCACAGTCAATTAATTGTTCTAGTGTACCCAATGACAAGTATGTATTGTCGTGTATTGTAATACAATCAAGTATTGTTCATCCTTTCAGATCATCCATAAGGTTATATCTCTCCCTCGATACATGAGTATATGTCAAATTTTCTATATCTTTAAAAGATATATAGGCATCAGAGCTTGGCGTACACACACACACACACAAATATATATACACACAGTATGGCTCTTTGACTCAGGCAAGAAGGGCATCTGTTCTGTGCCTTCTGTTTCAGAGAATCTCTCTGCCCTTCCTCTGACTATAGCTCTTTGCACAAGACAAAGAATCCAAGAACTAAATGATTGTGCCTACCCAGAGCCTGAACCATGCCCCTATGCCTTCTCTGGTTACCTGGAATTCCAGACTTCTCCACCCAAAAGGCCCTGAGCCTGCTTCAGCTTCTTCCCTAGTCCCTAGGCATGGGTTATTCTGCACCCCTAGGCCCAAGGGAGGCCCAAGAGACAGCTGTTTGCTATGGATCTGATATGGATGTGTGAATAGATGTGGCCACCTGCATCCTCTTGAGACCTCTCACCTTGTGGGATGGAGCTGGGGATGGGAAGAGAAGGGTGGGGGAGCTGGGCTGTGGGCTGTAGACCAGGCTTTTCCAGGATCTCCACTTTTTAAACATGAAGCTCCAAGGTTATCAAAGAGTTTTAAATTTTAACTTTGTCTGAAGACATATTTTTAAGGTGGGAGAAAAGAACATACTTTATTTGAAGATACTATGCTTTATAACTTGATGTGTTGTATATGGGCCTTTATTTGTACTCTTCTTCAAGTCCCACAAATGTTAGGGGAAGGGACTGTATATACATACATACACATATATTAGAGTTAATTTTCTCTAACATTTCTGGTATGCAAATTTCCAAGAGGATCACAAAAAAAAATCTCTATAAGGTGTGCTTCAGACTGTGACTTCATAGTGAGTCCACATTACTTTGGATTGCTTTTCCCAACATGTCTCAGCAAAACATTATACAACCTGACTAAACAAAGCCTCATTCCCACACAGCTCCACCTTCCTTACTTGGCACAGATGTAATCTGGTAACACCCTTTAAAGACCATCATTCCAGCCACATTCAAAGGAACTAGCCATTAGGACTCAAAACAACATTTGTTTCATTTTGTTTTTTAACTTGAATTCTATATCTAACCACTGGGCAGGTAAAACCAATGAAAAAAAATATCTCTAAAGGAATGACATACTTTAAACTTTTCTTCCCACTCATTCTCTCCTGTTTTTTTTTTTAATCAAAGCTTTTCAAATTAAAGAAACAAAACTAAGAAACCAAAATAGAAACAAAGTTGAACCCCATGGGATCATTCTGATATTTATCTCCCTAATACTTGCAGGCCATAATAATAATACATTTGTAAATATTTACTGAGAACCCTCTACAGCCCTAGGGTATGCTCCTAGCTGATGGTAGTCAAGGGATGTATGCATAACACAGTGTGGAAAATATGGCATAAGGAATGCTAGGCAATCTTCAATAAGTGGTGCTGGGAAAACTGGACAGCTACATGTAAAACAATGAAATTAGAACACTCCCTAACGCCATACACAAAAATAAACTCAAAATGGATTAAAGACCTAAATGTAAGGCCAGACACTATAAAACTCTTAGAGGAAAACAGGCAGAACACTCTATGACATAAATCCCAGCAAGATCCTTTTTGACCCACCTCCTAGAGAAATGGAAACAAAAATAAACAAATGGGACCTTATGAAACTTAAAAGCTTTTGCACAGCAAAGGAAACCATAAACAAGACCAAAAGACAACCCTCAGAATGGGAGAAAATATTTGCAAATGAAGCAATTGACAAAGGATTAATCTCCAAAATTTGCAAGCAGCTCAATATCGAAAAAACAAACAACCCAATCCAAAAATGGGCAGAAGACCTAAATAGAAATTTCTCCAAAGAAGATATACAGATTGCCAACAAACACATGAAACAATGCTCAACATCATTAATCATTAGAGAAATGCAAATCAAAACTACAGTGAGATGTCATCTCACACCAGTCAGAATGGCATCATCAAAAAATCTACAAACAATAAAAGCTGGAGAGGGTGTGGAGAAAAGGGAACCCTCCTGCACTGTTGGTAGGAATGTAAATTGATACAGCCACTATGGAGAACAGTATGGAGTTTCCTTACAAAACTAAAAATAGAACTACCATACAACCCAGCAATCCCACTACTGGGCATATACCCTGAGAAAACCATAATTCAAAAGGAGTCATGTACCACAATGTTCATTGCAGCTCTATTTACAATAGCCAGGACATGGAAGCAACCTAAGTGTCCATCGACAGATGAATGGATAAAGAAGATGTGGCACATATATACAATGGAATATTACTCAGCCATAAAAAGAAATGAAATTGAGTCATTTGTAGTGAGGCGGATGGACCTAGAGTCTGTCATACAGAGTGAAGTAAGTCAGAAAGAGAAAAACAAATACTGTATGCTAACACATATATATGGAATCTAAAAAAAAAAATAAAAAGTGGTCATGAAGAACCTAGAGGCAGGACGGGAATAAAGATGCAGACCTACTAGAGAATGGACTTGAGGACATGAGGAGGGGCAAGGATAAGCTGGGACAAAGTGAGAGAGTAGCATGTACATATATACACTACCAAATGTAAAACTGATAGGTAGTGGTAAGCAGCCACGTAGTACAGGGAGATCAGCTCAGTGCTTTGTGACCACCTAGAGGGGTGGGATAGGGAGGGTGGGAGGGAGGGAGATGCAAGAGGGAGGAGATATGGGGATATATGTATATGTATAGCTGATTCACTTTGTTATAAAGCAGAAACTAACACACCATTGTAAAGCAATTATACTCCAATAAAGATGTTTACAAAAAAAGACTGCTTGATTCCAATTTTATTTTATATTAGGCCATATTTTTCTTTAAAAATAAAATGTACATGTTATTTGCCAGTTGGAAAAAAACCTAAAAAACAACAAACAAACAAAAAGAAATGCTAGGCAAGGGGATAGAGTTTTAATGTGAGTTAAGGGACAGAAAGGATTATTTTACCTTAGTCAGTGGGTAGGAATTGAATATATTTGGTGAAAAGGCAAAAGGGCATTTCATAATTGCATTTTAATTTAGGGCATTCTGGAATATTCTGAGTTTAAATATTGAAAATATCAAAGCACCTTGCTTTCACATTTCCAGGCCACTTAAGATTTACCAACTGCCTAAAGTAATCTGAAACAGAGATCATGAACAAAGGGAAGGAGGAACAGAGAAAGGTGGGGCATTGATTTCAGGGTATTACTGTCAAAAAGTGATGAGTTTTTAAGAAAAGTACTGTCTGTAAAATGCATTGAAATTTTCATGGCAAATGTATCTTCTCTTTGGTTATTGATATTCAGTGGTGTACAGGCAACAACATCTGATTTCCTAACAGTAACTCCAGTGAGTCATTAAATTACAATAGCCATATGTGGCATAAATGACGAATTGACCCCATGATACACACCCGGTGTGTCATAGCTGATGACGCTCAAGGTAGGCTATGCATAAGCCATAAGATTCCTCAACATACAGCTCCTTGGAATTAAGTCACCCTGGTGGCATTCACTACATTCCATATTGTCAGAAAACAAGCATACAGGCATAGGCATAAATTACTGAGGCCTAATTTTAATTATTCAAATCATTTAATTATTAACCATTTAATTATTCAAACCATTTTCAAGTCGTAGTGAAAGTTCTGAATCACAAATATGGTCCACAGATTACAATTTGGGAAATATCACTGTAGGCATTCAGTTAAGTTTGCTGAATTGGACTGAAGTTGCAACATCAGAAATCGTGCTTCAGCAAGGATGCAAAATGTAATGCAGGAAAAGGTTTGGGGTTTTTTGTTGTTTTGTTTAAATTTATGTAATTTTGAAACATCCAAACTGAATCTTCTTAGGTATGGTACAATATATAATCAATTATGGCAAAATGTTTTTAGAAGAGAAACTGTGGTGAAATTGGGATGTGTACAGAAATTATGCTGTTGGCGTTAGAATTACAGAGGGAGGGAGAAAATTTGAGCTGAGCCAAGCATGTCCCATCTCAGGTCGCTGCACTTGCTCTTACCGCTGCATGGAACACTCGTCCTTAGGATATCGGCCATAGATAGTTTGATGCAGCCTTCCAGTTTCTGACTAAATGTTGCCTTCATCAAAGAGATCGCTGACTACTCTATACAAACTGGCAACACTTTTGCATCACTCTTTACCCTCTTCCTCTGGCTGTTATTTTCTTCTTAACATGTATCAACATCCATACCTCACATATTTTTTTTTTTTTGGTTTCTGTTTGTTTGTTTGCTTCTTCTCTCTAGAATATGTTCTTTGAGGACAAGGAATATGTTTTGTTTATTACTATATTCCCAGCATTATATCCATGACACATAGGTACTCAAAAAACTTTTCTTTAGGAAATAAATGGATGAATTGCTAGCTCTTTGTAGGTCAAGATTAATTACATGTAGCAGTTCCCACTATTAAATATGGTAAATCACTATTTAAATATTGTAAATTATATATTTACTTTAGGGAAGAGAAATGCATCCAAATACATGAAATATTCAACAGAACAAAACTCACAAAATACTCAAAAGCAAGAAGAGATAAACAGTATATACAAATCTACAGAACCAAATACTGATACCTGAAGTCTCTCAGAGTTGAATTTGCTTACTAGGTTACTCAGTAACAGATGACTAACAGAACTGTTAACTCAACAGCTTCCTAGCATATGGTTTAAAAGTATATGCAATTTCAACAAATGGTGCTGAGATAACTGGATACCTACATGAAAAAGAATGAAGTTAGACACCCACTTCATACCATATACAAACATTAATCAAAAATGGATCCTAGACCTAAAGTTAAAAGCTAAAATTATAAAACTCTTAGAAAAAAAACATAAAAGCAAACCTTTGTAACCTTAGCTTAAGCAATATTTTCTTGGATATGATTCCAAAAGAGTAAGCAACAAAAGAAAAAATAGACAAATTAGACCTCCTCAAAATTAAAAAATTTTGTGCTTCAAAAGAAGCTGACAAAAACGTGAAGAGACAACCCACAGAATGGGAGAAAATATTTGTAAATCATATATCTGACAAACAATTTATATCTAGAATATATAAATAACTCTTAAAACTCAATAATAATAAAAACAAATAACACAATAAGAAATGGTCAAAGGATGTGAATATACATTTCTCCAGGGAAGATATACAAATGGCCAATAAGCTCATGAAAAGATGATCAACATCAATAGTCCTTAGGGAAAGGCAAATCAAAACCATAATGAGATACTACTTCATACCCACCAGATGGCAATAACAAGGGTTGGCAAAGATGCAGAGAAATTGGAATGCTCATACTTGCTGATGGGAATATAAACTGCTGTAGCCACTTTGGAAATAGTTTGGCAGTTTCTCAAAATGTTAAACATAGAATTACCGTATGACCAACAATTCTACAGCAAGGTATACAAGCAAGAGAATTGAAAACATATATACACACAAAAATGTGTACACTAATGTTCATAGCAGCATTATTTGCAATAGACAAGAAGTGGAAACAACCCAAATGTCCATCAACTGATGAATGAATAAACAATGGTGGCACATCCATATAATGGAATATTATTTGGCAACAAAAAGGAATGAAGTACTGATACATGCTACAACATGGAGGAATATTGAAAACATTATGCTAAGTGAAGGATGTCATTCACAAAAGGTCACGTAATGTATGATTCAATTTGTACAGAAAGTCCAGAATAGACAAATCTGTAGAGCCAGAAAATAGATTGTTACCTAGTGCTAGGTTGAGGTAATGGGGGTGGGAATAGGGAATGACTGCTGATGTGTACAGCGTTTCTTTTGGGGATGATGAGAATGTTTGAAAATTAGATAGGGGTGTTGGTCGCACAGCTCAGAATATACTAAAAGTTACTCAACTGTACACTTTAAATAGGGTGAATTTTGTGGCATGTAAATTATATCTAAATAAATCTATTTTAAAAATACATATGGACAATTCAAGTATGTAGGAATCACAGCTGGATAGCAAAATATCCCATTTGGTACACTGAGGTTGTGCTACATAATAGAGTAATACAGAGTAGCATGAACCCCTCTCCTGAGGGGTGCAGATTATACAAAGGCAATAGAATTCTTCCCTTCAGGGCCAGTTCTATTCATAAGCAGAGCAAGAACCTTGGGTTTAAGAGGTATTCAAAGCCCATTTGCTCAGATTTTCTCCTTAGCTTGTTGCTTCAGGGTCTGAAATGCCTTTTATAGGTCATCCCGTGGTATTAGTCATGAATGACCTTATTAAAATAGAAACACTGTATGTGGAAATGCATAGTACATTAACTTATTAACACTAATAAGAATAAGCTTATGAACTAACTTAGCCAGGCGTTTCAGTAAGGCCCTAAAGGAATGAAATGTTAATCAAAATCGAAGGGAAGAGAAAAAGATTTGGTACCTGGCACACTGCCCCAAGTAGGAATTTCAGAAGTAAAATCTGAGAAACATAGATGCAAAATGTGTCATGGCACTAAATACTAATGTTTTGGTATATCATAATTTACCCACCTTGCCTTACCTTTCCTGCCATGTAAATCAACTTTGGCCATATAGGCTAGATTTATACAATTTTACTCTTTGGTTCTTTAAGCTTTAGTAGGTAAGTGGTAAATCTAGGATTATAAATCGTAATCCTTGGCAGTGAAAAGCCACTGAAGTATTTTTAAGAAAGGGAGTGTCATGATCAGGTGTTTTAGAAATATCATCTGGCTGCAACGTGAACAGGTGTGGAAACAAGACTGGATGTAGGGAGATAGTGTAGGGATCATCAACCCACCAAAATGGTATGCGGATTACTTCAAAATGAAAATGTCTGCAGAAAGTAATCTTATCAGGACTTCCCTTATCTGACTAAAGCAGGGCTTTATGAGAGTCAGCTGCCCCAAACCCAGTCTCTGGGGAAGTCTCTAATCAGGAAGGTGACTGGCCTTAGGCATTGGGACATTCCAGAAAATTGTATGCACAAGCCTCATCAGAACCTTCCATCCTTTGAATTCCTAAACTCATCCACCCCCCTTCATTAAGCTTGTATATAAACCCTTACTCCTAGCTGTTTGGGGAGCCACTTCATACGGGGTCCTCTCACTTGTATGTGAAAATTAACTTTTCTCCTGTTAATCCATCTGTCATCAGTTAATTTGTAGGCTCCCAACCACTTGGATTTAAGTTGGTAGAGGATAAGTTTCTCCTCCCAACAATGGGTTAGGAGGCTGTTGAACTAATACTGGTGAAAAGACAATGCTGTGTTGGATAAGGGTAGCAGTAGAAGTAAGAGAGATGTTTCCAGTAGAATCAACAGGGCTTGGGATTTGGTTATGGTCAGGAGGGAATAGGAAGAACATGGGAATGAATCCTAGGTTTCTTCTCAGGGCCCTTCAAAAACTTAATACCTTGCTGGCTGAATGGCCTTTAAAATGTAGAGTGTGCTACAAAACTTGTGTGTGTGGGGGTGGTTGGGCAGCTCAAAGGCAGGTAACAGAATTCCTCATGGAGGGTTCCCTGGTGGCGCAGTGGTTAAGAATCTGCCTGCCAATGCAGGGGACACAGGTTCAATCCCTGGTCCGGGAAGATTCCACATGCTGCGGAGCAACTAAGCCCATTCTCCACTACTGAGCCTGCTCTCTAGAGCCCGTTGAGCCACAACTGCTGAGCCCGCATGCCACAACTACTGAAGCCTGCATGCCTAAAGCCCGTGACCCACAACAAGAGAAGCCACTGCAATGAGAAGCCCGTGCACTGCAACGAAGAGTAGCCCCCGCTCACCACAGCTAGAGAAAACCTGCACGCAGCAACGAAGACCCAACGCAGCCAAAAGTAAATAAATAAAATAAATAAATGTATTTTACAAAAAAGGAACTCCTCATGGAGAAAAATGTCTTATTTAGCAAAACCATTTTGGTGAGCCATCTTTGATTCTGCATTTGGCGCTTGTCTAAAATGAGCTAAAAATTGGACAAAGAAAACATCGCCTGCATAATAAAGTAAGAAGAATGTTTTGCTTTAGCCAGAGATGGATGAATCAAGTGTTCCAAAACCAGGAAAAGCAATGGAGGATAATAGGAGGTAGGGAAGATGGCTGCAAGACATTAGGAGCTAGGTCCTGAGAAAAGGTGCTGGTTAGTGGCAAATACTGCCAGTGAACAGAGATGTCTGATGTTCAGTTTCACAATATTTGCCATGCTGTGCTGTGATATAATACCCTCGTATCCCAAGATATCCACCCACCTTTAACCCAACTGCCTGGTGTGATTGTGTTTCAGGGACATAAATGAAAACACATGTTTTACATTTGTGTTTATGCAAAATGGATAGAAGAAGATAGCCATAGGAGGAAGGATGTGAAAGAGATAATTCAGCATTAGCAGGAACTGAAAATAAAGAGTAAAGTGGGGAGGATGAACCCCCTGACCTTTGCCACATCTAATGGGAAGTAGGGTGGGAAGCAGGGGTGGCAGCAAAACAAAAAAAAGAAGAAAATTATGTTTCACACTATATGTGAGACCCAGAGAAGGGGCAAAAGCGGGACCATTTCCAGTTAGCTATTGTAGGCAACTGAGCAAAGGGGGTGACTAGGGCCACCAGGCTGCTGATACATGGATAAATAGCTAAATGAGAACCTTTTAAATTATCTTTTTAGAAATCTAACTTCTAAATTTCCTCATTCTTCATTTCTATGCAAAAATGAAAGTACTTATCTATTTGTGAATGTAGGTTATCTTGGACCCACAACTAATGGTTCGGAGTATTAAAAGAGCTGTTATCTATATAACATATGAGACGTACCAATTAGGTGGAGGAGCTGAGTGTTGGAACACAAAAGATAATATTGTCTGGAGTAGAAAATAATATTGGACAGTTTTTAATCTTATGACTCAGTGCTTCAGCGATATATAGGTTTTTCTTAATGAATACTTCTGAACCAATGAAAATGTCTAAATTCCAGTATAAAACTACTTCTTACCTGGAATATCTACTAAGTCAGTGAAATGTATTTTGAAGAAAAATATATTGAATGTCTTATATAATGTTTTAAAGTTTATTTTCTTATTGTTTCAATTATTCTCTGGAGAGGCCTTCTTGAAGCAAGGCAGTTTAGAAAAAAAATTATGTACCTGGGAATTATCCTCACAAGTTAATCTTTTAAAAATCATGTCCTTCATTCATGATTTTCTTTTGGCTGCGTTGGGTCTTCGTTGCTGTGCACGGGCCTTCTCTAGTTGCCGCGAGCAGGGGCTACTCTTCATTGCAGTGCGCAGGCTTCTCATCACGGTGGCTTCTCTTTGCAGAGCACGGGCTCTAGGCGTGTGGGCTTCAGTAGATGTGGCACGTGGGCTCAGTAGTTGTGGCTTGTAGGCTCTAGAGTGCAGGCTCAGTAGTTGTGGCGCACAGGCTTAGTTGCTCCGCAGCATGTGGGATCTTCCTGGACCAGGGCTTGAACCCGTGTCCCCTGCATTGGCAGGCAGATTCTTAACCACTGTTCCACCAGGAAAGTCCCTCATTCATGATTTTCATGGAGACATTATTGCACTTAACAAATTACTGGCTCTCTCTGTTGTTTCCATCAGGAACTCTAATGAAAAATAGATTGTTTTCTCCTCCTGTTGAGATCAGTGCAATCTGTAGTAGAGTACTTTTCATTTTCAAAGAAGATCTAATAGTGAATACATTAGTGAATACAGAATCTAATACTGAAAACACACTGGAAAATGAGGATTTTTTAAAGTTGAAAGTCACAGGTTCTTGGTTCTCTGAGTTTGTATATTCTACCAATAAAAGGTATAAAACTATTTACATTATTTTGATTCTGTAATATGGGTCAATTTTTAAACTTTGAATAAATCAGGTTTTATAAATTCTGTAGAAATTTTTAAATTAAATTTATTTACTTTTTCAGCAGTGATAGAAAAATAAAAACATAAGCATTGTAGTTGGTCACCGGCTTTTCTTGCAGCTATTATCTCTCCATGCACAATTATTTGCAGTGTTTGGTAACACTCAATGGTGTCACTGAGCTAACCTAACCTTAATCAGCCTGACATACTAAGCAGGTGACAGTTAAAATGAAGTATTTTTTAATCTTTGAAAGATTTAACTTGTCGCCAAGGCTGGTTCCTAACATCATCTGATAGAACAGCTATGCTCCTAGATCTTTCACATGAAAGCAAGTCTACTTTGGCACTTCGGCAGTAGGCTGTCCACAACTTTTAAGTAAGATTCACTGTCTCTAAGATTTGTGATGGCAGAAAATTTTTGCAATAGCTCCACAAAATGGGAAGTGGACAAAATGTTTCTGTTTTTGGAAATAACAATTCAGGAAATGAAACATAACTAGTCCTTTTATTTTAGCTCCTTTCCCCAGTATGTTAATTAAATTGTGTAACCAAAATTGGATATTTTATTATTATTAGAGCTCTCCAGTAATTTTCTCATAGTTTTAGTTTTCTCTGCCATTTGAGGAAATCTCAAGAAGAGCAATAGGAGGTTTGTTAATAACATATTCTTCTCCCCTCTGACCCTCAGTGCCGTAGATAAAGAGTTGGATTCTAAAAGTCTATTTGCATGTATGGAATGGAATCATTAAAAGTAAATTTTTAGCAGTATTTTCTATCTGGAGTAAAAGTATTTTGAACTTTTTTGGAGGATTTCAGCAAAGGAGTATTAGAAAGAAATATTGGCCATTTGCAGGAGTAAGCACATTTATCACAAAACTCGGGGGGAAAAACGAAAAGTTATATTTTATTAATTAGAAGGAAGATGTCAATACTAATGTGAACTATTAAATTCAGTTAGCTATTATTTCCTAAGAAACTAACACATGATATGTTATTCAGTATTCTAAAATACAACAGGTTTCAAGTCTTGAAATTAGTCAAAAATGGGAAAAATAAAAGATTGTAGCTTAAAATCTCTCACCCCTTCAGCTTCTAAAACCTTGTGCAAAACTTTACCCAGACAATTAACATACCTAATAAAGTTCTGAGTCTCCAACTTCAGCCATTTGCAGCATTTGTAGGAGTGAGAGAAATGAGAAAAAATTCCTCACGCGTTTCCCTCCCACTGTCCTTTCTTCGTGATAAAGGTCACAATTTTGCTTTATGATAGATTGGGTTATAGACTGTTGGAGCTAAAAGAGACTCTTTCAGTCATCTAGATTCACGTTCTTATTTTATACAGAAGAGGAAACTGAGACCCAGAGAATTTAAATGACTTGCCCAAGGTCACAAAGCTAAAAATAATGGGATAAGAGCTAGAAAATATAGAGCAGGGAAGAGTTTTCCCCGTAAATTATTTTTTGTGGTTGTTAGTTCAAATACGTTAGCCCTGTAAGAGATTAATTCAGGTGAGCCTGCTAAAAATACTTATTGTTTCTCAAGATAACAGAGATAGAAAAAAAATACCGAGAGGAATGAAAAGGGAAGTGGTCCATAGAACAAGTGAGACACAGCATATGTGCTTTGGTTTTAAGCCTTTGGGCCAAAATCACACTTACAATCTTAGTAACCAAAAAGAATCTTGTTCCTGGAATGCTTGTAGAGACCTGAATTACTCATAAGCTTCTTAGGAAAGAATTCACCCTTTGTTTGATATTGCAATGATTCTTGATCAGAAAGGCAAGCAAGCCTCTTTTATTGTTATAAGCCTAGTCATACTGCAATTGCCAGTGTAACGATTTCCTTGGAAAACTTTTGACTAAAGAACCATCTGTTTTGAATGATTTTAGTATGGATTAGATGATCCCATGAGGTGTCTCCCTGCTCTACCATTCTTTCCCTATTGGTGCCAGGACAACAAATCTCACATACTTGTATCGGGAGTTAGAGTAGCCAGAAATGATAGAATTTCTAGTTGTAGACTTACTCAACTGAGGAAATAACCATGGAAAGTTTATTCCAAAGTATTGCCAGAGTCATTATTCTAAAAAGTTTAACTGAGGAGGGCTCAAATGCCAATATTCAGGACAAAACAACTCCAATGAAGTCAGTGGCTTTGGAACAAATATTTGGACCATTTGATAACTTAAGTGACAAGTCTAGCTTCTGGTTTTCCTTCTACTCAATTCCTTCTCCCCTCATCCCCCCAAAGTAAATCTGTTACTGCCAGAGGATAAAAATTCTTTTCTAATCTACTTTCACAGGTAGGAGACTGACCAAAAGCTCCATGGGGTCTTAATTAAAGTTTTCCATTTTGCTAAAAGATAAGAAAGAAGCACTCTACCTTTATTTCTGAAGTCTCTAGGAACAACTTTAGCCTGATATTGTATTAAAATACAATATTCAAAATAATATCTGGCAATTTTCTTGACATTCCAGAGGCATACTTGAAATAAGTGATGCCAAAAGGAGCTAAAAGTGGTGAAGGAAATTACAGAAGTGTTTGACTATCATCCAAAATTTCTAACAGAGGAAAATTTCCATCCACCCCACAATCATCTTAAGGCTTTGTACCAAAGAATGCTAAAGATTTTAACTGGCTGGCAAAATACATAGCAGGTGGCAAAATATTTTTGACTTGGTAGCTAAAACATTTTCTTTTTCTTTACATACTTGACCATTTTATAAATAACAATAATTAGAAAACAATAAAAAAAATCAGGAATAGGAAACTATATTCAATATCCTGTGATAAACCATAATGGAAAAGAATATGAAAAAGAATGTGTGTGTGTGTGTGTGTGTATATATATATATATATAAATAAAAAACTGAATCACTTAGCTGTATAGCAGAAATTAACACAACATTGTAAATCAACTATACTTGAATAAAATAAAATTTTAAAAAATCAGGAATAATTTATATATGATGAAGTCCTCTATTTGAAAACAGCAAGGTTCTTCAATCTTTTATAGCAAATAGAAACTCTTCAGTGCTCAAGTATTTGATTCTCTGGTCTCCCCTTGTGTCTCCCTGCCCCCACTGAAATACTGTGAACAACCTTTCATGCTTATTCTTATGAATCAACATGAAATTTGACAACACTTTCCCTTCCTCATTTCAGATATGACTCATTGCTCTTGGTGTAATCCCCAAGGACCAGAAGCTCTACTTTAAAGTAAGTAACAAAAGAAGCACCTTTAATTCAACCTGGTTTACCCAGAGAACTCTAATGGTTATTATTCACTGCCTTCTTAAGTATGCATTATAAAGCTGAGTGCTTGAAGTGTCCTCTCTCCAGCTTTCCCTGGGGAAACCAATGCAGAAAAGCTGGAGAGGTAACCTGACTGATAAGTCTTAGACTTGAAGTTTATCAGCAGTTCTACTTAACCATCCATTATCTCTAGGATGCTATTGGATTTTAGCTTTGGGAGCATTTAATTTATTTTCAAGATTCTGGATCATCTTCCCTTCAGACCACTCTGACTTTGCATACAAAAAGTAATAGATATGAGCTTCTTAAAAGCCTTTCTAATTTAAAGCTTGACCCCTTTTCTGCTGTGTGATAACCACTACCCCACCCTCCAGTCTCTCTCAGACTTAGAAAGTGCTGTGGAGCTCAATTCACTACAGAAATCTTAAATCATCTAGAAAAGCCTGTGGTCTTTCAAACAATACTCAAATAAGAAGGAAAAAATAATATGGCGCTCTAAGTAAAATTCTACTTACCCTTACTTGAAAATAGGAAAAACTAAATAAAAAGCTGAGGCCCCTTTACTTTTCCAAATCCTAGAAACATCTAGTGCTGAGAGAAATTGTTTCTTGGTTTAGAAGATGAGAAGAATTGAAGTTAAACAATGATCCTTTTTCCATTTCTTTAAAAAAAAAAAAAAAAAGGCCAGCAGAGGCAAAAGCTCTGTTGGACAAATTGTTTCAGCAGATGTTCATTGTCCCAGGGAGAAAACAGCCCCTACTTTGCAGCTTAGCACTTGCAAATTTAGAAACTTAAATATTTTTAACTTGAAATGGTCCATGTGGTATGAGTGAGATGTAAGTATTAAAATCATTCCTATGAGCAAGTGGTTACATTTTACTATTAGGTCCATAGAATGCTGACAACTGGTGTTATATCATGATATGGTGATGCAACAATTGTCACCCACCTGCACTTCCAAGCTTCTATAGTTTTTCCCCCCAATCATTTACAATAGCACCCTGGAAGAATATTAATAATTATACTAACATTTAGAGAGTACTTATGATGTATTAGTTACTCATAATTATCCTATGATATAAGTACTGTTAGGATGCCTATTTTAAAATGTGGAAACCAAGACTCACAAAGATTAACTTATCTAAATCACAGAGCCAAGAAGTGGTGGCGATGGCATTCGAATGTAGGCAGCTTGACTCTAAGACAGGGGTAGTCAAACTTTTTCTGTAAAGGGCCAGATAATAAATATTGTAGGCTTTTCAAGCCATAACACCTATGTTGCAACTACTAAACTCTGTCTTTGCAGAATAGCAGCCTAAGACAACATGTAAATGAGTGAGCATGGGTTATTCCAAGAAAACTTTATTTATGGACCCTGAAATTTGAATTTCATATAATTTTCATGTGTCACAAAGTATTATCCTTCTTTGAATTTTTTTTCAACTGTTTAAAAATGTAAAAACAATTCTTACCCTGTGGGCTGTACAAAACCACAAGACAGTCTGGATTTGGCCCACAGACTAGTTTGTTGATCCGTGCATAAAGCTCTTAAGGACTATTTTTCTAGTAGTGTCTTTTTATAATTTTTTTAAAACATCTAATAGAACTATATTTACATTCTAGCATTATCAAGTTATGTCAGACTTTATCATATAAAATTATATTTTGGGAAATAAGATTTGCTTTTATATTATATGTATTAGATTGGAACATAAGAAATTTGCCAGTATTAGACTGTTTGACCTATAAAAGTGACAATTTTATATGTTTCAGCATAATATTTATAAATGTCTGTTGTCTTAGGAGGTAACTCTTATTTTATTAGAACAATAAAGCGTAGGCTAGTGACCAGGAAAACATAAACAATTCAAGCATCAGATGTGTGACAAACTAGATGATTGTTAAGGTTCCTTTAGAATCTTTTCTATGAATTGAATTATGATAGTCTAGGAGTTGCAAAGAAAGGGGAACATCATATTACCAAATAGCTTCTCTGTGACAAGTACTAAACTGTAATATCTCATTTAGTTTCCATAATGACACTACAAGATAAGTGTTTTTACCGAGTTTATGGTTGAGACAATCTAGGTTCTTGCCCGCATTCAGCGCACTTATAGATGGCAAAGCCTGGACTTGGACAAAGATGAAAAGAGGCCTTTTTGTTTCGCTCACACAACAAAGGTAATTTCGCTGTAATCTGTCAGTACCACTAAGACTTTAGAGATTAAAATTTTTTTTAAATTTTTTTCAAATTTATTGCTAGAAAACTAGTTGTAAGGCATAATATTAGAATTTCTCTCATTTTCAGTAAACTCCAGAAAATATACTCACGTAATTTTTAAACATTTTTTGTAGCTACATTTATATTGTTTCTTTGGAATTTTTTTATACTAATAACCTCCTACTTAGGTATGATCTCTATTTTTAAATAGAAGAGCAGAAGAAGGTGAGAATCATAGCTTTTGGTAAACAGAAATTTCATAAGCTAACTGATTACTTAAAACTGATAACTTTATGAAGTCTGAGAATTTTAGAGCATCAAATCCCTTTTTTCACATTTTAACATATTAGCAGAACTTTTAACTCCTATATATACTAAGAAAACAATTCTGCGTACACTAAAAAAAAAGCATTCGGGAAGGAAAGAAACTACAAAGTAAAATCAAAAGAAATATCTGGATCAGAATATTAAAATTATAATACCTTGCTTCATTTATGCTTCTCATTCCTTATCCAAAGAAGAAACCAATAACTTCATCAGTGGCTATTGAGGAATAAACTATGACATAGGTAAGAAATTCTGAAGAATTCACCAGGTAGAAATATCTACCCAAGAAAATGAATTACTCTGAGTTACGGTTACACTGGAAAGATACATTATAGCTCTTTATTTATCCATTTTTTCTTTTCTTTTCCCTTTTTTCTTGGCATAGCAAATAAAATAAATTTCAGGCCTGACTAGCCTCTTTCCACTCACAATTTTCCATCTTTACTTTTATGCCTTTTTTTCCTAAATGCCAGATTGACTTTTCTTACTAACATTATTTCAACTCATCAAACATTATATTTCCCTTCATTCAAAATTTACTTCAAAAGTCAGTCTTCTCTAGAATATACATCAAGCAAGTTGAAAACAGAGATATCTGTCAGAAAGTGAAATTCAAAAATTAATGAAAAGGTTCTTGGCAGTCCCCAAGAAGCAGAGGGTTTACATGGAAAAAAAAAAAAAGTATGACCAAACTTTTGCAACTATTTATATAGTTCTAATGCATCAGATTCTGTTATTTTGTTTTGAACATGTAATAGACCAGGATCAAAAATGGTTGAAGAAAGGGGGATTTTGGATCTCCTGATTTCCACTAGAATGTAATCACAACAAAAATGGGATTTTTATTTTATTCATTACTGAATTCCTAACTAAAACAGTTTCTGGAACATGATAGGTGCTCAATAAATATCTATAGAATGAATGAATGGTTATTAAAGAGTGACTTTGGACATGAAATCAGGAGCACAACAGTTAAACAGATGATATTATTGTCTTGCCTTAATGAGTCCCTCTTTATTCGCAAGTAGAAGCAATGAGGGAAATATTGTACAAGTCATTCAGACAAAGCACTATTTAGTAATATGGACGTGACATGAGTTTAAAGATAATGTGACCATTGTCATATTTATTATGGTAATAATCAAGGAAGGGAAGACTGGACAATCCAGTTAGATCATGATTCCTAGACTTTATATAGGCAGATTCCAGAAGGTTCAATTAAAAATTAGGTGTGATCCTGTAGGCCAATATTATAAATAAAAGGAATGAAGGCACATGAGATTTCAGATTTTTGAAAACAAAAACTCTAACCCATAATCATGTATTTAGCCAGTCTCAGTCTCGGCATTATTGACGTTTGGAATCTGATACTTCTTTGTTCTAGGGAGTACCCTGTACATTGTGAGACGTTTAGCAGCAACCCTGGCCTCTACCCACTAGATGTTGGGAGTACCACACCCCCTCTGTTGTGCAACCAAAAAATATCTTCAGACATTGCCAAACTGAGAATAACTGCTCAAAAGGAAGGAAGAAAAGATAGACAGTATTCTCAGGTTTTAGAAATACTTATAAGCACACCCAGAGATGAATGGGTAAACCAAATATGGTTTGTGACTGCTTCAACCAATAGAGGACAGTGGATATGATTTTGGAGGCTAGCTGTAAAGGCCATGCAGCACGTGCCTTGCTTGTTGGAACACTTGCTCTTGGAGCCCTGAGTTGCCACATAGGAGGTCTAATTACTCTGGGGCCACCATGCTGTGAGGGAGCTCCAGTCACTTGGAGAGATTGCCAGTGCCAGCTGAGTCGGTAGCCTGGGTGCCAGACAGGGAGTGAAGAGTCTTCAGATGTGTCAGGCTCCGGCCATTCAAGTCACATGCTGCCAATCAGTTCTTCACAGCTGGAGCTCCAGACATCAATGACCAGAGAGATAAGTTGCCCCCATCCCCTGCACTGTGCCCTACACAAATTCTTTTTTTTTTTTTTTTTTCGGTATGCGGGCCTCTTTGGAGCACAGGCTCCGGACGCGCAGGCCCAGCGGCCATGGCTCACGGGCCCAGCTGCTCCGCGGCATGTGGGATCCTCCCGGACCGGGGCACAAACCCGCGTACCCTGCATCGGCGGGCGGACTCTCAACCACTGCGCCACCAGGGAAGCCCCCCTAACCAAATTCTTGACCCACAGAATCTGTGAGTGTGATAAAATAGATGTTGTTTTGTGCTGCTAAGTTCTGGGCTATAGATAACTGGAACAATCAGCTATTCTGTTCCCCTTCTCAGAGACAACCACCATTACCAGTTTCTTGTGTGTTCTATCAAAGGTATTTTATGAATATAAAATCACATATTTAAATTATATTTTTAGTATAAATGGTTGTACACCACATACTTGTTCTGCACTTTGATTTTTTTCATTTAACGGCATATCTTGAAGATTCTTCAACTATACATATAGAGTTTCTTCATTCCTTTATAGGGATGCATACTATTTTATTATATAAATACTTCATAATTTAAATAATGAGTTTTCTATTGATGGACATTTAAATTATTTTCAATCCTTTAGTTTTATAAACAGGTAGCAATTGCTGGAGTGACATTTGTAATTTTTGTGACATTGACTGATTGCTCTCCATGGGGGTTATTCTGTTTTCCTCTCCTAATAGAAATTTAGTTTCCTCAAAAATACCTTGTTTTGTCAAACTTTGTTTTAAATCTCTGCCAAATAAATTGATAAGAATGAGAAAAAAACCAGAAAGAAATACTTAAAAGCAAACATGGAAAAAGGAACTTATAAGAGTGATTCAAAAATCATATCACTGCAGTTGAGAAGTTTAAAATCCTTGTTTAAAAAAAAAATTAAGAGCAAAAAAAAAGGAATGTCTCCTCTGGCTTATCAGAACAAGATAAAGTTTGGTGCTGATTGTGTATAGATAAATAATAGGACCATTAAAATTACTGAAATATTTTGCATAATCTTCTCCATTTAGACAATCTTCTAATATTACAAAGACCATTTTTAGGTAACAGTAAGAAAGCACTGTATTACTTTATACATTATTCTGGATTTCTAAAGTTAGGTAAATTTCATATCAAAAGAGTATGGGAAAATTACCAAAGGCACAATAATATTTTTAGAAATCTTTGAAATTATTTTGAGTTGTACCATAAAATAAACAATCCCAATTTTCAAAAAAATTTAAAAATAGGTGGTGTTAAAAAAAATTGATAAGCTACTTAGTAAGGATCCCTGAAATAATTCTAGAACAATCAAAGACATGCTGAGTGCCTGTAATAGAAGAATTGACTGTCAAAAACCTTGAGTGCATGGTATGAGATATGTCAAATTAATCTCATATTTGACTGAGTTTCTTGAATTGTAGATCAGAGTAATGCTATAAATGAAATGCAGTGTATCTTGATTTCCACAAAGACTTTGTGAAATACCCTTAGGCTCTCTGTGTTCTTGCAGACAAACTGGAAAAGCATGGGCTGATTGATAATACAGTTTGTTTTCCCTACACCACCAGCTAACTATTCCTCCTACCTTCATAGGCTCACCTGTTATAATGCTTTTTGGGAATATGTAGGACTCCTCAAAATAAAGTTTCAAAGCCATTAGACTCAATAATCAATAAGTGCCTTTCAAAGTCTATCATTTTATGGTATTTTAGTCACTGTGATCTACAAACTGTCAGTGCAATTCAGTCTCTTCTTAATTAAGGTTGAACAAAAATTTTATAGACTGATTCCCATCCCATCCTAGGTGGACATCATTCTGTTTGTAAAATTCTTAATCCACAGAGAAGCAAATCAATATCAGTTAATATTTAATTTAAAAAATACCATTCAGAAATAAAGACAAGATTTATTGTTACACTATTAAATATATTTAATAGTTTATTAATGTCACAAACACTCTGTTATACTTACAAAGAAGAACTGGTGAGCTAGGTGGGAAGAAATCTGCCTGTAAGATATTGTATCAGTCTGACTTCTGCTCTACTCCACCCATTCTACATATTCACCTGTCACCCTGCTCCAATAAATACAAAATGACTAGGCAAAAATTTTACCAGCATAGATATTTTAAGCACCATAATACCAATAATACCAAAAGTGTATTGTCAGGGCAAAGAGAACTTTTTGACAAGGTAAAAAAGGGAATGTAAGCTAGAATGGAATTGTTTAATTACATCTTACCTGGAAAGAAATGCACTGTTCCAAAAATGGTAGTAAGTCACACCAAGTATACATAACTACAAACCATGCATTTATTTAAATGGGCTGCTTAATTTTACTACTATGTAAATAAAAAATACAGTGTAATGAATTTGTGATAACTGATGATACTGTGATTTGTTATTTTAGTTTAAAATGTATAGAAATTCAAGAAAGGAGACTCCAATTTGACAAGTTAAAAATAAATGGGTTTGAATGTCATATTCAACTATCCCTTCATTGATAGTGATTCACATTATTGCACAAAATAGTTTCCTAACCAGAGTATTGGTTCACTGGTGGAAAACCCAAATCATATTATCATTAAAGGCATGCTGCAATGCTTTCTTTCCAGCATCAGCTAGGGTTCATATTGCACAGGTCATCTTTATACTCAGTTGTCTTCAAACTCTGAACAAATGGAAACTTACTTAATGAGACGACAAATATTTGACCTGACTTGTATCCATTACAATGATCTTCCTTGTAAAGGAAATATATTCCTAGGAAATCCAGAGCCATGCAGGAGAGGAGGTAAAATATGACTTTGAAAGAGAGGATCAGTAACAGCGCTCAACTAGGTTCCCTGCAAATTTGACAAAGCTTGTTTTCAACGTATAGTCTATGTAAACTGTGTGATGTTGTGAGTGTAAGTTCACAGGATTACAGAGTTCAACCTAACCCTGTGAAAGTGTGAACTCTAAGAGTGGGAGGATGAATTGACTCAACAAACTCAATACACAGGGTCCTCGTCAAACACTTATCCCACATTATTACCCACAGCGAGCACTACTTTGCCTGGGAGCAGCTAACCTTGAATCAATAAACGATATTTACCTTCCTGAGAAAGAAGGGTGCATTTTTTGTTTGTATCATATGTATTAGTAAGCTACACTGAGTACAGGACCCTGATTTTATCTTCATCTTTCAGATAAAATCATGAGGAAAATAGCCAACAGAGAGGCTTTGTTTTTAAGAGAGACAGGTAACCAAGTTATACATAAGATCAACAAGTCTTCCTTTTGAAGTTAACAAATATAAAGTCCATTTCTCAGCTGGAACCAGTCAGATTTGAAATCTTTTTTCCAAATAAGAAATCATGATATTTGCTTCCATAGCAATGATTTTAGAATTTCAACCCTAAATACACTCACAATTTCTTGGTTTACCTGTATCTACTACTCTGAAAGCAATGAGAAACAAACTCTAGAGGCTGTCTCACAGACCTCAATTATTAAGGGCTACCTCTTTAAAAAAAATTTTTTTCCCTCAGAAACTTCAGCTGGAAGAAAATCAATTTAGCACGATTTTACTTGAAGCTATCCCAGGTAAAGTCATCGTTTCATATTCACCCGTTCACTCAAAAGCATTTAAGTGATTTAGGAAAAGTTAAGCATAAGGGAGAAGATAGCACTTTCAAATAAATCCAAATCTTACCTGGTAAATTGAAATGGAACAATACCCCTGAAATCCTTCTTGACTTGCGCTCCTCTGCTCAAGGGACAACTAAATCACAGCAGCCAATATTCTTAAACCCTGAAAGAAAAATCAGGAAGCTTGATCTGTGCACATAATGGCCTGCATAATGTAAGAAAGCGCCGTTTCTTGGCAACTAGGAAACAATCCTTTTCAATTAACTCACAGCAATTGGCCCACGTTTGTTGTGAAACAGAGAGTAAAGAAAATGTTTTAAGAACTCAAAAGAACCTGGTAATAGCTCACCAAGAAAGCCAGGTCAGTTTGTTCATTTTGAAAAGCATTTTAATTAATTGACTGCCCATTCTATTTGCCTAACCCTTTGCTAGGAACTTTCATTGACCTACCTGTCTCACTTCCTTGTTGCATTATTTACCTAAAACCCCAGTCCTGAAGAGTTGCATTTATTGTTGCAGCAACACAGTGAAAAGGCGAAAGATAATTCTAGCAAACCAGTGGTATGTAATGTTACTCTGCCTACCGTTTTGCATACCATATTTTGCCTTCTACAACATCAGCTTGAATGTAGCCCTGGATGCTGACTAAGATACATAATTCAAAACAGTTGTATGCTATAGTCTCTGCGTTGTTAAAGACCAGCTCCAGCAGGCATTAATTTTAGGTGATAGGTAGGAAGTGCCGCTGGGGTAGGTTAATTTTGTGCTGATTTAACTATTTTGGGTGATTCATATATACAGCCGTCCTTGGGGGGATTTGTTCCAGCCCCCTACCCCCCAGCCCCCACCGAGAATAACAAACTCCATGGATGCTTAAGTCCCTTATGTAAAATGGCATAGTATTTACACACAACCTATGCACATCTTTCCGTACACTTTAAATCTTCTCTAGATTACTTATAATACCTAATACAATATAAATACTATGGAAATAGTTGGAAGTACAATGTAAATGCTGTGTAAATAGTTGCCAGGCACATAGCAAATTCAAGTTTTGCTTTTTGGAACTTTCTGGAATTTTTTTCTTCAAATATTTTTGATCCGTGGCTGGTTGCATCAGTGGATGCAGAACCCACAGATATGGAGGACAAACTGTACTTGTGAGAATCTGATGAACTCTTTGGATAATCTTCTTAGGGTGCTTTGCATTCTTCCATACATACTTGAAATTTAATATATTAATAGGGGCTGTATGTGGGACCCTTATTTAAGAATCTCTGTTCAAAAAAGCAAGTGGTAAGGAAAATATGTTATACAGAGATAATTTTTGCTGTTAATCAAACTTTAGCAGTGCAAATAGTAAAGTTTTAACTATCAAGTATGACTGTATCTCCCAAATGAGAAGACATTTTAAGATAGATAATTTCCATATCCAACTAAAGCCAAATTGGATGAATTTTGTCTTCATTCCCACCCCGCACCCCCCCGCCATTTTGCCAAGATTTACCAAGAGTGTCTGTTATGGTGTTTACTTTCAACAGCTCTTTTCGTTTTTCCTTTTATCATCCAATTCTCCCTAAAATGTGTCAATCTGGTCGTGCTATCATTAATGGGCAATTCTTAGGTAATATTTTTTTTAAATATAACCTTTTGGAGGGATTATCTTCACACAAAGCACTTTCTCTGTTGGTGAGAACTTGAGGCAGTGTCGTAAACTGTTGAAGGTGATGTATTTGGGTAGACCTTCTGGCACCTTCAGATCACATTCCTTGACAGCTGTGTACACTTTCCATGGACAGAACTGGCTGGGATAATTTTATAAGTGTTTCTTCAGCTTTCTGACTCTTCCACTTGCTAGCTCCATGACCTCAGGCAGATTTGTTAAACATTTTGTGTCTCAGTTCCCTTATCTGTCAAATGAAGTTAATAATATTTACATCATAGGGTTATTTTGAGGATTGACTAAGATTACATATGTAAAGCTTCTTAAAACAGTGCCCAGCAAATGGTAAGTGCTCAAAGGTTAGCTATATTATTAACATCATTGTTGTTGTTGTTAGCATTTCTGAACTAAGTAACTTTCAAGGTCCTTTTCAGATTTAGGATTTCCAAAATCCTATGTAATCCTTACATAAAAATCTAAAGTAATGTTAAAAAAAGGCTCTTGAGGCATATAATATAAAATTACTCTTCTTCCTTTTTTTATAGATAAAACCTCATTTATGGGCTTCCCTGGTGGTGCAGTGGTTGAGAGTCCGCCTGCCGATGCAGGGGACATGGGTTCATGCCCCGGTCCAGGAAGATCCCACATGCCGTAGAGTGGCTGGGCCCGTGAGCCATGGCCGCTGAGCCTGTGCTCCGCAACGGAAGGGGCCACAGTAGTGAGAGGACCATGTACCGCAAAAAACAAAACAAAACAAAAAAAACCCAAAACCTCATTTATCATCTAATATGTCTAATAGTTAGAGCTTTTGTATGCCTTTTTCACTAACAAAGAAAAACGCACAATTATTTTGAAAAGTTAAAAATCTCTTTATCTTTCTGAAAAATTCATTCATGTTAAACAGATTGATTTAATTTAACCAAATGCATAGAGAAGCAGAAATTCTGCAAGAATCTTTTCTAAGACATTTTATTATGGGCAATGCAATTATAAAAGAATCACAAGCTTTTCTTCTTATATTCTTAAAATGTATGGACCATTGCTTCAGCTTTTGGCATCCATTTGGATGTATTTTTAACCAGCAGCTGCAGATCCTAGTATTTGAGAGGAAATGCATGCTTTTCAGTATTCACAGTGTAAACACAGTCCATCCAGAGTGGCCATAAAGACTCCATCTGATCCTCTCCAGCTTAAAAGGCAGGTTTAACCTTAGGTCTTGACCAAATGCACTGTGCAGCTTCCTCAATCAAATACCACGCCATATCTCTGCTAGGAAAAAGTTCAACATTATTCTAAGAGGCCAAATGAACCAACCTTCTTTGGAGGGATTGGATTCAGCTACTCGAGGAGATATTTACCATCATATGCTTGGTACATGGAAGTGCCTCCCTTGTTTTTTATTTCTAGCAGTCTTGTTTGCCTCAATATCTTGAAATAGCAAATTCTGGCACAGGGGAAATTACCTATGAAATTACCTATGAAATGTGCAAACAAACTGAAAGGACAATATTTGTTTAAAAGTACCTAACTCTGGAGGGTAACAGAAATACTCTGGAAAACATCAATCTAGTGTTTCTCTTCACAGAAGATTGGATGGATATAATGTGAAAACAGTGCTGCATAAGCTACTGGGAAGTGTGAATTCCTCATCACAAATTCTATAACAGTCTAAGTCACAGAGTTATTTCCCTTCCGTAACTCTGAGAAAGTCCTCAAAGTTCAGTGCTACCAATTCAAGCAACACAAAACATAGCATGATATATACCATTTATTAGTAACTTTTGAGTACCTTTATTTCTAATTCAATATAATGTTGAAAAATGATTCATCATGGGAAATACTAAAATTTAAATAAAAATAAAATCAATGCTCTCACACAAAAAATATAGAAGTCACAGGTAATCCTTCTACAGCTTATAAATTTGCAAACAAGACACTAAATCTCATATGACACAGGTTAATGAGGATCCTGCAAAATAATTTTTACGGACAGTCATGATGAAATATTTTACAAAATAAAGTATTTTATAAGCATTGACTAAAAATAGAAATAAAAGTTTAGCAGAGTACAGTCAGTCAAACTGAATATTTCTGAGTTCTCATTTTTGGAGCTAAGAAAAAAATTGAGGACAGTATAAGGAACTGCCTAAATTCCCATCAGAAGGGTAAGGTTTCCATAATCCAGGATTCTAGTTAAGCTTCCAGTAAGAAAGAACTGACCTGGGAAACTTACAATAGACTACCAGACTGGGCCCCTCTTACCTCTCATTTCTTACTGTTCTCCCCTTAACTGACTCTACTTGGCCTGCCAACTATTCTTTAAAACACAGCATCTCCTCTACTTCCTTCACATCTTTCCTTAAATGTCATCTTCTCAAGAACCTTTCTCTGACCACCCTATCTGAAACCACAACCCCTGCCCAGCCCCACTGACACTCCCTATTCCCTTCCTACCTTAATTTTCTATCATTTATTGCCACATTCGATACTTACAGTGTTCATTTTCTGTCTCCCCCCGACTAGACCATAGATGAAAACAGGAATTTTTATCTGTTGTGTTTACTGGTATATCCCCAGCATCTATTGATAGAATGTTCCTGGTATACTATAACTACTACTACACAGGATTAAAGAGGGTCCCCATTAAAAAGGATGATATTGTTAACATTTAGAGATAGAAAGGACTTTACTCAGCATGAGAAGTAGAGAAAAAAATTATTTAAAAGATTCATTTAAATCTCTCTGTGCTCTTCTAGGAAAAAGAAACATAAGAAGGAACTGAAGTATGGGAATCTTTTCAACCATTACAATGCTTCAAGGTATATTTATTTTCCATTCTTTCACAAAGGTAAGCATGGGTAGTTATTGTTTAACCCTATCAAAAGCTAATAATTGTGTCACTTTAGCCTTGGGGAAATGAGAAACAGGAAACATTTTATCAAGGTGCATAGATTCATAAGTAATATTTTAAAAGGTTATTTGAAGGGTGTTAACAGAATTGCTTTTGAACAGACCTGTATTAAGGTAAAATAAAAATTCTATTTTTTTTTGAAAAACCTGGAAATTGGCCACTGATACCCTTTTTTTTTTTTACTTACATGGCTAAGCTGAATATTACTTTTTGAGCAAAACCACTATAGAAATAAGCCTAAGCAATGGAACTTATTATTCTAATTATAATGGCAAGATTACCACATTATATTGCAGAGTGCATTTCTTCCAAATGGCCTAACTCAACAGATTAAAACAGGAGTGACCTCATCAGTTCATCTGAAAAGCAAGGAAAGGCCTTGCCTACCTCAGAATCTTTCTTTCACTCCTTCCACAACTCTTGTTCCTTAGGAAAGTTCGCTTTTGTTTGTATATTAGACTGGGCTTTTCTCCCATAATAATATGAAAATACCTCTAAGTTATTTGCAGTGACATTGTAATGGCCTAGTGGCTTTCCAACTGTTTCACCTAGTGGACAGCTGAGTCTTGTTCAAAGGACAACCTCTGACCACAGGTGCATAGAAGTGCCGGGAGAGGGGCTGGGTGCAAAATTAGAACTAACATGAGAACAGAAGGGGGAGGAGGAGGTGAGAAATGTTTCCAACTTCCTGCTTTGTCCTGTGTACAGGAGACAAGTGACTCTCTCAAAGTCAGATAATCTCCAAATACTTCCTGACATTCCATTCCTTTTCCATTCCAACATCTTCAAAATCTCTTCAACAAGTAAATTAGCATTAACAAATCACCATCACATGTATACTGCATTTCCAACGTTATCTATCTGCCCTTCCCAAAATATTCTCTCTCCCTCTCCCTCAATTTCCCTCATTCTCTCTCTCTGCCTTCCTGCCTCCCTCTCCTTCTCCACTTCTCCCTTCTCCCTCTCTCTCTTTCATACACACACTCTCTCACACACACACACACACACACACACACACACACACACAACCTATTGAAAGTGTATGCTCACTCTTATCTGACTTGTTAACTATACATCTACTGTGTGCCAAGCCCTGATAAGTAAATTACATGTGTTATTTCATTTAACCCTTAAAACAACCTTAGAAGTTGAATACTTTTACCTCCATGTTACAAATGAGGGAAATGAGCCACAGAGAGGTTAAGTAAATTTTTTAGTCATACTTAGTAACCAGAGAGGCTAAAACCAGATCTGACTCCAAATTGCTTCCTTTGAATCATCATGCTTTATGAGCTCTCCTCAACCCCCTGCCATATCCAACAAATGATTATATTTGAAAATTCCCCTGACTTTTGTCTGTTAAACAAATAATAACATAAATTAGAATGCCTGGCAAATCTACTGCTTATGACCTTATGAATAGATTTCTTTAGTTCAATTAACATTTTTTTTGGCTTTTTATAAAACACCATGAAGTACTTTTAAGGACAAAAGAAGCAAGCAAACATTTTCATGTGGTCTTATGTAATGATGTGCAATTTAGACCTAATCCTTTTAGCCCAGAGATGGAAGACTGACACTCTAAACAAAGCTCATTGTGTTCTTTTGTGCTGCCATAACAAGGTATTTAAAGGATGAAATTCTGGCTGGCAGATGGACTTCTTGGCATAACTCTACGTGCATCACAGAAATTGTTTTGTTTCAGGGGATTCAAACAAGATGCCTGACATTTCTCAGAAGATATTTCTACTTGTAAATATGGTAACTTGTTAGGTAGGGGTGTTAAAGCGACAATAATGAAGGCTTTTAAGGCCTTTTTCCTGTCGGTAACTTTGTATGATATGTAAAAAGTGCATTTACAGAAACTCATCCAACCTCAGTGAACACTCACACTTGAAGCCCTGAGTTGCTGTGTTAGAATTCCAATTACCCAAAGCTTCCAAGATGTGAGGAAACTAAGCCAGATGTTGGGGCCACCTGTATGTGCTTCAGTGGACAGCAGAGCTCAGCTCCCAGTTGACAGCTAGTGTCGACTGCCAGCCATGAGAGGGAGCCTTCTTGGACATCCAGCCCAGCTGAGCCTTCAGATGACCGTAGCCCTGGCCAGCATTTGACAACAACTGCATGAAAGACTCCAGGCAGGATTTGCCCGGCTGAACCCTTCCTAAAATTCCTGTCAGACAAAATCATGAGCAAAATGAAATGAATGTTTTATATAAGTAGGTTTTAGGTGGATTTGCTATGTAGCAAAAGTAACAGGTTTTGTTACCTGGAAGTAGGGTGTTACCAGGACCAGTGAGCATCAAAGTGACTCTCAGTGAAGGCTTGAAGGAGAGTGAGTGAAATGTTATTGGGGGCTGGAAGATAGAAGACCTTGGATATGTAGTGGTGGGAAGTTTATGAAAACTATCACTGCAGAATATAGAACTGCACCTAGTGAACTAATTGATCTGGATAAGGATATTTCTGGCTAAATGTTGAAAGTGACAATTAAGGTTTTCTAGCTACTATCATAAAATGAAGATAAAGAGATATGAGTTAAAATAGAAACTATTCCATTTTCAAGCAGAATGTAGAACAAGTAAAAATGGCCCTTGGTTTGCTAGGTTTAAAAATAAAACCAATTCTCATCTCTAGTCTCTCCCGGAAGAAGACTCTCAAAAGTAAAAAAGAGCCTCAGGGCAAAAAGTAAATCCAGGGTGTTGTCAGGAAACATGGTCTTAGGGTAAATATGAAGTAAAATGTATAACTGTAAAATCCTTTCTTAAGACATAGAAAGATTTAAGGTGATTTCTCAGAGACCCTTTCAAAAGCCTTCTATGGATTTTTAGGATGTGCCTCACGGCATCTCTATTTTCAGTTGAACAGCAGCCCTTCTGAGAATTTTAAACAGTCTCATAGGGAACCCAAAGTAGAGATCTTCTCTTAGGTCAAATTTTCAGGTTTTGTATAGGGATACACTGTTCAAGATTGAATATTTTAAGCGAAAAGGAAGTTATCATACCATTACATAAGCCAAAACCAACCCAAGTTTCAAATGAGGATTTTTTTTTGAAGTTTACCTCAACAGACTCTAAAATATAACATTCTGTTTGGAAGGGGAAGTGTGTACATGGCCGTTGTGATTTTGCCTGACCAAAGTCCCCTACCAAGCTCCATTTGTTGAGACAGAGTCCCCCAGATGTAGGACATCTACCGTTCAATCAGTTACCAGCAAGCTTTGGAATCCCCAGCAGAGGCTGCTAATTTGTTAACCATATACTAGCTTGCATTCTCAAGCAGTCCAATTTGAGGGAACAGACAGCGGGATTGTGAGTTTGAAGAGAGCATGCTGTGTTGCAATAGTGGCAGGCTTCAGAGGCAGAGATGTGAGGGAGATTAAAAGAAAATTTACAGGCTTGGCATTAGGAGGTACACATGATCTCCGTCCTGCCAGAGCTTCACCTCTGTGACGAAATACTTGACAGCATCGACAGGTGTACTTGATAATGTGGAAAGTTACAGAGACTGGTACATCTGCTCCCCTACCATGTACCAACAGGAAGGAGAAAAGTTCTCTGGAAATGTGTTAATGCTAGAGAGTCTTTTGCAATGAGCCATATGACAAAGTGCTATTGAACAGTTTGGAAAATCAGATTCAGTCAAAGCATGTTATTACAAGAGCGACATACAGTAAGGCATTATTGGAGAAGCTTTAGAATGGGAGATCTAAATTCGCCTTATTAGTAAAGATTTATACAAGAAGAGGAGAGAGAAAGGTGACAGATCCTGTCTTGATGGAACCCAACCAAATGGCAGACTTGAACTGGAGACCTTAGTAGAGACTTGGGGAGTTGCAGCCGATGTTGCTGGTTTAACAGTAAAATCAACTTCCCTCTCAGAAAACCTGGTGAGAGACTGTGTCCATTAACTTAGTGTACGAAGTCTGATCTCAGAGAGAACAGCTGGAACCATCCACCTTTAACTTAGGAGCTACTCATTTATATGGTACATTTTTAATGCATAGGTTGCCAGGTGGAAGTATCTTTCTCCCCCCACCCCTTTTAAAATTTTGTTATAGAAAAGATGGGTATTTCCAAGCAAACAACACTTGCTAGGGGAGACTTTCCTTAGCCATCCAGAAACTAAGAGCAGAAAACAAGGAGGAACCAAGGAGACAACTAATCCCTGCAAGCAAAATTGCCCAATAGATACTCTGGCTCCTTCTTCTTGTAGGAGGAAGAGATCATGCATGTAAGCACTGAAAGCAGCTCCTTCCTTGTATGTAGAAGTCATTAACCCAAAAGTCAGCCTTGATTCTGAGAGTGGAAAAGATGATAGAGGATGCTGGTGGGAATATTTTTTTCAGGGCCATATTCTCTAAAGCTGTGATCTTCAGTCTAGGGACAACTGTATAACACCCAGAAAGCAATATGCCACAGAGATGGCTGCTGATGCAGGAAGACCCTGCCTGATTAGGCGGGGGCAGCAGCGGTATTGGCACGAGTGACTGGCACTGTGTAGGTGAGTGTGAAAAACCTTCCCAGTATCCAAGTGACAGGGCAGAATCAGAAATAAATAGCTCAGGTGCCAATTTAAATCCTCAAAGAAAAAAAAAAGAGTTGTTTGGGCTCACAGAGGAGTTTGAGGCTTAGGTGCCAAAAGTAAGTTCAGTCCTGTTTTTTCACCTATACCTCAGAAGAGGATTTATTTGTACAGAAGGTGAACAAGAGGCTCCATTTCCCCCTCAGGATGCTGTATTTGATGCTGTTGTGTACCACCCACATCCCCTTCTAGAACCAAGTTCTCTCCAAGTTGACTGGAATTTTGGATGCTGACAGCTCACAGCTGTGTTCTTCTTCAGGAATTGCCCCTGGCTCAAGGAAGCGGCTTCACTCAAAGTTATGCACTCTTCCTGGGATGCAGCACACATTCAATGCCTGGGTCATACAGAATGCAAAGATTCGTCCCCCTTACCTTTGATTCTCAAGACATCTCTAAAGGGCCATTCCACCTTCAAAAGTGGATTCATGGAAACCACTGAGGCTGTTCTTATAACAGAGCACCTTCCCTTTTCACGTGTCCTTGATTAGCAGTAATTCCCATAACAAATTAACTTAAACATTTTGATACTAAGTGTCATGACATTTTGCTACATGCTAGGAAAATCAAAATTATGACCTGGTCTCTGACTTCAAAGAGATTTTAACTTATAGAAATGATAACTGACTCCAAAGTATCATACAAGGCTGTATGGCCTAAGCATGAAGGTGATGAGTCATTCAATTATTAAACCGTAAACACCTGTATGTGCTTTGTGCAGCAGTCTAAATGTCAGTAAGGGTTGGACACTGCTTTTAAGGATTTCAGTGGGTTCAGGGGAGGGAAGGTTTATTCTTGACAGGAGTTTCTACATGGAGGCTCCGTTTGTTTACATATGTCCTCGCTTACTTCGGAAAAAGAATTTGAGTTGGATCAGAAAAAGTAATTAAGTATTTCATAAAGGGTTGGAGTGTGATGGGGTAGGAGGGAAACTCCAGGATGAAGGAATAACATGAAGGCAGTAGGTAGAAGGCCGTTTCCTCACAATGGTTTCTGATAGGGTCTTAAAATTGGCACCGGAGGAGAATATTTAACAGGAAAAGAAAGTCTAAAGTGAGGAGAGGCCTGAAGACAAAGGTAAGGAATTCTGGTTTTGTTTAGTAGGAAGCATGAAGATTTTCTCTTTTATCTCCTATGTTTATTTAAAACTTTATTGTCTAGCTCAGTCTCTATCCCACGTCCTGCCATTTTTTGTTGATGATGGTATCACAATCACTGTACTAGACATACTCATTTTATGACTCACCTTCATTCCATTTCATTTGTCTCCATCCTTGGCTATGTTTGTCATCTCACTTTAAGAAATAATAAACTGTTGTTGTTTTAAACCACTTGGTTTTGGGGTAGTTTGTTACACAACAGTAGACAACTGATACACAATTTGGACTTTCGCCCAAAAGCCTTGGGTAGCCTTGAAAGACAGCAGTGAGGGACAGTCTCACCATTGGCAGAGGTTTGGGTGTGTGCATGATTATTTATTTTGTGTCAGAAGAGAAGCAGGTTGATATAAGATTATACATGGACTTATTAGCAGTGACAAACAGTTTGGTTAATTGTTCAGGGGCTTGGATGGAGAAAGAAGAGTGAGAGTTTTCGAGAAGAGGCATTTGAATTGACATATAAACACGGGCATAAAGTGTGGATATCTTTGATTCACATCAAAATGCCCACCAGAGAGAATCTGTTGAAGGGGCACTAAATAACCATGTAGAATAACTTAGCCAGTCTTTGTTGAAAGTCACTGCAGTGTTGCACAAAGGGTTTATACAGGAGAAACTATGGAGACAGGGATGGAGGCTGTGCATGAGCCCAACAATGTGGGCACTCCAGAGCAGACCTAATAGTGCTGCTGCCAATCACCTAATCTACCAGCAGCAAGACTAATGCTGCCCTCTAATATGGCACGGTACCTTGAGGGGACCAGCTAGACAAAGTTGATTACACTGTGTCTGTGAAATCTCGAGAGGCAGAAATTTATTTTGAGTGGTGTTCTCTATATGATTGCCTTTCCTGCTCATTAGACTCATAGGCCGCACCATTATCCATGAGCAAACAAAATGTTTGATCTACCAATATGTGATCCTACATAAATTTCATTGGCCCAAGCAATGCACTTTACATCAAATGAGGTGTAACAGTAGGCATCTGACCATGAGATTCACTGGTCCTATCACATTTTACCACCCTGATTCTGCCGGCCTGATAGTGATGGAATGGCTTTTTGAAGGTATACACCTAAGGTGGAAAGTTGGAAATTATACTGTGCAAGAATGTGGTATATACCTTCATCCTACAGAATCAAGAGCACACCCTAAATCATCAACCATTATGTGCTGCTGTATTCCCCAAGGGAAAATATGTGGATCTGGGAACTAAGGGTTGCAAGGAGAAGGGACTATGCTTATTATCACTTCCAGTGACCCATTTGGGGAACTTGTTCTTCCCATCCCCACAACTCTACATCCTGTAGGTGTTTAATGGCACATTAAATATAATACATTTGGCACACAAGTGATCTGCTTAGAGAAGAGGGTGAAGGGAAGGGGGTTCTTGGTATTGCTCTAACTAATTTTAATGGTAAATGGACATGTGCAGAAGCCACAACCTGAAAAGGGCACAGCAACTATGGGCCCAGACCCCCTCAGGGAAAGGGGTCTGGGTCATCCACCAAGTAAGTGATGGAGACCAGCTGACTACCCATTGATTGTCAAGGGTGGGTGAACTCTAGTAGACGAGGTTAATAGATGAGGGAGACTATAAATATCAGGTGCAGCCTAGAGAACAGTTGGAGGGGTGAGGGCAGCTGAGGGTGGGGGAGGAAGGAGAAAGGGAGAAGGAGGCTAACACTAGTTTGTCCCACTAAACTTCCTCTAAAAACTTTCCGAGGAAAGGAGGAGAATTGTAATCCTGAAGGAGTTGTTTTCTTGTACAAAGCAAGTGGAACTAAATGGCATGGGATGGACTGTAGTGGATGCATTTGGAGACCTCCTAGATTCCCCTTCCTGGTTAAGGCTTCATGGTCCCAGATGCTGGGAGTATTGACTACTGATTACTTACAGTTGCATGCAACTCTGGGAATTGCCCTCAGCTGAAGGAAACTGCCATGCTCAAGTCTCAGCTCTAGTTCCTGGGGGCAGCCATATCTGATGATTGATTGTTGTGGGGTACATTCCTTAATGTGGGACATCTTTGTAGGATCATCTCATTCTTGAGGGATCTCTGTGGCATTCGCTGAGACTACTGTTTCAACTGTATCTCATTTCAAATTCTACCTTTACTTAATCTAGCTTCCTTGCTCCTTCAAAGAGCACTTCTGTTTTCAAGAGCACTTCTGATAAACCTCCTGCCTGCAAATTCCAGGTGAACTTTACCTGGAACAGTAAGGTGTATTTATATACCTAAATTTCTAAGAAAGGCAGCTCCTGAAGCCTCCTTTATTCTGATAACCTCCCTAAGCAGTATCGTGTATATAATGCTGAGTGTAGGAGATCCTTATATTCCACACAAAATAAGAGGAATTCAAAATTTACAGGAAGCAATTTCATAGAGAGGGAACAAAGACCACATGAGAAAGTGAAAGAAAGATGAGGAAACCTGGTAAATGTGGGAGGAGTAGATTTCCTGTTGAAACTAGTGAAGGGATTGAGTTTTGCATCCAGGTTGACAAGGAGGAAAGAAAGTAGGCATATATTTATATAGGAGTCACACAGACAAGATCTATAGATCCCCCCCCATCAGAACTTCTACATGTCTTTGAAATTGGAACTTTGAGAGGCAGAAAAATCCATGGCAGATATCGGATTATAAAATACATTAGGTGTATCAAGTTGTATTCTTTTAGAGTTGAATTTGTTTTCACGCTAGTATCTCTTCCTAAATGCATTTTTTTAAGTTTTCTTTTTAATTTTTAAAAAGTATTAGGCTGTGCCCTGTCTTAGTTGTGGCACGTGGGCTTCTTAGCTTGTGGTATGCATTTGGGATCTAGTTCCCCGACCAGGGTTCAAACCCGGGACCCCTGCAATGGGAGCTTGGAGTCTTACCCACTGGACCACCAGGGAAGTCCCCATAAATGCACTTTTGAAAAATTATTTGGTGCTGTTATTTTGATTTATCAGCCTTGAGGTCATACTTGACTTTGCTTTCTCTCAAAGGCTATATCCAATACGTCTGGAAACCTCATTGGCTCTACCTTCAAAATATATTCAGAATTCAGGACGTTCCTCGGGCAAAAAGGAATATGAGACCAACCATAAACCTGGCTCTACATCAAGAAATGAAGAGTATGGGAAATGGAGTAAAACAAGGTAATATAAAATTAATTTTTCTTATTTTAGTTCCTTCAAGAGATAACTATCTAACGCAAAAACAGTAATAATGTATTATATATTTATTGCAAATGTAAACATAAGTCTGATAAAAGCAGATGCGAGGGAGCAGTTGGGCATATACTATTTTTTTCAATACGTTTATTGAAGTATAGTTGATTTACAATGTTGTGTTAATTTCTGCTGTACAGCAAAGTGATTAAGTTATACATATACATTGTATATATTCTTTTTTAAATATTGGGCATATACTATTTTAAGGTCCTTACACTACATTTGAAGTGATGTAATATGGTTTTAAGGTAGATCTTGATTAATTAAACATATATTTTAAAACATATAGCAACCACAGACCTTTTTATAAAAAGGTAAAAGCCCATAGTAGAAATAAACTGGAATAAAAACAACACTCTGAATTCAAAAGAAGGCAGGAAAAGGAAAAAAGAAACAAAGAATGGATAAAACATTAGAAAACAGCTAGCAAGAAAGAGTTTGATCTAACCATGAAATAATTATATTAAATGTAAATGAAATAAACACATCATCTAAAATCCCAGAATGCCAGGTTGGCTAAGAAAGCAAGACTCAACTATATGCTGTCTCCAAGAAACCCATTTTTTTTAAAAAACACGTTTTTTTAAAAAAAATGAATTTATTTATTTATTTTTATTTTATTTATGGCCGCATTGGGTCTTCATTGCTGCGTGCAGGCTTTTCTCTCTTTGCAGCGAGCGGGGGCTACTCTTCATTGCAGTGCGCGGGCTTCTCGTTGTGGTGGCTTCTCTTGTTGTGGAGAGCAGGCTCTAGGCACGCGGGCTTCAGTAGTTGTGGCACGCAGGCTCAGTAGCTGTGACTCGCAGACTCTAGAGCACAGGCTCAGTAGTTGTGGCTCATGGGCTTAGTTGCTCCACGGCATGTGGGATCTTCCCAGACCAGGGCTCGAACCCGTGTCCCCTGCATTGGCAGGCAAATTTTTAACCAGGGAATCACCACCAGGGAATCACAGAAACCCATTCTAAATATAGAACACAGATAAGTTAAAAGTAAAGAGATGGGAAAATATATACTATGAAAATACTAATCAAAAGAAAGCTGAGTAGCTATGTTTATAACTGACAAAGTAGACTTTAGAATAATAAATATTACCAGAGATAAAGAGGAGCATTACATAACGATAAAAAGGTCAATTCTCCAGGAAAGCATTATAATCCTACATGTGTATGTATCTAGCAACAGACCTTCAAAATACATAAAGTAAAAATTGATAGAAAGAAAGGAAAAAATTCACAATTATGGTTGGAGATCAACACTCCTCTCTCAGCAATTGATAGGACAAATAGAAAGTATGTTCAGGATATAAAAGACCTAAACATTATTGACAACTTGACTTAATTAGTATTGTAGGACACTCCATCCAACAACTGTAGAATAGAAATTGTTTTCCAGTTGAAAAGGAACATGCACTAAGATAGACCATCTTCTTTTTTACCAGTGTTTTCTTCATTTTTTTGAATTTTTGCATTTTATTTTATTTATTTTTTTACACAGCAGGTTCTTATTATTTATCCATTTTATACATGTTAGTGTATCCATGTCAATCCCAATCTCCCAATTCATCACACCACACTCCCACCCCGACCCCTCCCTGCCGCTTTCCCCCCTTGGTGTCCATACATTTGTTCTCTATATCAGTGTCTCAATTTCTACCCTGCAAGCCGGTTCACCTGTACCATTTTTCTAGGTTCCACATATATGTGTTAATATACGATATTTGTTTTTCTCTTTCTGACTTACTTCACTCTGTATGACAGTCTCTAAATCCATCCACATCTCAACAAATGACCCAATTTCATTCCTTTTTATGGCTGAGTAATATTCCATTGTATATATGTACCACATCTTCTTTATCCATTCATCTGTCAGTGGACACTTAGATTGCTTCCATGTCCTGGCTATTGTAAATAGTGCTGTAATGAACATTGTGGTACATGACTCCTTTTGAATTATGGTTTTCTCAGGGTATATGCCTAGTAGTGGGATTGCTGGCTTGTATGATAGTTCTATTTATAGTTTTTTAAGGTGCCTCCATACTATTCTCCATAGTGGCTGAATCGATTTACATTCCCACCAACAGTGCAAGAGGGTTCCCTTTTCTCCACACCCTCTCCAGCATTTATGGTTTGCAGATTTTTTGATGATGGCCATTCTGACTGGTGTGAGGTGATACCTCATTGTAGTTTTGATTTGCAGTTCTCTAATGACTAATGATGTTGAGCATTCTTTCATGTGTTTGTTGGCAAACTGTATATCTTCTTTGGAGAAATGTCTATTTAGGTCTTCTGCCCATTTTTGGATTGGGTTGTTTGGTTTTTTGATATTGAGCTGCATGAGTTGCTTGTATGTTTTGGAGATTAATCCTTTGTCAGTTGCTTCATTTGCAAATATTTTCTCCCATTCTGAGGGTTGTCTTTTTGTCTTCTTTGTAGTTTCCTTTGCTTTGCAAAAGCTTTTAAGTTTCATTAGGTTCCATTTGTTTATTTTTGGTTTTATTTCCATTACTCTAGGAGGTGGATCAAAAAAGATCTTGCTGTGATTTATGTCAAAGAGTCTTCTTCCTGTGTTTTCCTCTAAGAGTTTTATAGTGTCCACTCTTACATTTAGGTCTCTAATCCATTTTGAGTTTATTTTTGTGTATGGTGTTAGGGAGTGTTCTAATTTCATTCATTTACATGTAGCTGTCCAGTTTTCCCAGCACCCCTTATTGAAGAGACTGTCTTTTCTTCATTGTATATCCTTGCCTCCTTTGTCATAGATTAATTGACCATCGGTGTGTGGGTTTATCTCTGGGCTTTCTATCCTGTGCCATTGATATATATTTCTGTTTTTGTGCCAGTACCATACTCTCTTGATTACTGTAGCTTTGTAGTATAGTCTGAAGTCAGGGAGTCTGATACCTCCAGCTCTGTTTTTTTCCCTCAAGACTGCTTTGGCTATTTGGGGTCTTTTGGGTCTCCATACAAATTTTAAGATTTTTTGTTCTACTTCTGTAAAAAATGCCATTGGTAATTTGATAGGGATTGCATTGAATCTGTAGATTGCTTTGTGTAGTATAGTCATTTTCACAATGTTGATTCTTCCAATCCAAGAACATGGTATATCTCTCCATTGTTTGTATCATCTTTAATTTCTTTCATCAGTGTCTTATACTTTTCTGCATAAAGGTCTTTTGTCTCCCTATGTAGGTTTATTCCTACATATTTTATTCTTTTTGTTGCAATGGTTAATTCGGAGTGTTTCCTTAATTCCTCTTTGACATTTTTTATCATTATTGTTTAGGAATGCAAGAGATTTCTGTGTGTTAATCTTGTATCCTGCTACTTTACCAAATTCATTGATTTGCTCTAGTAGTTTTCTGGTGGCATCTTTAGGATTCTCTATGTATGGTGTCATGTCATCTGCAAACTGACAGTTTTACTTCTTCTTTTCCAACTTGTATTACTTTTATTTCCTTTTCTTCTCTGATTGCCGTGGCTAGGACTTCCCAAACTGTGCTGAATAAAAGTGGCAAGGAGGACATCCTTGTCTTGTTCTGATCTTAGAGAAAATGCTTTCAGTTTTTCACCATTGAGAATGATGTTTGCTGTGGGTTTGTTGTATATTGCCTTTATTATGTTGAGGTAGGTTCCCTCTATGCTCACTTTCTAGAGAGTTTTTTTCATAAATCAGTGTTGAATTTTGTCAAAAGTTTTTTCTGCATCTATTGAGATGATCATATGGTTTTTCTTCTTCAGTTTCTTAATTTGGTTTATCACATTGATTGATCTGACTATATTGAAGAATCCTTGCATCCCTGGGATAAATCCCACTTAATCGTGGTATATGATCCTTTTAATGTGTCATTGGATTCTGTTTGCTAGTATTTTGTTCAGGATTTTGCATCTATATTCATGAGTGATATTGGTCTGAATTTTTCTTTTTTTGTAGTATCTTTGTCTGGTTTTGTTATCAGGGTGATGTTGGCCTCATAGAATGAGTTTGGGAGTTTTCCTTCTCTGCAATTTTTGGAAGAGTTTGAGAAAGATAGGTGTTAGCTCTTCTCTGAATGTTTGATAGAATTCACCTGTGAAGTCATCTGGTTCTGGACTTCTGTTTGTTGGAAGGTTTTTAATCACAGTTTCAATTTCATTACCTGTGATTGGTCTGTTCATATTTTTTATTTCTTCCTGGTTCATTCATAGAAGGTTATACCTTTCTAAGGATATGTGCATTCCTTCCAGGTTGTCCATTTTATTGGCATAGAGTTACTATTAGTAGTCTCTTAGGATGCTTTGTATTTCTGCGGTGTCTCTTGTAACTTCTTTTACATTTCTAATTTTATTGATTTGAATTCTCTCCCTCTTTTTCTTGATGAGTCTGGCTAATGGTTTATCAATTTTGTTTATCTTCTCAAAGAACCAGCTTTTAGTTTTATTGATCTTTGCTATTGTTTTCTTTGTTCTATTTCATTTATTTCTGCTCTGATCTTTATGATTTCTTTCCTTCTGCTAACTTTGCATTTTGTTTGTTCTTCTTTCTCTAGTTCCATTCGGTGTAAGGTTAGATTGTTTATTTGAGATGTTTCTTGTTTCTTGAGGGAGGCTTGTATTGGTATAGACTTGCCTCTTAGAACTGCTTTTGCTGCATCCCATAGGTCTTGGATCGTCGTGTTTTCATTGTCATTTGTCTCTAGGTAGTTTTTTATTTCCTCTTTGATTTTTTTCAGTGATCTCTTGGTTATTTACTAATGTATTGTTTAGCCTCCATGTGTTTGTAATTTTTATGTTTTTTTCCCCCTGTAATTTACTTCTAATCTCACAGCCTTGTGGTTGGGAAAGATGCTTGATATGATTTCAGTTTTCTTAAATTTACCAAGGTTTGATTTTTGGCCCAAGAGGTGAGCTATCCTGGAGAATGTTCCGTGTGCACTTGAGAAGAAAGTGTAATCTGCTGTTTTTGGATGGAATGTCCTATAAATATCAATTAAATCTAGCTGTGTCATTTAAAGCTTTTGTTTCCTTATTAATTTTCATTTTGGATGATCTGTCCTTTGGTGTAAGTGAGGAGTTAAAGTCCCCCACTATTATTGTGTTACTGTCGATTTCCTCTCTTAGAGCTGTTAGCAGTTGCCTTATGTCTTGAGGTGCTCCTATGTTGGGTGCATATATATTTATAATTGTTATATCTTCTTCTTGCATTGATCCCTTGATCATTATATAGTGTCCTTCCTTGTCTCTTGTAACATTCTTTATTTTAAAGTCTATTTTATCTGATATGAGTATTGCAACTCCAGCTTTCTTTTGATTTCCATTTGCATGGATCATCTTTTAAAATCCCCTCACTTTCAGTCTGTATGTGTCCCTAGGTCTGAAGTGGGTCTCTTGTAGACAGCATATATATGGGTCTCGTTTTTGTATCCATACAGCGAGCCAGTGTCCTTTGGTTGGAGCATTTAATCCATTCACGTTTAAGCTAATTATTGATATGTACATTCCTATTACCATTTTCTTAATTGTTTTGGGTTTGTTTTTGTAGGTCCTTTTCTTCTCTTCTTTCCCACTTAGAGAAGTTCCTTTAGCATTTGTTGTAGAGCTGGTTTGGTGGTGCTGAATTCTCTTAGCTTTTGCTTTTCTGAAAAGCTTTTGATTTCTCCATCAAATCTGAATGAGATCCTTGCCAGGTAGAGTAATCTTGGTTGTAGGGTCTTCCCTTTCATCACTTTTAATATGTCATGCCACTCCTTTCTGGCTTGTAGAGTTTCTGCTGAGAAATCAGCTGTTAACCTTATGGGAATTCCCTTGTATGTATTTTTCATTTTTCTCTTGCTGCTTTCAGTAATTTTTGTTTGTCTTTAATTTTTGTAAATTTGATTACTATGTGTCTCAGTGTGTTTCTCCTTTGGTTTATCCTTCCTGAGACTCTCTGCTCTTCCTGGACTTGGGTGGCTATTTCCTTTCCCATGTTAGGGAAGTTTTCGACTATAATCTCTTCACATATTTTCTCTGGCCATTTCTGTCTCTCTTCTCCTTCTGGGACCCCTATAATGCGTATGTCGTTGCTTTCAGTGTTGTCCCAAAGGTCTCTTAGGCTGTCTTCATTTCTTCTCATTCTTTTTTCTTTATTCTGTTCTGCAGCAGTGAATTCCACCATTCCATCTTCCAGATCACTTATCCGTTCTTCTGCCTCAGTTATTCTGCTATTGATTCCTTCTAGTGTTGTTTTCATTTCACGTATTGTATTGTTCATCTCTGTTTGTTTTTTCTTTAACTCTTCTAGTTCTTTGTTAAACATTTCTTACATCTTCTTGATCTTTGCCTCCATTCTTTTTCCAATGTCTTGGATCATCTTCACTATCATTATTCTGAATCTTTTTCTGGAAGGTTGCCTTTTTCTGGAAGGTTGCCTATCTCCACTTCATTTAGTTGTTTTTCTGGGTTTTTATCTTGTTCCTTCATCTGGTACAAAGTCCTCTGCCTTTTCATTTTGTCTGTCTTTCTGTGAACATGGTTTTCATTCCACAGGCTGTAGAACTGTATTTCCTATTGCATCTGCTGTCTGCCCTCTGGTGGATGAGTCTTCCTCCAAGATAGATCATCTTCTGGGTCATACAACCTTAATACACTTAAATGAATTGAAATTGTATAAAGTATGTTTGGGACTTTAACAGAATTAAACTAGAAATCACGAATAGAAAGATATCTAGAAAGTTCCTAAATAGTGGCAAATAAAACTAATTATTTCTAAATAACCCATAGGTCAAAAGGGGAAATCACAGAGGAAATTAGGAATCATTTTGAATTCAATGAAAACAATACACAGCGCATCAATTTATGGGATACAGCTAAAGCAGTGCTTAGAGGGAAATATATAGAATTAAATGCTTATATTACAAAGTACTTTCACAATTTAACTATTTCTCAGTTCTTATGATCTGTCACTCTTTCTCACCTGGATTATTGTAAAGCCTTCTAACTTATTTCCTTGCTTCTACCCTTGTCCACTACAGTATGGTTTTAGCAGAGCAGCCAGAGTAAGGGTAATTCATTTAATCCTATCAGGTCACCTACCTCAACATAATAAAGGACATATGTGACAAATCTACAGCCAACATCGTTCTCAATGGTAAAAAACTGAAACCATTTCCTGTAAGATCAGGAACACGACAAGGTTGCTCACTCTCACCACTATTATTCAACATAGTTTTGGAAGTTTTAGCCATGGCAATCAGAAAAGAAAAAGAAATAAAAGGAATCCAAATCGGAAAAGAAGAAGTAAAACTGTCACTCTTTGCAGATGACATGATAATTGTATATGGAGAATCCTAAAGATGCTACCAGAAAGCACTAGAGCTGATCAATGAATTTGGTAAAGTAGCAGGATACAAAATTAATGCACAGAAGTCTCTTCCATTCCTATACACTAATGATGAAAAATGTGAAAGAGAAATTAAGGAAACACTCCCATTTACCATTGCAACAAAAAGAATAAAATACCTAGAAATAAAACTACCTAGGGAGACAAAAGACCTGTATGCAGAAAACTATAAGACACTGATGAAAGAAATTAAAGATGATACAAATAGATGGAGAGATATACCACTTTCTTGGATTGGAAGAATCAACATTATGAAAATGACTATACTACCCAAAGCAATCTACATTTTCATTTTTTTTTATTTTAACATCTTTATTGGAGTATAATTGCTTTACAATGGTATGTTAGTTTCAGCTTCACAACAAAATGAATCAGTTATATATATACATATGTTCCCATATCTCTTCCCGCTTGCGTCTCCCTCCCTCCCACCCTCCCTATCCCACCCTCCCTATCCCACCCCTCCAGGCGGTCACAAAGCACCGAGCTGATCTCCCTGTGCTATGCGGCTGCTTCCCACTAGCTATCTACCTTACGTTTGGTAGTGTATATATGTCCATGCCTCTCTCTCGCTTTGTCACCGTTTACCCTTCCCCCTCCCCATAGCCTCAAGTCCATTCTCTAGTAAGTCTGTGTCTTTATTCCTGTTTCACCCCTAGGTTTTTCATGACATTTTTTTTTCTTAAATTCCATATATATGTGTTAGCATACGGTATTTGTCTCTCTCTTTCTGACTTACTTCACTCTCTATGACAGACTCTAGGTCTAGCCACCTCATTACAAATAGCTCAATTTCGTTTCTTTTTATGGCTGAGTAATATTCCATTGTATAAATGTACCACATCTTCTTTATCCATTCGTCTGTCGATGGGCATTTAGGTTGCTTCCATGACCTGGCTATTGTAAATGGTGCTGCAGTGAACACTGGGGTGCATATATCTTTTTGAAATGTGGTTTTCTCTGGGAATATGCCCAATAGTGGGATTGCTGGGTCGTATGGTAATTCTATTTTTAGTTTTTGAAGGAACCTCCATACTGTTCTCCATAGTGGCTGTATCAGTTGACATGCCAACCAACAGTGCCAGAGGGTTCCCTTTTCTCCACACCCTCTCCAGCATTTATTGTTTGTAGATTTTCTGATGATGCCCTTTCTAACTGGTGTGAGATGATACCTCATTGTAGTTTTGACTTGCATTACTCTAATAATTAGGGATGTTGAGCAGCTTTTCATGTGCTTCTTGGCCATCTGTATGTCTTCTTTGGAGAAATGTCTATTTAGGTCGTCTGCCCATTTTTGGATTGGGTTGTTTGTTTTTTTAATATTGAGCTGCATGAGTTGTTTATATATTTTGGAGATTAATCCTTTGTTGATTCATTTGCAAATATTTTCTCCCTTTCTGAGGGCTGTCTTTTCATGTTGTTTGTAGTTTCCTTTGCTGTGCAAAAGCTTTTAAGTTTCATTAGGTCCCATTTGTTTATTTTTGGTTTTATTTCCATTACTCTAGGAGGTGGATCAAAAAAGATCTTGCTGTGATTTATGTCAAACTGTGTTCTTCCTATATTTTCCTCTAAGAGTTTTATAGTGTCCGTTCTTACATTTAGGTCTTTAATCCATTTTGGTTTATTTTTGTGTATGGTGTTAGGGAGTGTTCTAATTTCATTCTTTTACATGTAGCTGTCCAGTTTTCCCAGCACCACTTATTGAAGAGACTGTCCTTTCTCCATTGTATATCCTTGCCTCCTTTGTCATAGATTAGTTGACCATTGGTGTGTGAGTTTTTCTCTGAGCTTTCTATCCTGTTCCATTGATCTATATTTCTGTTTTTGTGCCAGTACCATACTGTCTTGATTACTCTAGCTTTGTAGTATAGTCTGAAGTCAGGGAGTCTGATTCCTCCAGCTCCGTTTTTTCCCCTCAAGATTGCTCTGGCTATTCGGGGTCTTTTGTGTCTCCATACATATTTTAAGCTTCTTTGTTCAGGTTCTGTAAAAAAGTGACATTGTTTTTATTAGTCTAACTCTTACTTCATTTTTAAGAAAGAGGAAATAATATTTTATGAGTAAGTCTTAGAGCCTCAGTATTTGAATTATAGCTTATGGGCTAATTAGCTTAAGGCTAATTAATGCTATTAAAGTGGAAGCATAAGAGCAGATGTTAGTTCAAAATAAATGTATAAAAAGTCTTCATTTGAGCAGTATTGGGAAATATTCCTGCCTTACACTGAGTTCCTCTGAAATAGGCTTTGGGATAGAAAAGTACAAAATGTTTACTGGAATGCTCTTGGGATACTCACCTATAAGGAAGTGAGGAAGGCAGAACTGGCAGAGGGCTATGCTTACCTACAGTGTGGATGCAACTTAGATACAGTGCTGAATTTGGTTGTACATATATATATATATATGTTTATATATATCACACCACCTTACTTATCCAAGATCAGCCTTCTGACAAATTCACTCTCTACAACAAAGTTCTGAAGTTACCAATGTGAAAAAAGGATTTATTTACATAAACATTGTATCACAATTCCCTTGCATGTTTTACTCTTTTAGGTCAAATACAGAAAATATATTTCTTCTTGTTACCTACTGCAATCAATTGGTATTGCTTGTGATGCCACATGTAGGACACTTGAGAACATATCTGTTTTTAGTAGAACAATACCCAGGCAAACAATTAAAAATATCTTCAATAGGAGTATTGGATCTAGGAAAGGGGTTAAGTAAGAAACAATACATGTATTTATTTGCATTGCCTCTGCTTTTTAAAATTTATAGGCTATTCTTCCTCTATTAAAAACTCTAAAATTTCTCAATGATTTTAGGATTAAATATAAATCTTTTCCATGGACTACACATTTGTGAGTAACTTATGTAATTTCTCTCCTTTCCTACCTCTCTAGCTCCATCTCATGCCATGTATCTCTTGGCCCTCTATGTCTAGCCATACCAGCCTTCTTAGAGGTCTTTTTATGCATCACAAAGTCTTTAACCATGATTCCATCTGGGAATTTGCTGTCCCTATTGTTCTTCTTCTAACTAATTTTAATTTATTTTTCTGATCTCAACTAATATGTTCCTTCTCTTAAAAAGCTTCATCACATGAACTTGATTAGGTTAGGTCTCATAGCATCTCTAGGACTTCTCAGCACTGTGATCAGCCATTATGTTGTCTGCATTATATACTAAGCTACAAAGGACAGGTTCCAAAGTACACTATCTACTGAAAGCCTAAAGGAGTCTTTATTTTAGACCTCTACTCTGGGTTTCATTAACTCTGAGAAACACTATTTTCCAAGTTCATTTTTCAGATTTTCTAACCTGAGGCAAACTAGAAGCTACAAATAGATATAAAGTAGAAAGGGAATATTAGAATTAGGTACAGCAGTGAAAAAGAAAGTCAGTCAAAAAATGAATTAGAATGCAAACTCAAAAAGAACACACATCCTGATTTAATGAGGCTTTTTGGTAGTTGAATTTTTTTTTTGTAAGTTTAATTGGAGAAAGTCATACTTGTTTATAATAAAGTTAAATATTATAACAAAAAACAAGGCAGTGACCTTTATATACGTTTTGGTAGTAGTCAGATAAAATATTTTGTTAATGAACAAAATAAAAATCTAAAAAAAAAAAGAACATATAGGAAAAGCTAGTAAAGCTTTACAGCTTGGTTCTCTGAAATATCAATAAGTTAAGGTATATATACCAATAAGAAATGATTTGAGAAATTTTAGTCCAAGGGCCAATATGGCTCCGGAAACTCTTGAAGAATTCATTAAAATTTCAAGCATACAAAGTAGTTCATTTAATTGATTTTTATGCATGTTTTTACTGTTTATGCTAGTTCTGACTTAACCTACACATCAAATATGCTATAATGAAAAAGGAAAAACTCAAATATATTTTGTTTCCCAAACATAAAAGAAATAAATTTATTAAGTATAAAAAAAAAAAAAAGTGACATTGGTAACTTGAGAGGGATTGTACTGAATCTGTAAATTGCTTTGTGTAGTACAGTCATTTTCACAATATTGATTCTTCCAATCCAAGAACATGGTATATCTCTCCCTCTGTGTCACCTTTGATTTCTTTCATCAGTATCTTATAGTTTTCTGAGTACAGGTCTTTTGTCTCCCTAGGTAGGTTTATTCCTAGGTATTTTATTCTTTCTGTTGCAATGGTGAATGGGATTGTTTCCTTAATTACTCTTTCTCATCTTTCATTGTTAGTGTGTAGGAATACAAGAGATTTCTGTGCATTAATTTTGTATCCTGCTACTTTACCAAATTCATTGATTAGCTCTAGTAGTTTTCTAGTGGCATCTTTATATTTCTGTTTGTATAGTAGCATGTCATCTGCAGAAAGTGACAGTTTTACTTCTTCTTTTCTGATCTGGATTCTTTTATTTCTTTTTCTTCTCTGATTGCTGTGGTTAGGACTTCCAAAAGTATGTTGAGTAATAGTGGTGAGCTCAGGCATCCTTGTCTTTTTCCTGATCTTAGAGGAAATGCTTTCAGTTTTTCACCATTGAGAATGATGTTTGCTGTGGGTTTGTTGTATATGGCCTTTATTATATTGAGGGAGGTTCCCTCTATGCCCACTCTCCGGATAGTTTTTATCATAAATGGGTGTTGAATTTTGTCAAAAGCTTTTTCTGCATCTATTGAGATGATCATATGGTTTTTCTTCTTCAGTTTGTTAATATGGTGTATCACATTGACTGATTTGACTATATTGAAGAATCCTTGCGCCCCTGGGATAAATCCCACTTGATCATGGTATATGATCCTCTTAGTGTGTTGTTGGATTCTGTTTGCTACTATTTTGTTCAGGATTTTTGCATCTATATTCATGAGTGATATTCGTCTGTAATTTTCTTTTTTTGTAGTATCTTTGTCTGGTTTTGTTATCAGGGTGATGTTGGCCTCATAGAATGAGTTTGGGAGTGTTCCTTCTCTGCAATTTTTTGGAAGAGTTTGAGAAGGATGGGTGTTAGCTCTTCTCTAAATGTTTGATAGAATTCACCTGTGAAGCCATCTGGTTCTGGACTTCATTTTGTTGGAAGATTTTTAATCACAGTTTCAACTTCATTACTTGTGATTGGTCTGTTCATATTTTCTGTTTCTTCCTGGTTCATTCTTGGAAGGTTATACCTTTCTAAAAATTTTCCATTTCTTCCAGGTTGTCCATTTTACCAGCATGGAGTTGCTTGTAGTAGTCTTTTAGGGTGCTTTGTATTTCTGCGGTGTCCATTTTAACTTCTCCGTTTTCATATCTAATTTTATTGATTTGAATCCTCTCCCTCTTTTTCTTGACGAGTCTGTCTAAAGGTTTATCAATTTTGTTTATCTTCTCAAAGAACCAGCTTTTAGTTTTATTTATCTTTGCTATTGCATTCTTGGTTTCTATTTCATTTATTTCTGCTCTGATCTTTGTATTTCTTTCCTTCTACTAACTTTGGGTTTTGTTTGCTCTTCTTTCACTAGTTCCTTTAGCTGTAGGGTTAGACTATTTATTTGAGTTTTTTCTTGTTTTGAGGTAGGATTGTATTGCTATAAACCTGCCTCTGAGAACTGCTTTTGCTGCATCCCATAGGTTTTAGATGTCGTGTTTTCATTGTCATTTGTTTCTAGGTATTTTTTTATTTCCTCTTTGATTTCTTCAGTGATCTCTTGGTTATTTACTAACGTATTGTTTAGCCTCCATGTGTTTATATTTTCTACATTTTTTCCCCTGTAATTGATATCTAATCTCATAGAGTTTTAGTCAGAAAAGATGTTTGATATGATTTCATTTTTCTTAAATGTACCAAGGTTTGATTTTTGACCCAAGATGTGATCCAACCTGGAGAATGTTCCATGTACACTTGAGAAGAAAGTGTAATCTGCTGTTTTCAGATGGAATGTCCTATAAATATCAATTAAATCCATCTGGTGTATTGTGTCATATAAAGCTTATGTTTCCTTATTAATTTTGTGTTTGGATGATCTGTCCATTGGTGTAAGTGAGGAGTTAAAGTCCCCCACTATTATTGTGTCACTTTCGATTTCCTCTTTTAACGCTGTTAGCAGTTGCCTTATGTCTTGAGGTGCTCCTATGCTGGGTGCATATATATTTATAATTGTGATATCTTCTTCTTGCATTGATCCCTTGATCATTATGTAGTGTCCTTCCTTGTCTCTTGTAACATTCTTTATTTTAAAGTCTATTTTATCTGATATGAGTATTGCAACTCCAGCTTTCTTTTGATTTCCATTTGCATGGAACATTTTTTTCCATCCCCTCACTTTCAGTCTGTATGTGTCCCTAGGTCTGAAGTGGTCTCTTTTAGACAGCATATACGGGTCTTGTTTTTGTATTCATACAGCGAGCCTGTGTCTTTTGGTTGGAGCATTTAATCCATTCATGTTTAAGGTAATTATCAATATGTACGTTTCTATTACTATTTTCTTAATTGTTTTAGGTTTGTTCTTGTAGGTCCTTTTCTTCTCTGCTTTCCCACTTACAGAAGTTCCTTTTGCATTTGTTGTAGGGCTGGTTTGGTGGTGCTGAATTCTCTTAGCTTTTGCTTGTCTGAAAAGCTTTTGATTTCTCCATCAAATCTGAAAGAGGTTCTTGCCAGGTAGAGTAATCTTGGTTGTAGGGTCTTCCCTTTTATCACTTTAAATATATCATGCCACTCCCTTCTGGCCTGTAGAATTTTTGCTGACAAATCAGCTGTTAACCTCACGGAGTTCCCTTGTATGTTATTTGTTGTTTTTCTCTTGTTGCTTTTAATAATTTTTCTTTAATTTTTGTAAATTTGGTTAGTATGTGTCTCAGTATGTTTCTCCTTGGGTTAATCCTTCCTGAGACTCTCTGCTCTTCCTGGACTTGGGTGGCTATTTCCTTACCCATGTTAGGGAAATTTTTGACTGTAATCTCTTCAGATATATTCTCGGGTCCTTTCTCTCTCTCTTCTTCTTCTGGGACCCTTGTAATTTGAATGTTTGTGCATTTAATGTTGACCCAGAGGTCTCTTAGGCTGTCTTCATTTCTTTTCATTCTTTTTTTCTTTATTCTGTTCTGTGGCAGTGAATTCCACCATTCTGTCTTCCAGGTCCCTTATCCGTTCTCCAGCCTCAGTTATTTTGGTATTGTTTGCTTCTAGTGTATTTTTCATTTCAGTTATTGTACTGTTCATCTCTGTTTGTTCTTTATTCTTCTTGGTGTTTGTTCTTTAATTCTCCTCCACTGTGTAAAAGACAGGTTCCATTTCTTAAGTTTTGTCCACAAATTTGTTTAGTTATTAAACCTAGCAAAAATGATTAACTTTGAGAAAAGATTAGGTTTTGATTTTTTTTTTAAGGGCCAAATTGGCAGTTTTTCCTTGGCTTCACTTTCCAGACAATAATAAACTAGCATACCATTTAAGTCTGCCTCAGAAATGGAATGCCATATACAAGTATGTGTTTATCAGTGTGGGAAGGGATTTTGCTTATTTTGACAGTCTAGACCCAGTTGAAACTATACGGGAATGCTGTTGAGATGCCCATCAGCATTTCATAATCTCTCAGCCAGCCTGTGTTTTTCTGTCTAAAGCATAGCACACTTTCTTCTGTCAGATTTTGAAAATTTAATCCCGAATCACTCCACTGACTCTGTGAAGAAGTTAAACAAAGCTGTATTCAGCCTTTCATTATCTTTCAATTAATGATGATCCTCGGAACACTTTAGGCACTAGAATTTAAACTGTCAAATTTGCCTTCTGGAATGCTTTACTTTCACAAATTAGTGTTTCTTAAAAGCATCACATAAAAATAGTGGTACTGACATTCTCGACAAACAAAGCAGCTGTTGTTCTTTCAACAGTTCTCTTTGAGCTAGTAGATATAATTTTACATCTATAATTATATCACAGGCTGTATTTCAAAAACATTTTTAAAAACTGCATTCTTTGTCTTGCAGATGATGAAACTTAGGCTTCCTTGTTAAGGAGTATGTACTTTGTGAATGATTTTTTTTTTTTAATTCACAGAAACTTGGCTGATGGCCAAATATAAATGATGGATCTGTAGTCAGTTATTATTATTATTTTTTTTTGCCTTTCAAAGCACTTCTTTGGAAATGGAAGCCATACCCCTCTGAACTACTTATCCAGTCTCTTTTATTATCTGCTGTGACAGATGTCATTAATAACATGTAAACAGAGCTTCATCTCCATATAACAGTTGGAAAATCAACAAATAGTGTCTGCTCACTAGATTTCTTTTTCTTTGTGTGCAAAGCTGTGTATTACACAGGTAGAAAATATGAGACATGGCTTCTAACCTCAAGGAGTTTGTAAGTAAATAAGGGAGAAGAAACACTGATATAAACATCTATGTCATAAGGAAGAAAGGTCCCCTTAAAGATCCATTGTATTTTTTATTAAAGGCATTTAGTCTTTTTTTTTTAATGTGGGCCTTTTTTAAAGTCTTTATTGAATTTGTTATAATATTGCTTCCTTTTATGTTTTGGTTTTGTGGCTGCAAGGCTTGTGGGGTCTTAGCTCCCTGACCAGGGATTGAACCCTCACCCCCTGCATTGGAAGGCAAAGTCTTAACCACTGGACTGCCAGGGAAGTCCAGTGGTTAGGACTGGATCCATTTTGTTTTAATGTAGAAAACAGAAGTACAATTCAAGGTAATGTTGAAGAGACTCACATAAGAAGAGTCTGTGGTCTTCTTTGCCATTATTTCACTTCACTTAGTCCTGTTCCCATTTCTTGTACTCCTCCTCCCTCCCTTGCACCCACAAATAATACAGGCACCAAGCCTTAAGATTTACTTTTCTCTTGGGATATGCTTCACACAGGTGCCTTGGCTGAGGCTCTTTCCATGCTTAGCATAAAATAAGTTATACAGCTCAGATACAGATTGTATGCCTTATTCCTCTCAAAGTGTTGTGTATACTTGGTCTCATTTAGTCTTAACAGCAGGACCTCAGTAGAGATTGATTTATTTACTAAAAGAGGCAATTGAGTTGTACATAGGCTATTATCTAATATTTCACATATCCCATTAGTCATGAGATTGACATTAGAACCTGGTTTTCCAAAAGCTCAGCCCAAAGGAATTCTTTATTAGCTTTTGATGATAGTTTATAACAATAATTAGCAATTTGTAGTAATCCTAGAAGAACTAACCATACCACAGAAATGGCCCCTCCACCCTACCAGAAGCCCCACCCTCACCCCGCAAAAAAGCAAAGAGTGTAGGGATGTATAGTATCAGGAGACAGTCACTGCTTTTCATCCTCGGAGACCCAGCTACTTCAAGGTGAGTAAGTAATGATCAGATGCCCTCGCAGCCCTTTTCCCAGCCATGAGCTGGGAACACAGAGCTGATATTGGAGCTGATATACAATTTGCATCCAAATCCCTAGATTCCAGCTCTTCTTTTTTTATATCTTTTTCTTTTAGTCCCACAGATTATACCACTTTCCCCAAGTAGTTAACTGACAAAAGTACACTTTTGCTTCCAACTCTGAGCCTCACTCCCACTTCAGATCACATCTTTCTTTTCTCTTTTCGCATGCTCAGACACTCCATTATTCCCTCCTTCTGATGCTTCACCATACTGTAGGCCTTTAGAAAACAAGCTGGGTCAGTGCTGACAGAGAAAGACTATTAAATGCTACAGCACAAGCTGCTCTTTCAGACTTTATTTACTTTCCACATCCTATGTTTCACATCCATGTCATCAACTGAAAATAATATGTCAAAGCTCTAGCCATGTTCCAGGAACTGTCTAGCACATCATCTCTTTAATGTCTAGAGAAAATATCTACTGAATCACTGGGACATCCTTCTCCCTTGATATGTTTCTCTAATCTTTGTAGTCTTATACTTTTCAATATAGAAATCTCTACGTAAGAAAATAAAATGGAAAAAATAAATTTCAAACAACCTTGCATATTCATAAAACATAAGTATTCATAAAACAGCCAAGATATTAGTTGTTAATGCCTTTCATGGATTCATACAATGAAATTTTCTTCAAAGCACCCTAAAGAACAATAGTGAACAAGATCCTATTTTCTCAACTAAACATTAAATGAATACACATATTCAAAGCAAGAGTAGGTGAAAGGGTGTTTTCCTAAAATTCCAAGTCCCAGTCAATTATATTAATAATACCAAAGCATTCATGATAAATGAATTCTTATTCAACATCAGTTTTCACTAACAAAAAGCTGGGATAACAAATAGAACAAGCAATAACATCATGCCTTATTTACATCCAAAGTTATAGTTGTAGATGACTCTGTATAAACCAGTAAGTTATTTCCAAGTCAAGTTTGTTCTTGTAGATTTCACTACACCAGGTGATTCTTCATTACACTGAATCCAGGGGTTATCCACAATTCTACATTAAACATCAAAATAAGAAGTCAAAGTTGAGAGGAGCCAGCTCTGGTTCTTGTAATTTTTCAACCCATGATACGAGGCTAAATTTTTTTTTTTTTTTTTGGTTAAGAGTAGATTCCTCTACCTGGCAATGTTGGCAGTAACTTCTCTAAGAGAGAAAAAGGTCAAAATTCCCTAAATCCTTTAGTTCTTATTCTTTTTGAAATATTCCTTCTAACCAATTGAGTTATTCCATATTGAATACTCTGGTTCTGTTGTAACATAAATGCTATTGGCATTTATCTGTGAAATATTTCCAAGAATAGAGTTGGCCTTTCCTCCTTAAAGTAGTATCTCTTCAGGATTCCAAAAAGCCAAACTCAAGATTTCCCACATCACTAAATGCCACTCTTTTACCACCTCTTAGATATAGCTTGCTAAACTTTCTGCCAAGATTTGCTCAGGAAGTTTTGAGAAGAGATAAAAACTTTGAGAAGGGTGAGAGACAAAAAAAAAAGTCACTGAACACACAAATGTTTCAGCTTAAGCCACTCCTTTTTAGTTATAACAAATGTGTTGATGATATTCCCATTATCAGTGTTTCCTTAGATTACAGCGTAATATTATAATGATCTACACGGCAAGAACAGCATTTATGTGTTTCTATTAATTCAGTCCTTAATGCCATGCTAACCTTGACACTTCATATATACTTTTAGATACTACCTGCTATAATTGAATGGAGCCAAACACATCATGAATTAGGAGGGAAATAAGCAAATTCCATTTAATTTGCTTTTACAAATATAGACATCGAATACTTTGTATGCATCATGGCCACATATGGACTCCAAGTCTCCCTTCTAAGATGTCCCCAGCTCAGAGCCACATTGTGCTGAAAAATATTTTTGCCCAATCTTTTAAGAACTGCTTCCAAGCAACCCCTCTATCAGTGGACTGTGCTGCCGATACATTGTTATTTCCTTCTTTGACCACTCTCCTTACCCTTCACTTTCCCTCTCCTCTTTAATTCATCATTCTCATCTCTAAAGAATGTTGTTAATAATCCTGAAGTATTTAATGTGTCCCTTCCTTGAACTCTTAACATTCTTACCTAGACAACATAATCTAGTGATTATATACAATGTTCTACTTAGGTTGTGTGGGCCTAATCTTCCCTTTAGATGGAAAGTTTTAAAAGCAGAGTCTACATCTTATCATTTTTATCATCCCCTCAGTGCTTGTCCCAATGATGGACACATAGGGAGACAAATACGTCTTCCAAGTTCCTATACCCTGCAGAACTCTAGACTTCCCTAGCATGATCCCCTCCTGTGTTTGGCTACTCTAGAGATCTCATCCCTGATATGTTCTTTCCTTGGTATGTAATAAAATACTCTGTCCTCAGAGCCCAAGTTGATACCATAATTACGGGGTATTAACAACAGCCAACCAAAGACAAGGCCCTGTCTCTCTAAACTACAGTGAACAAGGATCACAGCAAATCAGTGTTCAAAAGATCTGGAGACATGTAGATCATTTTGAAATCCCTAAAATTACATAAAAATTAACTAAAATTACATACCGTAGGTATCCAATTACACCAACTGGGCATCAGACTACATTTAGTCCCCACTTCGCTCATCCAGCATATTGTCTGTACTAGTTACTTCCTTTTGCTTCAGGGAAAGCTGTTATAGCAAGTATTGATCAGAATATAGAAGGTCATGCTACTTTTCAAAAGTATAAAGTGCACTGTAGAAAAGAAAAAGAACAGGTGAAATGTTATTTTTTTAAAAAATGGAGCTGCTATGTTTGACAGACTTAAGGATAGAAAACAGGACTCCGGAAATAGCATAGAAGACACATAAAGAAAAAAAGACCCCAGTGTTTTTAAAGAGCTCATGAACTGAGTGAATCAGAAAGAGAAGTAACTAAAAATGAATTGACAATGCTAGAGAAAACTTTGAATTTTTGGAAACATTCTAACTCAAACAGTCAAACTACTCACTGATCTTAACCTTCTCACAGTTGGAAACGATGTGCGGGTATGTGAGTAGTGAAGCAGGGAGAGTTAGAGTGAGGGAAATAAAGAAATTTGTAAAAGTTGATTATTTTCATGTAATATTTGTATTTACAGTAAAATTACAATCTTCAAGGATCTCTGGAAGAAGACTGACTGATTTATAAAATTGTTTTTCTTTTAATATTGAGTTAGATAATTGTATTTATTCAAAAACTTCACATTCCATCCAAGAGCATACAGTTAGAACCAGGCTGTCCATGAATAGCTTATTAAAGGGGTAGGACTGATCTGTGATTTGCAATTATTGTTCTATAATGAATACTATTGAATTGTTTTACTGTTGGAGTAAAAAGTCTAGTTTCTTTATTTTAGTGTTTCATCTTACCGTATTCATATACTTGGTAAATCCAGCTATAGATTTATGGCCGTATAACGAGGATTTTATAAAGCAGGGTTGCTAGTCATCAGACTTTAGTTCACTTTGGTCTGTTAGATCTTACTAGCTGTGTAAATTTGGATAACTTCCCTTTGAATCATTTTTTCATCAATAAACTAAGTTACTGATAATTTGTACCACGTAGGATTGTTGTAAGGATTCAGTGAATGGAAACATGTAAAATACTAAATGTGGGTCAGCTGTAAATCCAGTATTTGATTGATATTAGTTGCTTTTATTCCTGTGGTAGTACAGGTACCAAATCTTAAACTATGACTTGTAGAAAATGTCTTAGTGAAATGTTTCAAAATCTAACAGTTAGCACTAGGGAACCATTCTTTTCAGAGATTCTATCTGTAACATATACATTTTAGAAATTTACTTTGAGCCCTTATCAGAAAACAGTAGTGGATTTTCAGAAATAAAAGTAGACACTAAAATGTTGATTATCACTGGGTAATTTTCAAACTTTATAATATTTTGCTCATATTGTATTTCTGAGCAAATTATTTTTTTTCTCTATGTTAGAGCTTGCCATGATTTAGGCCACTCTTCTCCTAAAATAACACTTTAATGCTTTATATATGGATCTGGGACTACCAGGTTTATTGCCTTTCTCAATACTTTTAAAGTATACACCAAATAAGTTGCTATAAAATTTTTAGTTATTTCTCTTAGATTATAATTCTTTTAAACATTATTTGTAAGTTAAATATGCAAAAAATATAATGTTGATAGAATGGAGAGGTGAAAAGAACATTTGACTGAGTTTTTATAGATCTAGATTCTAGTCCTGGCTTTGCCACCAATAAACCACAGGCATTTGGCAAGTATAATTATATAACATTAACAACCAACATTTACTCAGTTTTTAGTCTTTATGTGCCAGACACTCTTTTAAGCTCTTTATGTTTATCTGCTTTACTCACTTCTTACAGAAATCTGTTGTTAAGAGCTGTGAAGGGTCTGAGATTTTACCCTACTTGGAGGCTAATAAGTGTGGCTGCCACAATTGCATGGATGTTTGCAGAAGATATGAGACTCCTTGGTCAGAGACCAAGGTCTTTATACTCACATCAATATTAACAGTCAGAGTATCAGCATTTGGAGTTCTCTGAGAGCCAGGTAGTGCCTATACATGCTATAAGTTGTGTTACAAGAGAGGAATCCTGAGATTAGGGAACCCAAATCTTTTACCCTGGACAGTAAGCATAAGTCACCATTGCTCCACGGGGAGACATTGTCTTTATTTTGCTGGACAGTAAGCAAACCTGCCCTTTGCTCTGGAGGCAGACACTATCTCTGTCTTTCAAGGCTGTTATCTACACAAACATCTTGGAAAAGATAGTCCAGAACAAAGGTAGTCAGTGTTTATGCTTGAAAGATAGGCAGAAACATGAGAAACCTATGGAGAATTGTCTACCAACACCCATAAGTAGATAACTATAATTAACTAAGAAACTAAGGAAGTGAGAAACTAAGTAAATTGCCCCAAGGCTTGTGTGGAGCTGGATTCAAACCCAGACAGTCAGTTCCAAGAGCTTGGGATCTTAACCAGTGTAATCAATTGATATTCTCTTCAATGTAAACATTGTTATTTAAGTATATAGCAACATGCAAGTGTAAATTCTAAGTGCCCTCATCCTGCACCTCACTTTCCTCATCTATAAAGTGGGCAAGGGGCCGGTGGAGAGAGGGCTTCTCTTTGAGATCCTTTCAGATTTACTATGCCATGATTCTAAGATTTATCTCTTAAAATGAAGAGACAGCATGTGTAAGTGGATGTGATGCAGCCTGGAAACACAGAGAAGAAAACAAGAGCATCTACTTCATTGTCGCTGTACATTTAAAAATTTTTATCAGGATCTTTGCATTCCTTGATTAAGTTTTATGAGATTCTTGAGAAAAATGAGTGTTGAATTACTACTTAGGGTGTTTCTGGCCTTTCTAATTATAGCTTATGGCTGGAGTAAGCAGATACTTTATTTTCTAACTACCCCTATCATAAAACTTCCTTTTTCTATAATATGAGAGAGAATATTATCTAAGAATAAAATGAGGGCAGTCTTCAAGTTGCTCCTGCCTGGCATGTTACCAGGGAAGCATATCCTGGATAGAGCATTACCAAAGAAGGGAAGGAAAAGCAAAGAAACTGTAATAACAGTAGTGAGATAGGCTGTGAGTGCTCTTCACATCCAGAGAAGCTCAAGAGATGTTTTTCTTGAGCTGGAATCTGACTTGAAAACTATATTTAGATATCAACTGACACTCTAACCCATACACTTTATCTTATCATCACAAGTTAGATCATGGTCACATGCTGCCCGTTTCCTGAAGCCTGTTGAAACCTCATTTTCTTGCCAGAGAAAACTAAGAGCAGCCCTCCTCTTCCTTTATAAGATGATGTTTCTTAGGAGCCTATCCTTGACCACCCCCTCTTCTGTCATTCTAGCAAATTTATTCAGGACATCTCATCCCAGGGCTTCAAAGATCAGTTATATGCTAATGAACCAAAGATCTCTTAAGTTTCACCATGCTCTCTCCTGAGCTCCTGACTCATGCAATCAGCTTTCTGTTTGACATCTTTACTTGAATATATCAAGGGTATTTCAAACTCAGCTTGTCCAAAATGGAACTCAGTATCACCAGCCTGCAAATCCCCTTTTTCTCCTTAAATACTCCCCATAACCATTTAAGGGCATCACCATCCATTCAGGTTCCTAAGCCAAAAACCTAGGCATCTTTTTTTTTTTTTTTTTTTTGCGGTACGTTGTGGCCTCTCCCGTTGCGGAGCGCAGGCTCCGGACGCACAGGCTCAGCGGCCATGGCTCACGGGCCCAGCCGCTCCGCGGCACGTGGGATCTTCCCGGACCGGGGCACGAACCCGTGTCCCCTGCATCGGCAGGCGGACTCTCAACCACTGTGCCACCAGGGAAGCCCCCTAGGCATCTTTTACTTCACTCTCCATATCCAATTAATTACCAAATCCTATTAATACTCCTTCCTAAATTTCCCCATGTCCACTGCCAACATCTTTGTAGAAAATGCTATTAATTTTGATCTTGACCATTATATCATTCTCTAACTGGTCTCCTGCAGCCAGAATTATCTCTATAAAACGCATCATGTGAACCTTTTCATAAAACCTCTCAATGGCTTCCCAGCTACATACTAGATAAAGTCTGAATTCCTAATATGACTTAAAAAGCCTCCATAATATTGACTAATTATCTTTATTTTAGCCATGCTAGTCTATTTTCAGACCCTCACTCCAAGCTCTCTCTTCCCATCCTTCTCAGATTGTCCCTCCTACCTTGGACATCATTTCCATTATAACATGGCCATTCCTACTCAGCTTAACAAACCACAAAGCCTTCCCTGACCTCTAGATCACTATAGGTTCCCATAGTGCCTTGAGCTTCCTCTATCATTAATACTTGTTTCAATTTATAGTAATTATGTATAGCAATGCTATCTGCCTCACTGGACTTTAAGCCTGGGATGACAGTGACAGTGCTTGAATCCCCAGCATCTGGCCTTGAACATGGTACTTAGTAGGAACATAATAAACTCTTATTAATAAATAAACAAATAAAGCATCTGCCCAGATGCTCTTTTGTGAGCAGGAAACTTGCCAGTTGTCAGTGAAGCAGCCCTCAGCCTTTTGTCATTGACGGTCTGGAGTTAACTCCTTCTGGACCTCTTTCCCAATATGTAGACGGTAGAAACTAGACAATTTCTTGGTTCGGGGCTCAAAGTGCCTGCCTTTGGTTTCTTGGAAAAGTCCAGATTTAACAGCAAACATTAAGACAGTTCAGAATTAGTCTTCAAAATAAAAAATAGGCAATGTCAGACTTTTCACGCATGTGTTATACATTACACATCTTCCATGTTTACAAATTGGCATTTTATAAAGCATTTAAAATGGTCACATTTCTCCTTTTTATCCTCAGTTTGAAAAAGTATCTTTCCTTAGGTGAATAACAGGACTATTATTTGTTCCTTATCAACTAGGAATTTAAAGCAGGGTATATAACCACATTCCACAGCCTCTAAATTTAGTCAGTGTCTTGAATGCCATCAAGTATATCATCAAAGTACATACTGGATTAAAGAAGAACAGAAAGGAGGACATTCTTTCCAGATCATAACAAATTTAAATTACAGAATTCCAAAACAAAATTTATGAAAAGTCCCCTCCCTAAGTCCCTCTTAACCCACTAACCCCAAGTGGGTTAGTGGGGTGGGTGCCATTCTTGTGGGTTCTAAGCATTGCAGTGGTTGCTTGGGTAAGAAGTAGACCTTGGTTTCCTTCAGCTTAGGGGAAAAAGTGGGTAGAATAGGGGAAGAAGAAAACTGGGTCATGCAGTTTCCTTGTTCTACTCTACCACTGACCACAGACAATGTTGTATATGCTTGATTCAATGATAAATAACCATGAAGTGTCTCAGAGGAAACTTGACCTTTCATGCCAACAACAATAAAAAATTTAAATGATTGCAAAATTGGTATTAAGAGATAAGGAGCTCTGACTTCTCCCTTGAGCCCCATCAACAAAGCAACATGATTATAACTCGAATGCGTACCTTCAGATTTGCTGAGAATAGTCCTTGTTTGGCCTGCTGTCCTGGCTAATTATTAATAACCCTTTCACTCTCAAAAATGTCTTTGGGATATAAATTATGTTATGTGGTTTTCCTAAAAATAATGGGCATTTAGCATAACACCAACTTGATAGGTTTTGTGGGGGTTTTTTAATTCTTCAGTTTTTCTTTTTGAAAGCCTACTGTGTGCCAGTTGTGATGGCTCTTTTTCATTTGCAATCTAATTTATTTTTTACAACAAAGACACTAGGTAGATATCACTCTTTTAAAAGACAGGAAATTATGGTGTAGAAATACTAAGGCATTGCTTATGGCCACACAACCAGTACAGGACAGCCACAATTTAAACATATTCTAGGCAATTGAAAAACACCTTCTCTTTCAATTACATTATGTGCAGGTTCAAAACTGAGCCTTAAAAACATATTCTCCTCCACCCACAATAAATAAATAAAACCCACAGACTGAAGCAGCAAGCAATCCAGAGTGGCAAGATTAAGACAGAGTTTAGTTTGCTCCTGGGTGATGAAGCATGACTGACTCAACCACAGACACTGGCCTAGATCATAAATTCTAACACAGCTCCATTGTTCCAAATACATTTTCAGACCCCTGTATACACATCTTGGGGGCTCTACTGAATAAGAAAATACTACTCCAGGGAAACTTTCTCTATGTGCTTCTCACTCACTTTGTGGCACTGGAAACGGAATGGAACTCCTCCCCTGCCTGCTGCCCACTGCTACCAGTCTTTCCCACACCCTAGATAAGAAGAGAGATAATAAGGCCCTCAAATAGAAGTTTCCCGATTATGAATCATGGCTTACTCAGCCTTTGTTACAGAGAACCTGGAAGGCTCTGAAATACACTGTTGATTTTGGCAGTCTTAATGATTCCCTGTGCTGTTATCAAGAAACAAGTTACTTGACTAATTTGCTTGAGAAATTACCTCTGTAATGAGTATATTAAGAGCAGCCTATGTTAAAGGAGTTGGTGTTTAATGTCTGTATAAGTATGTTCTCATTTCCTTGAACAATGCTTCACAGCTAATACTTCCTCAACAAAGATCTATTATACTGAGTTTAAATAAAAATACCAATAAAAGCTAAGATTATTATAGGGTACTTACTATGAGCCAGGCATTATATTAAGAGCTTTATGAGAATTACCTTTATTTCTCTCTCTCTCTCTCTCTATATATATATATACAGACATAGATATATCTAAATATATAATTTATATATATATCTAAATATGGATACACTATGTGTATTTTTTTTGCATGATGTCTTATACATAATAAACACTTAAATATACCCTTAAATTTAATTAAGTCAGACATGAAAATAACCACATACATCACCATGGCTTCCTTAACAATTAGTTATTACTTTTGATAAGTAGAGATAATTTCTCAAAACAAATGAGTAGTATGTATTATACAGGGGTATATATTATACAGTTATCAAAAATACATTATACTCACTTAAATTGGAATAGACAACATATATTGTTATTTACAACTATAGTATAGATGCTGTTTAATTCTTATCTGCAAAGCATAGATAATAATATTACCTAATTATTAGGGCTGCCAAGTAGATAAAATTAGATAATACATGTGAAATATAGCTTCTGGCATATCTCAGGCACTCTATAAATTAATGATCCTCTTCATAACTACAATGAGACTTTTATTTAGGAGAAAAATCTTGGCCAGTACTATGTGTTTAAGGCACTGTTTAAAAATACATACACTTGTTCTATCATTGTAAATATTGTTAAATTGTTATTAATATGTAAATTTAAAATATTAGCTTTAAGGTTGAGTTGGGAAGGTAAAATTTTATTGTCTACAAGTTTCCAAAGATAGATTCTGAAGACTTCTCCTGAAAGAAGACTTTTTTTAATATCTTTTTTTGTACTTTGAACCAAAACAATGGAAAAGAAGGTAAAATAACAAAGTTCTCTTCCTTCTTTTTTTTTTTTTTGATACAAAGATCCTGAATTTTATTATGTTGTTCTTTCAAAAAGAACTCAGTTCAAAGTCAGTGTAAAGAAAAACAAAATTCAATTTAAAACAGAAACAGTAATTTCAGAAAGTCTGACATTCTCCTATGCAAAGACAGGGAGAGAGAGAAAGGGGTAGAGAGGAAATAAATTTAAACCTTTCTTCACCTTGCTGGGAATACAGACACCAAAGCAAAGTTCTCTTCCTCCATCTAAAGACTACAGTTCCTGCACTTTCGTGGTAGTTCTTGATTAATCAAGAAGCATGCCTCTAAGATTATGACTGGTTAAGGAGCACAGGCCTAACTAAGCCAGTTGCAAACAGTGCTCCCTTATCTATTAGAACTTCGTCAAGAATGAAGAGGTGATCTAATTTTGGTCAAGATTCAGAGAAATTTTCTGAAGCTTTGGTAAAGAAATTTCCTTGTTCTTATGAAAATTGCTGAAATAGCTGTGTTCTCTTTTCTTGGATATTTTTTGTGCATAGATTCAAGGCTTAAAACTGCTGCAGTCATCTTGGTACTGTTTGAGGAGTAGGCAGATACACAGAGGAGATAATAACTAAGAAAGACACAGAGAAGCAGAACTGGAGAAGTTGGATTCAGCCAATGTAAGGCCTGAATCTTGACTTCTAAGGTCAATGAATTTTTCTCAGGTTTGGTCCAAGAGCAGGAGCATCAGTCTCACCTGGGAACTTGTTAGAAATGCAAATTCTAGAGCCCCATGCTGAAACTGTGGAACCAGAAACTTGGGGTGTGGCTCAGCAGTCTGTGCTTTAAGAAGCCCCCAGATGATTCTGATGCAGGCTAAAGTTTGAGAACCACTGATTTAAGCCAGTTTGTCATATTTTCTGTTAATTGCAGGCACAATATATTAAACGTAACACATAGATTAGTAAATTTATACCAATCATATACATGTTGAAAAGATCTCTTGTAAGTATGTTCAAGTTGACTTATGATTAATTAAAGTGAAAAATTCAAAAAGGGAAGTCATGGTATACTAAGACTGAATGATTGTCCTGGTTAAGTGTAATAGTCGAACTCAAAGTCTTTGGACCTGGGTTTATAACCCAATTCCACTACTTATTAACTGTGTGACCAGGGAAAAATACTTTAGTTTCTTCCTCTGTAACATGTCGATAATCCTAGTGCTGTGTTGTGTTAAATGAATTAAAAAATGGAGAGCAATTAGAACTTTTTTCCTGACATATACAAAGCATTCAGTAAATGTGAGCAATTATTATTATTATCATCAACAGGCCAAATATTCACCACATCAGAGAAGTCCTAAGGAACAAACCACACCTGACTGAACTGACCATATAAATTTTCTTTCAGTAATGTGGAGTTTTCGATGCCAGATTACTCTCATGATGGCATTTGGATTCAGTCAATCATTTTATTATAAATTTATATCTCATTATGGGGGTAACATTATAATTGTTCATTTAAAAAGCCCTCTGAAAAAATAGCTGTCAGAAACTAATTAAATGTTATTTTTAAATTTACTCAACAAATATTTATTAATATTATTTATTTGGGGCACAAATATTAATATTTTTTACATAAAGCACAAAAACACACCCACCACTTTCCAGTAAAATTAGAAAAAAGACTGGATATTAATAGACCTATTGCACTGTTTGCCTTTGGGTAAGGGAACTATGGTTTGTCTTTTTCATTCTGTACTTTAAAAGTATATATTTGTTACTATCTAATAAAAGTATACTTCTTTTATTATTATTTTTTAAGTATAGCTGATTTACAGTGTATTTTAACAAAGTGATTCATATATATATATATATATATATATATATATATATATATATTCTTTTGCAGATTCTTTTCCCTGATAGGTTATTACAAGATACTGAATATAGTTCCCTGTGCTATACAGTAGATTCTTGTTGTTTATCTGTTTTATATACAGTAGTGTGTATCTGTTAATTCCAAATTCCCAATTTATCCCTCTCCACCTTCCCCTTTGGTAACCATAGTTTGTTTTCTATGTCTGTGAGTCTACTTCTGTTTTGTAAATAAGTTCTTTTTGTATCATTTTTTTTAGATTCCACATATAAGTGATATCATATGATACTTGTCTTTCTCTGTCTGACTTACTTCACTTAGTATGACAATCTCCAGGTCCATTCATGTTGCTGCAAATGGCATTATTTCAGTCTTTCTTATGGCTGAGTAATATTCCATTGTGTGTGTGTGTGTGTGTGTGTGTGTGTGTGTGTATGTATATATATATATATATATATATATATATATATATATATATATATATATACCCCACATCTTCTTTATCCATTCATCTGTCAATTGACATTTAGGTTGATTCCATGTCTTAGCTATTGTAAATAGTGCTGCAATGAATATAGAGGTACATGTATCTTTTCGAGTTAGACTTTTCTTGGCATATATGCCCAGGCGTGGGATTGCAGGATCATATGATAACTTTATTTTTAGTTTCTTAAGGAACATCCATACTGTTCTCCATAGTGGCTGTACCAATTTACGTTCCTACCAACAGTGTAGAAGTATTCCCTTTTCTCCACACCCTCTCTAGCATTTATTGTTTGTAGACTTTTAGATGATGGCCATTCTAACTGGTGTGAGGTGATACCTCATTGTAGTTTTGATTTGCATTTCTCTAATAATTAGCAATGTTGAGCATCTTTTCATGTGCCTCTTGGCCATCTGTATGTCTTCTTTGGAGAAGTGTTCTATTTAGATCTTCTGCCCATTTTTTGAATGTGTTGTTTGTTTTTTGATATTGAGCTATATAAGCTGTTTGTATATTTTGGAAATTAAGCCCTTGTCAGGGCTTAATCATTTGCAGATTTCTCTCCCATTCCGTAGGTTGTCTTTTTGTTTTGTTTATGGTTTTCTTTGTTGTGCAGAAGCTTTTAAGTTTAATTAGGTCCCATTTATTTATTTTTGCTTTTTATTTCATTACTCTAAGAGATGAGTCCAAAACAACATTGCTGTGATTTATGTCAAGAGTTCTGCCTGTGTTTTCCTCAAGAAGTTTTATAGTATCTGGTCTTACATTTAGGTCTTTCATCTATTTTGAGTTTATTTTTGTATATGATGTTAGAGAATGTTCTAATTTCATTCTTTTACATGTAGCTGTCCAGTCTTCCCAGCACCACTTATTGAAGAGACTGTCTTTTTTCCATTTTATATTCTTGCCTCCTTTGTCATAGATTAATTGACCATAAGTGCATGGGTTTATTTCTGGGCTTTCTATCCTGTTCCATTGATCCATATGTCTGTTTTTGTGTCAGTACCATACTGTTTTGATTACTGTAGCTTTGTAGTAGAATCTGAACTCTGGGAGCATGATTCCTTCAGCTCCATTATTCTTTCTCAAGATTGTTTTGATTATTCGGCTTCTTTTGTGTTTCCATGCAAATTAAAAAATCTTTGTTCTAGTTCTGTGAAAAATGCCATTGGTAATTTGATAGGGATTGCATTAAATCTACAGATCACCTGGGGTAGTATGGTCATTTTAACAATATTGATTCTTCTAATCCAAGAACATGGTATATCTTTCCATCTGTTTGTGTGGTCTTCATTTTCTTTCATCAGTGTCTTATAGTTTTCAGAGTACAGGTCTTTTGGCACCTTAGGTAGGTTTATTCCCAGGTATTTTGTTTTTTGGATGCAATGGTAAGTGTACTTCTATAAAGCACATATACAGATCCCTTTTCTTTGAGGCAATACAGAGGTCCAAATAATCTTAGGGCATCCAAGTTTCATTTCCCATTTGTAATATAGTGGCTAATCAGTCCTATTGCACAGTATTCATTTCCCCAATTGTAAATTTATTTTTGTCCTTATAGCCAGATTGGTCAGATTTCACTGCCTGAGTTCAATACCAACTCACGTCTTCAGGACCCCAGACTTCAGGGTAGAAAATCAGTTGTGGATGCTATAGGGCAGAGCATAAGCACCCAAACCTACAGCCAGTGAGCAGATGTTAATATGAACCAGCCCATTCTGCATAGAAGTCCTGTGGGCTTCAGTCCGGAAATGCATAGGAAGGAAGTTGACCAAGTGTTTGAGGTTGCATATCTCAGGAAGAGTCTTGAGCCAGGAAAACAGCCTGAGGTCTCTTTCTCACACATTTTCATTCATCAAAAGCTACATTCTCCCTAAATGCCCATCTAGAGACAAATGGATAAAGAAGATGTGGTACATATATACAATGGAATATTACTCAGCCATAAAAAGGAATGAAATTGGGTCATTTGTAGAGATGCGGATGGACCTAGAGACTGTCATACAGAGTTAAGTCAGAAAGAGAAAAACAAATATCGTATATTAACGCATATATGTGGTATCTAGAAAAATGGTACAGGTGAACCAGTTTTCAGGGCAGAAATAGAGACACAGATGTAGAGAACAAACGTATGGCCACCAAGGGGGGGAAAGTGGGGTGGGGGTGGTGCGATGAATTGGGAGATTGGGATTGACATATATACACTAATATGTATAAAATAGATAGCTAATAAAATGAGTGTTGGACCAGGAAAAAAAAAAAAAAAACGAAAGCTACATTCTCCAGGCTAGATTTATCAGTGTTAGTAGTTATGTACTCATGAACCATGGTAGTGAGCAGTCACAAAGTAGTACTGTAACAAATAACAGTTTACAGTCAATAAGTAGAAGGTATACACATTATAACCGCTTTTTACTTGCCTCGATGATTTGTAATCATTCATTTTCTTCCCATACTTCTATTTCCATCCTAAACTGAATAGGGGAGGCAAAGTATGGCAGCTAGTGTAGCACAATTCTCATGAACTTGACTCTGTAATTAGACAGACCTAGGTCTGAATCCCATTCTACAACTAAAGAGCTGTATGACCTTATAGACACCTAACCTCTCAAACCTACCTTCTCGGGCTATTATAAGAGCTAAATAAAATAATACCTGTACAATGCTTAACTCAATGTCTGGTACAGAGGAAACCTTCAGGAAAGGCTAATACCTAATAATATTGTTGTTGTTCTCTTTCTTGATACTTTCTTCTGCCTATATTCTCTGCTTTTACTACATAATGGGCTCTGAGCCACGAATGCCACAGAGGTAAAACCCTCCCAGTATACATGCTTTCTTATCCCTGTAATGAAGAAAGAGGCAAAAACTAAAAGTGCACGTAATAGTTTCCAGATTGTGAAGTTTTAGTGATTTCAGAAATGCCAAGCTCCTAGAGAACAAATAGCTGAAAGGAAATTAGTATATTTGGCAAACTGTTACTTAGTGGTCTGCAGCTCAGGGCCTCCTTGGACAAGCTGGCCACAGGAGGAAAGAGTGCTCAGTCCTGACTGGCAAGCGTAAGGGCACCGAGCTTAGCAACTCCCTTATAGTAACAATGAAACTCCTAATAGCTACCAAATCCTTGCTTTCCCTCTGGCACCCAGTGTGATTTGAGTTGACTAGGACCTCCATTTATCTCATCTCAGAATGTAAGGGGAACACTCTGGGCAAATGCCCTGGCCAAATTCAAGCCCTCTTCTCTCCATGTCTGACGTCTATATCTGAGGCAGGTAGATGCCAGACTCCCCTCAGACCTGGAATGGAGTAGGTCACACGAGGGCCCTGAAAACTTTGGGCAGCCAGGGTCAGACCAGACTTAACCAGCCCTCTCCAGGCCTTCATCGCCATCTTCCCTTTGTTTAACTCTCAGCCTCTCAACTGTGCAAAAACCAGGAAAGGGCAAGTCCAGGACACATGGTCAGATACCATCTTATTCCACGCAGCCACCCCATATTCAGAACCTCCAAAAGGAAATGTGGCATTGATGGACAGTGATATATTATGGAAAGAAAAACCTTAGATACTAAGTGTAGTCAGTCCCTTAGTTGAATCCTTGGATTTGGAGGGCCTGTACTACACCATTTTATATAAGGAACTTGAGAATCCATGGATTTTTGTGTCTGTGGGGGATCCTGGAACCAAACTGCCCTGGATATGGAGGGACGACTGTAGTTTCTTATAGAAAGGAACACAGAGAAGGTTTGCTAACAACAAAAGACTTTCCATAACGCAGTTATGTTTCTTCTCCGCTAGGCTCATTTGGAAGATAAATAAGTAAGGCCTTGAAGGCAGTTTTGGAAATACATCAAGTCATAGAACTGAAGTGATCTAAACAACTGATGCATCTATCAAAAAAACCTCATGGGATCCAAAAGGACAATACTTAAAAGGTTATCAAGGATACTTTGCTAATTAGGGTCTTCTCTCTTCTGCCAGAATACCTTGTCATAAAACCTCAACTATGCCAGATGTCTAAGGCTTAAAATTATCACTGCATCTGTTATATGATCTGGAGAATATCAAGGTTCTCAGACCCCTTCTGTCAGTGAGGTAAAGCATAGAATCCTGGGTTTATTGGGAGGTTTAAAAATTAAACCACGTTATTCACTTCTATTTAAAAAATAACAGTCGAACGCTTTTTCCCAGCCCTTACTTTCCTTTTTGTGTGCTATATTCTATTGTTAATTAACAATAAGAATGTTCACTAGGGGAAATCTTTGATGGACTCATTTATCAGGATAAAAATAACTTGGTACTATTAAAATCTGTATGGAATCAGAGATTTGGAGTTTATCCCATGTAGTAGCTAGCATCTCTTGAACTTCTAATTCAATCCAAGATTAATTCGGAAATGTTCTCTGTCTTATATCACACAACTAAACTTATTAGTTTTACTCATGTTTTAAGAAATGTAGGAATTCCACAAAGATAAAAGCATCAAATAAAAAAGATAACTTAATTCTAAATGCCTTTACTGATTATAAAATTACCATGTACCTAGTCTCTTCCACTGACCATTCCTCAAGGATTTTACTAAGTTAGAAGGAAAACCAGGATGGAGAATTATACAGAAAGCATATTGGACGTACACTAAAGGAAATGGCAGGCACATTGAAATAAGATGAGCATTTTGATCAACAAATGAGTTATTTCTAAAAAATATTAAAATATTTATTAATAAATATTTTACCTCTGAAAATATTTATAATGAATGTAGTCCAGTCCATGCCATTGTTATGATTTCAACATGTTCTAGGCTGGAAGACCAGTTTAATTATTTCACAAATCAAAGAGGGAAAGCACCCAGCACAGGACGCATCAAGAATAGCTCTTTTCATAACAATTACCAAATCCTTGTATATAGTTTCATGTTGTTATGAATCAAATTGTGTTCCCTTCCCAAATTCATACATTGGAGTCCTAATCACTAGTATTTCAGAATGTGACCTTATTCAGAGATAGGGTTGTTGGAGGTGTAATTAGTTAAGATGAAGTCATACTGGAGTAGGGTGGGCCCCTAAAATGACTGGTCTTTATAAAAATCCAATATGACTGGTACCCCTATAAAAAGAGGAAAGTTGGAGAGAGACAGGTACGTAGGGGAATACCATGTGAAGATCAGAGTTATATAACCACAAGCTAAGGAACTACTAGAAGGTAGGAGAAAGGGCTGGAACAGATTCTCCCCTAGCACCTTCAGGCGGAGCATGGCCCTACTGACACTGATTTCAGACATCTGGTCTCCAGAACTGTGAGACCATAAGCTTCTCTTGTTCTAAGCCACCTCATTTGTGATACTTTGTTATAGCGGCCCTAGCGAAGTAATATAGGTATCAATTTTTTTTTTTTTTTTTTTTTTTGCTCTTCTCAATTTTGCTCCCCTTTTCAAATGCCACAAGAATGTCAGACCAGGTAAAGAAAAATCATGAAGAGGAAGCATGACACGTCTCATTCACTCCACTGCCCTTACCCTCTGACCTTCCAACATACCCAGACTCCTTGTCATCATAGCACAGAGGTGATTTCCACAAGAAAACTACTGCTGCCTTTCTCAGCTCAGGCTGTCTACAGAGGGAAAGCATAGCCAGCCTTCCAGGTGAGCCCCATTGGCTATCTGCCTATAATAAGCCAGCCCTTCATCATAACTTTTCCTTTCTGACTTAGTTGGGAAGTTAGGGTTCTCATTTTAGACGGGAATGGGCCCCTTACCCTAGAACTGCCCCCACCTTTAACCAAAAGGGCTTAAATTCTCTCAACAAAAGTAAGAGCCTTTCCTTTATGTTGACTTACGAAATAAACTGCCCCCTTTTAATACACACACACACAAACACTATAGCAAGCTTTCCAGTGCATGCGAGTGTGATTGGTGGTCTAGAAGATGCTGAAAAAGTGATATATGAACAGGCTAGCACACGTTTTTGAAGAATAATGTATCTGTAAGACTGACATATAGCAGATGCATAGTAAATACAGAGAGAACAGAAAGTAAAAGATAATTTAGTTTTGTTGTACACTCAGCAGGAACTCTGTTCCTTATTGATTGAGAGTATCAAAACTACAGGATAATTAGTATGTGTGCCATCTAGTTTAGGTGTGCTGCCGTTTGACCAGAACTGTAGTTACAGATTGGTCCAGCTTTTGTAAAAACCTCTTTGTTTCTCTTGCTCTCAAATACATTGTAAATTCAATAAATGGCCCAAGGCTTTGCTGCTGATTCTCACACTCTTGTAAGAGCTTATAAAGGGAGTGTTTGGGGCCAAGGCCTCTAAGCAGGACTCAGGTGTGGGAGGAAATAGTACTGATGATTAATCCTCCTCTAAGGTAATAAAATCCTTTATTGGATACAGCAACCCAATGACCAGGTCACATTGGAAGTCAGCCTCAGTTCTGAGCACACAGCTAAGACACATCTTTGGGGATGCTGACAAACCCAAGGCCACAAGCAAGCCTGTGACTCAGAAGGAAACACAGGACAGGAGACATCTGACCATGCAGTCTACTTGCCGAGACTACTTGCTGCTAACAATCTTTATTCTTCTCAGTTCTGAACTTCTAGAAGTATATAATATGGCTGGGTGTTACTGCATTAAGTAGGAGACAAAGCATCATATAAAAATCAAATCTACAGATAATCAAAAAGGCACATTTTGGACAATATTTTTGATATTCTATACTTTTTCTTTCCATCCCATAAAAATAATTTTTTTTCCATCCAATGAGAGATTGGCGGGGGGAAAGAGGGCGAGAGAAGCAAAAGAAATGAAGAATTTACAAACTGGATGATCTGGCCCTGAACAATTGAATGCATTGAAAATATATGCATTTCAGATAGAGTTTTAGTATGGAAAAATCCTAAAGAGAGAGACCCTATCTTCAGTATTTAGCATTTTAGAGAGCATCAAGATTCTTCTACTTTAATCTGCTCCATGGTTGCCAGCTAGTTAGTTATCAATGTGAAGTGGAAACCTGAAAAAATTTAAAGCGTGTGTTAAAAATGTTACTTTTTATGATATAAATATCTTCCAAAATTAAGTTAAAATAAACAGTGTTTCCCAATTCATTGCATTTTTTAAAAAAAAAAAACAGTTGTGTGTTCCTATTGAAATAATTCCTACACTTTCACCTCTAAAAAATTACTTAAAAACTTTTGGCAAGATCAAGATGATCAGCCCTGTGATTCTGGACATTGTGGAAAACCTATTTCATTATTTCTCCCAAAGACGTGCAAAATTCACTACCATTCTGAAACTCTGCTCAACACAGTTTTTTAAATAAACTTTTTTTGTTTGTTTTAGAACAGTTTTAAAGAAAAATTGCAAAGATGGTACAGAAAGTTTCCCTATACCCCATACTCAGTTTCCCCTATTATTAACATCTAACATTAATATTGTACACTTGTTACAATTAATGAACTAATATGGACACATTATTATTAACTAGTAAAGTCCATACATTTTTGAGATTTCCTTAGTTTTTACCTAATGTCCTTTTTCTGTTTCAGAGTCCCATCCAAAATACCACATTTCAATTAGTCATTATATTTCTTTAGGCTCCCCTTGGCTGTGACAGTTTCTCAGACTTTCCTTGTTTTGATGACCTTGACAGTTATGAGGAGTACTAGTCAGTTATTTTGTAGAATGTCCTCAATTGGGATTTGACTGGTGTTCCTCTCATGAGTAGACTGGGGTTATAATTGTGAGGAGGAAGACCACCCAGATAAAGTGCTATTTTCATCACATCACATTGAGTGTATGCTATCAACATAGCAGTACACTGAAATCACTCTTGATGTTGACTTGGATCACCTGGCTGAGATGGTGTTTGTCAGGTGTCTCCACTGTGACATTATTCTTTCATCCCCCCCCATCATGTACTCTTTGGAAGTATACTGTTTGTTTATACATTCAACTATTGAAGAATGTCTTGGTTGGTTCCATTTTTTGGCAATTATGAGTAAATCTTCTCCAAATATTTGCATGTAGATTTTTAGGTGGATGTACGTTTTCAAATCAGTTGAGTAAATACCGTGGAGCATAACTGCTGGATCATATGGTACAACTATGTTTAACTTTGTAAGAAATTGCCTTCCAAAATGGCTGAACCATTTTGCATTCATACCAGCGATCAATGAGAGCTCCTTTTCCTACATCCTCACCAGCAATTAGTATTGTTAGTTTTTTGGATGTTAGTCATTCTAATAGGTGGGTAGAAGAAACTCATTATTGATTAATTTTTAATTACTTAGTGAAAACTGATGTTGAGTATCTTTTCACATGCTTGTCCCCCATACATTTTTAAATACTTAGATCATTTGATTGTTGAAGCAGTATCACAATATTATATAGTTTTTCAATTTATGTATTAGATGTTCTCACCCAAGAAAATTTCCTAAAATTTCTGGCTTTGGATTAGACAGACATTTATCCCCCATACATTACCAATTGTGACATTATTTGTAGAAGGAGTCTATTTTAAATGACTATTATGCATGTTTAGTAAGTTACTTTATTGGCACGCTACATAATAATCTCAAATACTTGTATGATTAAAAACTTCCTCTTTCTGCATCCAAGAAGGAAGACAGTACCCAATAGTATATATTACCTAACAATGAAGGAGAGGACCAACATCTGCCCCAATTATCACATAGTCATGTTCTGTGTCCTTGGACAAGTCACTTTACTATGTGAGCCCTCAGCATCCTCATCTGTGTATAATGGCTTGATTGTTGATAACCAAGGGTCTCTTCTAACAGTCTGGTTTTATTCTTTTTTTTTTTTTTCGGTACGCGGACCTCTCACTGTTTTGGCCTCTCCCGTTGTGGAGCACAGGCTCTGGACGCGCAGGCTCAGCAGCCATGGCTCACGGGCCCAGCCGCTCCGCGGCATGTGGGATCCTCCCGGACCGGGGCACGAACCCGTGTCCCGTGCATCGGCAGGCGGACTCCCAACCACTGCGCCACCAGGGAAGACCCTGGTTTTATTCTTTACCCCCCTCTAGAGTGTCAGGCACTGACCAGAGTCTCATTGCCACAGTATTCTTTTCTTTGGCTACCTTCCTCCTACCATCCCCACACTAAGGCTCCTTTGTTTAGTTGTTAGTACCTTTTGCAGACCACTCCTTAATTACAACACGTAATTTTCTTGGCTTTCATTATCTGGAGATTACTTTCCTTTGTTAATTTGCTGTGTTTTCATTTTTTCATATCAAGTCTAATTAGAAAGAACTTGCTTTGTTTGAGAGTAATTAAATTTTATCAGGGCAAATTAAATACAAGTCAATGGCCTTATAGTTTATGTAAAAATTATCCTAGACTGCTTACTAAAATCTAAATTAAATTCCTTTTTATTCCTTCACTGGGAAGACTTCATGAACAGAGTTTGGGCTCTTGATCAATTTCAGCTTTTGGACTGCTGTCTTTATAAGGGACAGATTTTAGAAGCCAAGAAACTGAGCCTGAAAAATAACAAACCACCAAACAGTCTTATTCAGGATATATTTGATAAACTCTCCTTTCCTTGCTGCTAAATGTATCCTGTTGCCTTGAAAGAAACGAATACACCTACCTTATACAGGGAGGAGTTCTCTCTCCAAGGAGTATTCTACTCATTCAAGTTCACTATAGGTCAGGCTAAGAGCAGTTCTAGTATAACTCATATTTCTTCCCACAGACATCCTTAACTGCTTCAGGTTGTAGGACTAATTAGAAAAAATATACCCAGTAGACACAGTATGTGACACACAGCAATCACATGCATGTGTTGCCATTGTGTTTAAGTCACACAGATTGCCTTGTGAGTCATCAAATCAATGTCCTAGCAGAGACTGTGCGTTCAGAGTCAGTTTACTAGCAGAGAATGTATATGAGTGAGTTTCTTTTGAAAGTCCAGGTAAGTCAAGTGATAGGTAACAGGAAAGCAGCATTTCCTGCTTTACAAACCTAGGCATTGTATATTCCAAACCAGAAAAATAAAACTTTCTCTAATGAGCAACTGTACTGTTTTTTCACTCTCGCACAGATCTTGAAGCACAGGTCTCAATTCAGGGGCTTGAAGGTGTTCATTGCGCTCCCTAACACGTTTGCCATTTAATTTATCCCCTAGGAAATTGACCTTACTCTGGCTGTCCAGACATATATTCGTGGCCTTGTGGATATATGAAATTCAGTACATGTTTACCATTGAATTAGAAAAAAAGAAAAGTACATAAGCTTTGAATAAGGGCATAGGAGGTCTCACCCTCGAGTGAAATGTATGACTGATACCACAAGCATGTCCCAACAAACATCTTAAGGCAGTTTTATGTGAGGTGGCATGCTTATCTCATCTGCCTACTCTGGGTGGGCCCTAGAACTCCAGCAGCTATAGTAGGTCCAGATACTGTCAGATGTCATAATATTTGGCATGGTTTTACTTTTTTTAAGCAATTTTTAAAATTTTATTTTATTTATTTATTTTTGGCTGCGTTGGGTCTTCATTGCTGCCCGTGGGCTTTCTCTAGTTGCAGTGAGCAGGGGCTACTCTTCGTTGCTGTGCGCGGGCTTCTCATTGCAGTGACTTCTCTCATTGCAGAGCACGGACTCTAGGCACACGGGCTTCAGTAGTTGCAGTATGCAGGCTCAGTAGTTGTGGCACACGGGCTTAGTTGCTCCACGGCATGTGGGATCTTCCCAGACCAGGACTCGAACCTGTGTCCCCTGTATTAGCAGGTGAATTCTTAACTACTGCACCACCAGGGAAGTCCCTTGGCACGGTTTTAGATTGGAACTTTATGAATATGACAAATTTAAAACTCAGAAATAAATATATATGTAGATTACTACAGAGTTAACTTACATGAGACCGACTACTAAAGGTCTTCAATAGGATTATGTGTTTCCTTACCTAGTAAGAAATTAATTCTTTTAAACAAATAAACAAAACATCCTTATATGCTTTTGGGGTCTAAATTTCTAAGTTGTTTTATACATTTTCAAACTGTCTAGGTTCTACTGATACTCTTTTGTGTGTCCAAGTTGTTATTTTCCTGGGAAAAAAAACAACAAACTAACTTTCTTTTTTTTTTTAATTTATTTATATATTTATTTTTGGCTGCGTTGGGTCTTCGTTGTTGTATGCGGGCTTTCTCTAGTTTCAGCGAGCGGGGGCCACCCTTCATTGTGGTGCACGGGCTTCTCATTGCGGTGGCCTCTCTTTGTTGCGGAGCACAGGCTCCGCGTGCACAGGCTTCAGTAGTTGTAGCATGTGGGCTCAGTAGCTGTGGCCCGCTGGCTGTAGAGCGCAGGCTCAGTAGTTGTGGCGCACGGGCTTCGTTGCTCCGCGGCATGTGGGATCCTCCCAGACCAGGGCTCGAACCCGTGTCCTTTGCATTAGCAGGCGGATTCTCAACCACTGCACCACCAGGGAAGTCCCCAAACTAACTTTCTTTAAGGACATACCACATTTGCAGAACTGTTCTAAATTCCTTATGTGTATTAACTCATGTTTCTTTCATCAGGGCCTCTATTGCTGTTTTCCAGGGCATTCTCTATCTCAGTCTACAAGTGCTCAGTGTTAGACTGTAAAAGCTGTCTTCTCAGGCAGGAGTTTGCTTTCCTTCAGTGTTCTGTACTGAAGGGGGCAGGGAGTTAGTGATTGTCTGGGAATGGCTGCTCTGCTTGTATGGCCTTGAAATAATCTGTGTATCCCTTTGATTATGTACTGCATGCTGACCTCAGGAATAACTTCTAAAATGTAACTTCTAGAATAGGATCAAGTTGGAATAGCTTTGCCCACTACCCATGAACATGGAAAATATAACCCTCTCTATGAAAGATCAATAATAGAACAGAGCTTTGTGAGAAAATTCATGATTACCACTGTAGAATATTACAATAATAATCTGTTGCCAGTTGCTCATGATTTATTTTGTGCTTATTATTGTACAGGGTATATATGTACTTTGTGATACTTAATCAGTTCATTTTCTACTTCCCATTCTCAGATACATTTTGCATAGATGGAATTCTGGATAACAAAGGGTTCTGCCCTGTCTCTTATTGTAAACCATGTTATTGATATATAGTAGTTTATTGCCTTTGGAAGGATTCTATGCTTGGCATTAGGGGTCTCGATTTATAATCTGTGTATTCTCTTTAGCACCAAGTTCAGAAATAATATAATTACTATTTTTAAATTATTACCATTTGGGTGTACTAGGCTAAAGGCTTTATATTCATTATCCCCTTTAATCCTCACAACACTCCTGTGAAGTAGGTACTGTTCTTAATCCAATTTGACATATGATCAAAGTCTGATTTGATCATGTTAAATAACTCTACCACTTAGAGTTTAAAAGCAGGTTTGCTGATTCTGGAATCTGGTCTTCACTGTGATAGTTGTGTCTTACACATTGTGTTCATGCTAATAAAACAAAACACAGTGATTCACTTGTTAGATGAAGGTAGATCTTAACATTCTCTCTCCCTGGTCATGTAAAATGATTAAGGAGGAAAGTGGAGAAAAACAAAAGAAATCCTTGGTCTTCAGCAGCAGGGGAGCTCTTACAGGTTTTCTAGGGTGGGTATAAACACAGCTGAGCAGTTGAAATATTGCTTTGAGCCAGGAGAATGTGGTTTGAGTTTCAGTGCCTACCATACTGGCTTATATTTAGAAGACATTCAATAAGACATTGAATTGAATCCAAATATGTTCACCAGAACAGCTAGCCTCAGTACGAAGGGAAGTGTAACAGAATTACCTAACCTTTGGATTATAATTTTATGCTTTGCAGTCTGCTTTTGAAACCCACACATACATATAGCTGTGGAGTAGCTAACGGTAATGCCACCAAGCCACTCCTCCTCCATGGTGTTTAAACATGCTACTGTGTTACCCTAGCTCACCGTCCTTCTTCTCTTCCAGTCTTCACAATAGTCCATGATTTAGATAGGACAGATTTATTATTTATTTTTAGTAATAAACACTAATCTGTTTAGTAGTAAACGTACTTGATAATGTTTGTTAGAGATTTGATTCTAATAATTTTGAAAATTGAAAACTGCCAAGTTGGGGGTAGCAAGTGGTTTACACTTTACTTTCTTCTGGGAGTATTGACTTTGGTCAGCCTTTTAAATCTTGCAGATACAGATATAGATGGAGACCCATATTTTTAGAAATCCCTGGATTATAAAAATTTAACCCAAATGCTGCTACTTCCAACTGATATGTTGAGTTCTGTTTAATTCTATAATTCTATATTTGGGAATGCTATAATGCTATAAATCCAATCCTATAATTGGGAATATTAGCAGGACTCTGCCCCCAGTCTTGATTTAGACTGCCTTAAAATCAAGAATGCCTTGTTCTTAGAAGGTTTGGGTTTTTTTTGTCTAGATGGTTATTCACAGGATTCTGGGAGCTGAGGCAGGGTTGTGACAGAGGGACTTACAAGCCTCCCACTTCCACCACCCTGCTGCTCCTCCTAGTGTGGGTTAAGCTGTGATGGGAAGCTGACCTGGGGCTAATGCTCTGCTGCCTGGACTGATCGGTTGGTAACCCGAACATGTGCTGGCTAAGACAGAGCAATCAGGATTTTGAGAAATAGAGGGAACAATTGTGATGAACTCTTCCAGGCCATTGTGGTCCAATTACACACAAGTCGGGGCTGGATGGGTAGGTGGGGTCTTATCTCAAGAAAACAGGTAGTGTTACTGTCTATCATTCTGGCGTCACTAAAACAAGTCTGATTCCATTTAAAACAAGAACAAGAAAAACACCTAATAGTTGGGCTTAGACTGGAGTTTGGAGGTGCTTGGAGATTCTCACTGGTGGGACTGAGCTGGTCTCCATGATACCAGAGGCTGTGGGAGCTGGTCAGGGACCCTGCAGTCCAACTGGGTTTGTGGGTCCTAAAAATAACCAGCACTGAATGCAGCTGTTGGTTACTCTGCATTAGACTTCAGTGACATCTTATTGATGTTAAAGTCACTGACTAGTATCACTTATGCTGAGTAGAGTTAGCAAGGGCAGAGCCCTCCTTAGAGCTGACGAAGTGGTATCAGTGGGATCACCTCACTCAGACAGGCCTACCCCAACATCCTTGGGCCCGGCAGGAATGCACAGGAAACGTGCACACCCACGCCTGAATATTTAAACATCATGAATCAAGCTACCTAACTGTCCAGAATATGACTCATCCTCCTCACCCATGGCTCGATAGCCCAGGCTGCATTTCCAATCTCCATACGCCCTCCCACAGCAAACAGCCACCCTTGGCCATCCCCTGGAGCCTAGAGGGTGTGCCCATCGCATGTTCAGGCTTCAGGATGAAGGGCCAGGGTTGCAGCCTGAAACTGCTCTGGGCAGGAGATTATGGAGTCCCAGGGACCCAGAGCATGGTCTAGAAAAGGGTAGGTCGGCCCAGTGGATTCCCCAACCCCATGGGGTGGGGCGTGGCAGGAGGAAGGTCAAAGCAGGTGCCTTGCCCAGTTCTAAGAGCAGGAATGCCAGTAAATGACAGTTTTCACAAATGGCAACATTGTGTGCGTAAGAAGCAGGAAAATCAACAGTGAGATCCAAAAAGAGAGGAAAAGAAGAAGGGAGGGAGGAAGGGGGGAGGGAGGGGGAGGGGGAGAGAGAGAGAGAGATCGAGATCGAGATCAGAACAGAAAGAACTAAAAGGATCAAGACCCCTGAGCAACTCTCAGAAATAGGTGGGGTGACACTGAGGGGGGCTCATTTCACGCAAATCAGCCATTGGTAGGTTCAACTGTAAAATTATAATTTGGAAATAAAGGGGTGTATCTTTTGAGATAGATTACATAGGAACAGGTTACATTGCATAATTCTTTCATTGCAATGCATCCCCCAGCTAGGAGAAAACAAACTCCTAAGTGGTTAAGAGGCTTCCACAGTCACATTTCTACAGCACAGCAGAGTGAGCATTCGGTTTACAAGTCAAGCATCTTCTGTGACAAGATATACTGAGGAGGAGCAGCCAGGGGAGGTAAAGGAAGTTCAGGGAGGGCGTATTAATGAGAGCTCAGCACAGCATCTTGCTGGAACCTGGATGCAAGGAAGAATTCTCACTTCATTGATTTTCCTCAATAGGTCTTCCCACCTCACTGATTTTTGCTGATGAGTGAATTGGCTTCCTGGTTGTCGGAGGTGTTTTTATTTCCTTTTGATTCCCCTTACTTAATTTTCTAAACTGGTGTATTTTTTAATGGTAACCACGATGGATTTCTACTTTGAGTCAACATCATTAGTCCACTTCCCCAGTATAGGATTACTGACTTTACCGAGAAACTCCTTGCTTCCTCCTCATGACGGGAATTTTTCTGACCATTTTTAATGCTGCTTTTCTCATACGGTATGACTAGTCTATACCCCTAGATGAGTACTGCCTAAATTCTGATACCTTTTCAAAGGAGTCAAGGAGAGGTACTAACTACTGAGCACCTATCGTACTGGATGCCTTTTTCCTTGTAGCAATCCTCTGTGACAAAAACAACAAAAGTAGTAACTAGCCTCTATTGAGTACTTACTGTGCCTGGCACTGTGCTAAGCTCTGTACATCTGTTTGGTTGTTTGTTGTCCTGGCCCCATCGAGGAAGAGTGATCACTCCCATGTTAGAAGTGAGGGAACGTGCAGAGACCATTCCGTGAACTGTTTAAGGCCAGTGATGGTGAAGCTAGGATCTGACCCTCAGTGTGATTCATTCCACGTCCATTTTGTTATGCCTGTATTAGTTCCCGTATTTTGTAATACAGTAATTTAGTGTGCCTGCTTTTCTTTCCAGAAGAAATATATCATTATTTATAGTTATCATACTCTGACCCATAACATGTGGTTGTCCTGGGACTGTTAGAGCTAAAAAAGACATTGGAAAGAACATCTAGTCTGATACTCTCATTTTATGATCAGGAAACAGAAGTTCAGAGGAATTAAGTGACTTGCTTGAAGGCCTTGCAGTGAGCTGGACAGAACCCCAAACACTTGTCTTCCAAATTCTTATTCTGGTTTTTGTTTGCTCATTTGTCTTCACAAAAATTTTTAGGGTCTATAGTATGAACCCAATTTGCCAGTCCTGAAAATTTTAATTTATAATGTTCTGTGTATCACCATTTTTTAACCTTTCTGTTTCAATAGTGAAACTCAGCGTTCTCTAAAAAACAGTGTAAAAACTGAATTATAAGTCCTCAACTAAAAATTCAGAAACTGAAAAAAATATATACAAATGGAATATCACTTTTCAAAAGTAAATGAAAAGTAACTTTGCTATTATCAGAAGACTGATGAGGGACTCCCCTGGTGGCGCAGTGGTTAAGAAACTGCCTGCCAATGCAGGGGACACGAGTTCGATCCCTCATCTGGGAAGATCCTAATGCCTTGGAGCAACTAAACCCAGGCACCACAACTACTGAGCCTGCACTCTAGAGCCCCTGAGCCACAACTACTGAGCCCGTGCACCACAACTACTGAAGCCCACGCACCGCAGCCACTGAAGCCCGCATGCCTAGAGCCCGTGCTCCACAACAAGAGAAGCCACCGCAGTGAGAAGCCCGTGCACCGCAACAAAGAGTAGCCCCTGCTCGCCGCAACTAGAGAAAGCCCGTGCACAGCAACAAAGACGCAATGCAGCCAAAAAAAAAAAAAAAGTTACTTCCGGCCAAGGAGGCATTAATTAGAAGACTGATGAAATCTAGAATATTTTTAAATGAACAGTTCTTAGGCTTTAAAAGAAAACCTTTATTACTATTATATTTATAGCCATATAATTGCCCTATGAATACATTCATGGAATGAATTATGGTACCTGCTGTGATCTATAAAGCAAGACATAAAGTGTGGCAAGATGTACTTAACTTTGCTGATGGAATGCCAATTCCCCTACCTCCAACAGTAATACGCTTGATTAGAATGGCTTATTAACCATAGATCAGAAAGCTAACATGTACAGCAACTAAAGTGTACTAAATAGTGAATTAATATCCATTAGTAGTTCAGGCTTTATTTCCAAGTATGCTGCTATTTCTACCACATCATTATCAGGCAATAATTGCTACGTCAGAGAAAACAGTGGGGCTGCTCCCTACCTCTTGCCATTCCCAAGGGTAAATAAGCCATAAGGAATTTAATAAGGGACAAAAGGATTAAGTTCAGAAGAAAAATGGCTCATCGAAAACAAAAAGGATATGCAAAGGACCACACACATTTTCAGAGTAGCATCTGGTTTATTATTCAGTGTTGCTCAGGCATGATGTTAGAATTCTTACATGCCAAGAGCCAGAAAACTCAAAGGTAAAGTTAAGAGCCAGCTGCTAAATTCAGATTATTATGTGCCTGGTAACAGGAGCAGTAGAAAAGTGGTTTCACTATCAACCCATCTACCAAATCACTTCTCTACATGTCTGTCTATCCACTTGCTGTATACTGTGGGTAGTTGTATGAGCATTTGTACGTATGACAAATGTATGACATTCCAGTATTTAGTCAGTTTTACCTTTGAGAATAATGACAAAACAGCAGTTATGCTTTTATAGATATGACTGTTTACATTTATAAAAGTTTTGTTGAATCCATTAGGAAATATCCAAAGCAATTTTTTTCATGAATATGCCATATTTTTTTTTCCTTTTGGAAACTGTTGTAATTTGTCTCTCAGGAAAGTAACAAAACATTATATTTCTATGGATATCTGTGCCATTTTCTGGAGATGTTAATAACCAAAAATAATTGCAAGACTTTATAAGAACAGTACAGTGTCCTAACAAAGTAGCCAAATACAGAATCATGTGGTCTAAAGTTTTAGAGAAACTACAATCCTTATTTGGCTTATTTGGCTTAATTGTAGATTAAGTAGTCACTTATAGATTGTAGTCACTTATAGATTGTAGTCACTTATTTGGCTTAATTGTAGATATTGAAGAGGATCTCAGCGTAAAGTAGCGTCTGAACTAGAAAAAGTAAGTCATGAACTTTTAACTTTCTGGGAAAAGACATATATTAGATGATAACTCCCAACCTGAGCTTCCCACCACAAAATCTATACCTGCCCATCCACAGCTCCTCCCACCTGTCCTCACCTTCCCTGCTGTCACAATAGAAGAAAGATCACACCTCCTATCTAAAGCCAACTTCTTCCATGCGCCCTATGAATCCCATCTCCAATCCCCTCCTGTGGAAATTGGCACTAGTGATTACCTCCTCTCTCCACTGTGTATTCTCAAACTCATTCCCTACAAACAATTCTCCCCCTCAGCTTTCCCTTTCAACAGCGTTTAACTATGCCTAAGACATTTTTATCTTAGAACACACACACACACAGAGCACTCTTATTCCACTGTCCTTCACAGCCAGGCTTTGTGAGCCCTGCTGTCTTGATTTTCTCATTTCCCATTCACTTGCTTCCTTTTAGAAAATGTATTAGAATATTTCAATTCTGTCCATGTTTCCCAAGCTGCTCCAATCTGAATCCCACTCTGCCTAAATATTCTTGCTGAGGTGACCAATGACCTTCGCGTTGCTATTCCAATGGCCGTGTTCACTCTGTGTCTTGTCTGACATCTCAGTATCCAACACAGGCAGGTAGTCTCCTCCCCTGGCAGATATGCCACCCTCCTCTCCTGTTTCTTCTCCATCTTCTCTACTCTTCCCTCCCCGTCTCCTTTAGCATCTCTTCTCGTCTCTTTCTCCTCTACTCATGTTTATTTTTTTAAATTTTTATTGAAATATAGTTGATTTACAATCAACTATAGTTTCAGGAATATAGCAAAGTGATTGAGTTATACATACATTTGTATATCTGTTCTTTTTTAGATCCTTTTCCATTATAGGTTATTACAAGATAATTGAGTATATTTCCCTGTGCTATACAGTAGGTCCTTGTTGTTTATCTCTTTTACATATTGTAGTGTGTATATTTTAATCCCTAACTCCTAATTTATCCCCCCCTTCCCCTTTGTTTTCCATGTCTGTGAATCATTTCTATTTTGTAAATAAGTTCATTTGTATCTTTTTTTTCCAGATTCCACATATAAGTGATACCATAGATATTTTTCTTTCCCTGTCTGACTTACTTCACTTAGCATGATAATCTCTAGGTTCATCCATGTTGCTGCAAATGGCATTATTTCATTCTTTCTTATGGCTAATAGTCCATTGTATATATTTACCACATCTTCTTTATCCATTCATCTGTCGATGGACATTTAGGTTGTTGCCACGTCTTGGCTATTGTAAATAGTACTGCAATGAACATTGGGGTGCATGTATCTTTTCGAATTATCGTTTTCTCCAGATATATGCCCAGGAGTGGGATTGCAGAATCATATGGTAACTCTACTTTTAGTTTTTTCAGGAACCTCCATACTGTTTTCCATAGTGGCTGCACCAATTTACATTCCCACCAAGAGTGTAGGACGGTTCCCTTTTCTCCACACCCTCTCCAGCATTTATTATTTTCTACTCATATTTAAATGATGGAAGATCTCAGGGAAGTGTTTGAAGCATTCCTCTTTTCTCTTTCACAACACTCACATCCTCAGCAATCTCGAGCACTCCTATGAGTCATGTACCACTTGTGCACAGATAACTCCCAGCATATATAACACAGCCCAAACCAACATTCTGAAATCCAGAACCATATAACCAATTGACAGTTTAACATCTCCACTTAGATATGGCACAGACAACTGAAACTCAACATGTCTCAGTCTGAATTCATTTTCCCAGCTAAACCTCCTTTCTGCCAGTGTTTCCTTTTGAAAAGTGCATCACATACTCCTTGTTGCTCCTGCCAGAAACCAGGGAACTAGGTTGGACTAAAACACAGACAACAGCAAACCAATTGTTCAACATTATTTAGAGAGTGTATTAGTCTCCTAGAGCCGCCATAACAAATTATCACAAACTTGGCTTAAAACAACAGAAATTTATTCTCTCTTAGTTGTGGAAGCGAGATGTCTGAAATCAAGGTGTCAACAAGGCCATCCTCCCTTTGAAAGCTTCAGGTTGTTATTGGTTGAGTTGCATCTTCCTACCTCTTCCAGCTTCTGGTGGCCCCAGGCATTCCTTGGCTTGTGGCTTTATAACTAATCCTGCCTCTGTCTTCACATGGTCTTCCCCTTTGTCTCTTATAAGAACACAGTCATTGATGGGCTTCCCTGGTGGCGCAGTGGTTGAGGGCCTGCCTGCCGATGCAGGGGACAAGGGTTCGTGCCCCGGTCCGGGAAGATCCCACATGCCACGGAGCGGCTGGGCCCGTGAGCCATGGCTGCTGAGCCTGCGCGTCCGGAGCCTGTGCTCCGCAACGGGAGAGGCCACAACAGTGAGAGGCCCGCGTACCGCAAAAAAAAAAAAAAGAACAGAGTCATTGGATTTAGGGCCCACTCTAAATCCAGGATGATTTCATCTCCATATCCTTAACTAATCACACCTCAAAAACCCTGTTTCTGAATAAGGTCACATTCTGAAGTTCTGAATGGACATGAATTTCTGGGGATACTATGAAACTTACTACCAGGGGAATGGAGAGGAACAAATTTCATAACTCAAAAAATATAGATAGGAACATATTCACTTATTAATTCACTTCCACTGGCCAAAGCAAGAAAATGATTTGGGGGGAAAATGACAACACCCCCTTCTCACGTTTCTTCAGTTTTAGTTCTCCTCAGCTGTTTTGTTTTCCTTTGCTCCAAACTTAATGATTTATTATTTTGGTAGATGACAAAATATTTAAATTCTTATAATTAAACAAACAACATGTTCCAGTAAATAGTATTAGGCCTAGCTGGTTTAAAGATTTTAACTGGATCTAAGGGCTAATTTTCAACTAACTGCTCTGAAAATAGGTTCAGAAAGAGGCTGCAGTAGGAGGGGACATTTCTATTTTTCATTTTCCACTCACGGGCACTGTATACCTCAGCACTGTATATAGTGGGCTGTGTTTATGGTTTGCTAAGTTACCCAGTGGAGTTGTAATGCGTTTGAAAGATCAGCATTCTGACAGCTGTCCTGCTGGTCTTCCCAGGAACCTTGTCGGTCTGAGGTCATCCTTGACATCACCTTCCCCCTCATACCCTACATCCAATCAACTCCACTGATTCTACCTTCTACATATTTTCCAATCCATCTACTCCTCTCCACCTTCACTACCAGAACCCTAGTCCAAGCCATCATCTTTGTCCGCTTGAACAACCTCAATTGTTTCCTAACTGACCTCCCCAGATAAATCTTTCACAAAGTAACAGCAGAAACTTTTCTAAATGCAAGATTGATCATTTCACTCATCTGTTTCAGTATCATCCCACTCCTTTATTTTAGAGGCTAAACTCTTTACCAAGGCCCTCATGGCACACTGCCTTCCGGACCCCACAAAACTCTGTAGCTTCATCTCTTACTACACACATTTTACAAAGCTGTGTTCCTTGATGGTATCAATCTCTCTCTGACCTACCTCAGGGCCTTCACACATGCTACTCCCTTTGCCTGGTATATTGCTTAAGAATTTAAAAGCACAGGCTTTGTACTGCATTTGACATCCTGTTCTGTTTATGAGCTGTGTGGCCTTTTGCCAGTCTCTAAACTTCTCTAAGACTCACCTTCTGCATTAAAAAATGTGAATGAAAGTAACATTCCCAAAATTGGTGCAGGGATCAAACACGAAAATGGATTTAAATTTTTTTCCAAATTACATAGTACTATATAAATCCTAGTTATAATTAATACCATTATTCTAACAGCAATATCCAGTTGAAGGCCTTGAATCTCACTTTAAAGTACAACTTAAGGACAGTGTTAAGTTGACAGATCTATATCAATATGTAAGTGCTTGCAGAAGACTTTTTTTAAAAATTGCTCTAAAATTGATTGTGTTCTACATATATGCCTATTATAATAATTTGTCAAGCATGCATTTTTCAGCCTTTTTTGAAACAAGTTCCAAATTAACAGAATCCAAATTAAAGTTTTGTCATATAAGGGAAAATGAGGTGATTCCCTATACAGTTTTGTGTGCAATAGGGTGACCAATTTATTTTATCTTCTTTGGCCTGAGACTTTCATAGTCTTAGCACCAAGAAGTTCCATATCCTGAGGACCCCTCGGTTAGTTAATCACCCCAGCGTACAACTAATGTTCTTGATGTTCCTTCCACCTGCAAGAAAATCCTTTCCATGCCTCATCCATGGCTCCCATTCCTTCCTGATTGTATATGCAGGGCTCCCTAATGCACATGAAAATGGTGGAGTCAGGGGAGGGGGAATATTGCCTGGCTTTGTCTCTTGCAAAGCCTTGACGGTGAGAGTGATGCTAGTGGCTTAAGAACGTGGCCTTGGAGAGTTGTGAGTAAACGATATGATCTGAGAGCGAACCCTGGCTTCTGTAGCAACCAGAGGGGCCAAGATGGCATCCTACTCTGTGGGAGCAAATATTCAGGGTGAGGAATGGGGACTTCCCCACCCCCAGGGATATGTGGGGATATCCCAGTGGATTCTTGCAGTTGAGCAGGCCAGGCCTGTGAGTTACAGCTCTTTCAAGTCTTGGTCACCCCAGAGATGTTAAGAAGTGCAAATTAAGGCTGTGTTGTACTTGTTCTGCTGGACACTGCTGTGCTGCTCACTAGCCATCAGACATCTCATGAATGGTGGGTGCTAGGGATCTCACCAGGGGAGAGACATGGGCTTAAGAAAGCAGAAGTGCTGCCCATGCCACAAAATCACCATCCTAAAGTTTGGCCCAGAACAGGGCAGAAGCAATGTCCATTGATCCAATGGCCACCACGAGAGCTGGAGCAGAAGCCTGCCATGGAAGTCCTTAGGGGAAAGACAACCTCCCACCGGTGTCACACTCATTCATGGGTCTTCATTCCCTGCCTGTCCAGAACCCAAAGCATGTATAACTCTGGTTGGTGCTCAGCCTTCTCAGTTCTCCCCACAGCCATCTGCTAGGTACTTACTATCACCTCCGAGACCCAGAATCACCATCTTTCCAACTCCTGCCCTCTTCCCAATGGCTTCCCTCTCCTGGGTGACATCTCCTCTTTTTTATTTATTTATTTTGAATTTTATTTTATTAATTTTTTTATACAGCAGGTTCTTGTTAGTCATCAATTTTATACACATCAGTGTATATATGTCAATCCCAATCTCCCAATTCATCACCCCCCCCCCCCCGCCGCTTTCCCCCCTTGGTGTCCATACGTTTGTTCTCTACATCTGTGTCTCTATTTCTGCCCTGCAAAGGCATCTCCTCTTTGATAAAATGAATTTTCTCCCCTTACATCTGCCCTTTTAAGGGAAGGCACCTCAGTGATTGGCTGGTGATTTCCCATCTCCATTCATGTTATGACCTATTGTTAATTCATCTCCTAAAGAAAAAAAGCAGCTGTCAGTGCACTATCTGGCTATGTGTCCCTTTTGGTAGGGCTCACATGGTACCTTAAGTAAATTATTGATAGAAACACTGGGAACATGGCTATAAGGAACACATAAAAATGAATCCCAGATTTTTATAACAGAAGGACCATACTGTTGTCATGGTTTTTTTGTAGCAAGACATGGGATTCTTCTGCTCTTTCTGCTCATAAACACCCTAGGTTGGGGTCCAAGTACTAATTTTCTTTACACTGAAATACCCCAGGAGGAATGAGTTGTGTCCTGGCAGGGCTGTGGGGTCATTGACTCAAAGGCGACAATGCCATTGTCCTGGATTCTTACATTTTGTCAGGACTCAGCAGCAATTAATCTGATGCTATCTGTGGCTGCTGGTTGCTTGTTTGCCTTAGTCCACAGCTTGAACCATCCTTTTGTTTATTTTGGTTCTTTTAAAAAGGCCCTCTTTGTGGTCTTAGGCACTGTAAGTAGATGGAGTGAAACCAGAAGTTAATGTGTAAAGTTTTTCATCTTCAGAGAGTTTCGTTTCAAACTAACTCTGGGTCACATGTGCAGGGACTTGAGTTTTTGTTTGGATAGAACGCTTCAGCTTGGAGAGAAAGAACAGGAAGTGGTACATTCCAGCCCCCAGGCAGCAGCTTCTGCTTGTCAAGCCTTTCTGGACAATAAGGTCATAGACATTTAGTAAGGGCAGCTCTGGGAAGTAATTTACAAATTATGCTAAGAGCAACAACAAAAAAAGGTTTATTATTAAACTAGGAATGATATGAGCACACTAGCAGAAACAAGGTTGTAAAATGACTTTCCTCCAATCCAAGTATCAGGAGACTATGCCAGTTAAACAGAGAGACACTTTATGTGGGAGGGAAACCAAAGCCAGAATTGGAATCATCCTCCCAGCAAATCAGTGTCCCTTGGGCAGGGACACGGAGAAGGAGCGCTAACAACTGCTGCGCAGGCTGTGAAAGTGGGCAGCCAGAAGACAGAAGCAAACGCTGCTTTTAAGGACACAGTGAAACACATTCAAGTTTCAGCCATGAAGCAACCATGGCGGGCAAAAGCAGCTATCAGAAAGTTTGTGCTTTCTGCATAAGGAATCAGACAAAGAAGCCAAAAAGCATGGCTGCAGCTATTACAGATGTAACCTGACAAATACATGCGTTCAGGTTACAGAAAATGACTGATCACCTTCTAGACTTTCCTGAAGCCTGGGATAAACAATTTCTTGGTATTAAGAAACCGTTTCCTGTTTCTTTTATTCCATCTCTAAGGAGTTCCCAGCAAACAATTTATGTCATTCCTTTACTGGCGAGGACACATTGTATGGGCCTGGCTGAACCATGGATTGCTGTTCTCATGAGCCCTGACCCCTTTCCTGAATTTAGAAGAGGTAATGCCAGCACTGGGGAAGAGACTCAAATACCATCTAGTGTCATGATGATGAGTTTGTGGTTAATTTAGCATGGCCCAATTTCTCAGCTGGGTCAGATTATATAACCAGACTGTCAATATCTTCCAAGAGAAAAGATGGTGGATAACGTACTTTCTCACTGTAAGCAAACTTCGTCCTCCTAAAGCTCCATAAAGAATCTGCACGTACCTGAATCATACTAACCAGGCCAAGAAATCATTCACAGGGTAAAAATGGTAACTGTCAAGTTTATTACAAATCCCAGCTGCTTGGGAAATTAATGAACTCTTATTTGATGTTCAGAGAAGAAGGAGAAGGAGGAGAAATAAATCTGTGAAATGAGACCATTTGTGGACTGAAAATTACCCAGGTTGCCCTTATTATGCTCAAAAGATGGTAGCCAATTTTTTAAATTTTATTTATTTATTTATTTATTGGCTGCGTTGGGTCTTCATTGCTGTGCGCGGGCTTTCTCTAGTTGTGGTGAGGGGGGGCTACTCTTCATTGCAATGCGTGGGCTTCTCACTGCAGTGGCTTCTCTTGTTGCAGAGCACGGCCTCTAGATGCACAGGCTTCAGTAGTTGTGGCACATGGGCTCCGTTGTTGTGTCTCATGGGCTCTAGAGCGCAGGCTCCGCAGTTGTGGTGCACGGGCTTAGTTGCTCCGTGGCATGTGGGATCTTCCCAGACCAGGACTCGAACCTGTGTCTCCTGAATTGGCAGGCAGATTCTTAACCACTGTGCCACCAGGGAAGCCCGGTAGCCAATTCTTTAAGCCCCACAGTCTCCATCTAGCCTCCCAGCACATTGCTTTGTTGTTAGCAATGCCGTTTGTGTTTGAGCTAGGAGGAAATCCAACGTCAAATGAAAGGGGCTTCTCCTTTTTATGAATTAGCCTTTCTTTTGCCATGCCATCAAAAAAGTGAGTACACTGCTTATTTCCCAAATCTTTTCCAGGCTGGCAGTGAATAATTCAAGTAAATCACTGGATGCCTTTATCTCTGAGTGACTCATGCTACTGAGAGCTGGCTTTATGGGTTTGAACCCAGCTAAGTTCTCACCGCCTCCTTTGGCTTTTATATAGCACAGCTTGGTGTACGTGAATTCGAAAGCCGTTCTTAAGCTGTACAACTTGTTATTATTATATCCCATAAAATTGTATTTGCCTACTTGATTGGATCTAAGTATTAAGCTGATATGATATTTTCTTGGCAATCTGAAATATAATCCTGACACGGTTCTAGAAGGGTGTGACACTATGGTGTGTCCCACAATAAAGAACATATGTTTTATTTTTAAAAGGAAAATGACATAGCTCATTTCTCATCTTCTCTGACTTTTTTTTAAAGATTATAATATGTAGGACAGTGCAGTTAATCACATTTTAATCTAATATTTTAGGAGATAATCTTACACACCCAAAGATGAACTTCAGAAAATGGCAAAGAGGGGATTTAGCCAGATGTTTTAATTAAAGTGATGAAATCCAAAATAGTTTCTCAAATATGGTAAAACCATTTCTGCCTTATTAGAAAAGAAAAACAATTGAATTTCATATTGAGAGTGTGTATCTCCTTTTATTAGAAAGATTTAAGGATTTGGAACCTTCAGGTTGGAGTTCCTAATTAGCAATATTTGTCTCTAATTCAAGACTTGCTTCCTCTGAGTGACTTTCTGAAGAGGTAAGCAACCTGCAGACTTTAAAATTATACAGAATTTTTAAATGGTCTTAAAGAGAAATGTCATTTTTAAGTAGTTTTCCTCATATGTTTGATAAAATCATGTTTCATGAGTAGGCATGCAATGTGAAGTTAGTACTCCTCTAATCCTTTCATTTCAAAGATCAAAATCAATTTCGACTGAGGAGCCATGAAGACAAGTGCTATCAACTTGTTAAGCTGTCGTCACAAACATAGGGACTAACTAACCTGAACAGGTTATGTGACCCATGAAAGCAAGAGATATTTCTCATCCTTCCTTGTGAATAAAAATACTGCTGTAGCTCATATCTTAAATAACAAGTAACAAATACTAACATTTAATTATTGCTGACATTTGTCAAGTTCTGGCATTTGAGCCTCCGATAGTAATAAATGTACTCATCACTCAAGAATTTGAAATGACACATCCACTGCTTTCAATACATAGCTTATTAAACCTAAAAACATCCAAAATAGCTGTAAGAGTCAAATTAAACAAGCTATATTTTAGCAAAAAGAACAAGGAGTTTTAGAGTACCTAAACTGAGACAAAAACAGACTGATGTTTCAAGTTCAGGTACTTACCAACTGTAAAACCTCAAGACAGTTACTTATGCCCCCTGAGCTTAGTTTCCACACATTAAAAATCAGATAATGGATCTTATTTCAGAATGTTATTGTGCAGGCTAAGTAAGAGAACATATATAAAGCATTTACTACATTCTTGATATAGTGGAACTCTCTTCTTGTATAACCCCAATATTGTTGTTAATGAGAACTTCACTATACTCGTGGATGTTTTCAAACTAAGTATCCTTATAAAATAGAAATAAATTGCTTCTGGTAATACAATGATTCAGATAGGAGAGCTAATGAAAAGTCGTCATGATTGGCATCACATCATTCAAAGATCTCCAGAAATTAGAAGACGGTGCTTGTGAAATCTTTTGTGCTACTGTTACCTCTTAGGGCTGTGAAACAACGAATTCACTGTCCTGCTTTTCTTATTCTCTATCTTCTTTGCATAATCTAGACTTTAATGACCTAAATTAACCATGTTAGTGTTGGGGGCTGTACAAGATTAAACAGATGCACTAATGAGAAAAAAGAAAATAACGTGAGATGACAACATTTTAGTCACTGAGGTTCTGCAAAACAGGATGTTCTTTCCACACCACCTCTTCCTCTCATTCACTGAGGATGACGAGTTAGAGTACTTTGGTGCTTGGCAACTTTATCATCCCAGAAGGAACTTGGCATTCCATGAACTAGAGATGTGTGTTGAGCTTGCTTTCTTTGTGTTCCCCCTTCCCACCCCAGGGGTTTCCAGGGTGCTGGCAGAGAACATACAACTTTTTACAAAAGTATAACTTAAAGCCGTTGTGAGAAGAAAGAGTTAAAGCTTCCGAGAACTATTATTATAAAGTTTCATTAAAGGAGCTATAATTGTTAAGGTATTTTAAATACATAGCACTTGGGAAGAAATCATAAAGAACTGAAAGATCTAGCAATGATAAATCAAGAGATACTGGTACCTAAGAGTCTTAGGTGAGGCAAACTTCAGTATCCAATCAACACAACCTTCATGCAATCAACATTTGCTAAGTAGCTATTATGTGCAAGGTACTACAGAAGCCACATGGAATACACTAGTATGGAACTGTCTTTAGAGTCTATAGCGGTGGACACAGACACATTAAAGATTAATGATTTTGTAATGCAGTAAAACACAGTCACATTTGTGGACATAGTGTTATAGGATCACTAAGGGAGGGTGCATAATCTTGTTTGGGAGTTATTGGAGAAGGATTCCTGGTAGCTGTTAACACTGGATCTGAGACTTAAAGGAGTTAGCCACTGGTAAAAAAGGAAGGAAATGTCATTCCAAGAATGTGAGCCCATATGAAAAAGTCTTAGAGGTGAAATACAGCATGTGCAGGGAACAAAAACTAGTCAATATAGAAGCTTAGAGTATGACAGAGGGTGGTGAGAAAGAAGAGCAGGATGCAATTTGTGGAGGATATTATTTTCATATTAAGAATCTTTTTTTTAAATTGAAGTACAGTTGATTTACAATGTTGTATTAATTTCAGGTGCACAGCAAAGTAGCTTATATATATATATATATATATATATATATATAATTTTTCAGATTCTTTTCCCTTATAAGTTATTATAAAATATTGAGTATAGTTCTCTGTGCTATACGGTAGGTATATCTGTTGGCTATCTATTTTTTATTTAGTAGTGTGTATATGTTAATCCCAAACTCCTAATTTATCACTCCCTGCCCCTTTCCCCTTTGGTAACCATAAGTCTGTTTTCTATGTCTGTGGATCTATCTCCATTTTGTATATAAGTTCATTTGTATTTTTTTTTTTTAGATTCCACATATCCGTAATATCATATGATACTTGTCTTTCTCTGTCTGACTTACTTCACTTAGTATGATAATCTCTAGGTCCATTCATGTTGCTGCAAATGGCATTATTTCATTCTTTTTATGACTAATATTCCATTGTATATACATATACATACCACATCTTTATCAATTCATCTGTCAATGGACATTTAGGTTGATTCCATGTCTCGGCTATTGTGAATAGTGCTGCAATGAACATTGAGGTACACATGTCTTTTCAAATTATGGTTTCCTCTGGATATATGTGCAGGAGTGGGATTGCTGGATCATATGGCAGCTCTATTTTTAGTTTTTTTCAGGAACCTCCATACTGATTTCCATAGTGGCTGCACCAATTTACATTCCCACCAACAGTATAGGAAGGTTCCCTTTTCTCCACACCCTCTCCAGCACTTATTATTTGTAGACTTTTTGATGATTGCCATTCTGACCAGTGTGAGGTGGTAACTCATTGTAGTTTTGATTTGCATTTCTCTAATAATTACAATGCTGAGCATCTTTTCATGTGCCTGTCGGCATCTGTATGTCTTCTTTGGAGAAATGTTCTCTTTAGATCTTCCGCCTAATTTTTGATTGGGTTGTTTTTTTTAAATATTGAGTTATATAAGCCATTTGTATATTGTTGGAAATTAAGCCCTTGTTCATTGTTTTGTTTGCAAATATTTTCTCCCATTCCATAGGTTGTCTTTTTGTTTTGCTTATGGTTTCCTTTGTTGTGCAAAAGCTTTTAAGTTTAATTAGGTCCCATTTGTTTATTTTTGCTTTTGTTTCCATTACTCTAGGGGACTGATCCAAAAAAATATTGCTGTGATTTATGTCAAAGAGTGTTCTGCCTATGTTTTCCTCTAGGAATTTTATAGTATCTGGTCTTACATTTAAGTTCTTTAATCCATTTTGAGTTTATTTTTATATATGGTGTTAGAGAATGTTCCAATTTCATTCTTTTACATGTAGCTGTCCAGTCTTCCCAGCACTGCTCACTGAAGAGACTATCTTTTCTCCATTGCATATTCTTGCCTCCTTTGACGTAGATTAATTGACCATTCGTTTATTTTTTTATTTCCTCTCCTAGAGGAAAACATAGGCAGAACACTCCCTGACATAAATCATAGCAATATCTTTTTGGATCCATCTCCTAGAGTAATGGAAATATTTTCATAAATTAAGAATCTTAAATGCAAACCTATAGGGCCTATAGGATAGTTAGACAATGAAGAGTTGAAGAGATTTAAGCAAGGGAGTAACAGGGGTCAAATTTGCATTTTACTTCAGATAAGATTTATTATACTTCAGGTAGTATTGTGGAGGATAGATTTGAGAAGGAGAAACAATTAGTTGTAGAAAGAACAATTAGAATAACTCTTGCATTAATCCAAGCAAGAGGACTTACCTGGTGGCGCAGTGGTTGAGAATCCACCTGCCAATGCAGGGGACACGGGTTCGAACCCTGGTCTGGGAGGATCCCACCTGCCGTGGAGCAACTAAGCCCATATGCCACAACTGCTGAGCCTGCGCTCTAGAGCCCGTGAGCCACAACTACTGAGCCCACGTGCCACAACTACTGAAGCCCGTGTGCCTGGAGCCTGTGCTCCGTGGCAAGAGAAGCCACTGCAATGAGAGGCCCACGTGCCACAACAAAGAGTAGCCCCTGCTGGCCGCAATTAGAGAAAGCCTGTGTGCAGCAACGAAGACCCAACGCAGCCAAAAATAAAATTAAATAAATAAATAAATAAATAATCCAAGCAAGAGATGACAAAGACTAGAACTAAGGTTCAAGATAGGAATGGAGGAAAGGGATTTATTCAAGAACTATTTGGAGGCAAATCTAGCCAGTCTAGACAACTGATAGAGTAAGGGGTGTAAAGTGAAATTCTGGATTTCTAATTTGGGTAAATGGTGAAGACACTAAAGGAAAAAGAATACACTAAGAGGAGCCAATGAAAGAGGAAAGACAAAAATTCAAGAGTCAATTCCGTTTGAGAGGCCAATGAACTATGTAGGTGGCAACAAAAAACAGGAAACTGGATGTGCAAATCCAAATCTTGAATGAGAGTTGAGACTGGAGAGAGAGAGAGAGAGAGAGAGAGAGAGAGAGTCATTAGCAAATAGGTATCTGTTCAATCAAAATGGGGAATTTTACTCAGGTGAAACATACAGAGTGAGAAAAGCAGCTTACAAAGGACATAACCCAGGGTTATGGCAACATTTGTTTTTGTGGATGGAGGAAGGGGTGCCAGAAAGGGGATGGTCAGAATGTTACAAGACTAGCTAGAGGGATATCGCCTCATGGATCTTACGGGAGAAGAGAGCTTCAAGAAGTAAAGAATGATCCACAGCACCAAATGCAGTAGGGGCTCAGCAAGATAAGGACTGACAGCATCCGCTGGATGTAGCAATCAGTAAGACATGGGTGACATGGGGAGAGCAGAAGCATCAAAGTGATGCAAGAGCATGTCAGATGAAGAGGGCTGAGAAGTCAATGGCAAGGAAGCCAGTGGAGAAACTTCTTCAGAGAAGTAGAAATCCATGATGGTACCACAGAAAAACTGAGAGGAAAGTGGGGTTTTGCCTACTGGGCGTAAAAAAAAAAAAAAAAAAAAAAAAAAACAGGAAAACAAATGGGATTCACTTGAGCACATTCATAGATTGAGAGGAACACAGAAAGATCCATTTCCTTTGATAAGTAACATCAAAGATATGATAGACTAATAAAATCTGAGAGCATTCAAAACATTCGTTTAAAACCATATTTCTTCCCCACTAAATCTTTCATCTATATGCCTAGCGACCTTCAGTTTGGACCGATTGTACTTCTCCTGACTTTTGCAGCCAACATTTCTGCTGGCCCTGCTAATAAGGCATGAAGGCAAGCAACATAATGGAGAAGGAAATAGGAGGGGGAAAACAAGGCCCTGAAAAATTCAGACTGGAAAATCACCTTCTGAAGGGGTCCAGGTTGGCTGGTCAGACACTGAGTAATGTCAAGTTGGCTGTGCACCTCTGAAATGTATCCAAACTACAGTCTCAAATGCTAAACGCTGCAGAACCCAAAAAAGTCATATGCTATAACGTATGGGCTTTGTCCACTTAAAGGGTTATTATTTTCCAGAGAGAGGCTGTGGTATCTGTAAGTGGTGGCATGAAAGCAATTACTTAATTATCTTATTTCCCAGCAGAAGATGACAACTAACAATTACCGTTTGGCTGTATACCTTTTAGTGTCATCCCTTCTCTGTGAAGACCCAGGGGTGGTGAAATTAAAGGTGTTCTGAGAACACTCCTGGGCATGTTGTACTGACTTCGGCGAGCCCAAGAGCTCTGCCTAGTTTCAGGTGGCAGACTCCTCTTGATTATTACTGCGATGGTACTATGAGGACAAAATCAACACAGAAAGTAAAATTCGCTTTTGCTGCTTATTGGTTATTTCACATTTTGCATAATAATTGAAAAATAAACCCTAAGGACTTCTTGTATTTTGGACACAGCCTTGAAGTAGAGAATTTTTATTGGGTTTATCTTTACAAGCTGCCTTAAATTCTTTTGGGGGGAAAGGTAGAATATCCGTAAACTTTAAAAAACCCAGTAATGCTCAGTCGTGGACATAGAAATGGATCAGTGACAAATTCAGCAGCAAATCAAAATACAATTAGCAAACTGAAGAGAATATACAATATAAGGCTAGAAATGTTGTTTTCCTGGTGGTTTCTAGAAGGGAGTGGCAGTACTTAGATCTTTTCTTTGATTTTGAAAGATAGTTCAAAAGATGGACAGTGGTAAAAATGAATTTAGATCTAGTGAAGAAGACGTACACTAAATGCATACCAATGAGCACCAATAATGAACCTCTCTGTAGTTTCCTCACCTATTAAACTTCTACCCAAGTATATCAGGGAATTTCACCAGGCGTACCAGTCTCCCCCCAAAAGCTTGCTCAACTACTATTTAGGCACCCTAATACAGCCTGAAGTTAGCTATGATTTCTAGGAAATCATGATTTACATATAAATCAGAAAGTTCTCTTTACCCAAAACCATCAAGGCAACTAAGAAAAGCCTCCAGATGAACCTGCTGAGAAACATTCGAGTTGCTTCCTAGACTCTAAGTTGAGATGGAAGCTCCTTCTCTCCTGGGGTCTTGAGCCACTTGTTTCATAGCTGACAATGGTAGCTGAGATCCTGAATAGCTCAATGAAACATTGGACACTTGTTAAAGGTTTCAAAACATCAGCCCTGGGAATGTAATATTTGCTGTTTATAAGTTCTGGGAGGACGCTGCAGCTTCTGATGTTTAGCATTAGAGCTACTTTGTTAAAAACCAAAGGAACTAAAACACTGAGTTTCACAACAAGTCACATTCATCTTTGTTTATAGCCTGGAAAAACTAATCAACAAATATTAACTAAGAAGAAATAATTACATACAATAACTGTAGTTGTTTATTAACACAATAAAAAAATAGGAGCACTGGATTCCTCAGACCTCATTTGTCCCTTTCCTAGAAACCTATATAATATGTCCAAGATAACAAAAGAATTAAATCTAAAATTTATAACACTTAAGCTTAAATTTTAAATATGACTTATAATACTAAAAAAAAAAAAAAACCAAACCCTATCTTGTCCACTACTGACATGGTGAGTTTTGGAAATCAGGGGACATTTTTCTCTGTTCCATTGTTTGGTACATAGTAGATGCTAAATTAAAACATTTTAAATCATCAAAAATTCTACAGACAATAAATGCTAGAGAGGGTGTGGAGAAAAGGGAACCCTCTTGCACTGTTAGTGGGAATGTAAATTGATTCAGCCACTATGGAGAACAGTATGGAGGTTCCTTAAAAAACTAAAAATAGAACTGCCATACGACCCAGCAATCCCACTACTGGGCATATACCCTGAGAAAACCATAATTTAAAAAGAGTCATGTACCACAATGTTCATTGCAGCTCTATTTACAATAGCCAGGACATGGAAGCAACCTAAGTGTCCATCGACAGATGAATGGATAAAGAAGATGTGGCACATATATACAAGGGAATATTACTCAGCCATAAAAAGAAACGAAATTGAGTTATTTGTAGTGAGGTGGCTTGACCTAGAGTCTGTCATACAGAGTGACGTTAAGTCAGAAAGAGAAAAACAAATACCGTATGCTAACACATATATATGGAATCTAAAAAAAAAAAAAATGGTCATGAAGAACCTAGGGGCAAGATGGGAATAAAGACACAGACCTACTAGAGAATGGACTTGAGGATACAGGGAGGGGGAAGGGTAAGCTGGGAGAAAGTGAGAGAGTGGCATGGACATACATACACTACCAAACGTAAAATAGATAGCTAGTGGGAAGCAGCCGCATAGCACAGGGAGATCAGCTCCATGCTTTGTGACCACCTAGAGGTGTAGGGTAGGGAGGGTGGGAGGGAGGGAGATGCAAGAGGGAAGAGATATGGGGATATATGTATATGTATAACTAATTCACTTTGTTATAAAGCAGAGACTAACACACCACTGTAAAGCAATTATACTCCAGTAAAGATGTTAAAAAAAAAAATTGAAATAGAAATGTCCTTGCCTAAAGTCAGAGAGACCTAGAAAGCAGCAGACCATTAAAAAAAAAAAAGAAAACAACAGACCATTTTTCTTGAAAGTTTTCTTTGGGAAGGTAAAAGAAGAGTGGAACATTTTTATAATGATCCTTTCTCTGAAGTGAAGGAAAGAATAAATCTTCAGCTGACTACCTAGAAAAAAAGAAAAAGAGAGAAAATTTCATATTAAAAAAAATCTAGGGCTTCCCTGGTGGCGCAGTGGTTGAGAGCCCGCCTGCTGATGCAGGGGACGCGGGTTCGTGCCCCGGTCCGAGAAGATCCCACATGCCGCGGAGCGGCTGGGCCCGTGAGCCAAGGCCGTTTAGCCTGCGCGTCCAGAGCCTGTGCTCCGCAACGGGAGAGGCCACAACAGTGAGAGGCCCGCGTACCGCAAAAAAAAAAAATAATAATAAAATAAAATAAAATAAAACATGACAGATCCTATGAGATTAGGGAACAGAGAAAGCCTGACGGCCCTGTTAGGTATGTGCCTAAAGGCCTCTTACCATCAACCACCTATGTCTATTATTAAAGACCTGTGCAGAGTCTCACAACATTGAAGGGTTTTTTAAAGAACTTCTTTATTATTTGAGAAATACTACTATATTCTTCCACACGTAAAGTAGAAGGAGATTCAAGAATAAAAACCAAGACCTTCAATGGCTTCCCTCGGTATTCTAATTATTTACTATTTGTATAAAGCAATTTTTAATACAAGAAGGCCTTTTGATGCCTTAAAGAAATAGGATGCCTGCAACAATCTTATAATTGTCCATTCAAACTAAAAGACTTTGAGCACAAAACTTCACTGTCTCTAGAGGGGTAAGAAAACCTAGTGATTTCAAAAATATAGGAATATAGTTTTATGTTGCTGCCTAGAAACTATAGATAGAGGGATAATGACATTGTTTTTTTCTCCTCATAGAACTTAAGTTATTTAACTCTATTAATCCTTAACTATCTCATCACCTAAATAGAGATATGTATATCTTCTCCCTCTACTAAACACTTAGAATCAGTTAGATAACCAATTGAAAAGGTGTCATGATATATCCTTTAGAGACATAAAGCCTACGGCTCATTTCTAAAAGGCTTTACTTCTTCCTCCTCTTGGGTGGGCCTGACTTCCTTGAAAACATCAGAAGAGAGGATTAGTTGAATAATCAAGGCAACATAAAAACACTTCATTCCTGCCCTTCCCATTAAGTTGTGACTCATTCTCCAAGTGTACAGTTGCTGCCTCTGGAAGTTTGATGTCACATGCAGATTGCTCAGGGAGCAGATCCAGTATCTTGGATAACACAAGCGTATAAACAGTATAATTGCAGCATTCTTTATGTCGCACCAAAGATACTGCAAAGCTATTCACACAAGGTCTGATGGCATTATGGCTACAATTAGAAAGTAAAACTAACTCTAGTTTAAAATATCACTTCCTAGTAAATATAAACTTTTTTAATAGGGGAAAGTGGTAGATGGGAGAAGGGGTGAGCTTGAGAGGAAAATTCTGTGGAAGGGAAAGCATTTTCTTATGTCATAACACTCACAGATCTGGCTAGCTTCAAATCTTAACCCCTCCTCCCCCCCCCCCCCCCCGTTATTAATTCTATGGCTTTATCTCCTCTTCTTGCCTCCATTTCCTCACCTCTGAAGTGGATACTCATAATAGCCTTGAACCTCAGAGTTGTGAGAAATGAAAGAAATAACGGTTAATGGTATGTTAACCATTAGCAATAACTGAAGACAATAAATAAAGGTAATTTCATTTCATGTTTATGGTGCTCTGTTTAATGAGTACATAGTAAGTACTGGTTATTGTAGATAAGAGGGGACCCACCTGCATTTTTTGTATTTTGTGTTGTATTGTGTTTTGTGATGTCGGCGCAGCAAAGTTACTTTATTCTAACCTTGATTATGAAGTGCTTAGGGCACCAAGGCCAGTGAAAAGGGAGTACGAAGATGCAAAAGGGAAAACACTGAAAATGAAAAGAAATAGGTCCTTATGAAATTCAGATTAATCCTTGGCCTCAAGGAATCTCAGAAGTGAGAGGGACTCTCGTGGCCACGTAAATTAACTCTTCCCTCCTTAACCCTGATGCTGAACTATAGGTTATACCTACCTAGAAATCAAGAAAGCCTCTTTCTAAAGGGCTGTTCTCCCAGATCCATACCTGTGCCAGTGTACAAGTGTACGTATCTGAAAAAATACCGTGATTCTCACCTACGTAGGCCTTTTATTGCTCACTGTCAACAAAGAACTAGAAATAAACATTACATATGGAACCACCTTCACCACGGCTATTTAGTGCCAGCGGTTAAATTAAGGGCAACCCTGACTTTCTGTGCTTTTGGCTTCTAGTTTATACTTTCCACAGGGCAATACTATTATAGCCCTTTCAGAAACACCTCCTGTTAATTCCTGGTAATTAATCTCCAGCTAACATGGGCTAGGCAAAAATCCCACCCAGGCATCACTTGCAGAAGGTCTGGATGAACCATTTGCTGCCATGTCTGAATACCTTATCTGATTCCCTACGTGGCATCAAAACACCACGGCCCCGCGTGGCATCCATGGCCCCGCGTGGCATTATACGTGAGACACACAGACAAGGCTGGTCGGTCGGGGGAAGGATGGGGTGGGGACCGCGCCTCGCAGCCAGGAACTGGCTCGCGCCTTCCCCCGCCTCCGTCCCGCAACCGTCCCCTTAAATGACCGGCAGCGAATCCACAGGGCGCCTGCTTTTCACAGCACCTTGCAGTCAAGCAAACAACTCAGAAGGATAAAGGTTTCAAAGTGCCGAGGCCTGTCTCTGCCCTCTCCTCCCACACAGAGGCTGAAACCGAACCCCGAGCCTTGACATTCCCCGGGGACGCGCCGCACGTGTCGCTCTGTTGCCCGGCCTCCGCCTCACGTGACACGCACATCAGACCCGGCTTTGTGCGAGGCTCCAGGCGCAGTCCCGCGACCTCAGCCCCTTTTCTGCAGGCCCCTGAGCACGCTGTGATCAGAAAACCAGACGGCTAGTCCCGGCAAACAACAGAGGTCACTATTGAAAAGAGCTTGCGTGTCAGCGACTCTAAACTTTATAAATTTTAAGGGGCTTGACCCTCTCATTCGTCTCTGTCTCGCAGGCTTGAGGGGAAAATGCTGCGACTGTTTTCGTTACGATGCCAAGGCCGTGCTTGCTGCCATCCCTTTTTGATCAGCCATACTCGGTACACACTGAACTTTCTCCTCTTCCCTCAAAGTCCCAAGTTGCCAAACCAATGTCTGCAAAGTAGTACAGGGCATGCAATTTTAACCACTAAAGACATAGAAATAGACTATCATATGTTCTACAGTCTACGTAGAAAAAGACATAGTCTCGTTCTATGCATATTTTCAGGATCCTCCCCACCCTACACAGTCCTAAGAAAGTGCTGCCCATCATTTAAAAATGTTTTCATTACTTTAACAAATGACCCCCCCCCACATACACACACATGCCCTTTTACCAGCTGTCACCCTCCAGGTTAGCAGTTCTGTATCCAAAGCCAAATTTCTGATATGAAGAAAGTTGTTTTAAGACTTTGACTGACTCACATACAACAATAAAAATAGTTGAGGGAAGATAAAAGACTTTTTTTTTTTTTTTTTTTTTGGCGGTACGCGGGCCTCTCACTGTTGTGGTCTCTTCCGTTGCGGAGCACAGGCTCCGGATGCGCAGGCTCAGCGGCCATGGCTCACGGGCGCAGCCGCTCCGCAGCATATGGGATCTTCGCGGACCGGGGGCACGAACCCGGTGTCCCCTGCACCGGCAGGCGGACTCTCAACCGCTGCGCCACCAGGGAAGCCCAAGACTCTTACTTTAAAATATCATTCCTTAAGATTCCTTAATAGTGCCCACACCCCTCAATCTTGCCCTGTGTTGGCTTATCAATACCAAGTTAAAATCCTTGATTGGCTGAAAACGCTTTTAATCCACTTCATGGTCTTCTGAAAGGCCATACTGAAACCCTAATCCCTGTGGGCCGCAACACTGTCCTTCGCCATCCAGCCCACACAGATTAGACCAGTCTTTGAGAGCACAACCAAGCAAAGCAGGGAAAAGGGATACAATTGCCCCACCTCAATTAGGCAAACTAGATCTTGTAGCTCTTCTTCTCTTTTCTATTTTTCTTTTCTTGCTCATTTGCATAATTGCAGTTCTCTTCTGATTCACTTTGCCGGCTGCTAGCCCTGTAAATTGCTTTCATATAAATCTGGAAGTCAAGAAGTAAAGCATGTGGCTCTAATTAGCTGTAATTCCAACCTAATTCACTGTTGGACCCAAAGAGGACTTTCTAAAGACAGATAAAATCAGTGCCTATCACTTTAGTATTCGATCCCTAAAGAAAAGTTTGGTTGACTGTCCTCCTTCTAGCTGAGATAGAAATAAAGCCTTAATATTCTCATTCAGGGTCACTGGCTGTGTTGTCCTCTTGTGGTGGTAGCAGAATAGACTGAGGTTGGGGGCAGGTGGTGAAAGATGATGGGAACAAAGCTTCGTTACTGTTACCCAATCAGCCCCTGCCCACCCATAGGAGGTCTGGAAAAGACAGAGAAGCAAAACTCACCTCCAACAGGGAAAATGATGGAGGTGGTGGAGAGAGGTTCAGCATAGCAGAGAGGTGTGTATATTGGCTAACAAACGCGCACTCTGATGTATGTTAGCGATCGCTCAATTTGTTTACATGGTAACTCATTTATGCTGCTGCTCTTTGTTCTTGAGTGAAGATAGATCATCCAGCAGAGCAAATCTTTGTTTCTTATGAGCTCATCTGCTCCTGCAGTCTGCGCCATACCTGTAATTATTATTATGGCCCGCGGCTTGAGATGCTGTAATCCTTTCTAGTGAAACCAATTGTGAGTTCACAGAGTTACTTAGCAAAGAGAGAATGCCTGAATTGATAGAATCAGCTTCATTTGTCCCTTTTATTGGTGATTCTAGCTGTTCTTAGTCTTCTGTTAAGATTCAGGTGATTAACATTCTTCAGTAATATGGAGGCATCCTTACATTTTCAAGGCAACTTTGATGTTACCAAACTGTAACTGGGACACTCCGGACAAGCATAATGAGGCAGGGCTTTCTGAAGAAAATAGCTGATACTGAGAGATAAAAGAATTGGTAAAGTCATACCTCAGGTGTTATATTAATGAAGGAAAGAGAGTCCACGTAGAATCACTGGAAGTAAACTCCTAAGAGATGGTGTCAGTAAATCATTACATGTGGACAATTTTGACCACATCTTTCTTACAACATGGGTATATGTTTCAACACTAACAGACTCAGTGTGTTGCTAAAATAATTCTGCAGCATGAATAGTCCACCATTAAGTCGCAGCTGCCTGATAGTTTTTCAGATTCACTGTCATTTAGATGAAAAAATTTAACACAGAACTTTTTTGTTTCAATTATACTGATTCTTAGGACATGCAGGCCTTGTTCTAAAGTAACAGAGTTCCTTTTTTTTCCTTTCTGAAGAGGCATTGTTTCTCCTTGATATAATGTTCTTTCTAGATACTTGATAAGAAAAATAATTTGTGATTATGGGTTTGTATGCAGTTTGCAGTTATAACCTCTTTTTTCCCCCAGTCTCAGAATAGGAGGAGTGGGTTTTTAAATCCATGTAAAGCAGATAAGACTTTTTTTTCCTCTACAAGGTTTCATTTCTAAAATTTGAGCCCAAATATTACAGCCTTCAATTGGTCTATTGTATTTCAGTCAGACAAAGGATTTAGTCAACTGCAGTGACATTTCAGCTTTTTAATCCTGTTGCAAATTACTGGATGTACCATGAGATTTTTCTCTGTTGTATCAAATAAAATTCAACTTGAGAAAATAGAAGAGATGAAATGGAAACAAGTAAGAATATCTAGGACAATGATAATGAATTTGGTTTATCAGGTCTATGAAAAATGAAAAATGCTTTTGCATAGAACGAGTATGTTTTACAAAATATATACTTATGAAAGAAAAGCTTCTTTTTAGTAAGGAAGAATCCCAGCATTTTACAATCAGCAATCAGCATTGCTTCAAACAGGGGTTCTCAAAGTGTGGTCCCCGGATGAGAAGCAGCAGCATCACTTAGGAACTTGTTAGAAATGCACGTCCTCAGGACACACTAACGACCTGCCGATTCAGAAACTCTGGGGCTGGAGCCCTGCAATCTGTATTTTAACAAGCCCTTCAAGTGATTCTATTGCCCAATCAAGGTTGAGAACCACTGGCTTAGATCAGTACAGCAGCCTCCTATCCAACCTGCTTATCTCCAGACTTGCTTCCCAAAAATTATTCTCCACATTGTCTCCAGAATGCCCCGGTCCGGGAAGATCCCACATGCCGCAGAGCGGCTGGGCCTGTGAGCCATGGCCGCTAAGCCTGCGCGTCTGGAGCCTGTGCTCCACAACGGGAGAGGTCACAACAGTGAGAGGCCCGCGTACCGCAAAAAAAATAAATAAAAAATAGAAGGGGCTGGCATGATTGATTGGTACACGGGCCTCTCACTGTTGTGGCCTCTCCCATTGCGGAGTGCAGGCTCAGCGGCCATGGCTCGCGGGCCCAGCCGCTCGGCGGCATGTGGGACTTTCCCGGACTGGGGCACGAACCCGTGTCCCCTGCATCGGCAGCCGGACTCTCAACCACTGCGCCACCAGGGAAGCTCCAGCCAGTCCCTTCTTTAAATCTCTTCCCCAATTTCCCATGGCTCTTGGGTCAGGATATTCATGGTATTCAAAGTTCTTCACCCACTGGTCCCTCATAAGCTCTGCGGCTCTCCCCACCTCCCCTGATCACTCCACCCCCCTCACCTGCCAGCCCACGTGCACACACAGGTACATACCTCCACAACCTGCACACCCACAAAGCTTCAGCCCTTCTGATCTCCTTTCAGTTCTGCAGGGACACTACGGGCTCCTTCTCATCCCTAAGCTCTGTACATTGTTCCTTCCTCCTAAAATGCCTTTGTCCCCTCCTTCTCACCCACTACTTCCCTCCTCTCTTTATCTGGATAACTTGTTCTCATCCTTCCAGGACTCATGTTGGTTCTCACTCATCTCCTCCAGGAAGCTATGCCTGAACACTCCCACCCAGGCCTAGGCTGGGTTCCTTTAATAGGTGTCAACCACAGAACATTCTGTATACTTCCATCATTGTACTCATCACCCAGAATTACTAATTTGTCTTTCTTCCCCTGACTAAATTACAAGCTTCTAGATGGGAAGGACTGTCTCTTACAGTCTGGATACCCCAACATCTAGCACAGGGCTTGGTTCATAATAAGCATTTAATAAGTCTGCCTTGAATGAATGAATGAATAATTCCTTTGGTACAGAGATGAACAGAATTGGGTCCAGAGAAGTAAAGAGGCCTGACACATCTACTTTATGGGCATTAACACCCTGATCCCCTGTGGCTCAATGTTCTTGCCTTAAATCATATTGTTTTTCAGACCCAAGGAAAACTCACCCCAGTTGTTCCGTGTCAGCTGTTCTACTCTAGAGAGAGAACTGGAACTAAGCAGTCCTTTGGGTTCAGTTTATAACAATTTTACCAACTTGATTATGATTTAGTGATGAGATATTCTAGGGAAGATGACGACACCATACCAGGAATAATGACAAATCACTTAGTATGTTACCTCCCGAATTTTCTAGCACACACGGGCTCTCTGTTGGCTGCATGGTACAGGGCTCCTCAGATCTTTGCAAGATTGCAGTGCTCTTTGGCTTGAAAAATCTAATAAGGTGGCTAACCCAGGAAGATCACTTCACATGGTGGGTGAGAATATGGGCTCTGGCTCAGACTGGTGACTCAGATCTCACCTCCACCCTGTGCTAACTGCTGTGACATGTAAGCTGTTGTTTCCTCACCTATAAAGTATGGGAGAAGGTGCTTCTTAGCATATGGCACTGGTGTGGAGACTAAGGATTAATCAAAAGCATTTAATACAATGGCATATAGGAAGTGTTTAAAAAACATGAGCAAAATTCAAACTAATAAGATATTGAGAACTGTGGTGACCAGTTTCAGCAGACACCAGACATACAGAAAAGTTGAAATGCAAGTTAATATTGACTTTAGGTTAAGATTTCACTAAAGGAAAGGGCATTGTTTCCTATATGCATTATCCTGAAAATTTTTATCTAGCAACAGAGACACTATGATAAAATCCAGATCCAAAAAGTACAACATTAACATAGTGGAACTTTATTTTTTTCAGCTTTATTGAGGCATAATTGACATATAAAATTGTAAGATATTTAAAGTGTACATTGTGGTGATTTGATATACATGTACACTGTGAAAAGATTCCTACCACCTAGTTAATTAACACATCCATCACATATTTAATCTTTTTTTGTTGGAGGACATTGTCTACCCTCTTAGCAAATTTCAATTATACAATACTGTGTTATCAACTATAGTTGCCATGTTTCACATTAGATTCTTAGACTTTATTTATTTTATAGCTACACATCTGTATCCTTTTACCATCCTCTCCTTATTTCCCCCACCACCCTCCAGGTCCCCTGGCAACCACTTTTCAACTCATGGTATTAGTGACACCATGCAGTTTGTGTCTTTCTCTGTCTGGTGTATTTCACTTAGCATAATACCTTCATAGTGGCACTTTAAGTTGTTTGTTGAAGGCAAAACATTTGGGTGTTTTAAAATTTTCTTTTTTCATTTGCAAAGATTGAGTACACTATTACTATCATGGAATTAAAACATCCATAGGATATTTTTTCAGTGTACATGTTCTGTGCACAGGTTTGAGTGTGAAAGAATATGGCAGACTTTTCCGATTAAGACTGTAACTATTCCTGTTTATCTGCTTATCGAGTCATGGTCAGCTCATAATCTTAGTCTGTACCCTTTAGAATAATCTAAGCATTAAGCTTCTCTTGAATTCAATGGGAACACTACGCCAGGCCAGGCTTCATGAAACGGAGTGAGAAAAGGGACAGTCCTACAAGGAAGAATGGAGTTTTCAGTTGTCTTTAGATGATGACATTAGGAAGGACTCAAGGGAGGGATTCAATGAATTAGGCCTGAAAGTATGGGTCTCAACTGGCCCTTTTATAGAGAAGCCCTTGTTAGAGATGACACTCTGCTTTTTTATTCTCCAGTGACTTCTGAAAGATAGTTCATACACTGCTTCAGAAGGGTCAGGAAATCCACTGGTTTCATTAAGATGTTAATGTGTCAGTAGACATGATCACTGCATAATTTAAAAGAATCCAAACCTCTTTCTAATAATGAACAGATGGCCAATTTAATTACAAAATTGTTAAATATTTGTTGACTGGGCCTTTGTTCTCGATGCAGTACTAGGGCTTAGACAATCAAATACATACGCTTTATCGAGTCTACATTTTAAGAGAGAAAAATCTGGCTTCAGCACTTGCTAGCTGGGAGATGTTACTTAAGCTCTCTAAGACTTCGTTTCCTGAGCTGTAGAATGGAGGGCTATAAAACTGTACATTGTCTCTAGGTCTGAGAATTAAATGAGATCATCTCTGTGAAGAGGAAAGCATAGTACTCGGCTCATAGGGCTCAGTAAACATTAGCGATTATAATCCAAACCCATTGTATCAAATCTATCACTGGAGGTTGTTTTGTGGGAGAATCTGAAGGTTCCTGTTCCATTGTATGGTCCTCAAATAGTTAAAAATGTAGACACCGAACACACACCTCCCTCCCCTGTCCCAATTAAAATTCCAGTGGAAGCTCAGAGCAAGAGGCTGTCATGATGGGGGCTGTAGTTCCCTTCATCCAGGAAGTTCTATGACACATTTTGGAGACAAATATGTCTGCACTCAGCTGAGATGGGGCACTAATCAATACTCTGAAACCTACTCAGCCCTTGAGAGAAGAACGAATGAAAATGTTTGTGCTTTTTCTCTTCTTTCACACCAGGCCCTTAAGAACACAGCTTGGCCCTCCAACTCCCTACTTTCCTAGTTTTGACCTTCTGTACCTTTCTCTTTACTCTGCACACCCGATCATGCTCTCCACTCTCTCCAGATCTGTGTTCTTGCTCTTCTCCCACCAGCTTTCCAAGTCCCCTTTTCTCTCCCCTTCTCATGTTTTACCTTCCATCTTCCTCCCATTCCACTGTCAGCACCCCTTTCTAAGAAGGAATACCTATAAAATTTTTGCAGAAAGCTAAATTGTATGTATTTTGTGTCTTGCATACATTGAACTGATTTGGCTGATTAAATGGTCATTGGTGCAGTGCTCTGGTTGATGGAGAGCCAGAGAGGAGAAGAAAGAGCATTCAACTCAAGTCTCCATAGAGTAGAGGGCATAAGATCATTGACATCTCTGAAATTATTTCAGAAGGATAACAACAGGTTGAGATAGACTTGTTCATTCTGTCCTGGAATTTGAGACTAATGAGTCTTCCCTGGTGCCTGAAGGGGATAGTCTTAATATAACTAAAAGAGGTATATAACATTGTAAACTTGTACAACAAATTCCCCTGCAGGGTTTTACAGACTGGAAGTGAGAATCATTTAAGAAGGGATCTGATATGCTATAACTGGTAGATCATATTAAATTAACCTTCATTGACCAATCTCTGTGCCATTCTCAGGGTCAAATGATAAATTACATTTTCTTCAGAACCCTATTATCAGCTCTGGGAATACAGAGAGCCCTGGCATTTCATTTTATGCATCTATCCAAAAGTGCAAAATATTGTGAGAGGGTAAAGGCTGAGGTGTATAATCTAAGTTATTGTCATCGTTACTTTGTAGAAGTCGTTTGACCTGTCTCATCATGCCAAAATGCTGCATGCTTCACTTTCTACCTCTGAAAGTCATAACTGATGGGTTGTTTGGCCACATTTTCTCAAGAAAAGCCTTCATTCTGTTATGTAGGGATGACTGCAAAATGGCAGTGTACACCAATGTAATGAATCACAGCATGACCCCTAAGCTGCCAGCAATCATAGATGACAGCACTTTCATGCTGACATTCCCACAGGTAGATGCATCTTCACATGTGGTCTGTGGTGAAGTTTTTCTCTTATATACATGTGCATTCAAACACCTCAGGCTAGAGGAGGATCTCACCATGCCTTTTACTTTTCAGTCATCACTTTTTAAATCAGCACTTCTTATGTACAGTATTCAAGAAAACACTAGAGTCAGTATTTAAGAAGTTAGTTGAGGTCTTGATCTTTTGCTTTTGTTTTCTTCTTCATACTCGGTTACGCTAGACAATTATGTTCATAGATACATAGAAAAACAGAATTAGGAATTTAGTGTATTGCTAAAATTAGTCGCTCTTTTAATTGGATGCATGTATCTATTAGACTTCAGAAATCTCTGTTTATCAATTGCAATTTCCCCCTTTGAATGTATCAAATTTGACATTTTTTTTTTTTTTTAAACAACAAATGTCTTATTTAGGTTTCTTGCTTTTTCCCCTGGAATGAATTAACCTTAGTTTTGGGATTCTTTTATGGGGGAAGATTGATTTTTAAGTATGGAACAAACAGACCATCAGAAACATTTAAAGCTTTACAAACCATGCATAAAATGGACACGGTTATGAACTTTAAGCTTTATTGGATTTATTCAGTGGCTTACGCCAAAGAACTAGGATGCAGTTGTGACTATGTTTATTTCAAAGAAGCAAAATTGTGTTAAATAGATACTTCTTATCTTTTAGGAGTCATAGAGTTAAATGTGATTTCTTTTTTCCTTATATGGATTTAATTGATATTACTGTAAAATCCCTTTGTATAAAGATTCAAATAAAATTGCAAAATGTAACAAGAAAAAACAAGATTTATAACTTGTGCCCAGGGAAAAAGGATTGTGCCTCTCTCTCAGGAAAAAGCAACTCCTTCAAATGAAACATGAACCATGCCATGGTCAACAGATTAGAAATGTATCTAGCAAGGAGGTGAAGCAAGATAACAGACTCTGGATGGAAACACCCCATTTGTGCCTCTACACATATTCCTGCCTATATAAAAGTAAAGATCTACCCCAGAGATAATGTTAAGGCTTCAAAGAGTTCCAGCAACCCACTTTATAGACTTAGCATCTGAATTCACGGTCATGGTATATAGCACACCTCTGTGCCTGACTTTGCAAGTTTGATTAATACTTTTACGTAAAAGTAAAGAGACAGGGAAAGATAGTTGTCTTAAAGATAGCTGTAATATTGGTAGATGCTTGATCAGAGCCTAAATTCAAAATTAAAACATTTGTTTAAAATTCCTGGGTCAGAGGAACCAACCAAAAGCCTCCTCAGAAAAATGAGGAGGTACTCAAAATCCAGCATACTAAGAGCTCAAGTTTCACCTTAAAGTTGGTGGGTCATTGGGCTTCCCTGGTGGCGCAGTGGTTGAGAGTCCGCCTGCCGATGCAGGGGACGCGGGTTCGTGCCCCGGTCCGGGAGGATCCCACATGCCGCGGCGCGACTGGGCCCGTGAGCCATGGCCGCTGAGCCTGCACGTCCGGAGCCTGTGCTCCGCAATGGAAGAGGCCACAACAGTGAGAGGCCTGCGTACCGCAAAAACAAACAAACAAACAAACAAAAAAGCTGATGGGTCATGGAAGCCATTTCAACAACAATACAAAGAAGCCAAATTTAGTGTCTTGTCTGAGGTCCTACAATCCAATTTAGGGATGTGCTATTTCTCTTTGGATTCTTTTCCCTAAATGATTGTAGTGTTGATTTCACTTGGCTTCTAGATCACAGTTCCAGCACATGTGTCCTCATGTGCTTCCTTATAAGGGCATATCTGGGGTACTAATCTGTGGATACCACATATTTTCCTGTTTCAATATTGTTTTGTTGGTGTTAGTGCAACCCTAAGAAGTGGAACAAGTTTCTAAGCAGTGAAGAACTCATCCTTATCTGTTCTGTTACATGTATTTTTCCCTGATTTCCAACATAACAACTAGTGATTCCAATAAATTACACATAAAACTAAAACCAAACCAAACTGAACCAAAACCAATACATTGATATATTCTGATTATTAATAAGTTTGATGTGAGAGGGCTAGGCCTGATGTCTTCTCCTCTCTATTAGCATGCTTTAGGGGGAAACTCTTGTGGGATCATTGAGAGACTGTATCTGAACTCAAGTGTTTCAAAGGCTGGGAATTCCAGGCTCTTTTCAGCATATGATGAAGGAGGTATTTCAAAGCAGGTGGATCTTGTATCCATTTCCATATGTAAATATTTAGGTAGTTCCTTACCCATTCATAATTAAACTTATTGTCTGGTATTTTACAAAGCCATGAGGAAAATCTCTGAACAAAGATTTGATAAAGATGCAAAGTGATTTATCAAAGTTAAAATTAAAAGGTAACTCTGAAGTTTTATAGAATTATGATCCCTAGTCAGTTTCTGAAGATAACCTTGTCTAAAAGTATTGCATCCATTTTACCCTTGCAGAACTGTATAAGAAACAAACACATTCCACTGCATCAAAAGCAGCTACCAATACTTTCAAGGCTGTTTCATTCATATCATTTCAATAGGTGTATTTGAAACTCAGTGGCGTGCCAAGATTGAGAACAATTAGTTCTCAGGTTGTTTTATCTGATGTAACACATCATTAAAGAGAATGTATTCCATCATTTATCTTTGTTTTTATATCAATTCCTTCTCAACCCCAACCCCCAAGGAGAAATAACACTGAGGCTTAAGTGCTGAGTTTAAGAACATAATATTGGAGGTTCTCTTTACATCCAGTGAAGCATGGTCTTTGAGAATTCTCAACCCTTGTATTATACAAACTCTCTGAACTAAATGGGTCTTGCCCCATATGGTTTTTCACAATGCTTCCATTGATAACCTAAGACATCAACCACCAAAGCAAATGTGGTGGTGATGTCATTGCTGATACAGTTCCACCAAATCACACACTCTAGGGAGGCAAGAAAAATCAAAGTTGCAAGATGCTGGTGAAAGAAAGCATTGCAGCAGTGATAAGGAGTCCAAAGAAGGCATTCAGATGCCAGCTACTGATCAGGAAGAAACAGAGAAAACTATGCAAACTACACTAGCTTCCTGCAAAGACAAGCAAAAATGTGTCTGCATCTTTTGGAGAGGGAGTGTTGCTTTAATATACGGCAGAAATGCTAAGAAGTGAAATTTCAAATTCTACCATGTGACTCGGCGGAAAAAAGAAAGCTATTTTATCATAGTCATTGTACAATGCACAAAATTTAAACTCAGGATATTCTCATCTTTATCAGCAATAAGGTATGACAGTAAACATAACCCACAAAAGCTTCCCTAATTAAGGAACCTTCCATCCTTCACATCTGCCTGAATGGGTTTCAGAGTCTCAGAAATGTAGCAAGATTTCCAGAAGCACACATCTCTGAATACAGAATTTCTTCTTATTTTAACCCTTAGCTTCCTGAGCACAGGGTGGGGCACCGTATGGTAATTTGACCAGAAGTTGGCAGAATATACTAAAAGCTTTAAGGAGTGGCAACCTCAGAGGTGCCAGTGAGTCCAGCATGGAAAGAGGAAAACTCCCAAGAACTCCGAGTACTTGGGGCTCCAGGACAACGCTGCTTAACTTGGTAATGGGTAGTCATCATCACAGTGATACCAGGGTGTATAAAAAATCCAAAGACTTTTAAAAGGCAGTTATAGCACAGACTGGAGCAATGACTAAAATTAGAATTTAGGGGCAACAGAGAATAGGTATATTTGTTAGGAATGGCTCCCCCAAGGTGATGAGGCTGAAACCAGGGCTGAAAGTTGAGTCCGAGTTAGGTGAAGGAGGAGGAGGACAGGAAGGCATTACAGGTGGAGGCGAAGTAATCTGTACAAAGGCATAAAAGCAAAAGAGACATGGCAACTTTGGGGCAAATGAAAGGAGTTCAGAATTTGCAGGTGTTCAGAATTTGCAGGAGTGTCAGGGCCACCAAGGGAGTGGTAAGTGAGATAAGACTACAGATATAGGCAAGAACCAGTTCATGAAATCTTCTTTTTCCATCTTCTTTTGTTCCTATATAGATTTGCTTGACCTTGAAAGAACGGAATATCTTAAAAATCTAACTTTTGTTTGATATGCATAGTTTACTTCCTTTAATATAAAAAATACCCCATATTATAGAATTGACTGTAAATTTTCATAAAGATCTTACCATTTGTTTATAGTTCACCTATTTTTCAGTAATTTACCACGAAGAGATCAAAAACAATAACAAAAAATGGCAGAGCTTTAATCATGGTTGATTCTATGAACAGGTATGATTGAGGTTGGGTTAGAAAGGCCCCTTGTTCAGAAATATACCACATCCCTAACAACCTCCAATTGCCTGTTATAGAACCTGAAATTGTCATTAGAGAGTTACTCTCTTTATAATTCTGAGAAGGAGTAAAACTGTTTTCCAGGCAAATCCTTTGGAACACTTTTGGCAATATATACTACTGCTGATCATGTATATAACTTATGATCCAGTTATTATACTCCTAGGTATATACCTACAGAAATAAGTATGTATGTTCACTAAAGGAAATGTACATAAATATTCATAGCAGCACTATTTGCTATAACTCCAAACTGGAGACCACCTAAATGCCTATCAGCAGTAAAATGAATATATAAAATGTATACTATACAGTAATGAGGAATAAACTACAATTGCAAGCAACAATTTAAATAAATCTTACATTTATTGAGCAAAAAACAAAGCTCACATTAAAAAAAGTACATACAATATGATTCTGTTTTTGTAAGTTTCAAGAACACGTGGTATTAGAAGTCAGGATATTGGAATTCAGACAGGAATTCACACAGGAATAGACTAGAAGACCAATAGCAAATGGCATATCATTGGTATAGTGTCTATCAACAGAGCTCACTACCACACCTCACCTCCTTCAGGTCAATGCTCAAATGCCATCCTAATAGTGAAGCTTCCTTTGAAAACTAGCAATGTCTGCTCTCTCCACCCCTGCCCCCTTCTTATTCCCCTTCTCTATTTTAGTTTCTCCACAGCAACTTATAACCCTTTGACATACTATATATTTTACTTGTGTATCTCTTTATCATCTGTCTCCCATAAACTACACAAAAGCAGAGATTTCCTATTGTTATTCACTGCTTTATCCCCAGGGTATAAAATGCCACCTATTATATAATAATTATTCAATATATTTTAATGTAATTGGATGCAATAGTTTTGAATACACAGACACAGATTCACACATATAAGGACATCTAAAATATGACCAAGTTGGTGATACAGGTTAGTGGGGAAAGGATGAATTATTCAGTAAAGCAATTTTGTTCCCTTTACCCAGCTTCTCTTATTCCTAAATTTGCCTAGCATCGAAAGAGCTGAATCCCAACAAATCAGATTTCTTTTAGTCTCTCATCCTACACATTATTCCCTTAATATCAAAAAGACACAAAGCTGTAGAACAAAGTCAGATAGTTTGTTATCCATATAAATTTTAAAATATATCTCTTCCTTACATTGTACCAAAAAATAAATTCCAAATGGATTAAGGATTTGGAAGTGAAAGTGAAAATTTAGAATTAAAAAAAAATAGAATTTATTTTAAAATTCCACATAAGGAAAAATTTCTTAAACAAGACAGAAAAAGTACAAATTATAAAGGATCAGGTTGGTAACATTGACTGTATTAAAATTAAGAGCATCTATTCATAATGTATACCTTTAAAAAAAAAGGAAAAGTCCAAGTCACAAACTGGCAGAAGATATATATATATATATCTATATATATATATCTATATATATAACCAACAGAGGATTAGAATCCAAAATATTTAAAGAAAATTTATAATTAATAGAAAAAGATGAATAAGGTAATACGAAAGTGGGCAAAGAACCATAAATAAATAACCTTGTTATAAATCAAAGACATGCATATTAAAACCACAAGGAGATACCATTTTTTACTTTTCAGTTTGGCCAAAATTTTACAAAGTTGGAAAACATCAAGTCTTGGCAAGTTTGGAGCAACAGAGCTCTCATCCATTGCTTGTGGGTGGGTAATTGGTACAACTACTTTAGAAAAAAATACCTCTGACCCAACAATTTCACTCTTAGGTATATACCTTAGAAAAACTGTTGCACATGTATATCTAGAGACATGTACAAGAATGCAATATAGAAGTTTTTCCCACAGCAACAAAATGCTGGAAACAACTCAAATATACATTAATCATAGAAGGGAAAAATGAATTTTACTGGAGTCACACAATGGAAAACTATACTGTACCACAGTGCAAGGTAAGACCCACACTTCATGTGTCAGCCTGGATGAACCTTAGAAATACAATGCTGAGTGAAGGAAGGAAATCACAGAAGAGAGCGTGTGAATCTATTAAAATAGTGTTCAAATCCAGGCAAACTGAAGTAGTAATTTCTCTAGAGATGTAGCAAAGTGATCAAGAAAAGCAATGAACTGTTAATAAAAATGAACAGATTATTAGGAACCAAGATGGCGGAGTAGAAGGATGTGCTCTCACTCCCTCATGCGAGAACACCAGAATCACAACTAGCTGCTGGACGGTCATTGACAAGAAGACACTGGAACTCACCAAAAAAGATACCCCACATCCAAAGACAAAGGAGAAGCCACAATGAGATGGTAGGAGGGGCGCAATCACAGTAAAATCAAATCCCATAACTGCTGGGTGAGTGACTCACAGACTGGAGAACACTTATACCACAGAAGTCCACCCACTGGAGTGAAGGTTCTGAGCCCCACGTCAGGATCCCAACCTGGGGGTCCGGCAATGGGAGGAGGAATTCCTAGAGAATCAGACTGTGAAGGCTAGTGGGATTTCATTGCAGGACTTCGACAGGACCGGGGAAACAGAGACTCCACTCTTGGAGGGCACACACAAAGTAGTGTGTGTACTGGGACCCAGGGGAAGGAGCAGTGACCCCACAGGAGCCTGAATCAGACCTACCTGCTAGTGTTGGAGGGTCTTCTGCAGAGGCGGGTGGTGGCTGTGGCTCACTGTGAGGACAAGGACACTGGCATCAGAAGTTCTGGGAAGTACTCCTTGGCATGAGCCCTCCCTGAGTCCGCCATTAGCCCCACCAAAGAGCCCAGGTAGGCTCCAGTATTGGGTCGCCTTAGGCCAAACAACCAACAAGGAGGGAACCCAGCCCTACCCATCAGCAGTCAAGTGGATTAAAGTTTTACTGATATCTGCCCACCAGAGCAACAGTCAGCCCTACCCATCACCAGTCCCTCCCATCAGGGAACTTGCACAAGCCTCTTAGATAGCCTCATCCACCGGAGGGGAGACAGCAAAAGCAAGAAGAACTACAGTCCTACAGCCTGTGGAACAAAAACCACATTCACAGAAAGATAGACAAGATGAAAAGGCAGAGGGCTATATACCACATGAAGGAACAAGATAAAACCCAAGAAAAACAACTAAATGAAGTGGACATAGGCAACCTTCCAGAAAAAAAATGCAGAATAATGATAGCGAAGATGATCCAGGACCTCAGAAAAAGAATGGAGGCAAAGATCGAGAAGATGCAAGAAATGTTTAACAAAAACCTAAAAGGATTAATGAACAAACAAATAGAGATGAACAATACAATAACTGAAATGAAAACTACACTAGAAGGAATCAATAGCAGAATAACTGAGGCAGAAGAACAGATAAGTGACCTGGAAGACAGAATGGTGGAATTCACTGCTGCGGAACAGACTAAAGAAAAAAGAATGAAAAGAAATGAAGACAGCCTAAGAGAACTCTGGGACAACATTAAACGCAAAAACATTCGCATTATAGGGGTCCCAGAAGGAGAAGAGAGAGAGAAAGGACCAGAGAAAATATTTGAAGAGATTATAGTCAAAAACTTCCCTAACATGGGAAAGCAAATAGCCACCCAAGTCCAGGAATGGCAGAGAGTCCCATACAGGGTAAACCCAAGGAGAAACACTCCGAGACACATAGTAATCAAACTGGCAAAAATTAAAAACAAAGAAAAATTATTGAAAGCAGCAAGGGAAAAATGACAAACAACATACAAGGGAACTCCCATAAGGTTAACAGCTGATTTCTCAGCAGACACTCTACAAGCCAGAAGGGAGTGGTATGATATACTTAAAGTGATGACAGGGAAGACACTACAACCAAGATTACTCTACCTGGCAAGGATCCCATTCAGATTCGATGGAGAAATCGAAAGCTTCACAGACAAGCAAAAGCTAAGAGAATTCAGCACTACCAAACCAGCTCTACAACAAATGCTAAAGGAACTTCTCTAAGTGGGAAACACAAGAGAAGAAAAGGACCTACAAAAACAAACCCAAAACAATTAAGAAAATGGTAATAGGAAAGTACGTATCAATAATTACCTTAAATGTGAATGGATTAAATGCTCCTACCAAAAGACACAGGCTTGCTGAATGGATATAAAAACAAGACCCATCTATATGCTGTCTACAAGAGACCCACTTCAGACCTAGGGACACATACAGACTGAGAGTGAGGGAATGGAAAAACATATTCCATGCAAATGGAAATCAAAAGAAGGCTGGAGTGGCAATACTCGTATCAGATAAAATAAACTTTAAAATAAAGAATGTTACAAGAGAAAAGGAAGGACACTGCATAATGATCAAGGGATCAATCCAAGAAGAAGATATAACAGTTATAAATATATATGCACCCAACATAGGAGCACCTCAATAAATAAGGCAACTGCTAACAGCTCTAAAAGAGGAAACCGACAGTAACACAGTAATAGTGGGGGACTTTAACATCTCACTTACACCAATGGACAGATCATCCAAAATGAAAATTAATAAGGAAACAAACGCTTTAAATGACACAATAGGCCAGATAGATTTAATTGATATTTATAGGACATTCCATCCCAAAAGAGCAGACAACACTTTCTTAGCAAGTGCACATGGAACATTCTCCAGGGTAGATCACATCTTGGGTCAAAAATCAAGCCTTGGTAAATTTAAGAAAATTGAAATCATATTAAGCATCTTTTCTGACCGCAACGCTGAGATTAGAAATGAATTACAGGGGGAAAAAATGTAAAAAACACAAAAACATGGAGGGTAAACAATACGTTACTAAATAACCAAGAGATCACTGAAGAAATCCAAGAGGAAATCAAAAAATACCTAGAGACAAATGACAATGAAAACACGATGATCCAAAACCTATGGGATGCAGCAAAAGCAGTTCTAAGAGGGAAGTTTATAGCTATACAAGCCTACCTTGAGAAACAAGAAACATCTCAAATAAACAATCTAACCTTACACCTAAAGAAACTAGAGAAAGAAGAACAAACAAAACCCAAAGTTAGCAGAAGGAAAGAAATGATAAAGATCAGAGCAGAAATAAATGAAATAGAAACAAAGAAAACAATAGCAAAGGTCAATAAAACTAAAAGCTCGTTCTTTGAGAAGATAAACAAAATTGATAAACCATTAGCCAGACTCATCAAGGAAAAGAGGGAGAGGACTCAAATTCACAAAATTAGAAATGAAAAAGGAGAAGTTACAAGAGACACTGCAGAACTACAAAGCATCCTAAGAGACTACTACAAGCAACTCTATGCCAATAAAATGGACAACCTGGAAGAAATGGACAAATTCTTAGAAAGGTATAACCTTCCAAGACTGAACCAGGAAGAAATAGAAAATATGAACAGACCAATCACAAGTAATGAAATTGAAACTGTGAGGAAAAATCTTCCAATAAACAAAAGTCCAGGACCAGGTGGCTTCACAGGTGAATTCTATCAAACATTTAGAGAAGAGCTAACACCCATCCCTCTCAAACTCTTCCAAAAAATTGCGGAGGAAGGAACACTCCCAAACTCATTCTATGAGGTCACCATCATCCTGATACCAAAACCAGACAAAGATACTACAAAAGGGACTTACCTGGTGGTGCAGTGGTTAAGGGTCTGCCTGCCAGTGCAGGGGACATGGGTTCGAGCCCTGGTCTGGGAAGGTGCCACATGTCATGGAATGGCTGGGCCCCTGCACCGCAACTACTGAGCCTGAGCTCTGGAGCCCGCGAACCACAACTGCTGAGCCTGCATGCTGCAGCTACTGAGGCCCACGTATCTGGAGCCCGTGCTCCGCAACGAGAGAGGCCACTGCAGTGAGGGCCCTGTGCACCACGGTGAGGATTGGTCCCCACTCGCTGCAACTAGAGAGTTCCCACGTGCAGCAATGAGGACTCAATGCAGCCAAAAAAAAAAAAAAAAAAAATTCATCCATGAAAAGAAAGATACTACAAAAAAAGAAAATTACAGACCAATATCACTGAAGAATATAGATGCAAAAATCCTAAACAAAATACTAGCAAAGGGAATCCAACAACACATTAAAAGGATCATACACCATGATCAAGCGGGATTTATCCCAGGGATGCAAGGATTCTTCAACATACATAAATCAATCAGTGTGATAAACCATATTAACAAATTGAAGAATAAAAACCATATGATCATCTCAATAGATGAAGAAAAATCTTTTGACAAAATTCAACACCCATTTATGATAAAAACTCCAGAAAGTGGGCACAGAGGGAACCTACCTCAACATAGTCAAGGCCATATATGACAAACCCACAGCAAACATGATTCTCAATGGTGAAAAACTGAAAGCATTTCCTCTACGATCAGGAACAAGACAAGGATGTCCACTCTCACCACTATTATTCAACATAGTTTTAGAAGTCCTAGCCACGGCGATCAGAGAAGAAACAGAAATGAAAGGAATACAAATTGGAAAAGAAGAAGTAAAACTGTCATTGTTGCAGACGACATGATGCTATGTGTAGAGAATCCTAAAGATGCTACCAGAAAACTACTAGAGCTAATCAACGAATTTGGTAAAGTAGCAGGATACAAAATTAATGCACAGAAATCTCTTGCATTCCTATACACTAATGATGAAAAATGTGAAAGAGAAATTAAGGAAACACTCCCATTTACCACTGCAACAAAAAGAATAAAATACCAAGGAATAAACCTACCTAAGGAGGTAAAAGACCTGTACTCAGAAAACTATAAGACACTGATGAAAGAAATCAAAGATGACACAGACAGATGGAGAGATATACCATGTTCTTGGATTGGAAGAATCAATATTGTGAAAATGACTATACTACCCAAAGCAATCTACAGATTCAATGCAATCCCTATCAAATTACCAATGGCATTTTTTACAGAACTAGAACAAAGAATCTTAAAATTTGTATGGAGACACAAAAGACCCCAAATAGCCAAAGCAGTCTTGAGGGGAAAAAAAAGGAGCTGGAGGAATCAGACTCCCTGACTTCAGACTATGCTACAAAGTTACAGTAATCAAGACAATATGGTACTGGCAGAAAAATAGAAACATAGATCAATGGAACAAGATAGAAAGCCCAGAGATAAACCCACGCACCTATGGTCAACTAATCTATAACAAAGGAGGCAAGGATACACAGTGGAGAAAAGACAGTCTCTTCAATAAGTGGTGCTGGGAAAACTGGACAGCTACATGTAAAAGAATAAAATTAGAACACTCCCTAACACCATACACAAAAATAAACTCAAAATGGATTAGAGACCTAAATGTAAGACTGGACACTATAAAACTCTTAGAGGAAAACATAAGAAGAACACTCTTTTACTTAAATCACAGCAAGATCTTTTTTGATCCACCTCTTAGATTAATGGAAATAAAAACCAAAATTAACAAATGGGACCTAATGAAACTTCAAAGCTTTTGCACAGCAAAGGAAACCATAAACAAGACGAAAAGACAACCCTCAGAATGGGAGAAAATATTTGCAAACAAATCAACGGAGAAAGGATTAATCTCCAAAATATATAAACCACTCATGCAGCTCAATATTAAAAAAACAAACAACCCAATCCAAAAAGGGGCAGAAGACCAAAATAGACATTTCTCCAATGAAGACATACAGATGGCCAAGAGGCACATGAAAAGCTGCTCAACATCACTAATTGTTAGAGAAATGCAAATCAAAACTACAATGAGTTATCACCTCACACCAGTTAGAATGGGCATCACCAGAAAATCTACAAACAATAAATGCTGGAGAGGGTGTGGAGAAAGGGGGACCCTCTTGCACTGTTGGTGGGAATGTCAATTGATACAGCCACTATGGAGAACAGTATAGAAGTTCCTTAAAAAACTAAAAATAGAATTACCATACGACCCAGCAATCCCACTACTGGGCATATACCCAGGGAAAACCATAATTCAAAGAGACACATGCACCCCAATGTTCATTGCAGCTCTATTTACAATAGCCAGGTCATAGAAGCATCCTAAATGCCCATCGACAGATGAATGGATAAAGAAGATGTGGTACATGTATACAGTGGAATATTACTCAGCCATAAAAAGGAATGAAATTGGGTCATTAGTAGAGATGTGGGTGGACTTAGAGACTGTCATACAGAGTGAAGTAAGTCAGAAAGAGAAAAACAAATTTCGTATATTAACGCATATATGTGGAACCTAGAAAAATGGTACAGATGAACGGTTTTCAAGGCAGAAATAGAGGCACAGAAGTGGAGGACAAAGGTATGGACACCAAGGGGGGAAAGCGGCAGGGGTTGGGGGTGGGGGTTTGATGAATTGGGTGATTGGGATTGACATGTATACACTGATGTATATAAAATGGATGACTAATAAGGACCTGTTGTATAAAATAATAAATAAAATTAAAAAAATAAAAACAAAAAAAGCAATGAACATAACTGTGTAATTGTTACCCCAGGCTGAGGGAAGTATCAATAGTATGGCCATAAGGACAAGGGCTGACCTTTCTGTTTGGGGATTAAAAAAAATTCTTATATTCTCTTCCATTGGCAAAATTTCTCTCTATAAAATACCAAAACAAAACAAAACAAAACAAAAAACGTGGTTTAATTTGAGGTTTCTGAGGTTTTTTTGAGATGCCTTCTACCATGTAGCTTGCCCCACACTCTTCACAATTATATTTTCTAAACATGGTAGGCGGTATTATTTCTTCCCCATGAAGGGGCTCAATTAACTCATGGTCCTGGTGTGTTGAAAGGCTAAAATGACTTTGCTCCCCCTCAAAGTTGTAATTATGTAATAGTTCCTTGTAAAGGAAATTGATGTGATCATGTCTAGCTAGCAGGAAATTTAGCAGATAAGTGGTCAGACCATTACACGCAAGCTTTAATGGACCGGCAGCTGGATACGTAGCTTCCTGTATCATGATCCTCTATTTTGCTTCACAGACTCTAGATTTTGTCTTAGTACCACTTTCGTATCATCATCACATATTATTTTAATTACTTTAAAATATTTAAATCATTATAAAATATTAAAATAACTATTAAAAACAGCTTAGCAAGCAAGGAAAGAGAAATTTTACACAACTTCAAATGTGGAACTTATAAACTTTTATTGACCAAAAGGTGCTAAATAACTACAGCAAGGAATTTTCAAACCATAGCAACAACTAAAGCACTTTAAAAAAAAAAGAATTATTAGGGATAATATATCTGTAAACTACAGCACAAATTTATAGCCATTAATTCTTGTAGAAGAAAGTATTATCTCCCCTTTCTGTATTTGAAAAGAGAAAAAAATCAGTCCATAAAAGCACTAGAATTATTATTGAATCTCCATAAAACCTAGGGAGCACAATTTTCATGTCTTTAAGTCATAGAAAATTTCACTGGATAGTTGGTATGGACATAAATACAAACATAAATCACTATTATATGTTATCTCTCAGATATCACGAAAAAACAAAAACAAAAACCCAAACCACACATATCTCAGCACACAGTTATTGTATTTAGGTTTGGGGAATTAAAATTCCTATTTTGGGTGTACAAAGGAGATGTTTAAAAGGGTTTTGAGAGACAAAACCTATAATGGCATGAACTCCAAAATCTTGTTTTCAACTTCTTTGCTGCTGTCTAACCGTGAGATCTTGAATAAGTAATTTTACTTTTGGGGACTCTGTTTCCTTATCTAGGTTCTCTCTTACGGTTGCTTCCATTTTAATATTCTATGCTAAATTTCATAGTTTGTCTTTACTCTTAACTAAAAGACATGTTATTTAAGGATGTAACACATGTACTTGGCAGGGGTGGGAATGGCAGTACTGTGAATCATTGGAGGGTTCATCCTGAGATACTAACTTATTTTAGGATGCCTTATGCCCAGCAATTTATCTAGAGTAGGTGCTCCACAGCTATTTTAAATAAATGAGTGAATGAATGAATGAATAGTTTAAACTTGGTGAAGCTACCAAAGCTTTCAGTAGTTTGACTGAAAATCTGTGATTTTTACTTCATTAAAATATTGTAGCAAATTCTATGCATGAGTTTTAAATTATCTGATTTTCCTTGGGAAAATTTTTTAACTCCTTACCTATCCAAACCTTCTGGCCTACCCACAGACTAGCATTCTAAAGAAATGGAGTTTTGAAACAGTTGAAAGAAACTAATTAGAAAGCAGAAATTTACTTTTCATATTAGCATTTTATTGCCCAGCGGACATGCCTTCTACCCACTCACTAAACAATCTTGGGCAAGTCAATTCTCCATCTTGGGTCTCTGGAAATATTTGAAAACTGGGAATAACGATGTTGACCTATTTTGAGGAGGAAACAGCTAACAAGCCATAAAGATCAAAATTCATCAGTAAGCCTGTGGAAGGCTAATCTCTAACATCAGTCAGTGAGAGTTATTTACTTGGTTGTTTCCTTTGGGGAAAGCTTCTGGAAATGAAACAGTACCCATTATGAATATGGGTTTTTTCCTTCCAAGGTTGCCAAAGTTTGTTTTTTTGGATTGTTGTTTATTGTGGGGTTTTTTTTCTCCTAATTTTCTTACAGAGTTTTGGAAGTAAGATCATTATCCTCGTGGCATAGCTGCTCGGTAGCAGGTCAAGATTTTGTTCATGACTCATCAGAAGAAATAATGAGGAGGTGACTAAACTTAAAGTCCAGAGGTAGGTTCTTTGTGCAAAAAATTTTGGTGCTGAATCTTTTTTGTTTTCTTCTCTCTGTCAGTTGAGACAGAATATTTCTGGATGATTATTGCTAAATTTTGGATTAGACACTTTTTAAAGACATTAATACAAAGTTATGGAAATATTATATCAAAAAAAGATCTGATTGTTATAAAGATCATACCTAGTTTTGATGAAACTAGTTTCTCTTTCCTTACAGGTTTTACTGACCATGGAAATTAATCTTAACATCTGTTAAGGTCATTTGCCTTGTCAAATAATAAATTATCAAATAGCAGGGCAATAAAAAAGTGACGATTGCCTGTACGTGGTGCACCACATGGCCCAATTCAGTACTAATATAGGGAATGCCACGGGGTTGGTAAACAGTAGACATAATGTGGCCTGTGTTAACAAGAGTGGGTTTACTTTCTGTCTAGCAGTGGAAATACAAAGTCATATAATGACAAATTTAGGCCTCACAAAGATGAAGCTAATAGCATTGGGCATTTATTGCAAAGGAACTTAAATCTTTTCAAATTAAACTCATGATGCATTTTAATCACTTGGTTAATGTTGGTAAACGATTATGCCTCAAGCCATTAAGATAATGATCATTATTAGCAAGAGTCTGTTTTTACAATGTTTCTAATGTTTAAAATTAATCTAGAAGTCACGAGCCATTAAGTCATTTCACCTGCAGCAGAGTTTACAAGATGTGCATATTTCACATAACTTCAATTTAAAAACAAAGCTAAAAAGGCAACGGAAAAATACACAAGAAAATCAAGCTGTTAACTACAGCGCCACCACGTGGCCAACCTCAAAATTCCATGTAGAAGCAAAAGTGCAAATACACCAAGGAAAATAGGTATGTGTAAAAAAGAGACCACAGTAAAAACCTCAGATAGATGCTGGTATTGACCTGTAATGAGTCTCAAAACTCTAAGAAATCAACTTCCAACTCTCTCGAATTACAAGGTTCAGCTGGGAAACCACTACAAATCAGCAGTGGGTTGCCAGAGGGCCTGCAATTGGCAGAACTTGAATCACAGATGAAGATTAGTCCCTTAAACAGGAGTTCCATTTTCAAATGTAAGAAAAAAAATGTATGCTAGAGTGATGGGAAAGAGTTGACCATTACATACAAGATGGTGTCAGCTCCCAGCATGAAGAATTAAGTGTGAACAAAAGAGAAAATTATTGTGCAGAACTTTTAAAGCAGGTCTCCTATAATCTGAGAAGTATGTTATCCTCTCTGGGTGTCAGTTTACACATCTACAAAATTTTTGAATCAGACTAGATGATTTCTAAGGGACGTACCAGGCCAGAAATCCTGTGGCAAGGATCACTTCCAAGTATGTGGCTCAACAAATTTTATGCAAAGATATGCATATAAATTCTTGTATAGAATGGGATTGTACTCTAATAGTCTAATTAATAACATATATAAATTGAAGTAAAACACTGAGGTATTACCAGAAAAACGAAAAATTGAAATATCTCCTAACTCCAGAAAAAATTAATTTAGAAATAATTCTTACAAGTAATGTTTAAAACATTTATTCATTCATTCATATATCAAGTGTATCTTGATTTCCACTGATGTGCCAGGCATGGTACTAAGTTCTAGGGATAACAGCATATCTTAGAAACTATTCTCCCACTCAAAACTGTGTGAGGCTAAAGGAGACATGGGTTGTAAAAGAATGAAAAATTAGATCAGTTTCCAAGAAATATGTAAAGTCAATCTATAGACTAAAGTATCTGACCCACCCATGTGAGCTGTCCCTGGAAATGCTGTTTTCATTCTTAGGCCAAGCATCATAAACTGAAGGCCAGCCAATCAAACAAAAATGACTAAGGCAATGATGAGTTTGAATGACTAATGGGAGAAACTTAAGAGGAGCTAAATATAAACCATCTGACTCTATAGAGGGACTAAACCAGGCCTACGAATAGAACATTGATGAGGGGGTTGGTATTGTTTTCCAGGACACATAGAGATAACCATGGGAGTGAGTTAGGAAAAGGAAAATTTAGGCAGTGTCAGAAAGAAAGCTTCCTGTCAGAGAACGTCATTAACTGAATACCATTACTCAAGGAAAATGTTAGACTTTCCACTGGTTGCTCTGTTGGGAGCCCACTGACTGGAGCTCTGGGGTGTGTATTTTTAGTCCCCCAGGAGGACAATGGGCTGGACCCCTCTCAGCCTCTCATTTACACTCTGCCAATGCTAAGGATAGGAATGGAAAATCACCACAAGAAGGGGTCAAGGAAAAGCAAGTGTGTTCTTACTGTAATGTGGACATAGATTATGGAGTGTTTCAAAATTACAAACTACCCAATGAAGCCATTTCTTCCCCTTCGCTTGCTGTTTCTCTCCCATTGGTTTGGATCAAGGAGGTAAACAGGCCCAATACTCTACTTCCCTGAGGAGACAACTGAATTCCAGTCCTTCATGCCATTAACTGGACATAATACAGGAGATGTTGTTTAAAAGAAGTCACACTTGCTATTTAGAACAATTCAAATTCCTGGTTCTCTTTCTCCTGTCCTGAAATAAGGAACTAATGCAGAAAAAGTCACCTGGCCAAGGTGAGTGAGTTCAAGAGCATTCAGTCTGTCATCTGTCTGATTTCCTCTGACTTGTCTGCATCCTCATGCTCCATGACAATGACCTCCAGGGAATCAGAATGTTTTCTGATCCTGTTGGACAGATACAAACTCTCAATCAGCCCAAAGTTGCCTCTAATCGGACCACACCAGAGAGGCACAGACATTAATTATCTTCTGTTGCCTTTTTTAAAGGGCAGGAAACATAAAAACTCTGTTGTTTCAGCAACTGCCCTTTGGGTTCTGTGACTAGGCACCTCTGCTTGGCTGCCATTCCCAGCGTGGGGATCGGAGACCAGTTGTCTTATTCTCATAACTTCTGCCTTGTGGTTTGGACCTTGGCTCTTTCAGTTACTTATGTGACTTCCGACTTTAACCACCTGCCTTGTTTCTAGACTGACAACTGGCTGCGCTGTTTTTGGTTTCCTGGCTTTTTTTTGTTGTTGTTCCTCTCCTAGACCTAGGCTATGACCTTGATGTTGACTTGTAGAACTTTGTCCTAACCTTTGCTTTGATTTAGGCGATAATTTTTAAAAAATTGTTTCAGGCTTAATCTGCTCAGCTCTGCTGGGACAAAACCTTTTTCTAGTTGTCAAACCTGTACCTAAGTATTTGTCATGTGGAAACCTCTTTTTCTTTTGCCATCTGAATATAAAGGAATCATTGCAATAATAGTGATATCTCTGCTGAAGTAATATAGTTTAAATTATCATTTAAACCATAAGTTATTAGTTATTATTACAGTAGTCACTTTTGCAGGTAAGGGTTTTTTTTTTTTCTTTTACTACTTATGCTTTTTTTTTTTTTCAAAGAATTGTGGTAGTGGGATTTTTTGGTTTGTTTTAATATGAGTGGTTAGAAATATAGGTTCTAGAATAATCATATAACTGATATATCCAATTGGTTTACTATGGCATTAGTCATCATAACTTATTATGTATACTCTATAATTTTCTTGCCTAAGTAAATTATCGTTATTTCTTTTAAGTACAGCTGGCATTCGCATTTTTCCTCCCTCTATAATTTAGAAATTTTGATCAACAGACAGGTAAATAGATGGTCTTTCTTGATGAGTTATAATTAAAGTACCAAACACTTACTTATGTCAGGAAATAGATTGCCTTAAAATATACCTATGAATATGCCTGAAGAGGACCCATATGACTTCAGTAGCAGAAAGTACTTATAATAGAAAATTGCAGTTCTAAACTATGGTGAAGTAGAAATACTAAGGCTCTAACACTTGCTAAAATTATGACACAACTTATAGAGATTCTCTGATTTATAGAAATGTCAATTAATTCCCCTCCTTGTTCTCAGCTGCTTCCGGAGAGCAAGTTGATAAGAATGTCGCCAGTTAACATGTCTGCCTAATGTTTCCTTGGTAATCTGGTTTGATGTCAGAGCATATCTGTAGGGTATGGAAGATATAATGACTTGTTAACCCATACATGCTCCCCCACCCCATAAATTTGTGACATAGGCTTCCAGGCTACATGGATTTTGGAATTCCATCTAATCCAGCAATTTTTCACCCAAGGTATGAACCATAGATCAGAGGTCAACCTAGTCATTTGGAACTGCATGGAACTAAACCAAAAAAAAAAAAAACAAAAAATATTCTCACCTCTAAATCATCATGCTATACTTTTTTTTTTGATTAAGCAATAAGTAATATTTAGAAATCAAAGAATTTGTAAATAACAGATCCTAAATCTGAATCTTATAATCTTAGACATTATAGGAATTGGGATTTAATTATATCTAATTTTGTTAATCATATCAGTTTAAATCACATGTAATTACCATTTTTATACATTATACAGGTAAAATGTTGGCAGCTTCATAAGGTTTAGCTACATAAAATCAGAGCATAATAAGAAATTTCATTGAACACAGCTATGTGCTAGACAGTCTATTAGACACATATCTTTATTATGTTAGAACTTCACAAAACCCTGCAAGGTAGTTAGTATTATTATTCCTATTTATAGAGGAGAAAATTATGTAATTTGACAAATTTGACATTGCTCTCAGATTTTGGTTTAAACCTATGTTCTTTTCACTGTGTTGTGCTTCTTTCTTAGATTATTTTAGAGGTAATCTCTCCACTTCTAGTCCATGAATTTTCTCTAAAACATCCCTAAATTTAGTCAAGTAGCCTCTTGTTAGACACACCAGTGTTTAACCCTCCACTGAATACTCACTACCTTTAGATAGAACCCATTCCAATTTTGTATAGCTTTTTCATAAAACTTTTATTTCTATTGTCAAATTTTGCCTCCCTGTAACCTCTGCTTCTTCCTGTTTCTGCACCCTGGGACAACCTAGAACAAGTCTAATTGCTCATACAAACAACAGTCTTCGAAATATATGAAGGTAACTGGATTGCCATGCTTCAACATCCCTAATTCTTAAAAACATTCCTGTATTACAGAAATTGTTGATTTCTAATCATGGTTTGTTGTGTAATGAAAAACATAACAGTGATGTCCCTTTACTAACCGGAGAATATGATTTCAGTCACCTGCTTTTATGGATGGAAGTAGTTTATTGGAAAAGAATTAATGAGAAAGTTATTGATGCAAGCAAGGATTGGGCTTGTATATATTTACTTTTTAAAAAATTCAGAATAAATGCAAATGTGCATGCAAATAAGACATTCCTGAATGCCGCCATGTTTGGCATCTTGGAAGAAGACATGTATTTGTCCTGTTTATTGATTAGAATATATGATTCTAGTTGTTGAGGCATCAAATAAATATAAAAGATGAGGATAAGAGCTGCTCTCATAAAGCATAACTTATAGCTTTCAACACTTGTTTCATAGTTAAGGCGTACGGTATAGATAGGCCCGAGACTGAGGGAACCATATAGCTTGGAGCCAAAGTATGACATAGTTTGATACGGGGGAGCAAACTGAAAATGGAAATGACAGGGGTAGCCTTAAAAGTTAGTGGAGAGGAGAAACCTTCCCAATGGGCAGAGCTGAGAGCAGTGCACCTGACCAGCCTTTTATTGAGCAACAGGAAATGACCAGAGGTGAAGATAGATAGAGACTCATGGGCAGTGGCCCATTGTCAGGGGCTTGCAAGGAAAAGGACTAGAAAATTAGAGGCAAGAAGGTGTGAGGAATAGCATGTGGATGGACATAAGGGAGTGGGAAAAAGTGTGACATTTTTGTATTACATGTTAGTGGCCACTGGAAAACATCTACCACTGAAGAGACATTGAACAACCAAATCAACAGAATGACTTGCCTGATTGATGTCAGCCATTCTTTGTCACTGGCCACCTGAGAACCAGCACGTGGGTACTAGAATAGAGTGGCTATAGTGGTTTTCATGGAGACTGTATATGAGCCCAGCAGCATGGACGCACATTTAAAAGGCCAGTGTAACTGCTGCTGCCTATGAATTTCAACACTGAATGATACTATTCCTCAATGAGGCCAACTGGTCACTTCATAGCAAGTTGGCTACATTGGGTCCCTTCTATCCTAGAAAGGTCAGTGGTTCATCATCACTGAGATAGATACCTGTTCCAAGTATAGGTTTGCCTTTTCTGCCTGCAGAGTCTCAGCCAGCACTGCTCTTTTGGGACTTACGAAGTGCCTTGATCCACAGGCATGGATTCTGGACAACATAGCATCTGACCAGGGGAACCAGTTCAAAGCAAAGGAGGTACAGGACATAACCATGGGATTCACTGTTCTTACCATATACTACACCATCCAGAAGCAACCAGCCTCAGAGAGTGCTGGAACAGCTCAGAGACAGTCCTCTGCAAGGAGAGGGTTCCATCCTTCAGGATACAGTCAATGCATTAAATGAGAACCTTCTGCATGGTGCTGTGTTCCTGATAGGAAGAATACCTGGATCTGGGAACAAAAGACTGGAAGCAGGATTGACTTTTCATCCCTCCTAGTGACATACTGGGGGATTTTGTGCTTCCCACAACTATTAACTCTGCAAGGTTAGAGGTACTGGTTCCCAGAGAGAGAACACTCTTTTCAGGGAACAATGAAAGGGTCCAACTGAACTATTAGCTATGGCTGCCAACGGGACACCATGGACCAGCAGGCCAGAAGAAGGCCATGGCAGGTCACCGGCAGGGTAATTTACCTTGATCAACAGGAGGAGGTAGAGCTGCTTTTATATAATAGGGTCAGAGAGGAATATGTGTGGAACCCAAGTGATCCATTTGGGCACCAACTGATACCTCCTTGCTCCACTGTAATGGTTAACAGATGTGTGCAGCAACCTGGTCTGAAAAACATGTGATTGCCAAAGCCTGAGACATTTAAGGAGTAAAGATTCAGGTAACACTACTAGGTAAGGCACTTAGACATTCCAAGGTGGTAGTTGAGAGTGATGGGAATTTAGGATGCATATGGAGGGTACCAGTCCTGAGATCAACTGCAGTAATAAGAACTCTCATTCATCCCATTAGCTTCTCTGTAAGTTCCCCCTCACGAAGAGAGGCCCCTGGGAACCATGGAGGAACTTTGCCCAAACCTAAATGGAGAAGTAGATCTGTGTGGTACGAGGCGTGGGCTGTGGAGGCACAGACCTCCTGCGGTGGGGAGCAGTGTTGACTGCTGGTCCCTCCAGTTCCTGTTCCTCTGGATCCATTACAGTGTCCATGCCAAGGCCAGACTCCACAGGGTGCTCACAGAATTCCTAGGACTGGCCATTTGAGTTAGAAAATTCCCCAAGTCCTCAAGCGAGGCTAAAACTTTCCTAAAACTACATTTAAAAAAATTTTATTGAAATACAGTTGATTTAGAATGTTGTGTTAGTTTCAGGGGGTACAGCTATTTTTTAGATACTTTTCCCTTATAGGTTATTACAAGATATTGAGTACAGTTCCCTGTGCTATATGGTGGGTCCCTGTTGTTTACCTATTTTATATATAGTAGTGTGTATATTTTAATCCCAAACTCCTAATTTATCCCCCCTTTTTCCTCTTTGGTAACCATAAGTTTGTCTTCTATGTCTGTGAGTCTATTTCTGTTTTGTAAATAAGTTCATTTGTATCTTTTTTTTAGTTTCTACATATAAGTGATATCAGAACTATATTTCAGAGACTCTTTCTACCCAATCCTCCTGCCTTCCCCACAATCCTTCACTGGTAGAAGACCTGCATCATAGTCTGATGCTCTCTCTACCCTCTTCTGCTCCCTCCCCTTTATCCTTCACAGCTTTTTCAGGGAATAAATCTCTTGCGGATCTAGTCTCACCTTGGTGGTGACTGCTTCTCAGAAGACCTGAACTAACATAGAAACCAAAATCATTGCAGTATCCCTCTGACCAGAAGTGGGCAGCATCACAATGTTTTTCAACAATGCCCCTTTCCACCAATAAGGGGAACAATAGATTCTTCTCCAAAGAGAACCAAGAACGCATTTTCCACTTAATATCCTCCTAGCCTAAGGGAGTTCAGTGTGGGAGATGGAAGATATGATTAAATAGTTAAGCTGGTTTTACGTCTAACTTTTAGGCCCAAGTAAGTTCTTTTATATCCACAATCTGTATCAGCAATGTCCATCCTCTTCTATCATCCAGCTTGTAGGTCATCAATAAATATTTCTTAGGGCTTCCCTGGTGGCGCAGTGGTTGAGAGTCCGCCTGCTGATGCAGGGGACACGGGTTTGTGCCCTGGTCCAGGAAGATCCCACATGCCGCGGAGCGGCTAGGCCCGTGAGCCATGGCCACTGAGCCTGCGTGTCCGGAGCCTGTGCTCCGCAAGGGGAGAGGCCACAACAGTGAGAGGCCCGCACGTACTGCATTATTTTTTGCAGTATCAGGTGGTTGTTAAAAGTATTAAGTAAAATAACAGTTATAAATTGTAAAAGGACACACAAATATTAGTCATCATTATTTATTACTTCCTCCCCATTCAAACAGATCCTAAACCACAAACTTTTCCCAGTTTGACTAGCTGGAGATCAGTCTCCTCAATTCTTTGTTTTCCACTCTGAACATGAATTTACTCTCATTCTCTATATGACTATAAGCACAATACTGCACACCTATCTGGAAACATCCAAAATTGCTTCACTGTTCTTCTGTTTTCTGTCTGAATTGGTGTTTTCTCTCATGTTTTATAATCTTTCAAAAAGAAAATACCCACAATGAATAATTATTTTGACGCACATCTAACCCAGTGATCTGCACAATTAAGCCCATAACACATGCTTAAAATGATAATTGTGGTAAGTTGTATTGAGGTAAAAACATTTACTGCCCCTCGCTGCTGGGTCTTCCCAGTGAAGCCCCTCCCAGTGACAGGATTATATTTCCTACCCAAAGATATCAGGCTTGGCCACAATGCTCGCTTTATCCAATGATATATTAGTAGAAGTGACATAAGCCTTCTAGGAAAAAGCTTGAAGAACCATTGTGTGATCCACCATTGCTCTCCTCATTTGACCTGAGAAAGCCAGTGTGTTACACAGGGGCTTCTCCTTCAGCTTGGATATCCGGTAAAGAGAACCCATGGAAGACATACCATGTGAAAGAGAAAGAACCCTTCGGTGTTGCAAAAAGATTTTGCACTTGATTATTCCTAAAGTCCACCTGAGCCCACCTAAGCTGACTGATCCAATCACAATAGCATATTGTCTAAGTGCACCATTCAACTTCAGTGTGTGTATCAGTCCACAAACTTGGGTGTGCAAGAAAGAGCACGTGTCTTTATTTTCTGTATATTAACTGGACTCCTTTCTTGAAGCTTAAGCTTTCGGAAACCAAATTTAAGAAGCCTTAGGGCTATCTGTGCTTTTTACTCTGATATGCACCCCTCTCTGCTAACAACCCACAGAGACTGTTGCTGAAGTGAATGTACCAGGAGGACTGGAAAATATAAGCGGAAACCAAACAAATCTCAAATTAGTATGTAGCCATCCTCTTAAAATACAGAGTAATATCAAGTGAGAAAAGAATGCAGGGTGTACTGAAATCAGATCAGTGTATATTTTGCTTGTCATGAGCAATTCTATTTCATTAAAACTCTAGGAATTCTCAGTTTACTGCTGTAGACATACTTAAAAGAAACATAGAAACAGTGTTCCAAGATTTTGCTCTACTTTTATTTTTAGAAACTAAAATATGCTTGTAATATCTATTATTCTACAATTTTATACAAAATGAAACTAGAATGAAACATATGGATGAAAAAAGAAAGTTTCATTTGTTGCCAAATATCTTCTCTACGTAACACCTGTATATATAGAACATCTGCACAACTGACAATCTTTCAACTTTTCATCTGGATGTTTGGCAAATACAGAGAAAATACTTCCTTTCTAAATCTTATTCTTATGCAATGCTACTCTAAAAGCATATTTGTTAATATTCCTATCATCCTATTATGTTATCTAATAAAATATGGATACAGTTTTGGAGCATGAATTGTTTAATGTTATGGTGCATGCCCACGTACAAGCTCTGATAGTTGAATAGGAAATTTTTTGGTGAATTCTTTCTCCACAGCAATCAATCTATTTCAAGAGAGATTAACAATAGAATATACCAAAGCACTCACTCCACGTTCAGTGGTCTCTATTGTGCATGCCCTTGATGTGAGATGAGAGAATTCTATTCTTTGGCCAGATGCTGATATAGTCCTATAACATCTGTCTGGATGTCTGCTTGGCATTTAGGGTAAGGGGGGAAATTTGATTGTGCTCTTGAGGTTACAGAACATGGAGACAAGCATCATAATCATGCTTTGCAAAAACTCCAAGGGGCTCAGTTACATGTTTTTCCCTTGTCAACATCTGTCAAGAACCACATGTCAATTACTACTCCATCTTTTCTCAGATAATAAAGGAACAGAGAACTCCCAAACGAACAGTCTTTATCTTTCCAACAATATACCCCAGGCCTTTGCTTTTGGATGTAATCCTCATAAATTTTTGTCATTTCCTACTTAGAGGGATCTTGGCAGAGACAGAGGCCTGAATGGAAGAAAAAGATGTAACTTTTAGTACAGTAAACAAATATGAGTGTCTGTTTCAGGATATCTATTACAAAGAAAGGCAGGGTAAATTTAACTGAGCTATTTCACTTTCCCTAGAGCCATCCTTGTGTTCTACTGATAAGATCACCTAACAGCTGATTTCTAATCAGTCTCATTCTTTTATGCTTGTACAATTTTATCTTTTATTTTTCATCTTGTTTATTGGCTTGTACAGGCATGTGTGTGCGTGTGTACATGCACCTTACCTAGCAAAAACCTCTTCTAAAGTACTGAACACATACATGGTGATGCCTCTGTGTATGCCTAGGGTGAGACCTACAGCACCTATGCTTTGAGATAGGTGTTATGAGAACCAAGTTACTGTTTACGTATGCCTTAAGCAATTTAATCTCCTAAAAGACACCCCCCAAAAACGCACACAGATCTTATTTTAGCAGAATCTTTTTATACAGTTGTTAATTTGTTGAACAACATTAAACCATTTGCCCTGAATCCCAAATGTACCATTTGTCATGGCTTTTAGACACAAATCAGCATAAAGACTCCATATTTCAGCTCAGACAGGTGGGTAAGCATCTGAAAATAGGTGAGCACAGAAGCAGAGAACTTGTAAAGAGATGTCAGGGCATTGCCAGAGTTTCTCTCGTAAGAAAATGGTTGGAAAGAGTTACCAAATTTCACTAGTGGGGAGCCTAAGATGCCCTGAGGGCCTGTGTGCTGTTGTGTTCCAGGTTGCTTTTTCTCTCACCTAAATTTTATAGGTTATGATATATATACACTCTGTCAATTGACATTTTTGAAACCCATTATATGCAGAGCATAGTCCTAGGTGCTAAAAACCAATTGCAAAATCAAGAAGACCCAGATCTTGCCTTCAGGAGTTTCGCTGGGATGACAGTGCCAGACAGACAAAAAGAATGCAGTGTGGTGGATTATGAATGGCCACAAATTCTTTGTTGCTCCTCCCACCAAGGAGTGAAGTCTCTCTCCTCACTCCTTTAATCTGGGCAGGTCTTGTGGCTTCTTTTGCCAACAGAATGTGGCAGAAGTGATGCTGAGCCAGTTCTAGGCAAACCTTTAAGAGGACTGGGAGCCTCTGCTGTCTTCCTTTAGGAAGACAGCTCCCATGCTCTAAGGAAGTCCAGTCTATCCCTTTAGAAAGAGGCCATGTGGAGAGGTCCTGGAGGAGGAAAGACCACTGAGAGTGAGGCCACATGAAGGAGAAGTGGGGCACCACAGCTGACAGCACCAGGGCCCCAGGCAGGTGAGAGAGGCCTTCCTGGACCTTCTGGCCACCCCAGCCACCAGCTGGGTGCAGCTTCCTGAGTGACTCCAGTGAATACCAAGTGAAACAAAAGAACCATCTAGTCAACCTACAGAATTGTGAGAAAGAGCAAGTTATTTTGTTGTAAACCCCTATATGGCTGGGGCTGGTGGAATTTGTTACACAGCAATAGTTAACTGATACAACTTACAAATCAACATACATGCCAACATTTGCAGAGAGCCATGTGAGAGCAACAAAACGAGTACACGCAAGGAATTCTGAATTAAGGAGTAATGAGAAGTCATAGGAGGCAGTAGAGTCTGACAGTTTTAGTGGTAAAACCTATGTTTCAACTCTACCCCCACCACTTGCTATCTTTACAATCTTTGGTAAGTCAGGACCTTTCTTGGGATTCACTTTCTCAATCTATAATATAAAATGATCATTCCTACTTCACAGTAGTATGGTAAAGGTAAATACAATGCAGCTCAGTGCCTCATACAAATTAAGGACTCAGTACTGGCTATTGTTCTTATAAAGTAATCGTGGAAGGGATTTCTGAAGAAGATGATTTTTTTTTGACTTGCATAAAAATTAATTCATAGATTTTTATTTTGTAGCCACGAGATAGGTTCATTTCATTTGTCCCTGAATCTCCAGGTACAGTTCAGTTTTTTCTTGTTCCCAGTTAGGTTATGAACTTGTATTGGTTTGTATTAAGAAAGGTGTCATGGTCATTTTGCATGAAAGTGTCTGGGGCAGAGGCTGTGATGAGTTTCAAACCCCATGTATGTCCTTTCCTCTTGAGCATACAGTTAGATGTAGGTTTGGGCCTGAGACTTAATTCTGGCTAGTGGGATGTTGACCAAAATAAGCACCACTTCTAGGCCTGGCCCATAAAAACCTCCCACCTCTAATGTTCCACATGATTTCACCTTCCAGTTGGTTGGAACAGAGGTCCCCACAGGGTAACCCTTGGTATCCATGTGTTAAAGATAGTGCATCTGCAGATGGGAGGGGATTGGATCCCAAAACAGCACTAGAGGAGGGCTGCCCAACCAGAAACCACTTTACTGGGCTGTGACATGAGCTAGAAATACTTCTTTTGTGTTAAACCATTGGTAGTTCAGCATTTTTGTATTATAGCAGCTACTATTATCATAACTAATAGTTTTAATGGTATTCTTGTGATAGCCCAGCATCATTTATCTTATTATTTCACTCCCCCCCACTATCCAGCCTTCTTTTCCACAAAAGTAAACCTAATCACCTTTTATTTCATTCATTATTTCCCTTCTCAATTGTGCATTCTTCTCTCTCTCTCTACTTTGTTTCCCCCAAACCCACCAAGTTATGTATACCTTCCCTCCTTAAGAGCTACAGAGATGCTTCCCCGGTGAGCTTCCTCCAACTAAATGGAAATAGAAACTTGCCTTTCCTCTCCTTCTTTATTGCTATTTCCATTCTTTTTTACTCATAGCAGGGTCTCTGGATATAGGTGATGCTTACTTTTCTGTAAAATGGTGGATTATTCTTAAATGGTTAAACATAAATAAAAAATTTGAGTAAGTAATAGCTATCATTTAGTGAATACTTATTTTACACACAAGACACTAGGTAAGTATTTTATGTCAATTAAATTGTATTGTCCTCATAACAAACCTGTCTGGTAGGTATGGTTATGATCTCCATTGTACAGATGAGAAAAACAACACGCAGGGCATTTGGCAACTTGCCAAAGTCACAGAGCTGGTTTGTGGAAGAGACAGAAAACATGAAGCTAGAGCCTGTACTCTTGATTATAACCTCCATGGCTTCTCAGCATTTGGTCATAGGCACCATGTTCTTTTACGGTGTACTGCATGGATGTGTATGGAAAATAGGTTATGGAAAAAAGAATATAAAAGTGCTTGTTCATGAGATAGACCAAAAGTCCCTGGCAATATCCAATTGCATATTAGACATTAACCTACAACCATTAGTTACATTATTTCCCATGTTCTCTTTGATGAGGATTCTCACTCGGTAATGTGTAATGTCCTCTTGTCTGTAGAGACAGACACTGTGCTTCAGAGAAGGAGAAGCAGCCAACCCATTCTGGTCCTCAGTTAGCCCTTTTCAGCGTGACTGATTACCTCAATTCTCCAATGCAGAAAGCAGTCTCTGCTTTTTCAGCTGGAAGCCTCCTTGCAATGTTAGCTATTTTACAGTGATAATTTTACAGTGATAATTTTACTTATAATTTAGAAACAAAAGCCACTGAGAAAACATCATCATGAAGGCTAACGTACATCAAGCACTTATGATGTGCCAGGCACTATACTGATTACATATATTACATTTAATCCTTCCAGTAATCCCCTATGTTTGGAATTATTTTATTCCTACTTTTAAAGATGAGAAAATTGAAGCAAAGACACTAGGTAATTTACCAAGTTCACACAGTAAGGAAGTAATATAACCCAGCTTTGAACTTAGAGTCTGGCACCAGAGCCTGCCTTCCCAACAATGCGAAAACACTGAGTGCAATCTCCAAACACCTGATCTGCAGGAGGCACCTGGAGTGGCTGGCACCTGGGGCAGTGGATGCCAACCTGGAAAACATTTTGTATTAAGCTGTGAGGGTGTCTTGGACTCTTCTGTTTGTCACTGGCCAGCACTCCTAGGTTATAATGGCAGTGAGAAAGCACAAATTTGATGGAAACATTGAAAAGCATATAACTCAAATTAATGCACATATATTTTTGAGGGAGAATTTATTGTTTTCATGGCATATTTCATTTTTAACTAATTCCTGAAAGTAATTGAATCTGAATGTTTCTTATTTTTTTAATTTAATTTTATTTTTTTATATTGCAGTTTCTTATCAGTTATCTATTTTATACATATTACTGTAGACATGTCAATCCCAATCTCCCAGTTCATCCCACCACCACCACCCCCTACCCCCAGTTTCCCCCTACATCTGCATCTCTATTTCTGCCTTGAAAACCAGTTCATTTGTACCATTTTTCTAGATTCCACATATATGCGTTAATATACAATATTTGTTTTTCTCTTTCTGACTTACTTCACTCTGTATGACAGTCTCTAGGTCCACCCACATCTCTACTAATGACCCAAGTTCATTCCTTTTTATGGCTGAGTAATATTCCATTGTATAAATGTACCACATCTTCTTTATCCATTCATCTGTCATTGGGCATTTAGGTGGCTTCCATGACCTGGCTATTGTAAATAGTGCTGCAATGAACATTGGGGTGCATGTGTCTCTTTGAATTATGGTTTTCTCAGGGTATATGCCCAGTAGTGGGATTGCTGGATCATATGGTAATTCTATGTTTCATTTTTTAAGGAACCTCCATACTGTTCTCCATAGTGGCTGTATCAATTTACATTCCCACCAACAGTGCAAGAGGGTTCCCTTTTCTCCACACCCTCTCCAGCATTTGTTGTTTGTAGATTTTCTGATGATGCCCATTCTAAACAGTGTGAGGTGATACCTCAGTGTTTTGATTTGCAGTTCTCTAATAATTAGTGATGTTTAGCAGCTTTTCATGTGCCTCTTGGCCATCTGTATGTCTTCTTTGGAGAGATGTCTATTTTGGTCTTCTGCCCCTTTTTGGATTGGGTTATTTGTTTTTTTAATATTGAGGTGCATGAGCTGTTTATATATTTTGGAGATTAATCCTTTCTCCATTGATTTGTTTGCAAATATTTTCTCCCATTCTGAGGGTTGTCCTTCTGTCTTGTTTATAGCTTCCTTTGCTGTGCAAAAGCATTTAAGTTTCATTAGGTCCCATTTGTTTATTTTTGGTTTTATTTCCATTACTCTAGGAGGTGGATCAAAAAAGATCTTGCTGTGATTTATGTCAAAGAGTGTTCTTCCTGTGTTTTCCTCTAAGAGTTTTATAGTGTCCAGTCTTACTTTTAGGTTTTTAATCCATTTTGAGTTTATTTTTGTGTATGGTGTCAGGGAGTATTCTACTTCCATCCTTTTACATGTAGCTGTCCAGTTTTCCCAGCACCACTTATTGAAGAGACTGTCTTTTCTCCATTGTATATCCTTGCCTCCTTTGTTATAGATTAGTTGACCATAGGTGTGTGGGTTTATCTCTGGGCTTTCTATCCTGTTCCATTGATCTATATTTCTGTTTTTGTGCCAGTACCATATTGTCTTGATTACTGTAACTTTGTAGCATAGTCTGAAGTCAGGGAGTCTGATTCCTCCAGCTCCGTTTTTTTCCCTCAAGACTGCTTTGGCTATTCGGGGTCTTTTGTGTCTCCATACAAATTTTAAGATTTTTTGTTCTAGTTCTGTAAAAATGCCATTGGTAATTTGATAGGAATTGCATTGAATCTGTAGATTGCTTTGGGTAGCATAGTCATTTTCACAATATTGATTCTTCCAATCCAAGAACATGGTATATCTCTCCAACTGTCTGTGTCATCTTTGATTTCTTTCATCAGTGTCTTATAGTTTTCTGAGTACAGGTCTTTTACCTCCTTAGGTAGGTTTATTCCTTGGTATTTTATTCTTTTTGTTGCAGTGGTGAATGGGATTCTTTCCTTAATTTATCTTTCTGATCTTTTGTTGTTAGTGTATAGGAATGCAGGAGATTTCTGTGCATTAATTTAGTATCCTACAACTTTACCCGATTCATTGATTTGCTCTAGTAGTTTTCTGGTGACCGCTTTAGGATTCTCTATGTATAGTATCATTTCATCTGCAAACAGTGACAGTGTTACTTCTTCTTTTCCAATTTGTATTCCTTTTATTTCTTTTTCTTCTCTGATTGCTGTGGCTAGGACTTCCAAAACTGTGTTGAATAAAAGTGGCAAGGGTGGACATCCTTGTCTTGTTCCTGATCTTAGAGAAAATGCTTTCAGTTTTTCACCATTGAGAATGATGTTTGCTGTGGGTTTGTCATATATGGCCTTTATTACGTTGAGGTGGGTTCCCTCTATGCCCACTTTCTGGAGAGTTTTTATCATAAATGGGTGTTGAATTTTGCCAGAAGCTTTTTCTGCATCTATTCTGATGATCATATGGTTTTTATTCTTCAATATGTTAATATGGTGTATCACATTGACTGATTTGAGTATATTGAAGAATCCTTGCATCCCTGGAATAAACCCCACTTGATCATGTTGTATGACCCTTTTAATGTATTGTTGGATTCTGTTTGCTAGTATTTTGTTGAAGATTTTTGCATCTATATTCATCAGTGATATTGGTCTGTAATTTTCTTTTTTTTGTAGTACCTTTATCTGGTTTTGGTACCAGGGTGATGGTGGCATCACAGAATGAGTTTAGGAGTGTTCCTTCCTCTGAAATTTTTTGGAAGAGTTTGAGAAGGATGGGTGTTAGCTCTTCTCTACATGTTTGATAGAATTCACCTGTGAAGTTATCTGGTCCTGCACTTTTGTTTGTTGGAAGATTTTTCCTCACAGTTTCAATTTCATTACTTGTGATTGGTCTGTTCATATTTTCTGTTTATTCCTGGTTCATTCTTGGAAGGTTATACCTTTCTAAGAATTTGTCCATTTCTACCAGGTTGTCCATTTTATTGGCATAGAGTTGCTTGTAGTAGTCTCTTAGGATGCTTTGTATTTCTGCGGTGTCTGCTGTAACTTCTCCTTTTTCATTTCTAATTTTGTTGATTTGAGTCCTCTCTCTCTTTTTCTTGATGAGTCTGGCTAATGGTTTATCAATTTTGTTTATCTTCTCAAAGAACCAACTTTTAGTTTTATTGATCTTTGCTATTGTTTTCTTTGTTTCTATTTCATTTACTTCTGCTCAGATCTCTATGATTTCTTTTCTTCTACTAACTTTGGGTTTTCTTTGCTCTCCTTTCACTAGTTCCTTTATGTGTAAGGTTAGATTATTTATTTGAGGTTTTTCTTGTTTCTTGAGGTAGGATTGTATTGCTATAAACTTCCCTCTTAGAACTGCTTTTGCTGCATCCCATAGGTCTTGGATCGTCGTGTTTTCATTGTCATTTGTCTCTAGGTAGTTTTTTATTTCCTCTTTGATTTCTTCAGTGATCTCTTGGTTATTTAGTAATGTATTGTTTAGCCTCCATATGTTTGTGTTTTTTACATTTTTCCTCTTGTAATTCATTTCTAATCTCATAGCGTTGTGGTCAGAAAAGGTGCTTGATATGATTTCAATTTTCTTAAATTTACTGAGGCTTGATTTGTGACCCAAGATGTAATCTATCTTGGAGAATATTCCATGCACACTTGAGAAGAAAGTGTAATCTGCTGTTTTTGGATGGAATGTCCTATAAATATCAATTAAATCTAACTGGTCTATTGTGTCATTTAAAGCTTGTGTTTCCTTGTTAATTTTCATTTTGGATGATCTGTCCATTGGTGTAAGTGAGGTGTTAAAGTCCCCCACCATTATTGTGTTACTGTCCATTTCCTCTTTTATAGCTGTTAGCAGTTGCCTTGTGTAATAAGGTGCTATGTTGGGTGCATATATATTTATAATTGTTATATCTTCTTCTTGGATGGATCCCTTGATCATTATGTAGTGTCCTTCCTTGTCTCTTGTAACATTCTTTATTTTAAAGTCTCTTTTATCTGATATGAGTATTGCTACTCCAGCTTTCTTTTGATTTCCATTTGCATGGAATATCTTTTTCCATCCCCTCACTTTCAGTCTGTATGTGTCCCTAGGTCTGAAGTGGGTTTCTTGTAGGTAGCATATATATGGGTCTTGTTTTTGTGTCCATTCAGCAAGCCTGTGTCTTTTGGTTGGAGCATTTAATCCATTCACATTTAGCCTAACTATCGATATGTATGTTCCTATTACCATTTTCTTAGATGTTTTGAGTTTGTTTTTGTAGGTCCTTTACTTCTCTGTGTTTCCCACTTAGAGAAGTTCCTTTAGCATTTGTTGTAGAGCTGGCTTGGTGGTCCTGAATTCTCTTAGCTTTTGCTTGTCTGAAAAGCTTTTGATTTCTTCATCAAATCTGAACGAGATCCTTGCCAGGTAGAGTAATCTTGGTTGTACGTTCTTTCCTTTCATCACTTTATATATATCGTGCCACTCCCTTCTGGCTTGTAGAGTTTTTGCTGAGAAATCAGCCGTTAACCTTATGGGAGTTCCCTTGTATATTATTTGTCATTTTTCCCTTGTTGCTTTTAATAATTTTTCTTTTTCTTTAATTTTTGTCAATTTGATTACTATGTGTCTCAGCATTTTTCTCCTTGGGTTTATCCTGCCTGGGACTCTCTGCCCTTCCTGGACCTGGGTGGCTATTTCCTTTCCCATGTTAGGGATGTTTTCAAATATAATCTTTTCAAATATTTTCTCAGGTCCTTTCTCTCTCTCTTCTCCTTCTGGGACCCCTGTAATGAGAATGTTGTTGCATTTAGTGTTGTAACAGAGGTCTCTTAGGCTATCTTCATTTATTTTCATTCTTTTTTCTTTATTCTGTTCCATGGCAGTGAATTCTACCATTCTGTCTTCCAGGTCACTTATCCATTCTCCTGCCTCAGTTATTCTATTGATTACTTCTAGTGTATTTTTCATTTCAGTTATTGTATTGTTTATCTCTGTTTGTTTGTTCTTTAATTTTTCTAGGTGTTTTTTCTTTAGTTCTTCTAGGTCTTTGTTAACCATTTCTTGCATCTTCTCAGTCTTTGCCTCCATTCTTTTTTCGAGGTCCTGGATCAACTTCACTATAGTTATTCTGAGTTCTTTTTTTGTAAGGTTGCCTATCTCCACTTCATTTAGTTGTTTTTCTGGGGTTTTATCTTGCTCCTTCATCTGGTAGTTAATCCTCTGCCTTTTCATTTTGTCTGTCTTTCTGTGAATGTTGTTTTCGTTCCACTGGCTGCAAGATTGTGGTTCTTCTTGCTTCTGCTGTCTGCCCTTTGGTGGATGAAGCTATCTAAGAGCCAGAGTGGTTTTTTTTACTTAAATTATAGTTGATGTATAATGTTTCAGGTGTGCAGCAGTGATTCAGTTATACAAATACATGTATCTATTCTTTTTCAGGTTCTTTCCATTTTAGGTTATTACAAGATATTGAATATAGTTCCCTGTGCTATATAGTAGGACCTTGTTGTTTGCCTATTTTATATACAGTAGTGTGTGTATCTGTCAATCCCAAATTCCTAATTTATCCCTCCCCCTGCTTTCCCCTTTGGTAACCATGACTTTGTTTTCTGTGTCTGTGACTCTGTTTCAGTTTTGCAAAAAAGTTCATTTGTATCATTTTTTAGATTCCATATGTAAGTGATATCATATGATATTTGTCTTTCTCTGTGTGACATACTTCACTTAGTATGATAATCTCTAGATCCATCCATGTTGCTGCAAGTGGCATTATTTCATTCTTTTTTATGGCTAATACGCCATTGTGTGTGTATGTGTATATATATATATATATATATATATATATATATATATATATATATATACATACCACATCTTCTTTATCCATTCATCTGTTGATGGACATTTAGGTTGCTTCCATATTGTGGCTATTGTAAATAGAATGCACATATATTTTAAGAGATGTAATTTATTATAGCTTTCTTTAAGAAACAGATACTTTAAGTGCACTAAGCTGGGCTGGGTATATATGAATTGATCTTTATACTCCCTTTCTACAAACACACAATCAGGAACAACTTCTCCATAAGTACCACTTGGGAGCTGACTTCTTTTACATGAGAGAGAAGTTGCCTAGCTCCAGAATATAGACACGACATTCATGAACCCTTTTCCTATGTATATTCTAAGAAGGAGTATTATATTGGGTCAAAGAAGAGATGAGGGTAGAAAGCAGTGTTCCGTGTTCTTCAGGCTTTTTAGGACCTGAAGAACATGCACACCAAAATCTCAAAGAAATTAATTATATGATTTATATAGGTCAATATACATGTCTTCTTTCTAATATAGACATGGAACTTCATCTTTGGTGTGGCTATTCAGCCAAAATCTATGCTTTCCTTTGTCTATGGCCTAGGTCTTTGGAAGATCAAATAACCACATTTACTGTCATTTCTGATATCCCAGGACTTGTGTGTGACCAGTGATTGTCACAACATTACCATCATATATCATTGGTTTAGCAAAATCCATAATATAAACAAAGCAACAATGCATATTGCTTGGAATACTGTTCATATGAGAATATTCACTTCCAAACATAGCTAATCATTCTAGAAGCAATTTGGAGTCAGGATCTCTTTGTGGGTTTGTTTTGTTGTGGCTATTCTCTCATTCAATTGCAAAATCAATGTACAGGTGGTTTTGCCTTAATACAACATGTATATTCCTGAAAAAAGAAAACCCTACTCAAATCTGCAAAATCACACACTAAACATAATAGGGTTTATTGGCAAATTAGTATCAGCATCAAGCCACTCAAAACACATACAATTTCCACTCAAAACATACAAAACTTTACAATATGAGTTAACAAAAAGAATGGTATTTCTAATAAAAATACAGCACAGTTTAAAAAAACTATTACATAATTAATAAATTTAAAAATACTACTGTATAAATAGGTCCTTGCATAAAAGTTAGAAAAACACTTACATAAAAAAAACAAAAAACTAAACGTAGCTTATAGAAGAGCTGGGGCTGCTGAGTGATGGAGATGAGGACCAAGAGCACAAAGGTCAGGGAGAACCATGCCATGAGCGCCTCCAGGAGAGCAGGAGGCCAGACGGCACCAAGAGGACAGTGGATGAGCTGGCACAGCACAGCCCAGCCCAGCCCAAGATGTTCAGCTGTCCTAGTGCACTTTGCATTCAGCTGCTGTTACACAGTGGTACAAAGCACTAACGTGCTGGGGAAAAGTCACACGTGAACCAACACGACCTGCAAGCTAACGTCAATCCCCGATCCCAGTTACACAGGAGCGGAGTCACACTGCAGAACATACATTAAAGCACAAAAACTGTCAAGAACAATGAAAATGATGATTCTGGAAGCTCTTGGTTATGTACAAAAACAATTATTAAAAACTTTGTAAAACATTTTTATTCGAGTATAGTTAATTTACAGTGTCGTGTTAGTTTCAAGTGTACAGCAAAGTAAATCAGTTATACATATACATATATTCACTCTTTTTTAGATTCCTTTCCCATATAGGCCATTACAGAGTATTGAGTAGAGTTCCCTGTGCTATACAGTAGGTTCTTATTAGTTATCTATTTTATATATGGTAGTGTGTATATGTCAATCCCAATCTCCCAATTTATCCCTCCCCCGCTTACCCCCTGGTAACCATAAGTTTGTTTTCTACATCTGTAACTATATTTCTGTTTTGTAGATAAGTTCATTTGTACCCTTTTTTAAGATTCCACATATAATTTATATCATGTGATATTTGTCTTTCTCTGTCTGACTTAGTTCACTTAGTATGACAATCTCTAGATCCATCCATGTTGTTGCAAATGGCATTATTTCATTCTTTTTTATGGCTGAGTAATATTCCACTGTATATATGTACCACATCTTCCTTATCCATTCCTCTGTTGATGGAAAAACTTTTAAACAGTTTAAAAAAAAAGGGGAAAAAGAGATAATAATTAATCTGACTTAGAGGATGTATTAACTAATTAGTTTTGTAAAGCACGTTATATGGAATTTGAGTCCATAAATACTTATAGAAATATAAACAATAATATGAAGTATAATTAATGAAAATTATATATATATGAAGAAATAAATGTAAAGAAAAATCATGTATCCCAAAATATCTTGTTTCTCCACCAACTTCAGTCCAGTCATCATTTAAAATCATCATATGCACTAGAGCTGCTGAGATACTATTGTTTCTGGACTGTTGTGTCAAACTTTAGAAATTTGACCAACTAAACTTTTTATAATACATTTTTCTAACAAATGTTGGTAAGACTTCACGTTTATTCCCATTTCCCAGAAGTTTCTATTAAGTTGGTGGTGATATTCAGTTGTGCTCAATTCAAAATTAATATTGATTTTAACACTCAGCCATATGACATCTTTGATTTACCTCTATCCTTAATGAAGAAAATGATTAGGATGATTTTTTAAAATTTCTTATGAATAATAAAATATAATTAAACTGCTCTAAAGTTATGTTGTCTAACATGGTAACCATTAGCCACGTGTGATTATTCAAATTAATTAAAATTAAATAAAAGTAAAAATGTAGTTCCTCAGTCATACCCACCACATTTCAGGTGCCCAGCAACTTACATGGGACTGTTGGCTACTGCACTGGACAGTGAAGCTATAGAATATTCCCACCATCACAGAAAGTTCAACAGCAGAGCAATTATTCTATTTAGCTACACACCTGTGCCAAATTTCTGCAAATGTACAATAGTTAAAGGGTAAATTCTGCCTTTAGAAAGTGTTAGCATATATTTAGCCTCCTTCTGCCCTTCATCTATAGTACTAAGTGTTGGGAAGAGTCCTCTCTCCTGGTTTTGCCTTGGGTCCTGGGAGAGAGGGAGCCCACCCAGACACCCTCAGACATGGACCACCTTTTGCAGATGCTGTCAGTGCCCTGCCACATCTTTGGCTCGATGACTTCAATGTGCGCCAGCCATCTTCCAACGGCCTGTGTCTCCATTTCTCTGCCCCAGGCCTTTTTCTGAAGCTGCTGTGAGACACTCTGCCTGGACCCTGGCAGGTGCCAAGAAATTAACACCCACTAAAAGAAATCTTCAACCAATAATTGTTAAAAGTTGGTGTTAAATTACTCTGGCTTCCCCGTTCCGTAGGTGGGAAACCTCTGAGCTGTGTGTTTTGCAGCATTTTCCAGAGTGGCTTAAGGTGGTAGCTGGCCCCCTGTGCTGAGGATCTTTCCTCTCCTGTATCACTTTCCACACCTCTCCTCTGTTTCCTTGCACCTCCAAATAAACATTTTGCACTCAAATCGTTGTCCAAACTAAGACAATATCCAAATGGTGGGGTAAAAGGGATAATTAGAAAGAAGGGAGGGGTTCAAGATACTAAAGATAACCAATATTTATGTCATTAGATTGCGAACTCCTTGAGAGCAGAGATTGTAGCTTAATTTTCTATCTCCAATGTCTAGCACATACAAGGCACTCCGTAGTAGTATAGCGTACAGTGTTTCATACGTTGTTTCTTTGATATCCCAACAATCCTATTCAGTAGCTCTTGCTGCTGTTTTTCAGCTGAGCAAATTAAAGATCAAATAATTTTAATGAATTGCCCAAAGTCACACAGTTAGTGCCCGTGTTCAGCCTGGAACCAGGGCTTTAGACTCCAAGCCCTGTAGCTGGCGCTGCTGTGCGGGTCATCATCGTCCCATTGACTTGCCTGCTGGCCTCTCAGCAGACCTCAGCTATGCCCACGCCGTGCTCTGCGCACCAACCTCTGCCTGACTGAAGAGGATGAAGATGTTATTTATTTCTGCTCCTTTTCAGTGGGCTAAGTGTGTGTTACTAACCCCACGCAGTAGCTTCTGTTATCAGGGACTGTGGCCCTTTGTCTCGAGCCTTGATCCTAAAACAAAATGGAAAGAAGACAACAGTGGGTTCCTTGGCTCCGCACCCTCTCATCTCTGCAAGTCCCAGTGTCTCCCAGACTCACCCTCAGAAGTCTCAAGGCCCTATGTTATTGTATCCTGCCCAGGGCTCCCCTACCCAGGCAGTGCCAAGATTCTGGAGCAATCCAGAAGGGAAGAGGAACTTCTGTACCACAGAGCATCACTCCAGATTTTGCCCTTGCTTCTGCTCTCTGAATTTTTTGCTCAGACTATTAGCATGGCTCTTGATTAGGGCTGTTTTCCTTTTGGTGAAATATTTTCCCTTTAAGGGGTAGTATGAGGTTTTGGTCAAGCTTGTTGGCTCTGGAGAAAGAACGCCTGGATTAGAATTTATTTCCTTAGCTTTACTAAACACTGAGTGTGAGCCTTGAGCAAATTATTTTAAATTCTCTCTAAGTTTCAGTATCCTGATCTGTAGAACACAAGTGATTATGAAAGTACCCACTCATAAAAAAAAGTATCCATAGGTTATGAGGATTAAGTGAGATAGTCCACGTAAAAGCACTCGGCACATTGTAAACACATAAATACTATTAGATACTATTATTGGACACATGTTTTGTATGTCCCACCCTTCCCCTCCCCCCCCCGCTATAAGCCTAGTTTGAACCCCAAGAAACCCAAACCTGTCACTGATGGGGTGTCCTGGGCCCCCATTTATCGAGAAATTGAATTTAGATTAATGTGTTCTCTTTCAAGATTAACAGGAACTCTGGGACTCACAATTCCTTAATGGAAAGACATGCATTTTTTTAAATAGATCTTTATTGGAGTATAATTGCTTCACAATACTGTGTTAGTTTCTGTTGCACAACAAAGCGAATCAGCCATATGCATACACATGTCCCCATATCCCCTCCCTCTTGAGCCGCCCTCCCATCCTCCCTATCCCATCCCCCTAGGTCATTGCAAAGCACCGAGCTGATCTCCCTGTGCTATGCTGCTGCTTCCCACCACCCAACTATTTTACATTCAGTAGTGTATATATGTCAATGCTACTCTCACTTCGCTCAGCTTCACCCTCCCACCCCATGTCATCAAGTCCATTCTCTATGTCTACCTCTTTATTCCTGCCCTGCAACTAGGTTCATCAGTATCATTTTTTTTTTTAGATTCCATATATAAGTGTTAGCATACGGTATTTGTTTTTCTGACTTACTTCACTCTGTATGACAGATTCTAGGTCCAGCCACCTCACTACAAATAACTCAATTTCGTTTCTTTTTATGGCGGAGTAATATTCCACGGTATATATGTGCCACATCTTCTTTATCCATTCATCTGTCGATGGACACTTAGGTTGCTTCCATGTCCTGGCTAAATAGAGCTGCAATGAACATTGTGGTACATGACTCCTTTTGAATTTTGGCTTTCTCAGGGTATATGCCCAGTAGTGGGATTGCGGGGTCATATGGTAGTTCTATTTTTAGTTTTAAGGAACCTCCATAGTGGTTGTAAAATATTTGCAAATGAAACAACAGACAAAGGATTAATCTCCAAAATATACAAACAGCTCATGGAGCTCAGTATCAAAAAAAACCAAACAATCCAGTTAACAAATGGGTGGAAGACCTACATAGACATTTCACCAAGGAAGACATACAGATGGCCAAGAGGCACATGAAAAGATGCTCAACATCACTAATTATTAGAGAAATGCAAATCAAAACTACAGTGAGGTATCACCTCACGCTGGTCAGAATGGCCATTATCAAAAAAGCTAGAAACAATAAATGCTGGAAAGGGTGTGGTGAAAAGGGAGCCCTCCTACACTGTTGGTGGGAATGTAAATTGATATGCATTTTTAATGAGAGCAGTCTAAGAAGAAAGCCCATTTGCAAGCAGGGTGCCACAAGATGGTAGGAACCACTTGCCTCCACATATAAAGCCAAGCTGTTTATCTCCCAGTTATTCATGAGACTGTGCTAAATGCTCGGTGTAGGTTAAACAGTATATCCTGTACACGAAGGTGGCAGATACCTTCTGATAAACACATATATGCGTGTTTTCATAACCAAAACCTACAAAAAGAAAGGGCGGAACCTCTTCAAATAGAATAATTAAAGGCTGAGAGGATTTTAAAAATAAAAGTCATCTCGTGAGCTATATTATTCCTCCTCATTGTGCTTAGCTATGGTACAATATTGATTTTTATTTACAACCTTTTATTTTTAAAGTGTAGATTATATTACTCTATGATACTACATTTCCTATCCAGAAAATTTGGGTGCAAAGAGTACCAATTTTTTTCTAATTTTTACATTCATGCAAACTGTCACTGTTACAAATGCATAAGAATTAAATTCCACTTGGCTATGCATTTAATGAGGCACCTAGTGGAGAACATAAATATATGACATGAAATTGGAAAAGCTCCAGAGAATCTGGGCACCAAGGTAGGAAACCTGAAGGGATGCTGCCTTAATTTCCCTCTCCAGGCTTTTCCACAGCAAAGCTCAGTTGTCCAGCTCACAGGCACTTTCAAACTGGAATGATTTCAAGGGAAAAATGGTCACTGTCTTTCCTATATCCTGTGATGCACTATAATTCTCAGGAAGACAAGAATTTAGGCATACAATTGAATTTGGAAGAAACTTTTTTTAGGTTCTTATTACCAAACAAAATGGAGTCATACTCGCTCCCTAGAAAAGAATTCTGGGGCAGAAGCTTGCCTTTCAATCTGTTTGGTTTTATAACTTTTTAATAAACTGTCCTGAAGATGGCGCCACATGCTTAGCTATGTTACAACCTGCATCATTGTGTGATTCCGGCTGAAACCAAGTCCCTAATAACTATACAGATTTACAGAAAGATCTGTAGGAAATGCTACCTTGAAATGACATTCCTATAGTAAAGCATAAAGATTAATCTAAGTCAGTCAAGGAATAATCCAATTAGATCTTTTAAAATTTTTCAGTTAGGGAAAGGAGTTACAGGAAAAAATAGAGCAAATGCTATTTGGTTTACACGAATGGCACGTTCCGAAAGCCAAAATCCATCTCTGACCTTGTTCCTTCCCTTTTGTCCCCTCTTTGCAGTCAATGGCACCACGATCTATCAAGCTGCCAGAGCCAGAAAGTTGAATGACATCTTTGATCCTTCTCTCCACTTTAAACTTGCCCACCAGCAACGCCGCATCTAGTCAATCACCCAGTCCTATCTATTCTCGTCCATAAATGTCTCTCAAGTGTTTCCCGTCTCTCCATTCCTTCTACCACCAGCAAAGTCCGAAAGTCCCATCCTCCCTGTGCCACTGCAGGAGAATATTGGCTGGTTCCCCTTTCTCACAGCTCGCTCTTCTCAATCTGCTCTCCACCCTCCACCTAGAGTGATCTTTCAAAAGACAGACCCAATCACGTAATCTGCCTGTTTACAATATTCCACTAGCTCCCTAGTGCTCTCAGGTGAAATCCAAACTCTCTTTATAATCTAGTTGCCTCCTGCCATGGCCCCCCTTCCCCAGCTTCATCTGGCAGCACTGTCCCGCTTGTTCTTCGGCCTTAGTCATAACAGATTTCTTCTCGCTTCCTGATATGTTTGCTTCAGGGCTCTTTATTCCCACTGCTGCTGCTCGTGCCCCCAGAAACAGCTGCAGCTCACACCCAGAGCCATCACCACCTCCAGGCATCTAACTCATGCTCATCCTGTTGGTCTCAGGATAAACACACCTTCCTCACGGAAGAGACCCATCCAGTACATTAGGACCAAGCGTGCTATGATTCCATAACACCCTGTTCTTTCCTACCTTTAATAGTCATCTCATTTTATCATCAATCATCCATGTATTTTTCCCCTGCCAGATGATAAATTCTGAGAAAGCAGGAACAGTGTCTGTCCCCAAGCAACATTCTTACAATGACCTCTGAGGCCTTTCATCATCCGCCTCTGTCAACTTACCTCCTGCCCTGGTTGCCTGCAGTTCTCCCTCATTTCTTTGCTTCCACCTCCTTGCTTGTTCCTCTCTGCCGCTTCACCTAGTTGGCCTCTCTTCTGCTCCTCTAACTTTTTAGAGGCACGATCCTGCCTCAAGGCCTTGCTCCCCTCCACCTAGAATGCATCGCTCCAGTTCTGTGTGTGGCTCTCTCCCGAACCTGCTTCAGACTTTTATTCAAAGGCCACATTCTCAGTGGAGTCTTCTCCGACCAGCCAGTGTACCACACCCCGCCCGCCCCCCAACATTCCAGTTCCTCTGCTGCCTTTATTGTTCTCCTTAGCTCTGTCTCTGTCTAATATAATTTCATGGTTTATTATCCACCTCCCTCCACTAGGATGTAAACTCTGTGAGGGCAGGGCCTTTCGTCTCTCTGCTTCCTTACTGAGTCTCCAGCACCTAGACCTGTGCCTAGCACAAAGTAGTCAGTGGAACTCTTCATCCTAGTCCTGCCCTCGTGATTTCATCAACTAAGTTTTTTCATCTTTTTTGGTACTAAGTCATTCTAAGTTATGGGTGGGAGGAATTTTATCTTCACCCCGAAAGTCTTCCCTCTTCCTGATTACTTTAGCTTCCTACTTTCATAAGTAGTATGTCTTTTTGGTGAGGGATCAGAGAAATCAGAACTAAAACTGTCTTCTCATGAAAATATAAAAGTAGAAATGTACTGATGTCCTTTAAGTTTCAGTTGTTTCCGAATAATAATTTCCTGAAAACTAGGAGAACATTCAGTGTGAGGCCAGATCTACCAGTCTTGTTAAAAACATCTCCTCCTGAACAGCTCCTAAGGTGGTGGTTCCTTATCTTTCTGTTAATTGACGAGACACTCAGAAAAAGTCTGATTCCCTCACATCACTGGGGCACATGCTAAAGATTTTTATGTTGAAACCCATGGATTTGCCTAGCTGTACAACCAGCCTGATCGTTTGGGTCGAAATGTGAGGTTTCTAAAGCCAAACCAGCTGTGCAGTTAGATGGGGCCCAATTTCCTGAGCAGGAAATGGCAAAGAAGAATCAGGTTAAATGACTGCAATATGGGTACACAGTCATTTTGTAATATTTTAACACCTTGCAATGATCAGCAACTCCAGGAGAAAATGGCATTCATTCTCACAATATGTAAGCCTGATTCATGGCTAATGATTTATCACAGATGTTTGATTCGACTTCCATTTTCAGAGTTATGAGTAAACAGATGCTTACCACCCTCTGATTTCAAGGGAATATCATATTGCAACTGCAATTAAGCCCAGTTTCTATATGAACATGTGAAATATTGTTACAGAGAAAACTGAGAATGATCATTTATAATACAAAATTGGAGTGAAAGAAAGTCTCTTATACCAAAATTTGAATTTTTGACAGAAGACACAGATTCCAGTTAATTAAAGCCAAAGGAAAGAGAAAGTCTAGTGCTATGTTTGGTTGAGAATATAAACACAAGATTTGAAAAAGCAGCTCATGTTTTTTTCCCCATTACCAAATAGCAAAAGACTTGCCAACAAAAAGGAAATCATGTGGGTGCAATGAGTAAAGGGGGCTGAAGAGGCTGCTCTTTAGTCACCTTCGTGAGGATTTGGATGACACTTAGACTGTAAATGGTCAAGATGAAGTTTGAGGAAAGAAGCTAGAGAAGAGCAATCATCAATTGCATGTTCCTGGAGTGAAGTTCAGCAGAAAAGAAAAAGTCTACATGGTAATTTAATTAAAATAGGCATCCAGACCAGCAGAAAAGGAGGAGAATGAGAGAGAGATGTGGAACGAGAAGAGATAACTTCCAGAAGAATTCCCCGTAATTGGGAGAGGTAAGGGTGAAAGAGCAGAGGCATGGTCAGCGTTCACACATAAGAATGAAAAAAAGTGGCCAAGGAATGAATAAAGTTACAAAAACTAAGCTATGTAAGTATCTTCCTTTCCAAAAGACTGATCATCAAAATTTGTTAAAGGGATTATATTTTCAAAGATTCTTCAAATTAACAGAAAGATTAAAACCAAACATAATGGAATAGACCTTCTGGAAAAGAAGTGCTCCTTAAAATTCCAGAGGAGATCCTGCTCAACAGAAGCCTAAATGATAAAACTAGGACTATGATTAATAATAGAGAAATCTACAGCCATTCCTATTTGGTCTTGGAAGTGATTACCTTGATCAGAAAAAAATAGTGTATGTGAGTCCCAGACTTGGTTCAAAGGAAAACTGATTGGAAGGAAATGGTAAATCCTGAAAATAAAATACCTGCCTGGTCCCATATTGGAAAACCTCTCCCTTATATTGATACTATTAAAAAAATTTTTTTAAACCCATGGAGGAATGTAAAATGAAACACTCTGACCCAGTTCCACCATGTGGAGTCCAAAAGCGTGAACAAATAGAAATCAACTTTCTCAAAATATGTTCCACTGAATGCTGTTGTCTGGTCATCCACATTAGGAATTTCTGGGTTTAACAGAATTAAGCAAGTTTAGTTACTATTAGGAGAAGCAACCTGCTCTAGTCCTTGGGCATCCCTGTACATTCTTGCTGGCTGTGCCAACATTGCAAGACCCTGATCATTCCTTTCCTGGGCCATTTGTCATGGTTGTACTGCAGTGAGAGGCTTTGCAGCATGCAGCCTCAAGGAAGGAGGTAAAGTCTCCCTCTGGGAACAGACTTGAGAAAAGGGGTAGACTCCCCAAGTTCTTAGGTGAATTCCTCAGCTGTAACACAAATCTACTGATGCACAGCATCCCCCTGGGTCCCCTCTGCATTTCCTTCCAGGCTTTGGGGGACGAGGGGAACAAAGGCAAACACGCTACTCATGCTACTTGCTGTAATAGAGGTCTTTGTCTCTGACCCAGGAGTTTCATGTCTTCCCCCAGCATACATAAAAAGGGGACAAGCTATCTTGTTAGTTGGAAGGGAGGTAAAATCCCTGACCCTGACACTTACTGTAGGATTTCTTAGCACAACCCTCCAAGGAGATGGCATGGTACAAATCATTTCCCAAACTTATTTGATCATGTAAATTCATTCTCCTATATAATTTTGCAACACATACCTTGGGAAACCCTATTTTAAGAACACTGATGCAGGTCTTGGTGAAATATGTACAGGACGCAGACCCTGATCACTCTTTTCCTGACCCATTTGTCATGGCTGGGTTGCAGTGAGCAACTTGCAGCATGTAACCTTGAGGAAGGAGGTAAAGTCTCCCACTGGGACAGGAGCAGACTTGCTAGAGAAGAGGGAGATTCCCCAAGCTCAGAGGAGAATTCCTTGGCTGCAGAAAGACTTGCCCACCACCCCACCCCAGATGCATCTTTTTCAATGGCCTGCTATGCTACCCACAATTCCCACCATTTGAATGATTCCATTGGTAAAATGCATTTTTTCCAGAAGTTTCCTATTCAAATGCAAACACATTACCTGGAGGTGTGGTACATGAATATATTAATGCTTTAACTTAGATTAATCCCTTAACATGGAGGAGATTTGAAGAGGGAGTTGGCCTCTGATGAGAAGTGGAGGGTGGGCTATAAGTTTGGAAAGGTCCTGGGATTAAAATCGTGTGTGGGCAGAAGAGGCAAAACAGAAGCACTGTAGGGACGAGTCCTCCTTTTTCCTCTCATCGTCTCCCCAAATACAGTACTTTGGGTCAGAATTTATGTTTCAAATGAATTCCCGAAATGCTTATCTTGTCCCTTTCTTCTTTCTTAAATGTCTTCTTTTTCCTTCTGAACTGTAAATTTGTCAGTCCCACCAGATGAGTAGGTAAAAATCTAGATATTAGTCTTTTTTAGAGGACGCTTGAGTCAGCATCATTTAGCGGAACAGGAGAGGAACTTTTAGGCTATTGGGCAAATGTTTTCAAAACAAACTCTTCATTCCTTGAGGACGTTTTTCAAGGGACCCGAACAGGATGAGCAGAAGTCAAGGCTTTAGCCTTACACTTCCCGACTCTGCTGAATGCCAGTCTCGCTAGTCTGGTGTCTGTGGTTGTTCTGTTTGCTTTATGTGTTTTTGTTTTTTTGAGCAGGAAACTGGGAGGTTTATAGTAGGTATGGCTCAATAATTCTTTCAATTATAACAGTTGCTGCTTGAAAACCATGCATATTCTAATGCTTTTGCTTGAGTCACAACCTTCTAGAAGCTGCTATCACAGTTATTTAACCTGTACATGATTTGGCTATGTTCTCGTCACCATTTGGGGAAAGTTATTCAGAGAGAATGAACTAGGGGTTTTTGTATTTGCGTTCTTTTTTTTTTTAACATCTTTATCGGGGTATAATTGCTTTACAATGGTGTGTTAGTTTCTGCTTTATAACAAAGTGAATCAGTTATACATATACATATGTTCCCATATCTCTTCCCTCTTGCGTCTCCCTCCCTCCCACCCTCCCTGTCCCACCCCTCCAGGCGGTCACAAAGCACAGAGCTGATCTCCCTGTGCTATGCGGCGGCTGCTTCCCACTAGCTATCTACCTTACGGTTGGTAGTGTATTTGCTTTCTTAAAAAAAAAAAAAAGGTTATGTGTCCTCGGCACTCAGGTCATTGTGCTACAGCAAACTGAGCTTTTCCATGAAAAAAAAGTCTTTCCCTGTGGTGTTTACAGCATGTTCCACATACATCAGGTTTTATGCTACTTCAAGGACCAGTACCATGTTATCCTACAATGGCATTTCAAACATCACCATGCCAGATGGGCTATTACAAGAAAAATGTTCCAGAACAGCCAATTAAATTTCTTTGTGTTTTATAACCAGACCTAACAGAATATAGTCTCTCTGGAAGAAAATATTCTTGGATCAACCAACTCTCTCAGTTCTCTGTCATATTCAGGGGTCATTTTCATTCATAGAAAGCCTCTGAGAAGTGAGCAGGAAAGCTTGACCCTGACGCTGGACACATTGTATAACGTGCAAGGTCATTTGGGCCTGATGAATTCTAAATCCTCAGGGCACATGAGCCGCCCTTTAACATAATCCTCTTCTGGATTCCTGCGTGGTGAAAGCTCCAACACAATGAGAAATAAATATGACTGCGTATAGACTCTCTGGTTCTTCAGAAAAACATTTCCAAGCACACTGTGAAAAACAAGACTGCCTGCAGGATATTTTCATTTCTGATTACAGATGGGCCACCCCTTTGGCTCCTTATAATTCACATCACAAGTCCTTCCAGGGATTTCACAGCATTTTCTAGGAAGCATTTCTAGGAAGGTCATTTACATTCAAGATCATCAATATATTGGTATTGAACCTAAGATGTCACCCACTGACAAATTATCACCAAAAAATATGAATACTTTCTGTTCACTTTTCAAAGTCTCCAGAGAATTCTTATTAAAAAATTTTCCTTCCATTGAAACAGATGGAGCAAAATATTTTAGCAACGGGTAGTTTTTTGGTTGTTTTGTTTCATTTTCTCTCAAGGGTTATTTTTTTTTAATAAATCTTTTAAAATAAATAAATTAACTTATTTATTTTTGGCTGCTTTGGGTCTTCGTTGCCGCGTGGGCCTTCTCTAGTTGCGGCGAGCGGGGGCTACTCTTCGTTGCGGTGCACGGGCTTCCCATTGCAGTGGCCTCTCTTGTTGCGGAGCACGGGCTTCAGTAGTTGTGGCGCACGGGCTTAGTTGCTCCGCGGCATGTGGGATCTCCCCGGACCAGGGCTCGAACCTGTGTCCCCTGCGTTGGCAGGTGGATTCTTAACCACTGCACCACCAAGGGAAGTCCCAAGGGTTATTTTTTGTTAAGAGGGGAAAATGCATTTTTAGTTTACTCAGAATTAAGAGTTAGTAGTAAAAGCAGGAGTTGCTCTTCAAATGCCACTAAAATGGCACTTCTATAACATAGCATCCCTTATGTTTAGAGCTGGTGAGCACTTTTAATAACCCCTTTTGCTGGTGCCCAAGGTTGCTGGAATGCTCAAGTGACTGCAGACGCCTTGTTTAGCTCAGAAAATTTCCGCAGGTTCTGTCTCGCCTCCTCTTTCAACTCTTCTTACTCCTTTCTGGCTGCCTCCATTGTATCCCATGGCCTTCTTGGCTTTAATTATGCTCCATCTTAGATGCTGTTGATACCCTTCCCATAGCCCCTAGGACCTTGCCATTTAGCGCATGCTGACCAGACTTTCAGCTGCCAGCACATGCATCTCATTGTAGAGCCTGCTCTGCCCATGTGCATGGGAGCAGCCCTCATCAATGGCTGACAGAAATTGGTGGACACAACTTTATATATCTTACGGTTTTATCTGTCTATTATGCCTCAGTAAAGCTGAGTGGAAAAGAAAGTTGGTGTATACATACCCAGCTCCCAGCTCCCTCGCACTCAGTGGAATAACTCTGAGGTATATGTTCTACAGTGGCTTCATGATTTCTCTGGCAGTTTTAAGCTCCAGGTACCCACAGTGGTACCTGATAACACATCCTTTATTCACTTCCTTTATTTTCCCGTATCACTTCACCATTCCGCTACCTATGTTTTCTGGGATAACCTCCCAAAGAACTACTTGGTTTGTTGTCCCAGGGCCTGCTTTTGGGGAACCCTAATCAAGATACTGCCACTGTCAGTATTCTTTTCTTACGTGCTTTCATCCTATATTTAAGTGATGTCATACTGTATGTTCAAACTACCAGCCAGATAACATCCCAGCTCCAGCAGCCTGGATCCCTACACATTTTGGGGCAAGGCTGAGAATTAGAAGTCATATTTATACTAGAAAGGTATGATTTCATTAGCAATATATTTTTCTTTTATTATATATTTATGTCCCTAGGTAAATTGACCTGTTATACTAATATGTTAATGATTCGTATGTCTGTGTCTCCAGGCCAGAGCTCGTTCCCTCTCTCTGTCTCTCTCTCTCGATTTTTGCACATGTATATTGAATGGCCTACTTGTCACTGGGATATACCCACTCCCATCACATTTAGCATAAACAATCTTTAGCTCAACAAATTTCCTTTTAACCCTGTCCTGCCCCCAGGCTTTCCAGTGATGCACCCAATTGCTTAAGTCAGAAACCAGGGAAAAGCCTTGACAACTCTCATTTAACCCGTTATCCAAGAGGCATGTGTTCAACTACAAGTAGTAAACAACTCAATTTACACATCCTTTATTAACAGCAGCTTAAGTGCTATTGCCTTATGTTTCTCACATAACATGTAGGTTCAAGGTAGGTGGCTGTGGTGTTGATTCAATAACTTTAAAATGCCTAATAATATTTTTGCCATTCACTTGGCATTGCCCAATGGAATCAAGACAGAGCTGCATCATTTTCTCTTTCAGGAAAACAGAAAAAAGCAGCAGCAGCCATGAGTCCACCAGGAAACAAAGCTTTCCCTGAAGAACCTCCGAGCAGACTTCTCTGTACGGCTCATTTGTCAGACAAGCCAGATGACTGACCCAGCTGCAGGGGAGACCAGAAAGTGGGGAACAGGATCGCTATGATTGTATTACCCCATCAAGATCCATTGACTCAAGATGGGCACATTGGCACCTCAAAAAACCAAGAAGAAAGTGAAAACAGATATTAAGTAATTTGCAACATCTGCAACAAACACCATCCGCCTTCCAATCACACATCAGGTTAAGTCTACTCTACCCCTTAAATACCTCTAAATTGCATCTCCTTTATCACTACCCCTACTTTAACCTAAATTGCTATCATCTATGCTCAGGATCAGAGCAGCAGACCTTCATTGTTTCTCTGCTGTATAATACTGTTTCTTCCTTCCAATTTCTTCTCCAACTTTATCCAGTGTGATCTTTCATGGAGTTAAATCTGAACTTGTTATTCATTCGGCTTAAACCACTTCAGCGGCAAACACCAGGCTGTTTCTTTCCTCTGCTCCTCTGGTCCCCCCTGCATAGTACTTGCTTTACCAACCACTCCCACTTACCCACATGTAGCTAATTCCTAATTATCCTTTAAGGTTTTCTCTCACTCTTCCCATCACATTGCTCATCTCTCAGCTAAGGTAGGTGCAACTTCATGTGTTCTCAAATAGTGTATTTGTATTGTATAATTGTTCTGTTTAATACGATTCTGTATTATCATTGTCTCATATCGTTGTCATCGCTACTGAATAGAGTTTCTTTAAAATTAAAGCTTTTGTTTCATTCACAGCCGGGTCCGTACCACCCAGCACAATACCTGGCACATAAGCATTCTGTTAATGCTTATTGAATAACAGGTTGATTAATTGAAGAAGAATACTTGCATATTGTTGTTAATTGGGTAGACACTTGTAATAAAAGAATGAACAAGAGACAGCATAACAAAATTACGGAGTGTGGAATCTGGATCTTTACAGACTATCTCCACAAGGTCCGCTCTGTGACCTTCAACTAGTTAAGTTAATCTCTTTGTGCAAATTTCCTCATATGTAAAATGTAGATAATGATAATACTAAAAAGACTGTAATAAGAATTTTAAAAGTTAATGCTTATAATTGTAAGTAATGTATAGAGTAATACCTGACACATGATAAATGTTACAAATGTTTTTTAAATAAGTAAATAAGACAGTCATGATTCCTGTCCCCACAGAACTTACAGTAGAGGTCAGTGCTGTCCAATAGAAATATAAGGTGAGCCACATATATAATTTAAAATTTTCTGATAGCCAGATTAAAAGTGATTAGATTACAATTTAAATTAATTTTAAGAATTTATTTAAACTAACACATCAAAATATTATCATTTTAACATGTAATCAATTTCTTAGAGTTATTAATGAGATACTTTGCATTTTTTAATTTTGTATAAGTCTTTGAAATCCAGAGACTGTTTTATACTTACAGCACATCTCAATTCACATGCTTAATTTTCATCTGTTACTGAAACTGTATTTAGATTGAATGAACTTACAGTTGAAAAAGTAGATACATATCCAAGTTGTTCTAAATATACTTAATAATTTTTCAATCAATGACCCAGTCATTTTAAAATTTAAATTTATTAAAATTAAATAAAATTAGGAGTTAACTTCCTCAGTCACGCTAGTTATTCTTAGTGTTTAACAGCTACATATTGGACAGCACAGGACCTGAGAAAAATATGAGTAAGCGGACAATTATAGAATGTGATGAAATGCTATGTTAGGGCAAGGATAGAGTGCTCTGGGAGCACATAGTAGGGGTGCTGACATAGCTTGGGCAGACGGAATTTATGAAGGGGATTTTCCTGGAGAATATGCTGTCTGTTCTGAGATCTCAAGGATAAGAAGGAGCTAGTAGGTGATAAAGAGGAAAGAGCATCTGACAGAAGAAATGGTGCTGGATGAGGGGAAATGTAGCATTTTCACAGACCTGAGCATGTTTCAGAGTGACAAATGCAGAGTGTACATGTGTGTGTAACAAGTGGGAAATGCGTTAGAAGGGAAGATGTGGAAAAGGGAGCAGTTGAGAGGGAGGCTAGACAAGTAAGCAAGGGAGGAAATCATGAGAGGTTTTGTGACACATGTGAAGGGGGCCAGACTGTCCAGAAGGCAAGGAGGAGCCACTGAAGGATTTAAACAGGGTAGTGACATGATCACCATATGCTTATTAAAGGTCATTCTGGCTACAGGATGAAAAAAGTTTAGAAGACAGAAACCATGGCTGGCACCTCATGCCCATCAGGATGGCTACTATCAAAAAACAGAAAATAACAAGAGCTGGTGAGGAGTTGGAAAAGTTGGCACCCTTGTGCTTTGTTGGTAGGAATGTAAATTGGTGCCACCACTATGGGAGAGGGTATGGAAGTTCATTAAAAATTAAGTTAGAAGCATATACCCCAAAGTATGGAAAGCAGCTCTCGAAGAGCTATTTGTGCACTCGTGTTCATAGCAGCATTATTCACGAAAGGTAAAATATGGAAGCAACCCAAGTTGCTCATCCACTGATGGAAGAGTGGATAAGCAAAATGTGATAGATCTACAGTGGAATATTACTAGGTCTTGAAAAGGAAGGAAATTCTGACACATGCTACAGCATGGATGAAACTTGAGGACATTATGCTCAGTGAAACAAACCAATCACAAAAAGACAAATACTATATGATTCCACTCACAGGACGCATCTTGAGTAGTCAAAATCATAGAGACAGAAAGTAGAATGGTGGTTGCCAGGGGCAGGTGGGGAGAATACAGAGGTGTTGTTAAATGTGTGTGGAATTTCAGTTTTGCAAGATGAGAAGAGTTCTGGAGATTGATTGTGGTGATGTTTGCACAACAATAGAAATGTACTTAAATGCCACTGGATTGAACACTTGAAAAAGATTAAGATGATAAATTTTATGTTATGCGTATTTTACCACAATAAAAAAGTGGCTGGACATCAAGTTAAAATATGGTATCACTGTGGTGCAGTCAAGAGATAAAGATGGGAGCTGAAATGGGGTAAGAGAAATATGGACAGAAAGAAGTGGGTTGATTTCAAGGATATTAGGGGTACAATTAACAAGAATTTATTGGTGATGGATTTTAATCAAGTGTAAGGGAGAGTCAGGAGGCAAGCTATGTCCCAGATTTCTAGCGTGAAAAACTGGTGTGGAGAGTGATGATACTGGTTGAGATAGGAAACCAAGAGGAGACATAGATTTGGCTGGGGCTGGGGGTGAGGAGAAATGGGTTCACCTTCAGATACATGGATTTTCAGTTGGTTGCAATGAACCCAAGGGGAACTGTCTAGCAAGGAATTGGGAATATAGGTCATAATTTCTGGAGACAGATCTTAGAGCCACTCTCAAATGGAGGATAATGAAAGCTGTAGGAGTGGATGATGTCCAGGGAGTATGCCCTGCACATTTATGTTGTCTGCCAACACATTTGGTTTTCTTTTGAGTATTTTGCACTTCCTCACCAACAGTCTGTGTGATTTGAGTAGGGGTCCCTCTCTGGCCCCAAGGATAGAATAGGAGACCCAGATCTAAGTCAAGTAGAAGATCTCATACTCTTGGCCACAGTGATTGGGGTATAGGAGTGGCAGCCTAAGCTAGTAAAATAAGTGAGAACCTAAAAACTTGTACAGGAGCTACTGATAAAGAAGGCCTATTCTGTTTGATCCCATTGGACTAGAACCTGGAAAAATAAGAAACTAGAGCTAGCAGCCATCTTGCTACCATGAGAGTGACAGCCACTGGAGGTCATCACATAGAGCCTGAGAAGAAAACCAACACATAGATTTGAGGTGAAGAAAAGCTGAGTTCTTTTTATGTCATTTCAGCCATGAATCCAGCCATGGCTGAAATAAGACCTACTCTGGACATTTCAAAATGTGAGCTAAAAAACAATGCCTCTTTTCCCTTAAGCTAGATTGAGTTGAGTTTTCGGTATCTGTGTCATAATGAATACAGGCAGTCCTCATTTTGCATGGTAGTTCAGGACCATAAAAATAACTTTGCAAGCTGAAACCATGCAGTGATCTTAATAATCAATAGGAAGAATTACAATTGGTCTGTGACCTTTAAAATGTTTTAATCAAAACGTTAAAAACTCTATTTGGGGGAATTGAAAAAAATTAGTTTTATAATATTTACTACATGAAAATTTAAAACATTAGAAATATTGAGAATTAAAGTGTTTTATTTCTTTGTACAAAACTTATCAAAAGGAGTTTAAATAGTCTTTGCCTTCTTATCATATAACTTAAGATACAGAGTGAGGGACTTCCCTGGTGGCGCAGTGGTTAAGAATCCACCTGCCAGTGCAGGGGACACGGGTTCCATCCCTGGTCCTGGAAGATCCCACATGCCACTGAGCAACTAAGCCCGTGAGCCACAACTACTGAGCCCGCGTGCTGCAACTACTGAAGCCTGCATGCCTACAGTCTGTGCTCCACAAGAAGAGAAGCCACCGTAATGAGAAGCCCGTGCACTGCAACGAAGAGTAGCCCCCACTCGCTGCAACTAGAGAAAGCCCACATGCAGCAACGAAGACCCAACGCAGCCAAAAATAAAAATAAATTAATTAATTAATTTTAAAAGAAGGTATAGAGTGAGCATCTTTTCTATGCCTTGGCAAGTTATCATACTCCTTACTAAGTTTGGATCAGCTTCCAACATTTTGTCTTTTGCACTTTCAGTGCTGTGAAATATCCCCATGACTTCCTTTAATATGAAGGTTTTCGGGTTTTTTTTTTGCCAGTGTCACTTCCTCTGGGACATCATTCTTTTTGTCAACAGCCACTTTCCTCATTTATATTAATATGTTCCCTTTATGAAATTTCTGTGGCTGCATGTCTAGAGTCTCTGGAACAGTGACAGGCTCAACATTCCCACAATCAGCTATTTCTCTTGTAACTTCATTTGCCTTCAGTTCGAATTCTGCAAAATCATGCCAATTTCTGAAACAATGAAATCAGCCTTTACTGTCAGTAAAAGGTTCTTCTTCAGTCTTCTTGTAATTACTGTTTTTTTCAGCACAGCACCCAAATTTAATGTTTGGCCTAAATGCTAGTTAAACTGATTGGATTTTTTCATTACAGTCTTCAATCCAAAGTAGAAGTAAATTCTCTATTTCCACCATTAGCGGCTTCTTGTTCTGAAGGCAACTTAAACTAAACAATATTGAAGCCACTTTACCTAGTTTTTGATTTATCAGACTTTTTCAATATTGTTCATTCAGTGGCTCCGTGCAGCCCAGGTCTCATCCTGGCTTTATTCTGCTGTCTCCATTTTCAAATCTAATCACACCCAATTTCACTTCTGCATTATCACTTTTAATTTCTTTGCTGAACTTTCATTTTTTTCTATTATTCATTTTTGTTAAATGTCATACGAGTTTATCACCAAGAGACAAGGAGACAACCCAACTACAGGCTTTGCTGTCTGTGCATGAACTGAATAACTGATGTACAATGGCAATCACCAACAGACTTTGAAAGAAGTGATGTGGTTGGTCACTGATTATGAAGCACGTCTGTTATTTACATAGGGATTTGTGGAGCTAGCCGTGAAGTTTATATTTTATGCAATTACTCACAGTTAATATACTGTGTAACTGAAATCTGAAGCATGTTATTGGGAGACTGGGTTATTTAACTAAATCGTGGTCAATGACATTGGTGCATGTCAAACTCTTCAAAGCAATGACTTCCTTACTACCCAACAGAGATTGTATAAGGAGAAAACAGAAGAAAGGAAGAAAGCCTAGGAGAGAACCCTGAGAAAAACCAATATTTAATGGATGGCAAAAGAAGAGAAACGTGCACAATAACTTATAAAGAGTGGCCAAAGAAGTAGTGGGAAAACCAGAAGCACGTGATATCACACAAGGCAAGAAAAGAGATTGCAATCGCATTTGCCACTTCTTCTTTAAATTGAGATAAAACTTTCATCCCGTAAAATTCACCATTTTAAAGTGTACAATTCAGTAGTTTTTAGTATATTCACAAAGTTGTGCAACCATCATCATTATCTAATTCTTAAATATTCTTATCACGCCAAAAATAAACCCTCTACCCATTAGCAATCACTTCCCATTCTCTCCTCTTTCCAACTCCTGGAATCTACTTTATGTCTATATAGATTTACCTATTCTGGACATTTTATATAAGTGGAATTATACAGCATATGCCCTTTTGCATATGATTTCTATCGTAATACCTTCAAGGTTTTTCCATGTTGTAGCATCTATCAGTACTTATTACTTTTTGTGGTTGAATAATATTCTGTTGTGTGAACATACCATATTTATTTATCCATTCATCAGGTGATGGAAATTTGAGTTGTTTCTACCTTTGGAGTATTATGAGTAATGTTGTGACTAATATTTGTGTAAAAGTTTTTGTGTGAACATATGTTTTCAATTTTCCTGGGGATATACCTAGGAATGGAATTGCTGGGCCATATGATAACTTAACTTCTTGAGAAACCACCAGACCATTTCCACCATTTTATCTTCCAAGGAAAGTGTGAGGGTTCTTTCAGTTCTTTTTTTAAAAAAAAGCTTATATATTCATATTTCTTCTCATTCTGCTTGTCTAGTTTCTCATTTCATTTCACCAAGCACATTTCCTCCTTGCATCTTTGACTTCCATATCCTACATTTGATAAAGTTACCTTCTAACTAGGCAAATAATAAATTTTCTTCATACTGCAAGTGACTGATGGCTTTCTTATCCCATACTGTATGCAATTAATTTAAACTATGCAGAGCATAAGGTCTCTCACATATTTCATTTGTCCAAGCTGTTTATAACCACCCAAAACATTTCCAAAGTTGATTCAATATGGATCAGAACCCTGACTTTATTTACCTTCCCTTTCTCTTCAATTAAATTTATTTAATCCAATTCAATACTTTTGGGATAAACAATCTTCATAATAATCTTGTGGTAGGTGGTGCAAAGTGAAGCAAATGGCGTTTCACTTTGAAAGAAGTATCTTAGTGTGCTCCACTTCACCGGACCCCCAGAAGCTTCACTGAGGTGTCAGGCTCCTAAATTTTTCTTGGATATACTTCCCATCCTCTGACATGCATAAATCTCTTCAATGCATCTAGAGTCTGTCACTTCCTACGTTCAACATCTATCAGCATGACACCATTGATGTAGTGGACCAGCATGATGCTCTGTAGAAGGGTGAGATGATCAAATCCTTGAAGGCTAAATTATTGCATACACCTGAAATAGAATGTGTCAACGCAAGCTCCTTTGGGTGCTCTCTGCTTACTGGGGTGAAGAAAAAAAGAAGACACTTGTGAGAACGAAGCTGAATGCCAGGTAGCAGGGTTGTGTTGACTTACTCAACTAAAGAGATCATATTGAATAGCACCTGCATTTAAAATCATCACTTGTTTAAATTTACAGTAATCCACTGACATTCTCCAAGACCCAGCGGTCATCTGCACAAACCAAAGAAAGGTTTCGTTGTTGTTGCTGCTGCTGTTTTTTATGGGGATATGACAGGAATCACTACCTGTGTTTGTAAGCATATGAGTTCGTTTGCTGGAAAGAGATCCAGAATGATACAGGCACAAACAAGATGAAAATTTATTTCTCACTAAATGAAAGTCCTGGTATAACCAGACTAGAGCTGGCATAGTGGTACTATCCCTGACCTAACTCCTATCTTGTTCTTACACTGTCACTCAGGTGGTATCTTGGTGTGCATTTCAGCTGGCACAAAGGGGAAAAGGAGAAGGGGTAGACACATCACTTCGTTATAAAGGCAAGATCCAGAAATTGCTCTCATCATTCTCATTCACATCCCATTGGCCCAAACTTAGTCAGATTGTACCTAGGTACAATATGTATGGCAGGAAAATGTAACCTGTTTTCTGAGTGGCGATTTTCCTAGTTAAAATTTGGAGATATTACTTCTATGAGAGAAAAGGGGAGCATAGCCACTGGGGGACAAGTAGTAGCTACTGCCACAACACCTTACACATTTTAAACCTGTGATGCTGGACTAGTCTCTGCAACTCCCCCAGCGTGCACCTTTACTTTGGATAAGGACAGGAAGCTCAAGATGTTTTGTTGAGCCCTTTGTTGCATAATAACTCTCACTTGGGGCATCAGGGAGACAACATGGACATTCAGTCATCTCTATAAGCAGAAAATGTGGAAACAACCACAGTATGGGTTTGCAGACCCACAGGTACCACTGTAGCAGAATTAGACCCCAACATTCAATTGTCTTCTCGCTTTAATATGTCCCTATTCTGCTCGGTATATAATTGTGACATCCTGGACTGTGTTACTTTAGAGTCAGGGGCCAATAATTCCTGAAAGATCCAGCTATTTCCCTTTTACAGCTGCACAGTTACCTTGGTAAATAGTCAAAGCTACTCTTGAAGGAGACTGAGAGAAAGATTTATGGGATATGCTTGTGATACCACAAGGTCTTTCATCAAGGTTGGCTGGCTTCCTCTATATACAAAGAACTGTGGGTTTAGGACAGACTCAAGTTTGGGAATCGGGTGAGCAGCCATGATGACATCATTGTGACTTGTGTTATGCCACCAATGGGTTTTATCACTCATGTGTTATTATCATTTTGCTCTAATTCATTCCTTGGAATCCCCTGAAAGGTTAAGCTACTACCCCAGATTTCTCTTTTAAATCACCCCTATCACCACTCTAACTCTGCTGCTAGAATTTTACATTATGGTAAGAATTCTACTTTGCCTCTGATTCTTATATGATGTTCCATGGCCTGTCACCCTAGAAACCCATGATCACAAACATTGTCAGGAATCCCAGTTCCAAAAGTAACATCCCCCTCCTTCCTTCCCAGCCTGGAAAGAAGATTTTTTTGAAGATGCTGTTGATCCCAAAGCAATGCACACATGTTAGTCATAGGTAGGCATAGTCAGAAGGTGAGCAAGAATGTTGCACATAATGAATTCATTCCTTTTCTGCTTAAAACTTGAGATTGATTTTTCTATATCACATCAAGAATTTTTGTGTATTTCAGCTTCATGCTATGTAGATCTTTTTTTTTTTTTTTTTTTTTTTTCTATTTTGCAGTACGCAGCCCTCTCACTGTTGTGGCCTCTCCCGTTGCAGAGCACAGGCTCCAGATGCGCAGGCTCAGCAGCATGGCTCACGGGCCCAGCTGCTCCGCGGCATATGGGATCTTCCCGGATCGGGGCATGAACCCGTGTCCCCTGCATCGGCAGGCGGACTCTCAACCACTGCGCCACCAGGGAAGCCCTGTAGATCATTTTTGAATGTACATTTTAATCAACCTTACAGCAAACAGTGAGAACTGTCCCCAGGGGCTTCAGCAGCAATTTGAATTCAAAATTATTAATAATTATAACAGTATCCATAAATCCAGCCTGATCTAAGGTAATATTCTATCTTGCCTAGACTAGTATGTACAGAATTTATTTCTATGCATTTGCCCCTTATTTAGGGAAATAATGAGCAAAACCCTTGCAATTATTTACTAGCCTTCTCCTGAGAATGGCATTGCTCTTGCCTCGACGGAGCCCTGCTGGGGTCTGACACCAGTCATAGCTGGAAGCAGTGACAAGTGGGAGGAATGGAGCATGAAGAGAATTTCCATTTGTTGCGAGTTGAGTAGTTCAGGCAAACCTTCAAGTAAACCCAGACCAGCCTCGCTGGTTATGGCAGGAGGAGGTGCTATAAGTTGGACATAAGTTGGCCAAGGAGGATCTCAGTGTAGTTTGAGTATTTAGAGTACTTGGAGCCATCTAAATTCTCCCAAATGTTGCCATTATAATTCTGTTTTGCTCCTTTACAAAAGAGCTCTGCAGGTGGTTTTGGTGGAGTATTGGGAACCTTTAATTGTTCTCAGAAGTTATTATGCATCAGAATCACATGGAGGGCTTCTTAGATTTCCAGGCCCCATTCCCAGTTTTCTGTTTTTATATTTCTAGGATGAGGCCCAAGAATCTCGTTTTCCAACAAGTTCCCAGCTGTTGCTGATGCTGCTGGTCCAGGGACCACATTCTGAGCAACCTTGTAATTTAGCAACCTCTGTGTGATATCTGGCTTATCAATTCTGTAGTTATAAGTGATAGGAATTTTTTGAGAGATATCAGAAATTCCTTAGCTTCTTGACTGTGTCTTGCGTGAGTCATGTTCTTTCCTGAAGTTACTCAGTGTAGCTCGTGGCAGACAGCCCACCTTATATTCCTGTGCTCCCATAATGGTCCATTGCAGCAGCCTGTCAGTGTGGTACTTCATTCCAGGTGACCACAGGTGATAGGTTATAATCAACTAATCCATGGCTGGGTGTCATGGATTACTGTCATCTCCTCCTTTAATAGCTTTAACACAATCATAGTTTTAAAAAAATCAACTGATCACTTATTTCCATTTTCTTCAGGTTCTGTTGCCCACAAACCCTTCTGGTACTAATTACCAAACAGGAAGGAGTTCTTAGTTACAGACAGTATAATCAACTCTAGCTGGAATCTGTACAAATGGGTTTCGTGATGGGTATAGACAACCCACAGAAATGTTAGGAGGCCTGAAGAAACAGACTCTGGCCTGAGATTCCAGGTGTGATATCAAAAACTATATCATAGAGGTAGGCTATTAAGAAAACTACTGCCTTTCTAGAGTCAGGAAATTGACAAATCAGAAAGTTATCCCCACATCTGCTGGCTTCAGTAGCTTGCACCAGAATTTTTGCCAGCCGAATTTTGCCCCTGTCTTCTGACTCCTCCCTGTAACTTGGTTCCAAATAAAAACTTAATGCATCTGATTAGCAAAACATGTACCACATCTAGGGCATATAGAAAACACTGTAAATTTATTCCTTTGTTGTAGATTTCCAGCCTTTTCCCTCTAGAAAAGCTTACAAGAAGGGAATGATTTGGGTGCTGAGTAAAGCAATCCATAGTATCTGCTACAGGTAGAAAGTGCATTATGATTGTGCATGGCTGCCTAAAACAGTGTAGAATTGAGAGGATCATCTTGCTGAAAAGGAAAGTGCACCTAGAACATGGTGGGCCGCAGCGTTTCCCCACATATTTGCTATTCTTCATTCTTAATCAAATTGGTAGTCAGGTAATCTGAATAAAAGTGAAAGACTCCACCCCTTTCTGGATGTGTAATTAAGAACAAGTTACCTTCTCTCTTTCCTCATCTACAGAATGTCAATAATAAAGAAAATAATAATGCATATTCATGGAGCTGTTTTGACGATTAAATGACAGAACTTTTCTATATTATTCAGCACAATCCCTAGCACATAAACACGGGTTTAATGCTTACTAGCAAGTGTAGTTACAGTCTTAAAATTCTTGAAACACTTATAAGTGTAGGATATTGATATCTCACTTGAACAGGTATTTTTTGGTTAATTACAACATCTAAATCCCTAAGCAACCTGGAGAAAATTGCATTTTTTCATAGCAGTATATCGTTTAGCTATTACTGCATGTCAAACCACCCCAAAATTTAGTGTGTCAAAGTAACATTTATTGTTTCTCATGTCTCTGTGGGTCAGCTGAATGCTTCTGCTGATCTGGGCTAGATTTGTCAGGACTCTCTTTTTCTATGGTCTTTGGTATAGCTCAGATCACAATGCTTCAAAATTAGTAGTTTCTAGGACTCTCCTGTGTACTAATGTTCATGGTTTAGTACAGTGGTTTGTAGATGCTCATATAATAAAAAATAAATCAAAGAAGCCACAACTGTCAAACTCCAATTGTTAAAACTCATTTTAAAATATTTATAAACATAGGTTTATAATCTTCAAATAGAAAAATATTCATGTCACATATCTGGTTATTGTCAATGAAAGAATTCCATTCATTGCATTGAAAAAGAAATAAGATGATTTGTCAGTTCAATTATGAATGTAAAAAAAAAACCCAGTAAGTTCCCATAGCCTAGGTATTGTAAATAGACAAAACTTTTTCTAAACTTGTGGTTTATTCAAACACTCAAGAATAGCTAGAGAAGGTATACTTGAATTGAGGGAAGGCAAGCTTTTACTGACCAGATCAGTGGATAAGTGGGAAAAAGATTACAAGATGAGACATACACATATGTGTGTGGGGAGGCTAGTGGATAGAGGATATTACTGGGCCTATGTGTGTGCATGTAGAACTAAAGAATACTGGCATTTAATGTACCATATATTCCTGAAGACCACATTCAGTGTGCTTTCTGAAATAGACAACTTTTACAACATGGTTTCCATAAAACTGACAATGATTTTCTTCATTTTTTTTGCATATCTATTGTAGATTTTTGGTTTACAGTTACCATGAGGTTTTGATGTAGCAGTCTATATATATATAAGAGATTGTTTTAAGTTGCTGGTCTCTTAATTTCCAATGTGTTTCCAGTATCCTGCATTTGTACTCTCCTCTTCTCATGATTGCTGGTTGTGATATCATTTTTGTGTGTGGATGATTTCCTACCTTTACCGGTGAGCTTTCCATTCATAATTTTCTCGTTTCTAGTTGTGGCCTTTTCCTTTACACCTAGGGAACTTCTTTAGCCCTTGTTGTAAAGCTGGTTTGGTGGTGCTGAATTCTCTTAGCTTTTGCTTGCCTGTAGAGCTTTTGATTTCTCCATCAAATCTGAATGAGAGCCTTGCTGGGTAGAGTATTCTTGGTTGTAGGTTTTTCCCTTTCATCATTTTAAATATATCATGCCACTCCCTCCTGGCTTGCAGAGTTTCTGCTAAAAAAATCAGCTGATAACCTTATGGAATTCCCTTGTATGCCATTTGTTGCTTTTCCCTTGTTGCTTTTAATATTTTCTCTTTGTCTTTAATTTTTATCAATTTGATTAATATGTTTCTTGGCATGTTCCTCCTTGGGTTTTTCCTGTATGGGACTCTCTGTGCTTCCTGGACTTGAGTGAGTATTTCCTTTCCCATGTTAGTTTTTGGCTGTTATCTCTTCAAGTATTTTCTCAGGTCCTTTCTGTCTCTCTTCTCCTTGTGGGACCCCTATAATGCAAATGTTGATGCATTTAATGTTGTCCCAGAGGTCTCTTAGACTGTCGTTATTTCTTTTCATTCTTTTCTGTTTATTCTGTTCTGCAGCAGTGATTTCCACCATTCTATATTCCAGCTCAAGTATTCATTCTTCTGCCTCATTTAGTCTGCTATTGATTCCTTCTAGTGCATTTTTCATTTCAGTTATTGTATTGTTCATCTCTGTTTGTTCTTTAAATCTTCTAGCTCTTTGTTAAGTATTTCTTGTATCTTCTCAGTCTATGCATCCGTTCTTTTTCTGAGATCTTGGGTCATCTTTGCTATCATTACTCTGAATTCTTTTTTAGGTAGATTGCCTATCTCCACTTCACATAGTTGTTTTTCTGGGGTTTTATCTTGTTCCTTCATCTGGGAATATTTCTCTGCCATCTCATTTTGTCTAACTTTCTGTGTCAGTGATCTCTGTTTCTCGGGCTGCATGTTTGTAGTTCTTCTTGCTTCTGGTGTCTTCCCCCTGGTGGGTGAGGTTGGTCCAGGGGCTTGTGCAGGCTTTGTGGTAGGAGGGACTGGTGCCTGCCCACTGGTGAGTCTGGGTCTTGTCCTTCTGGTGGGCAGGGCCGTGTCAAGCGGTGTGTTTAGAGGCAGCTGTGCACTCAGGATGACTTTAGGCAGCCTCTCTGCTAATGCGTGGGGCTGTGTTCCCACTCTGTTGATTGTTTGGCCTGAGGTGTCCCAGCATTTGAGCCTGCAGTCTGTCAGGTGGGGCCAGGTCTCAGTGCCAAAATGGTGACCTCTGGGAGAGCTCACACTGTTGGATATTCCCTTGGACCTCCACCACCAGTGTCTTTGCCCCACAGTGAGCCACAGCCAACCCCTGCCTCCCCAGGAAACCCTCCAAGACCCACAGGGAGGTCTGGCTCAGGCTTCTATAGAGTCATTGCCTTGCCCTGGTAGATTGTGAAACCTTGTGCATGTCCTCCAAGAGTGGAGTCTCTCTTTCCTCCAGTCCTGTGGAGCTCCTGCACTCAAGCCCCACTGGCTTTCAAAGCCAAATGCTCTGGGGGCTCTTCCTCCCAATGCCAGATCCCTAGGCTGGGGACCCTGATGTGGGGTTCAGAACTCTCACTCCTGTGGGGGAAGCTCTGTGATATAATTATTTTCCAGTTTGTGAGTCACCTACCCAGTCGGTGTGGGATTTTATTATATCGTGAAAGCGCCCCCCCACCATCTTATTGTGGCTTCTTTTTTGTCTTTGGATGTAGAATATCTTTTTTTGGCAGATTCCAGTCTTTCCTGTCAATAGTTTTTCAGCAGTCAGTTGTGACTGGTGTTTTTGTGAGAGGAGGTGAGCTCAAATCCTTCTACTCTGCCATGTTGTCTCCTCTCTGACAATGACTTTCTTCAGAGAAGGAAAAGTAAACTTTATTTTTTTGCTTTTAATTTATGCAATTGATGCATCTACTTGTTTATTACCCAGATTTAAATGCATGTATGTTGACAACTGGAATCTCCCCATGTTTAGAAGCTAAGAAGATCAGCAATAATTTTTTTTTCTTTTCCATTATGGTTTATTACAGGATATTGAATATAGTTCCCTGTGCTATACAAAAGGACTTTGTTGTTTATCCATTCTATAAATAATAGGTTACACCTGCTAGTCCCAAACTTCCAGTCCATCCCTCCCCGGCAATAATTTAATTATATTAATAAGAGATGCCAACCTTTCACTTTGCCCTCTCCCCATCTCCATGTGAAAATACACTCTTTTATAAGTGTTTAGGCAATGAATATGCCAAGGAATAAGTGCTGAGTTATAATTAAATATGACAGTTTTTCCAAATGAAAACAAAAATCTTCAATTCTTTATCAAAGGCTAATGTAGGATCATGCTCAGTAAGGATTGCTTATTTTGAACTACATATGTCCAGAGCCAAAACAATTTGAATCATTCAAGAAGAATACACTTTAGTGTAATTCTTGAATAGTGAGCTTTTTATAAGAAAGCTTATTTCTATGATGTAGAATAATTTATCTGCATCATTTCCTCCAACCTGATTGCTTCTCATCAATTAAATTAGTCTACTGCAAAACTCAGAGGGATTTAACTTACTAAATTATTGGTTACTATTCTCCCATTCTTATTTCCAGAAAGACTCAGCAATTTATATTACAGTTGTATTTATTAATGTTATTTTTAGAGTAATTGAACTACTAAACATTGAGCTTAAAACAATTCCTTTGAAACAAAATTAAAGTGTGATTTTATAAAACATAATTTGTAAACAAATATTGGTCATATCCTTTTCCTGTACAACATAGTATAAAGGCTCAAGCTTTGGAGTCAAGTAGACCTGAGTTTGGGTTCCAGTTCTGCCATTAATTAGCTAGATGACATTGGGCATATTACCTGACCTGCATAAGCCTAATTTCCCTCAACTGTCAAATGAGAATTATCATAGGTGTTAACTCAGTGCACCTGGAATGTCTTAAGTGCTCAATAAATGTGTGCCATTGTTCTAGTACCTGCTTTGCAAAGTAGACAATACTTTTAGATTGTAGTTATTTTATGGGTTAACAAGTCCTTGTTGATTTAAATTAAATTCCTGTTACTCCTGAGGAAATCAATAACATTCATCCAAGGTTTTAAAGAATCATGTCTTTTTGATGGCCTTTGGGTAATTTGTGTGAAACTAGGCTATAATTTCAGTCTTTCTAAATATCTTGAACTATGTTCTCTAACTTTGTTCATCTCCTCTGTAACCAGCCTAATCCAAGCACCATCTTCTCTTGTTAGGAAAACTGCAACAGCCTTCCTTTACCCAACTCATCCACTCTGCAATCAGATTCCTATACTGTGGTTAAAACAATCTTCTAAAAGTACAAATCTTACTCATGTCTTGTTCGCACTCCTCCCAACAGCTGAAAGCTCCTCAGTGGGAAGCAGGTTCTGGATCCTGTCTTCCTTCTTGTTACCTCACCTCTTACCATTATCCTCCTTCTTCTTAGTGCTACGCTGGATGTTTCCAGGTTCTTAAACTTTCCACACTTTTCTTGCTCAGAGCTTTTACATATATTCTTCCCATTGCCTGGAAGACTCTCACCCAGGTCAGCCCCATTCACTGGGTAACACCCTTCTCATTACCTTAGAACTCCACTTCCTCGGGAGTCCTCCCACCTCAGTCTTTGCCAGGTTCCTTTGTCCTCAGCTTTTACGGATTGGTGGGGTTTGTTTTCCTTTCCTGTACTTATCTCAAGTCAGATGGGTGTGTACTCACTTGTGAGTGAATCTTATTAAAGTCTCTCTCTTTCACTAGGTAGAAAGTTTTGAGAAAGCAGAGACCAATGTCTGTTTCTATTTACCCCTGTATGACTGGTACTAGCAGCACAGTGCCTGGCACACAGTAGCCCTCAATATAGATTTGATGAATACATTTATTACTCAATGAAGCACGCAGTTTCTGAAAGGAAGGGAATGAGGAGACAAGCTCTCCGATAATAAACAGAAGCAACTTTAGAGCCTTTGCTTATGCCCGGCCCTGGCTCTCTACATAGCCTCTACACCCCAGCATTGTGGACCAATGTGAAAAGTATAGGATTGTTTTCCCATCAGAGATGATGAATCTTGTCCATGTCAAGCCATATGAAGTGGGATTCAGGAGTGAATTCAAAGGAGAAAAAAGGTATATTTGACTTAATAGAGGGCTGCTTTAAATTATATCTGCTCTCCTGACGGTTTTTTTTCGTCCCTTAAAAAAGGTTATTCACATCTAAGATAAATGAAGATCACAAAATGCAGACCTTTTCTTTCACCAGCAAAGCATCAAAAGGTTCAGTAAATGATGGTTAGAGAGAGAGTCTCCCTAGAGGCTGCACCCTCCTCAGCCCCGACCACATATGCTGCTGCCTCAGGACGCGTCATGATGGTAGGCAGAGAGACTGCAACCTGCAAAGCACAGCTGCAGCAGAGCATGTTGCCCCAGCCTCCATCCAGAATACACCTCCCTTAGCCTTTATTCATCTCTGAATGCCAGCATTAAGCACTCATTCCTTTTTCTTTGTGCCCCGTGACTTTGCAAGCCCTCCAGGTAGGGACATCAGATTAATCATTTCTCTCTTAAGTTCTTAAGAAGCATGAACTTACGGATATTTTTCAGCAGTAGGCATGGACCAAGAAAGAGCATAAAAGTGCCAAGAACACCTGAGGGGACTTGGAAAGGTATCACCAATGGCAAGAAAACAAGGGAATGTAAAGGGTTGGTGGGGAGCACAGAAGACACCTGGGTCTAATTTATAATCTTGGCAATATTGACTGTAATCTGCCTCAACAAATTAAACAGTTTTCAAGGAACAGAAAAGAAGTTGTGTAGAAGCTCACATAGTTACCAATGGGGAGTGGAGAATTTGTCTCATAACAGGCAACTCTGTGTGTCTGACCTCACAGCTTCTTACCATATGCTAGGATTGCAGGGGTGGCCAGTTCCCTTCGAGAAGGCTCTTGGCATTCATACCTGTCCCCCTGATGCTTTTCTGGTCCTTCTTTTTCTTCCTGAACTAGCTTGCCTGCCTAGGGAGAAGATGAGTCAATGAGGATGAGTGATGAAAGAGTCTCAGACTATCAGGCCATCTCACAAAGGAGCAAACACTTCACAGGAGGAAAACAGACTGAGGTATTTATCCATAACCTGGGAAGTTGTTTTTAAAATCTGGTCCCATTATGAATAGATCCTCTGTTACAACATCATTGTCTGCAAAATGTCTAGAGTTTAGGCACATTTGTGTTTAACTATTTATTTGTTTATTTATTATTAGAGCCTAACCTCATAATCAGATTGTCCTATTTGGGCCCCAAAAGTGGCTTGTCACTGAGTGAGAGTAATTTCCCGTGGCAGGTGCTCCCAGCAGGTGGCTGCTCATGGTACCTGCATCAGAAAGGTAGATTTAGTTAGAGATTTTATTTTAATATGAAATCCGTATTGCAGCCTGAGCCTCTACTGGGTGATGTGCCAAAATTCATGTCTGCAGCATGATTTATTATGTGAAAATACCACAGAACTAATCAGTGGAGTTACTAATTAATACAAATCTGCATTTTTTGCATAAGCAATTAGTGCAAGGAGAGAGCAGTGAAAGAGGAAGTTCAACTCCTTTAATCTCAGTGCCTACTCAAGCGGAAAGACCCACCAGGGCCAAACTCTGAGATCTACATTTGGAATTTTCCCCCTTTGATTAGTTAAAGGCAGAAAAGGTCAAATTATCGATATATAATTCATGTGAAAATGTATTTGTTAAAGAGGAAAGAAAACATTTTATTTTAAAAGGATGAGCCTCTGGTGGTAAATTTTTGAATTAAAAATAATTGTATTTTCCATTTCAGCAAAGTCTGAATAATATTTAATAAGGATTCCTATTGCTGATAATATTTGAAAATTACATCAATAATTGGGGGAGGTGTAGAGTGTAGATTTCTAAGATGTTTAAATTACCAAGGGGGCTTGCTCTTCTCTGTGGAACTTTTTCCGGTATTTTGGATGTCATGTGTAGTAATGCCATATTCTAAATCTGGTATGATTTAGATAATTCTGTAGCTCACCAAATCTGAGCAAATAATGCCATTTAACTTTGGTTGGTTTATTTTCCCATTAATGTAACAGAAATTGTTTATAATATGAAACAACTGGAGAGTTGACAGGATGATGGTGATGGAAAGAGACTTCTATTACCAATAAAATGTATGCTCAATAAAACAAAAGCAAAATCACTTTTACATATTTTATTTTCTGTGGACAACAAATAAGAGTTCATTTTGGTTTTGATGCTGTGTGCTAAATAAGTGCAAATATTAGAACAATGACTACCTTTCTGAAAGTTATTCAGTATATGATTTCTTTGTTTCAGACTCGCTAGCTCAAATTATAATTTAAGCTTTCCCCCAGCCCTAAACCTGGATATCTAGTTTTCCAGGAAACCTATTCTGAAAAGAAGGTGGCTAATTAAATGCAGATTAACAGGGCTCTTTGATTAAAAGTTCGGGATGTGGTAGTCAGTGGTGTTGTGAAAGAAGGCGAACAGGAAAAACCGAAAGGCACTGGAAGGGGAGTCGTTTTGCTGAACCTTAATACTGCAAATTCCAGGGCCAAGGCAGTAGGAATTGTCCACGGTGCTGATACCTTGAGGAAGCCATTTCTCCTGCAAGCGGCCTGGGGCTCTAAACCTGGAACTTGCCCGATCTTCTCCCCCAACCCACAGCAGCAGCCATTGTTCAGGAGAAGCTCAAGTGCCGTCGGTGTGTCTCTGCTCTCCGCACAAGCAGCAAGAACAGCTACCGGGGATTTTTGTGGGCCTGTTGATTTTTGTTAAGGCAAATGTTGGCAAACACCGGGCGTTTGTCAGTTACCACGCGCGCTGCCGTCCCCTTCAGACCGCATGCTGTTTCGCAAGCCAACTGAAACAGGTGTGAGCCCTCTGTTTACCCTCCTCACCTGAGAGCAGGAACTCCCACAAACACATACTCACTCATGCACACTCACACCCCACACACCTACACTCACATAAATTACACACACATCCACACTCACTGACACAAATTATACATTCACGTACTAACAGTCACACGCGTTCATAGAGCTCATACATTCATACACAGTCTTTCATACATGTGTATACTCACAGATTCACACACACTTGTACACTTAAGCACGCTCACACAGTCACACACATAGCTCATGTCCAAGCTTATGAGGCCTTGAACAATCGTGTCAGTGACCCGCGCCTGCCAATGCTTGGAGCTGCGCTGATTTTGCGTTGTTGTTATGAGTGTTGGATGGGATAGTTTAAGGAAAGCCCCTCACTTCTGACCCGGAATCAAAGATGAAGTCCCTCGAGGTCTGTAGGCGCCGTGAGGGGAGCCACCCACTCCCCGGAGGGATTAGGAGCTCGTAAATAATAAATAAAAGAGCCCAGGCAGGCCGAGTTGGGGAAGCCCGGTGCTAAATCACGCCCCAAATCACAGCCGCGTCGTGCTCCATCCAATAGCTCTAAGCGAGTTGTGGGGTTGGGGGTTGGAATCAATTTTTTTTCCGTTCTCGCAGGTGCAATATGAATCAATTATCTTAATTAAGATTATGCCGCAAGCCCAGGAGATTTGGGGAGGACGGGTTTTGCGCTCGGGGCGACGGCGAGGCATTTTAATAGCTTGTCTCTTGCTCCCGGCTCTCCCCCGCCGCCCGCCTGTCGAGCCCGGGCAGCTCCAGCCTCTGGCCAGGATCCGGGCGCCCAGTGGCCTCCCTGGAGGCGTGGGCGCAAACTCCGCGCTGAGCCCGCGGTCTGGGCAGAACCCGCAACCTCCCCCTCCGGCCTCCCACGGGCTTCTGAACTACCCGGCCTATGAGGAACGTGTGGCTTCCAGTCCTCCCGCGGACCCAGCACGCTACGGTCTGGCTCGCCCCTCAGCCCCCACCACCTCCCGCCCCTCGAACATGCCCAGGAGGGGATACCCCTCTCCCGGGAGGGGTGGAGAGAGGACGCGGGCGCCGCTCGAGGTCGGTGGGGCCGCCCTGGCCATACTTAATTCTTTCACTGAACGCAGACCTCCCTTTGCAAGAGCGAGCATCTGTTTCCCCGAGAAACAGGTCACCGCCGGGGACGCCGGCCCGGCCCCAGCTCTTTATCTTAGCCCTGTGAATGCGTCGCACCACCCACCCTCCCCCGCCAGCTACACGCTTCCCACCCCCTAAGTCCCGGCCTCACGCCTCCCTCCCCCCGTCTTCTCCCCGCCACCGGCGGTGCCACACGCCTCTTCCCCCTCCCCCCCTCCCCGCCCAGGCCACACTCCCCTCTCCCCACCCCGGGCCACTCGCCTCCTGCCGACCCCCTTCCCGCCGGCGCTCTGGCAGCCGCTGTAACGGCCGGGACCGCCCGGCCTGCGCCGCGCGCTCGAAGCGGGGACCCGGGGGGCGACAGATTTGGGGCATTGCTCGAGGGCAGTGAGTCATGAAAGCGGCTTTTGTTGCCCGCGCGTGCGGTTCGCGTGCCGCGCAGCAGCCTGCGGCGCCCAGTGGGGACCGGAGCTGGAGAAGGTGTACCGCTAAAGGGCGGTGGGGACAGAGGGAGAGGGAGAGAATTTAGGGAATCGGGAGGGGGAAAGTGTGCAACCGTCGAAACAAAGTCCAGAGAAGGAGAAGAAAATAAGGCGGCCGGGTGGTGCCGTGGCGACCGTCCGCGGTACTGAGCCCCGCCGTGCCGGCAGTCCATCCACTCCCGGCGTTTCAGCTGCCACCGTCCTCTGGCCCCAATTCCTCGCCCCCTTCCCCTCCCAACAAAAAGCAGCTCAATCCAGGCCTAATCTGGACTCTTCCCTTCCAGGTCTGACCACCGGGCTGCAGCCTCCCGGGAGGCCCGCGGGCAGTCTCAGCCACGATGGCGCTGGAAGTAGACACTGCCGGCGCACAGGCGGGTCGCCACCTGAGCGCTGAGGGCCCGGAAGCTCACTGAGAGCCAGGGTGAGACCGAACCTCGCTAGGTCTCTGGAACAACCCGGAGTGGTCTTTTCTTTGTACAGATCCCCAGGCCTGGGCCAACGATGAGCAGAGGGATTCGGGTGAATTTATCAGGAGGAGAAGGCGGGAACGAGTGTAGTAATTCCCGCACTATGCGCATTAGAATCTCGGCTGGCGAACCCCCCGCGTTTCCTTTCCTTCCCCGCCCAGGAACATCTGGCTCCACCAAGAATCTCCTGTATTCCACAGGGTGTCGCAAACTGGGGAAGTTTGCGCTTCCGGGGGTGGGGGGGAATCCCCTAGGCCACCCCAGGCCTTCGGGGCAGCTGGAACCCTCTTCCACCCGGCCCCCAACATCTCCTCTGAAGCTCCCCTAAGACTGAGAAATGAGAGCCAGGGCACAAGTTCTACATCCCCGTGGGCACGGTGGGCTAGGCCGTAGGGGCAGCTGCCGGAAGAGTGGCAGCACTTGGTCCACGCGCCGCGTGTCCTGGGACTTCCGAGTTGTGGACCGGCCTCTGCAGGCTGTTACTCTGATGCCCCTCGAGTTTTAACCCTTCATTTAAGATATATACTGTACAGGGGCAAATACTGAGACTAGGCTCCTGGGTGAATCCTTTGATCCTCTTCTGTGATGTTTGTACACCGACGAGTGAACTCAAAAACCAAAACTCTGTACAGTTCTGCCCTGGAAACTCAGCACGGTTCACGCCACACTTTGGGCAACGGGTCGGGTCTCACACCCCTTTATTCCTCTTTCAGATTTGCACTGGACCGGGAAGCCTGCATCACAGCCTTCTAGACACCAGCTATCACGTTAGGACTCTCTTCCCCTCTGGTTCCGTATCCCCCCTCTGGTTTCCAGATGCACCGCTCACCCCTGACACTGTTTTCAAACTCAAGGGGCTTTTAGAGCAATTCTAGTTGTTCAACGCTTTCATTGTAAGGGGACACGGGTCTGGGAGGGGATAAGGGGTTAGTTAATGGAAGATTAGAGGCGAATCTGGTGGAGAAAAGGGGGCAGGGAAGCAATAGAGCCAACTTTAAAAAGTGTTATCATTCTGGAACATGCCTTGGTGGGAACGAGTGAATGATCACCATTTAAACACAAATATGGCTCCTTCAGAGTTAGTCAGGAAGCTCTGTGGTTTTTGCTTGACCTGCAAGGTGGAGGTCACATCAGAGTCTTTGAGGTCTGGAGAAGTTGTGGCCATCAGCCCTTCCCAGAGTTGTGCTAATGACCTTTCTAGGAAGAGGAGTGAAGAAGACCCCTTTAGCACCGGCCCTTTGCGCCCTCCCTTTAAGGCTTGTCTCAACCAAGTTTCCATTTACAGGTCTGAAAGTGGGAACTAAGGGGGGCAAGGCAGCCTGTGTTAGGGAACCAGTGTAAGGGCACGCTTTACATCGATCCAGCGGCCTTGGTTAAAAGGCAGAATCCGAGCTTCAGAGAAGTCCTCTAGGTTTCATGCAAGAGAGCTCCGGAGGCCAAAGAAGCCAAGGACTAGCGCGCTCTGAGGACAAGGACCACAGGCCAGAGGGGTACGGACATAGTGAGGAGTCTCCAGGGGTATGGGTAGCTGAGGGTCAGGATACGCCGGGTTCCACGTAACGGTGAAGTAGAATGACAGGTACGAAATTTTCTACACTGTTGGGGCCGGGCGTGGGGGATCCAGTTAAAGAGGTTAGGAACTACTTTCACCCTTGCGTTTACAGATGAAGCCGTCTTTTTACGTATAATAAATAGTGTATGTTAGCTTAAGGGGCTGATGGAGATTGGGAGAAGCCACCCTTTGGCGCCAATGAGCAAAGTGTCTACCAAGGGGGAGAAACCAAGAGATGGATACCGCAGAGAGGGCAGGGAGTGCCCGGGAAGCCAGTGCCTGGGCGAGGAATCCAAAGAAGTCTCTCGCTTCTGCCTCTTTCACCTGTGCCCTACTTACCGCGCCAGCGCCGGCCACTAAGTCTGATCTAAACCCAGTCAGTGTTAGCTTTCCCGCTCCCTTCTCTCAAACTCCTTCCCCTTTCCCCCTTCCCCCCCGCGCCCCTTCTCCCCTTGTGCCGCCTGAAAGGGTTAATCTCTCCTGCGGGTAAAAACAGGTCCGCGGAGTCTCTAACTGGCGACAGATGGGCCACTTTCTTCTGGCCACAAAGGGGCCGGAATGGAGCGCTCCGCGGCATACAAATGGGCAGGTCACGTGGTTCCCGGCTCTTGGCTGGACTGGGAGGACCATATGGCGCATGCCGGGGAGGAAGGAGATGGGGCGGGGGTAGGGGTGGGGGAGTGGGGAGCTGGGTCGGAGGGGGGTGGGAGAGGAGCAAGGCTGAGGGGGAGGGGACGGGGGCGGGGGAGGAGGAGGAGGGCGGAAGGGAAGGGGGCGCAAAGCCCAGACGCGTGCGCAGACGCGGAGCGCAGGAACCTGCTCGCCGCTCTGCTCCTGGCCCCGCCCGCGCTCAGCATCACCAACTCGGCTATATAACCTGAGCGCCCGCGCCGCCTGGACACGAGGAATTCGCCCCACGCAGAAGGCACGGCGTCCGGAGGCCCCAGGGTTATGAGACCGTCACTGCTCAGGACTTACTAACAACTACAGGTAATTACAATCCTTTCATTTTTGCTGGGAATAAAAGCAGCAATTGAAGATGTACACATATTCTGTATGTGTGAATTTGTGAGCGCGTGTATGTGTTGAGACAGGCATTCCTTTCCATAATTGCAGGCGAGTACGCATACAGTTTGACTCGCATCACTCAAATACCCACTGCGGGCTTTCTAATTTAAAAAAAATTGTTTTACTTTTTTTTTTTAAGAGGAAAAATATAGGAGCGTCTTTGGATTTTTAAAAATATAACGCCCACTAACTGTGATTATTTGCTAGTGGTGATTTCAAAGTTCTGAAAGCAAGTAACTACTTAACTATTTCACTTCCTCCAGTAAGGGGGAAAAAACCCCACGTTACCAAGATTTATTTTGTGTACATGTATTTTATACACATTGGGAGTGCCAACTTATTTCTTCAGTGAATGAAAGGGGCATTGATACTTTGAATATACACACCCTGGAAAATAAACCGAGTTGAGAGGTAGTTTAATTGAGAGGGGGAAAAAATGTGGAGAAAGGGAGAGAGACCCACTCCTGCTACCTGTTACTGTTCCAGAGTCGGCCAAGTCCCCAGCAGCCACTGCAGGTGCCAGAAATTCAGTTGTCTCACTAAAGGCTTTTTATTTTCCTTATTAGAAGCGGCAACTTCGCCATTGCCAATCGCTGACCATTATAATTACTCAATCTTTTAAAGGAAGGTTTGAGGCGAACTTTGAAAAGCCCCAATAAAGAGCGGGCGGCCCTTTCAATGGGCTGTTTATTAGAGAGGAGCCTTCCGCACCTGATCCCCGGCGCGTGGAAGAGCGCTCTGCGCCGCGCCCCCAGCCCTGGCCCTCTAGTAAGCGCTTTTATACAAGGTGGAAATTCAGCAGAGGGCCAGCGGGGTGGGAGGCGAGAAAATAAAGGCAAGGGTGGGATGGAAAACCCCTGCCCACTTTTGTTTCCAAATGTTTCGTTGATGGTGAAATAATTTGGTAGAAAATACTTTTCCTCCGCATGCATTTGCTTTTCAATCCCCATTCAGTATAATCTTCTTAAAAATCACTGCCAGTGTTAGTAAATTACGTAATGGCTCTTCAACTTTAATCGCTGAGTACCCAGAGGCCAGAACAGAGATGGAAACAATTGCAATTTTCAAACTCGTCATTTTTGTGGAGTTGTAAGCGATTCTGAACACATGCAAATAAACATGAAGTCGCCAAAATGTACACTCCTTTTCACACACATTATCCTACCGGGTAATCACCATAAACACACTTAAATTAATCACAAGGAAACATACACCGGAAGTGTACGTATAACACATACTGTCTCCCCTCCTCCCAGCCCTGTCCAGCCTCCTTCGTACCAGCAGGGCACACACAGGCCACTATAAAACTACGTTTAACTTTTCCTCAGGGGCATCCATTTTGTAATCAGCTGATAATTCTCTTCACATGCATTTCTACAGGGTTAGTGGATAGAAGCTGAGGGCATATGTAGTTTTTGAATGTAGCGTTTTTCTCCTTTTCTGTTTTCCCCTCTCCCCTGTTGAATGTAGGAAACCTAAACATGACCAAATCGTACAGCGAGAGTGGGCTGATGGGAGAGCCTCAGCCGCAGGGTCCTCCGAGCTGGACAGACGAATGTCTTAGTTCTCAGGACGAGGAGCACGAGACAGACAAAAAGGAGGACGACCTCGAAGCCATGAACGCGGAAGAGGACTCACTGAGGAACGGGGGAGAGGAGGAGGAAGAAGAGGAGGATCTGGAAGAGGAGGAAGAAGAGGAAGAGGAGGACGATGATCAAAAGCCTAAGAGACGCGGCCCCAAAAAGAAGAAGATGACCAAGGCGCGCCTGGAGCGTTTTAAGCTGAGACGCATGAAAGCTAACGCCCGGGAGCGGAACCGCATGCATGGGCTGAACGCGGCGCTGGACAACCTGCGCAAGGTAGTGCCCTGCTACTCCAAGACACAGAAGCTGTCCAAAATCGAGACACTGCGCTTGGCCAAAAACTATATCTGGGCTCTGTCGGAGATTCTGCGTTCCGGCAAAAGCCCTGACCTGGTCTCCTTTGTACAGACGCTCTGCAAGGGCTTATCCCAGCCCACCACCAACCTGGTTGCCGGCTGCCTGCAGCTCAATCCTCGGACTTTTCTGCCTGAGCAGAACCAGGACATGCCTCCGCACCTGCCGACTGCCAGCGCTTCTTTTCCGGTGCACCCCTACTCCTACCAGTCTCCGGGGCTGCCAAGCCCGCCCTACGGCACCATGGACAGCTCCCATGTCTTCCATGTCAAGCCGCCGCCGCATGCCTACAGCGCAGCGCTCGAGCCCTTCTTTGAGAGCCCTCTGACTGATTGCACCAGCCCTTCCTTTGACGGACCCCTCAGTCCGCCGCTCAGCATCAATGGCAACTTCTCTTTCAAACACGAACCGTCCGCCGAGTTTGAGAAAAATTATGCCTTTACCATGCACTATCCTGCAGCGACCCTGGCAGGGGCCCAAAGCCACGGATCAATCTTCTCGGGCGCCGCTGCCCCTCGCTGTGACATCCCTATAGACAATATTATGTCCTTCGATAGCCATTCACATCATGAGCGAGTCATGAGTGCCCAGCTCAATGCCATCTTTCACGATTAGAGGCACGTCAGTTTCACCGTCCCTGGGAAACGAACCCACTGTGCTTACAGTGACTGTCGTGTTTACAAAAGGCAGCCCTTTGGGTACTACTGCTGCAAAGTGCAAATACTCCAAGCTTCAAGTGATATATGTATTTATTGTCGTTACTGCCTTTGGTAGAAACAGGGGATCAAAGTTCCTGTTCACTTTATGTATTATTTTCTATAGCTCTTCTATTTTAAAAAAAATACAGTAAAGTTAAAAAAATGCACCACAAATTTGGTGCAGCTGTATTCAGAGCATATTAATTATCTGATCGGGATAACAAAATCACAAGCAATAATTAGGATCTATGCAATTTTTAAACTAGTAATGGGCCAATTAAAATATATATAAATATATATTTTTCAACCAGCATTTTACTACTTGTTACCTTTCCCATGCTGAATTATTTTGTTGTGATTTTGTACAGAATTTTTAATGACTTTTTATAATGTGGATTTCCTATTTTAAAACCATGCAGCTTCATCAATTTTTATACATATCAGAAAAGTAGAATTATATCTAATTTATACAAAATAATTTAACTAATTTAAACCAGCAGAAAAGTGCTTAGAAAGTTATTGTGTTGCCTTAGCACTTCTTTCTTCTCTAATTGTTAAAAATAATTGCACAATTTGAGCAATTCATTTCACTTTAAAGTCTTTGCCTCTCCTTAAAATGATAACCAGATCCATAATTCTTGAGGATGAATAAAAACAAGAGATGTATTCCCTATCAAAACATATCAATTCAATACATTACTTGCACAAGCTTGTATATACATATTATAAACAAATGCCAACATACCCTTCTTTAAATCAAAAGCTGCTTGACTATCACATACAATTTGCACTGTTTCTTTTTAGTCTTTTACTCCTTCGCATTCCATGATTTTACAGAGAATCTGAAGCTATTGATGTTTCCAGAAAATATAAATGCATGATTTTATACATAGTCACACAAATGGTGGTTTGTCATATATTCATGTAATGAATCTGAGCCTAAATCTAATCAGGTTGTTGATGTTGGGATTTTATATCTATTGTAGTCAATTAGTACAGTAGCTTAAATAAATTCAAACCATTTAATTCATAATTAGAACAATAGCTATTGCATGTAAAATGCAGTCCAGAATAAGTGCTGTTTGAGATGTGATACTGGTACCACTGGAATCGATCTGTACTGTAATCTTGTTTGTAATCCTGTATATTATGGTGTAATGCACAATTTAGAAAACACTCATCCGGTTGCAATAAAATAGTATTGAAAATCTGAGCAATTGTTGCATTTCTTCTTAGAGTGTTTTTTTTTTTAAGTATAAATAATTCCTAAGCAGGATAGTTGCTTTACTTGCTGAGTTTAAAACAAATACTAAATTCTATTTGTAGAATAAAATAAAAGAGAAAAGTTTACTTTAGCACAAACTGTCTAGTCTGTTTATCTTGCTTAGGAAGTCACCAGCTCTTTGTACATAATGAAAGGACCACACTGGTATTTCATTACTTGGAATATGGGGTTGGGGTGGAGTAAGGGTTGTGGAGAGACAAACGGTTGTATTTTTGTTTGGTTTTGGTTTGCATTCCTTTAAATGATTATGTTATCTGTTTTCTTCTATTTTTTTCAAAAGATGGATTTAGTTAATTATTAACAAGCAAGACACAAGTAACCTAGCTTAGTTTGTCTACATATTTTTAAAACATTAAAATTTTTTTCACCATTTTCTCCGTGCTTTGTTATCTGTACCTTTTCCTGAACTGAAATGTTCTCTATTGCAAAGCGGTCCTATCCCAAAGAGAAAGTGATATATCTTTAGAATATGCCAGGGAGAAATGATTTAATTAAAAGAATTGAAGGGGCTTCCCTGGTGGCGCAGTGGTTGAGAGTCCGCCTGCCAATGCAGGGGACACGGGTTCGTGCCCCGGTCCGGGAAGATCCCACATGCCGCAGAGCGGCTGGGCCCGTGAGCCATGGCCGCTGAGCCTGCGCGTCCGGAGCCTGCGTGTCCGGAGCCTGTGCTCCGCAACGGGAGAGGCCACAACAGTGAGAGGCCCGCGTACCAAAAAAATAAATAAATAAAAGAATCGAAGAAGTGACATTTTATCATTGTAATATAAATGTGATTTCAGTAATTCTTTCAGGAAAAAATAGTAATGAACTACTTGTACTCAAGACATACTATTTGTACTATGATATGTTTCTGGAAGGTGTAATTGTTTCCTCACCCCCTTTGGAGTATTCTGTTGTTTCATAAACAGAACTCACTGGAAAAACTTAGAGATGATTCTGTCCATGGGTAAGGCCACTAAAAAAGTTTGGCATTTCTCTCCCTCTGGATGTATTGACTGACAGGAACAATTTCTAGGGAATAACATTTTGGCACTTGTGCCCTGGCTCTACTGTGGTGCTCTGATTACTGTCATTAGTAACTCCATTGTTCTTCCTCTGATTCGGATGCCACATTGGATGACTACCTCCCTTCCCAAGCTTGTTCCTTTAATCTCCTTCTCATTGGTGATTTAGGGGTTCCAGAAAGCTGACCTCATTTAGCAAGCTGCTCCAGAAAAATGTGAGTAATCTAATGGACAGGAACAATTAGCCATACTAATAACATTGCCAATGGGGCTATGTCAAGCTGTGACAGTAGCAGTAAGGAATATTTCAACGTTAAAAAAATGTTTGAGTGCAATTTAAAATATATCATTTTAGCATGTTTTCCATCAGCCTTCATCACATGGCAGAAATACTTTTAAGTTAGTCCCAGCTTTATCCAAAATGCAATCATCTCATTCCAAGTGAAACAGAGTTGTTATTTTGGAATCAAGCTGTTGCTTCCTATATCCAAGATTGCTTTCACTGTTCTTTCTTTAAGAGACATAATACTGATATGATATCTGAACACTGCCAACCTTCCAGCCTAGGAGACCATGAAGTGAACATTCAGATCTGGTGTGATCTATTCAGCAGCTCAATTTCACCTGTAATTAAAATTAGACATCTTCATGCAAACTAAAAACTATTGCTATAGTGAACACAAGAAATGAGAGGATGACATTTTAAGAAATTCAGCTTTTAAAACAGCAAGCAGGGAAATCTAATTGTGGATTTTTCTCATAAGGTAGGAATGAAGACTGCAAGTTAGTTTTGATTCCCCCCCCCCATTTTGCATGTATAACTTCATTCTAAACATAAAGATTCTTTCAGTCAGTCAAGGAGTAACTCACATGCCACCATCTTTTATTCAAAGGCAGGCACAGATGTTCCTTCTGCAGGGGAGGTTTTAATTTATGAAAATGATATTGTTTATGCATGAATGAACTGAATGCACTCTGCATAACACACAGCGCTTCCATCTGATCAGAGAAATACCACAGAACCAGTGCCAATGTCAGAAACATATTCTACAAATTTACTCACTTAAATGTTTAATGAATATTTGGAAGGCATTTTCAAACCACAAGAAACCTTTTCAATTATCTTTTTCTTTTCTTTTGGAATTGCTAGCCAAGAGACTCTTACAGTTTTCATAGTTGGCCAATGCCTATATTTAGCTAATAAGAAAAGAAAATGTTTTACTAAGTGAAACGCCACCAAAAAGAAGAAACATCAGCAACTATAGCTTCATTGGGAAAAATATTTCTTTAAGTGTTTCATATTGCGCTTACGAGTAATATTTAGGGTTCTGTGTGTTCCCTCATCTTGAATAATTGCTATCGCTATCAAATAAGATGTTTAGATCTACTTATTTAACGTGAAAATGATCTGATGAGTTATCTCCAGAATACCCTGGTGTTTAAAATCAGTAGATAATTTCATAGTTGGAGATGAAATATTTAAATATTTTAACGGGTGCATAATTCCTTTTGAATAGAACACTGCATAACTTAAATTTCATTTACATCATCAATGACAAATACAGTATGATCTATCTACTTTTAATCCTAAAAAAGACAATTCAATGTAAATTAAAATAGAGGATTATAATATCTTGAGCGTTCTACTAACTTTAGGTTTATATTATGTTATAGTAAAATAACATTTGAAATGAATTATAAGTGTTCTAATTTATTGATCTTAAAAAATCTCTGTTTTCACATTTGAAAGTCTATAATTCTTACAAAATTAATGCATTTCTGAAAGAAGCTAGCAATTACTAAAATGATACATGGATCATTAGCTAACAGTTTGAACCAAGCTGGTTTTTTTCTATAATTAAATAAGAGATTTAAAGTGAAAATATCTATTAAACAATTAATAAAACTAGGTTTCAAAACATAGGCTGATTTCATCCTAACGGGAATTGCATAATAGCAGAGCTATTTCTTAAACGACACTAAAATCTCCTCTCTTTTCCTTTTCCACTGCCATCACTTATTTCCTGAAAACCATCTAAATAAAATCTTTAATTCCAGGGTCTGATAAAGAATAAAAGAGCCAATGCAACATCTTGTGGAACACCAGGACTGAGAACTCTTGTTGTTACCACGCACAGAGGCGTTCTGGCGTCAGATGCACAGTGATTTGTACGGTGGCATAATCACTGGCTCCTGGCCAGGCATTATGTTACAGAGGATACTATTGTCAAGAACCATTCAACTAGAAATCTGCACTGTATACACTCAGAAGTTGAGATCATCTGCCTTCCTATGTCAGGAAGAATTCTGTGCTGCCAATTGACTCATGGACTCTCTTCACACACACTAACACTTGGTTCAATGGCTCTGATGGAATTAGCTGTGTAACCAAACTAGTGGCATCAACAAGGCAAGGCCACAGTCTCTGGGGACTTGTGTTTAAATTGCTAACCTTAACATATCTTAAAATGCAGAGTATTATGTTAATCCTGGACTAAATCTTAAGATGCATTAAATGTGCATTTGGCCATCTAAACATTATTGTGCTATTTGCCCAGCTAACTTAGAGGTAGATGGATAGTGACAGTAACCATATTTATGGATCCCCAGGTATGGACTAATCCAGAGGGATGGATTGTGAAATGACATCTAGAGATGAGAGAATAAGTTTAACCTCACATACTTGAGGTAACGTGGTAACTTCTTTGCTGTTAACAAGATTAAAACAAACCCTGCTTTATGCTTTGATGTCATAAGGACAGACAGCCACAAGGAAGGCTTCACACACTTATTAGTTTAGTGCTAAGTTTTTTTCATTCATTCCCACATTCTATCATCAAAGCAGCCCTGTGCCTTATTTTACAGATGGAGAAACTTCAGGAAGCTGGGATACCTAGATACTTCATTATTGGTTTCCTTTCTTTATTCAGGTTCTAATTCAAAAGCAACTTTCCTCAAGATTTTCCTGATTCTGATCTAAAGTAGCAACCACCTTAAACCTCACCAAAATCATTATTATATGTTCCCTCCTGTTGTTCAGAGCATTTATCTATCTAATGTTATCTTGCTTATTTATTTGTTTTGTTTATTTTTAAATTATCTACCTCCCTCAGTAGAATGTGGGCTTCACTAGAACAGGAACCTTATCTATTTTGTTTGTTGCTGTTTCTCTGGTGCTTAGAAGACCTACAGGTCCTCAATAAATATGGATATTCTAATGGAGTCCAATCACACTAATCTGATACCAAAGCCTGTTCCTTAACCACTATGCTACAAGTCAAGTATGGAGAATGGAGAGGGCCACAAATGATTCTCAGCCCAGCGAATGTTATAAGCATTAATTCTATAAAAAGACAACAGTTGAAATTAATTTCCTGTGACACCATGGTACCAAACTCCCCTCCCCGCACTCCTGAGCATCGGTAATCATGTGTTACCAGTCATCTTTTCTTTTTATTGATATCAATTGATTAAATATAATTTGGAATTGGAATAAAAGAAGAACTAAAATGTTATAGGCTCTTTCCAGACCATGCAATTTTTTTTATACTCATTAAGAACTCAGAGCATGCTACCTTTTCCTTTTCTGTTCATCATTCTTTCAGCAATAGTTCTGGTTTTATTGTTTATGTTATGTAAAATTGTACCAAATTTCCTTATCATCCTTGAGGAGTTGAGATTACAGCAGATCAGAATCTAATCCATCATGACTACGTACTCCAGCAATAAGTTTGAGAATTTGAGTAGCATTTGACAAATTAAAAGGTAAAAATAGGCTACATATAGCTAGATGATGGCAATGAAATAGAAATCCACAATGTGAAAGAGAGTACTTGATAGTCACAATAGTTGTTAAATTCATCTTCCTCCAACACATCAAATAGAATAGAAATGTGGTCAGTTTACGGGGAATATGATCTTCCTTGTCAATACAGCACAAATAAAGAAGAAAATAGAGTTACTATTTTTAGTGACATCAGGTATTCACTTTGGCCCTACACATGAATTATTAGGAGAGCTGTTTAGGGAATAGAAACATTGGAAGAATCAATATTCTTGGAAGGTGATTTAGTGTAAAATCACTGAAAACTGAAGAATAACTAGTGTTCTTTAAAGTTATCATATTTATATACAGAATGTGTTACTGGTTGAGATAAATGTTGCTGAATTACCTAACTATAATATCTACTTCAAAATGTTCATTGTATAAACTTAGCACATCAATAAGATTTCTTTAATGTTCTCTCTGAATGATGTCAGTTATGGTGTCCATGAAAGGATATGACCATGATTAAGAGAACTGTTAATTCCTTACCCCCAGTGCCACTAATGATTGCAGTGCTTGTCTACTCATAGCAGGGAATTATAGATTTATAATTTGTGGTGGGTTTCAAGTGTGTGGCCATGAAATGTTCCTATCCAAGAACTGAGCAGAAAAAGTAGTAGAATTCTAAAAAGGAGACTTGCGATAATCTCACTTGTCATTGCTAGATAACTGAATAATCTTTATTTCAGCCAATGATTAAGTATACAATGAACAGTAGTAAAAACTGCATGTAAATTATAACTAGAATCTAAGTAGGGATATTTATTAAATTTTTTTTTCTGAAAGGATTTCTTAGTTAACACAGGGCAAGCCTACTTATTTAGATATTTTTAAATCCCAACATATGAGTTTTGGGTAAAGAAACTCTATTTTAATGTTTTTTTGACTCTGATTAGCATATAGAAAATGTTAAGTAAAGATATTTTGCTTCCCAAAATTTCATTTTTGTTTAATTAACTAACAACGCATTTATCTTACTTAAAATATATTTTCAAGGAAAATATATATATATGTTGTACTGAGTTCAATAGTGCCTTCCCCCCACTCCCCAAAATTCATGTCCAGTCAGAACCTCAGAATGTGATCCTACCTGGAATAGTGTCCAAATAATATATCTTAAGATGTAAGATGTAAATTAAGATGAGGTCATACGGGATTAGAGTTGTCCTTATAAGGAGAGGACAGAACATGCAGACGTGCAGACAACACAAGGGGAGAATAAAGATGTAGGCAGAGATTAGAGTGACAGGTCTATATGCCAAGGGACTGTAAGAATTGCCAGCAACCACCAGAATCTATGAAAAAGGCACAGAACAGATTTTCCCTCTGAGACCCCAAGAGGGAACCAACTCTGCAGACACCTTGATTTTGGACTTCTGGTCTCCAGAACTGTGAACAATACATTTCTGTTGTTTTAAGCTACCCTGTTTGTGATTTGTTATGGCGGTCCTCGGAAACTAATACATAAGTTGAAAATGAATAGATATGTTAAATACACGTAAATATAAAAGTGTTCATTTTAAATCTTATAAAAATATTACCCTGAAGTTTTAGTGACATAATGTTGTATATAACTACTAGCATATTTTAGTTAGTACCAGGTTTGATATTTAAACAAGCTGACAAATTATAGCTATTTAATAGGCATCTGAATTATGTAAAATTTTATTGGTTTTTATTCTTGTGAATTAACTTAAACTGACATCCAGATTTAGTGAAGTGTGAATAGCCACAGCCAATAAACTAAGGGTGATTTTGTTTAAAAGCCTTATTATAGAATTCATAAAAAGCATAGGCTATAGACTGTTATTAATTCTTCATGTGAATATGCCATATTTATTCTCTATGTGGCGTAATATGTATACTAATAAATAGACCTCTGAAAAAACAAACATAGCATTTTCCTTGGTTTCACAAACACGCATTCAACACACAATTTTATGACGTGTAAAATTACATAATTAAAAAAATGATTGTGATCCAAGTGAATGTAAGTACCATGACTTCTAAAAGCTCTGTCTCTTCTAGGTTATATAGGGCCTTGAGCCAGGACTCTTTCTGTGAACCTAAAACCCAGGGGCTAAGATGCCAACCTTAGTTATAGAGGGCTATACATCTCATTATTTGACTGTTTTGACTGCTCAAAATACCAGTTTGTGATTGTTTCTTCTGAAGATATTTAATCAGAAGTTTTAGTTTACATAGATTTGGAACACTATCTTGTTTTTAAATATTTTTCTTTTTGTTTTTGAACAGTTGGTACTTGTGTTTCTCATGCTTATTCTCGTTTTAGTTTCCTGCTTACCGTTACTCATGTGGACATCAGTAAGAAATAAACTTTTATTGTTTTAAGTCACCGAGTTTTATCAAACCACATCATAACTCTGTCTCTGCTGACTGATAAAGATGTTACCTTATTAAGATAAAATGACATGCAAGAAGAGTTTACTGTGACTGGAAAAGAGAGACTTCCCTGGTTTATGTGGGACGTGGCAACAGAGATATGGGCTCCTCTTCTGACAAATACGGTATGTGGATTAGAGGTCTGGAATGTGGCAGCCATTTGGCTATTGGGAAGAGAGGAGGGTGGAGTAGAAAGATACATGTCAAGCAGAGAGTGATACACTATAGAAGGCAGAGTGGGGAAGGGGAGAGGAACTGGTTCTTGCACTGTGTTATTTGTATTATTCTCTTCATAAGCTACCCCACCTCTCTAATTAGGTTTCATTTTTTTAAGCCAGTTTGAGTTGGGTTTTCTGTCACATAAGGAGAATCACCTGATACAAAAGAGACTGTGATTTTGTTGTTGCTTGGTCTTTTTTATACAGAAATATGGAGAAAACTGTGTATATAGTGAAGATGAAATTTAATAAGATGTGAGATATGGGTGTGTTTGATAGAGGAAGTTGTTGGGCAGAGTGGAAGGTAGAAGATCTAGAACACAGGCAATTCCTTTGGACAGGAGAGATACTTCTTTCTAGTGATAGGAGTCAGGGTAGAGAAAGAGAATTTCAGGAGTAAGGATTAGAAAGTAGTGGGAGTTTATTCTTAGCAGGTTCTTTCATGTGAAGATGGAGGCATGATGACATGCTAAGTGAGAGGGGGTTGAATGAGAAAACTGAAGGTTTAAAATAGCCTCTCCAGGAATAAGGAGAATAAGTTCCATCAAGACTAATCCATAGTAGCATAGCAGGGCTCAGAGCTAAGCAAAGTTTGGAGACTGTAATACTGTAGTAGTTTTTAGTAGCCTTAACCCACATGCTTCAGTGGAAATCTCTCAACAGCCCACACTTCAGAGTGGAAACAGAAGATAGTTGCAGGTTTTTATGGCATTTGGATAAACGAAGTGGATGTGCTGTTAAGAGAGAAGTTGAAGTGGTGCACCATGGGGCCCAGGAAGCAAAGAGTGAATCCACCTGGTAGATGCACAAAGATGGCCCCAACAATCTTACAATGGCTTGTTAGATAGAAAGCACCAAATGAATTTGTGAAGCTGGCTGAGGAGATTTTGGGCAGAATATCGTAAGTGATGATTGGTTTCTTTTAGGGTTTTAAGGAGTAATAAGCCAGCATAATTTAGAGGAACTAAAGATGGTCCAGGACAGATACTCTGGCAAAAAAAAATTCCAAAGCAAAAAATGGCCTCAAAGCAAAGATGAAATGTAGGCTGCTTCCAGTTAAACATGCTCTTAGGTCAAGCCCTAATCAAGGATGTAGTTAGAACACACAATTTACCTGGACAAAAGTACTTCTAAGAACATTAGGAACATTATACCGTAATATCCTGACTTGGAGTCCAAAATACAGAGGGGCCAATCTTGAAGAGATTTGTGGGAATGGCTTTTGTATGATATGGCCTAATATGATTTTATATATATATGGACTATCAATACATAAAGTTCACAAAGTTTTCTTTGTGTAAAAGAAATACTTTGTGGCAAAGTATAACTAAAGGAGTTATATCCACTTAGACTAAAAGAGACAGAAACAGTCCAAATTAAGCCTCTGGACCTCCAAATTTTTATGGATAGAAAAAGGCTGAAAAACTACTCAGCTGCCATCACAGACCCATTTCTTACTGAAAAGAAAGATGGTATGGAGGGCAGAACCAAAAGCCCAGAGGCTGGAGCTAAGGGCTGCTGAGAACAATTCATTAGGGGACCACTCCTAAGGAGCAGAACTGGATGAAAGATAAGGAACATTCTCTTTCTCAGAGTATGGGGAACTGGTAACACATATCTGCTTGGATTTCAGAATTGCTATGGACCAGTGACTGTGATGTGTTTTCTGGTCCCCCCCCCTCCCACTTTTTGAGCATCTATTGTGGTTATCCTCTGCCTGTCTCATCATTGTATGTTGATGTGTGTGGGAAGATAACATATTTTTAGTTCACAGTTTCCTAGAATAAGAGAAGCACACCCAAAGAACCTCATATATGAGATCCTAGACTTTGATTTTATAATAAGGTGAGATTTTGAGCAGTCTTGAAGGGGAGTGAGTGTATTTTATATACGGGAGGGATGTTAACCACTGTGGCCAGAGGGAGGACTATGTTGGGCTATCAGCTAAGGTGACTTCTGCCCCCATATATATACCCTTTTTAATGTGACTGCTGCTTCTCCCACCAGTGGCGTACTCTATTTCCCTTTCTCTTTGTGACTGGCTTTGACTGATAGCAAGTGGCAAAAGTGATGCTATGTCAGTTCCAGGTCTAGGTTTTAAAAGACCCACAACACAATCAAATAATGAGAAGCCAAATGTAAAGAGATAGGCCCGGCTAGGCTCCAGCCATTACAGCCATCTCAGCTGAGATGTCAGACAGGTGACTGAAGCCATCTTGGGTGTTTCAGCCCCAGCTGAGCTTCCAGCTAAATGCAGGTGCATCCAGTTGATACTCCATGGAGGAGAAAACCTACCCAGCTGAGCTCAGCCAACTCACAGAATCACAAGAAAAAATAATCATGGCTTTAAGTCAATAAGTTGGGGGTGTGTGTCTTGTTAGGCATAAATGATATAGCCTGGAAGAAAGAGAAGATATGACACTGTTAGTTGCCTAACCAATAGTCATCCACAACTTCTTCCAGGCTGAAAACACTGTTCTGAGGCTCCCTGGAAGCTAGAGCACAGGCATATTGCCCGATTCTAGTCAATGGGACCTGAGAGGAAATCTGTTGGGTGGAATTTTGGAAAACATGTTCTTCCCTGATAGAAGTAGAAGTGCACAGATAGAAACTGCCCTTGCCACTTCTGTACTTGCTTTTGGACATTTTGGTGAGATGATATATGATTAAGGACCATGCAGCCGTCTGGGAGCCACCTGTGGGGTCCTTGTTGTTAACTGGGGATAGCAACATAGAAAGTTGAGAAGCCCCTGATTTCTTTTTTGTTTTTTTAAAAAATTGTAATATAGTTTCAATTTAAAAAAACAATTTATAATACTGTGTTATTTTCAGGTGTACAGCAAAGTAAGCCTTTTCAGATTCTTTTCCATGATAGGTTATTACAAGATATTGAATATAGTTCCCTGTACTATACAGTAAATCTTTGTTATTTATCTATTTTATATATAGTAGTGTACATCTGTTAATCCCATACTCCTAATTTATCCCTCCCCACCCCCTTTCCTCTTTGGTAACCATAAGTTTGTTTTCTATGTCTGTGAGTCTGTTTCTGTTTTGTAAATAAGTTTGTTTGTATTATTTTTTTAGATTCCACATATAAGTGATATCATATTTGTCTTTCTCTGTCTGACTTACTTCACTAGTATGGTAATCTCTAGGTCCACCCATATTGCTGCAAATGGTGTTATTTCATTTTTTTTATGGCTAATATTCCATTGTATATATGTGCCACATCTTCTTTATCCATTCATCTATCCATGGACATTTAGGTTGCTTCCATGTCTTGGCTATTGTAAATAGTGCCACTATGAATGTTGGGGTGCATGTATCTTTTCGAATTAGAGTTTTTGTCTTTTCTGGATATATGCCCAGGAGTGGGATTGTGGGAATCTATGGCAACTCTTATTTTTAGTTTTTTAAGGAACCTCCATACTGTTTTCTATAGTGGCTGCACCAAGTTACATTCCCACCAACAGTGTAGGAAGGTTCCCTTTTCTCCACACCGCTTCTAGTATTTATTATCTGTAGACTTTTTGATGATGGCCATTTTGACTGGTGTGAGGTGATAGATAGCTCATTGTAGTTTTGATTTGCATTTCTCTAATAATTAGCTATGTTGAACATCTTTTCACGTGCCTGTAGCCATCTGTATGTCTTCTTCGGAGAAATGTCTATTTAGGTCTTCTGCCCATTTTTTGATTGGGTTGTTTGTTTTTTTTGATATTGAGCTGTATGAGCTGTTTGTATATTTTGGAGATTAAGCCCTTATCCACTGCATTGTTTACAAATATTTTCTCCCATTCTGTGGGTTGTCCTTTTGTTTTGTTTATGGTTTCCTTTGCTGTGCAAAAGTTTATAAGTTCGCTTAGGTCCCATTTGTTAAAAAGCCCTCAATTTCGTAAAGGCCAACCCAGAACAGCCTGACTCCAGAGCTCTGTTTACATGAGAAGTAAAATTGTATTTTGAAACACTTTTAGCTGGATATTCCATTACTTGTAAATGATAGACAAATGGACAAGCCTTGTGGTAAAACGGCAGGGGTCAAGAGCAGGACAAAGAGGAAGGATCTGCTCACTGATGGTCAAAGTGGTGTGTATGTTGTCAAAAACATACAGAATCGGGCTTCCCTGGTGGCGCAGTGGTTGAGAGTCTGCCTGACAATGCAGGGGACGCGGGCTCGTACCCCGGTCCGGGAGGATCCCGCATGCCGCGGAGCGGCTGGGCCCGTGAGCCATGGCCGCTGAGCCTGCGCGTCTGGGGCCTGTGCTCCGCAACGGGAGAGGGCCCAATGGTGAGAGGCCCGCGTACCGCAAAAAAACCTAAAAAACGAAAAACATACAGAATCACCTGTTGTACCTGTTTAAAACACATGTTTCTAGGATTAGTTCAGGTACAGATTCAAAGTCTCAGAGCATCAGTGGGGGTAAACACTGGGAATTTACATTTAAAACAAACTAAAGATTCTTAAGCATATCCAAGTTTGAAAAGAACAAGAGTCTGTGTTCTGAAAGAGTGCTTTTTGAGTTTAAGCATTCAAGAAGTTCCACAAGGTCCAGAGGATGTCCTAAGAATGGGAGCCTGCAACAGAGGACACCATAGATTGTTGGGATGAGGCTGTCATGGAAATTTGGGACTAGGACACTGACATGCCCAAAATGGTGACAGAAAATGATGTAATAATCAAAGACTGAACCCAGTGCCAAACTCTTTGGTGCCTATGGGTAAGAGGTCTGAAAGCAGTGGGCTGTTTTCAACAGTGGGAAGAGATGTTGCCTCCTCCGTATAATGCCTTTTTCACAGTTATAATAGTGTGAGCTCTAGAAAATGAGAATATGTTTCTGATTTAAATTGTCTGTTTTATTTGTGTATCTGGTTATACCTAACTTAAGATTCTGCACTACAGTGTTGCTAGCAGATACTGTGAGAATGTTTCAAGCTCTCTATTTGGTTGAAATATATTTCAAATTGCTCCAAGTCTATGAATATAGTACCTACCTGTAAACGGGGCTTTAAAAACTTGAGGGAAAGGAAAGAAGTGCCTATTCTTCTCTCCTCTGTTACTTATTGTTATTGTTTATTGAGAAGCTAGAGATTACATGGTCATTGTCATCCCATAATCATTTGAGATGTGTCCTAAAACGTAGCTGAGCAATTCATTTTAAACAGAGTTTCCATGTGAGTGCAAAAAACTGGCATATGAAGAAGATGTAATATTCTGACTTGGTGGGATTCTACAATTTTTTTCTCGCTTCTCTGTAATTCTTGTAGAGATATATGGCCCTCTACCTTTTAGGCAGTAGGAGCCCGAGTTGCAGGAACATTCTGACAAAATCTCCATTCAGCATGAGAGGGAAGCAGACCCCTTGACAATGTGCTTATTTAGCAACAGAAATGACTGAGAGATGGATGCAACTAAAGCTCACTTCACCCAAAATACAGATTGACATGCAGACATTAAATATGTCATGAATTTTTCTTTTTTCTCATTACAGAGAAAGGAAATGAGGATGATGTCAAGGATTTTGCTGACACTATTTGCTGAGATTTGCAACATTCTGGGAGGAACAGGTTTGTGATAGAAAATCCTGAGTTTGGTTTTAGATGTTACGTTTCAGATGATTGTTGGACAGCCAACTAGCAATGTCAGGTGGGCAGTTGGACATAGTGTCTGAAGTTCAGGGGACTGATTGGGGCTGATGACATCACTGGAGGAGCCCTGAATAGTATGTAAAGCCATGGCACTGATGCTCGTGTAGGTGGATCCTGTGGATAGAGCTCCAGGGCACTGCAACCTTTAGAATCCTAGAAGAGAGCAGCTCATCAAAGGGAAAGAATGGAACATAGCCAGTACTTTCATCCTCAAGAAAGCCAAAGCCAATGTTTTTGGCTGTCTGGCTTGACTGAAGCTTGAAAAATGGCAACTTGCCCCTTGCAAATGTCCTAAGAAGTAGCCACTGTCTTGGCCTATCGGCCCTGGCTTTCAGTGAGCTTTTAAAATGCCAACGAGCTCTTATTGTGTTGATTGCCTGACAGCTGTGAATACAAGATGCTGACTCCAGAACTGCAACTCATTCTGCGGAGGGCACCAGCCCTCCCCACTAATGACCACTGAGCTGAGCCACCTGAAGACTGCGTGAGGTTTAACAGCAGCTGCACTTCTGCTCCAAGCAACAGCTGGCTGCAATCAGATCACACCGAGGCTCTTCCCCACGTCACCTGGAAGCTCGGGTATTTGTTTTCAGAGCATTAAACAGTAAGAGTCCTAGCTTAACTGGCACACAGGCGCTTTGTGTCTGAAAGGGATTTGGCTAGGTCTGTGGTCTCCATCCTCGGTTTTTTGAAATCTAAGTTTGAGCAGAGACCCTTGAGATGCTCCTGCTACCATTAGCTCTTCTGTCTGACTTTGCAGTGTGACGAGGGGTGAGGACAGAAAGAGAAGTGGCTGCCTATCAGAAGTTACTGGTTAGGCATTAGCATAGTGGAACTAGATTCACAACTCTATGAACTTAATTTCCTCTCCCTAACTTTTTCTCAATACAATTATTCTGGCCTTGTGTATATAAAAAATAAGCCTGCTGATTTACTTCCCACTCTGGCTCCTCCTCCAGGGAACTCACGTTCACAAGTTGTCAGCTCCCTGTTAATACACTGCTTAAAGCAGATGACTCAGCTCTGGCTGAACATTGCAGTCACCTGGAGAGCTTTAAAAACTCCTGAAGTCTGGTCCCATCCCCCAGAGCTTCCAATTTCATTGTCTTTGAGTGTAGCCTGGGCATCTGGCTTATAAGCAAACTCCCCAGGTAACTCTAATGTGATTGAGAACCATTGGCCTCCAGACTCTGTGCTTTCCAAATTAACAGCTAATTTCATGAATCTCAGTTATCGCGAGAAAGTGAAGGATTGACCGCCCCCACCCTCCCACGCCCGCCCCGGCCCGGGCTCTCTCCATTTCCAGGTAACGCTGCACTAGCCTTCAGGAGAACAAGCTCTGCTTCTTGTGATCTCTCTCCAGGGAAAGTCAGATCCAGGCAGAGACAAGACTGCAGAGGAGCATCTTGGGGAAAAGTAGGACCCTTAATACTTACAGCATGGAGGCACCTTCCTTTAACATTAAATTTGTCAGAACGAAAATTTGTCTATGTAAACCAGGGACTTGTCTTTGGTGTCCTCTCAGGGCTTTTGGGAACTGAGTTCTCTATTACCAGCTGCATATAGTTCAGCTAACTGTTGGGGGCATACAAGCAAGGTTATAAAGCACGACCTCTGCGCTCCAGGAAAGCCCGCTGGGAAGAAGGTGGAAAAACAGAGGGTTATACCCTTGCAAATCAAAGTGCGTTCTGAGGATCAGCGGCGTTACCTGGGAACTTCCTAGAAACAGTGTCGGGGGCCTCATCCCAGACTTGTTCAATAAGAATCTGCACTTTAACAAGATGCCCAGGGGGTGAGTATGCAAGTCAGTGTTTGAGAAGCGCTGGCCTATATTTTGGCGGGTAACGCAGTGCGCAAAATCTCAAGCAACTGTAGGGACTAGGTGGAGAGAGCCACTTATTCCTTTTCCTGGACTGCGGTCTTTTTGTAGTAAGTGGCAGAGGCAGGAGGCTGGCGGGCCAAGGTGCGGACTAGGTCAGGGCGGCTCCACCTGCGCGCCCCGCCCCGCCTCCCTCCTGGGTCTCTGCCCAGCGCGCGGTTGCTGTGGCAGCGCCGGACGCAGCCAGAGCCGCGGCTGCCGCGGGCTCCACCTACTCCCCCAAAGGCTTCCCCGGACCCCTGGCTCGGGCCCAGCCGGTAGCTCCGCCATGCCCCTGGGGAGGCGCGGCGGCAGGGTGAGCGCCCTGGAGGGCTGCCGGGAGGAGGAGGCGCCCCCGGCGGCGGACGCCGTGCCCTCGGTGCTGTGGGCGTCAGGGCAGCAGCCAGAGTCGACGGCCGAGCTGATTCTGCTCCGGGGCATCTTCGAGATCCGGAGGGACAGCTGCGACGTGGTGCTGAGCGAGCGGGCGCTGAGGTGGCAGCCCATCCAGCCCGAGCGCCCCACAGGTGAGTGGTCCCAATTAGAAGGTCCCGGCGTCTTCGCCCCCCGCGGCGCCTCCTCGCTCTCCCGGCCCCACACCCTCCTCCCGGCGCAGTCCCTCTGCAAGCTCCGCCTCTGCCACAGCGGGCTACCGCGTCCAGAAGCCGCCGCCTCCTCCCTCCCGCCAGGAGGCGAGAACCCGCGCCGCCCCCAGGGGCCTCCCGCTACCTGTCCCCTCCCAGCTGGCTTTCCGCCTGGGGTGCCATCCGGGGACCTGCGTCACACTCTGCTTCTGCTCTGTGACGCCGAAGAAAGAATTGAGCCCCGCAAGGGGAGGTGTTTTCCAGATGCAGGAAGGTCACCTGCTCCTCCCCTCCAAGTTGAAGTTTTACTCCGTCAACTTCTGACGGTAACGCTGAAAGTATAAGCATTTTACCGAGTATACCTACACGTGGGTTTCAAATCCAGCTCTCATTTTGCTGACTTCTGAAAGTTTCACCCCAACTTTTGGTCTCTCTGGACTTTTCCATCCCTCACATTCCTTGCCATTGTCTAGAATCAAGTCTAAAGGTCAGTCTAGAAACTTTTGGTGTTCAATATTGACTTTAGAATCATCTTGTTGTTTACGTGTATTTGCCTTTTGACCTAAACCTTTATTTAGAAAGTGTTATAATTCTGTACAATAGAACTATGTCAAGTCTTAGAGATGATTTAGGGGAAAACCTTGGGATGTGGTACACGTCCCCTCTAAATGCTAACTTATGAAATTTTAAAAAATGCCTTCCCCTGTTGGAAAACAAGACACAATGCACTGTTTACCTCAAAGAATAGAAAAATGTCACTGTTTTACAGTTTCGTGTACAAAAATCTAACAAAACAGACTAGTCAGGGACCCAGTGCTGGTTCTGAGTGGGAATTCTGCTTCTGCTGCAGGTGTCCTGTTGACCCACTTAACTAAAACTGCCTTTGACTTTAATTAAAAATGTTTTCAGGTGTGTTGAAAACCAAGCTGTGGAGTATTTTCTAGAACCTTTGAGTTAAAAGCTAGGGATATGGACATAGAGTTATTCTGTTTAGTTTCTAAGTCTGTTTGAATTTGGGGACATAGAAGTTTACCATTAGAGTTTAAATTGGCCTACAAGAGTCGATTTAACCTACAATGAAGCTGAAATACTATAGGAATAAAAGGAGACATTGTGCAATGAGAGGTATTCAAATCAGTGTTGCAATACCGGTACACGAAAAGTCAAATAATGGCATGAAGACAAAAAATGCTGTTTTATATACTGAGTGGTGATGGAGGAAAAATAGGCTTAATTAGCATTCCTGGCTGTAGAGTTTAAAAAGACATCCCGACAGTTATAACTCTAAAGGTGGCAAGTGTTGATCTGTAATTTTGACCTAAAACACTTTGGTTTTCTTTTCCTTCATTTAGATATACCACCCTTTCTTTGTAACTAACACCTAGTATGCAAACCACTTTGGGCCCCGAAAATTGGAGGTCCAGAAGCCTAGCACCTTAGTAAGCACTACTATTTGTAGGAGGAACCAAGAGATGTTTTACTTAGTAAAATAATAAGAGTGGGAAAAGAAAAGGAGGTATTGAGAGATATGTTTAAATGTGAGAAATACTCTCTGATGTGGAATTTGCTTAGATGTGTGTGGTGAAAGACAAATGAAATTGGTCCAGAAAATGGAGGAAAAACTACCTTAAGGTTGCCATACTTGGGAGGACGTGGTGTGGGAGGATGTAGTGGAGGAGACCATGTCTGTTGCTCCTTGGCCGGTGCCTGGCTGTCCCAGGAAAGGGTAGGGGTGGGGTCGGATTGCTGGGCATTATTACATCATATGAGATGCTTGCAAGACCACTCAGTTTTTAAACCTCATAGTGCCTTAGTAGCTGTTTTTTTTTTTTTTTAAATAGGCTTTATTTTTAGAGCAGTTTTAGGTTCACAGCAAAATTAAGAAAAAGGTGCATATACCCTCTGCTCCCCACACATGCATAGCCTCCCCCATTATAAATATTTCCCACCAAGGTGGTACCTTTGTTAAAACTGATGAACATTGACACATCATTATCATCCAGCGTCCATAGTTTATTACATTAGGGTTCACTCTTGGTGTTCTGCATTCTGTGGGTTTTGGCTTATTTATAATGACATGTAGTAGGATTCTCCAGAGAAATAGAACCTTGGAAAAAAATACACAGTCCAATATATGTTTGAGGAGATTTATTATGGGAATCGGAGATTATGGGATTATGGAGGCTGAGATATGCCACTGTATGCCATCTGCAAAGTGAAGAACCAGGGAAGCTGGTTGTATAGTTCAGACCAAATCTGAAGGCCTGAGAACTGGGGGGAACTGATGGTGTAGCTCCCAGAGACAGGATCTACATGAGAAGAGGGAAGATGTTCAGGACATCTGTTTTGTTTACTCTCAGCGCTTTGAAGAGTGCCTGACATAAACATTTGTTACGTGAATGAATTTGTTAATTGGTCTCATGAACTTTAGTTTTGCCCATTGCATTATAATCTGATTACTACACTGCTACTTAATAGTGACTTCTCATCACCTGTAAGATATCCCCCTCCCCTTTTGTTAAAGCATTAGAACTCTTTTTACAAAACATTCTTCAGCTAATGTTGGCTTACTTCTCCATTGTTAGCATCATGGTGAGAAGGTTCCATCTTGCTCAGCTGTAAGTTGGAAAAAGAAAGCAATCTATGACCAGGGCATAGATTGACCAGTATGTCACATCTGTAAGCAAACTGTATACAAAAGGGCATCATCCATTCAGAAAATATCTTCATTATCGCCTGCCATGGTGCCTAATGATCTTCCTATTGGAATCTCAAATTACAGTCATTTTACTTGTGGAATCGTATGAGTTTATTCATGTTAATTACCAAGTTAGCTCTCCGTGCTCTAGGAAAGAGAGAAACCTTTCGTGAAGAAATGGGAGAGGGGTCAGATGAGGATTTTAAGGCCAAATGAGAAAGGTCAGGCACGTCTGGGTCATGGGACCCTGTCTAGGCAGAGCAGGCCACAGTGTTGTTAGCCCCCTATGTGGTGCCTGGGACCAGGCGTGAGGTGTCAGAAATTGAGAAGAGACTCAGAAAGGGGGTATGGGCAGATGCCATAGACCAATATGTGTATTTTGTCATTTAGCCCTTAGCTTGTTACTGGATCAGATATTTTCAGAGTTCAACATTTTCAAAATTATCACTGATGGACTGTTGGCATTGTTCTAAATCTCAACCGAGGACAGACTTCTAGGAACGTGCGCTTACCAAGTGGTAAACTTCTGTTGGAAACGTTAGATGGAAGCAGAAGGTACAAGCATTTTTGTGTATCCCCAATGCAGAATCTGCTTACTGTACTGTGAGACCTGGTTATGAGATTTTCCCGTAAAGGAAAAGCTACTGGTAGGGAGAGTCAGTAATGCATAGCCTTAGACTATGTTAAGCTCATATTTTAGTACACTTAAGAATGATTAATTTAGGGATCTCTATGACTGGAATGCCAAATGCCCACAAGTCTCTGTTATCTCACACTGGGCACCTTTATCATTTACTAATGAATAGCACCTTGAAGTATGAAAAGCACTACAGGATCTTTTATAGGCACCCCACTTCGGCTGTCTGTAATCTCCCATCTGGTGTAGGAAGGGTTTCAGGAGTGCACCAAGGGGCCTGAGGTCTTGTCTACAACTAGTGGGTGTAACTGACTTAAGGCAAGTCATTTAACTGCTCTGAGTGACAGTTTATTCATCTGCAAAATGAGGCGTTTACATTATATGATCTCTAAGAACCATCAACTCTGTGAAGTTGCATTTTAAAGAAAATACCTATTTTTATAGACTTTTGGTGTTAGGACATCGTAATAAACCTGAGTTAAGTTTTAATGATCAGATGCCAGGTGTGTGTGGAAGACGTGTATTTTACACCAAAGCTTCACAGCCCTAATGAATTTCTAATTAGAAGAACCGCCTGGGAAATACGGGCCAAGTTTCTTGCTCCCCTTCCCTAGCTTCAAGACACAATAATGAGAGGTGGGCAGTCACCTCAGCACAGGTTCTGTCTTTGGAAAGGAAGAAACCACTTTCTGATAGAAAGTAGTGGGATAAGGCTAGTCATGAGCAGATTTTTCATGATGGACAAAAGGACTAGCTTATCCTTTCTTCAATTTCATTTCCTGTACCCTCTTATTAAATTTCAGGGCAAGGATCTTACAGTGTGTTCGATTAGCATGAGAATGTTATGTTTTAAATATTTTTAAAAATACGGTGAAGGTTTCAAATCTTAGTTATGGTTTACAATTCTCTTATTATTCTTAGACTTACTACGTCAGGTTATACCATTTCATGTTGTGTTTTTCCAAAGGGTTATTCCTACCACGACTTTGAGCTCAGCTTAATTAGAGCAGTAACCAGAAAAACCTGAAAAAGCTGGGCTTCAAAATAAGGTCTTGAAAGTGTTTCTTTTATAAGGGAGTTTATGATTTTCTTGTCCTTTAAGTTTATATAGACATTCATTTGCTGGAAACTTTGCAACGTGAAAGGTAATGTGGAAAAATGTGAAAATGAGAAAAAAACCAATCAATTTTAAAACAACAAGAGTTAGTGATTACATGGGACTTAGCAGAGCTGGGTCCATTCTAAGTATTAATCTGCCTGAGCTGTTTGGGAACAGATGTACGTGAAACAGATCCCAGGCTTCTGTTGTGTACATCCAAAGTGAGACATCTGTCGGTAAACCGTTGGTCAGAAATAATGGAAGCAGGGGTTAAACCCCGAAATGACCCATTACTCATGTGAATTATTGAAGGACTAATTACTCAGTAAAACATGATGCTTTGATTCACCAGTCTACATATGAAGAAGAAAAATACTTCTTTAAAAAAATTATTAGTGTATTCCTAAGCTGTCAAATTTGAAGGAATTTTTAAAAGCTGGGTGCGAAAAATCAAGCTTACCAGGCAACTGCATGTAATGTTTATAACGTTTTAAAACGCTTTGACAGGTCTGTTATCCTATTGTATAAATACTGTATAAAGCTCATATTGTATAAATATTAACTTTTTCTTAAATTGGTCCACACAGGAAAACAAAATATAGAATGAATCTCTAAGCATGACTGTTTAGTTAAACTCTCTGCACTAATGGAATGCTCTGTTCTGTCCAATACGGTTGCCACCAGCCACTTGGGGCACCTGAGGACCTGAAATATGGCTAGTGTGACTGAGGAACTGAATTTTAAATTTTATTTAATTTTAATAAATTTAATAGCCGTATGCAGCTAGTGGCGATCGCGTTGGACAACGTAGCTCTAATGCATAGACCCGTGAAGAGTTGAAAACGTTTATTCCCTTTATTCCCAGGCATGGGTTTGCATCTTTATAGTAAGGTACAGTTTTCAGTAATTAATCTCAACATAGAACTGATATGACCATATAATCTGAGCTGCCGATTTAAAGATAAAACAACTGAGTCCAGAGCTGCCCAAGTGGCAGAACCCTTTAACGTACTTTGTGAGTACAAAAACATGCTTTTGTTATTGTGAATTAATTGGCTGACAGTAAAATTGAAGTCTTGTCTGTTAAAACCATAGTCTTATTCCTCACGGTCATGATTTATGTAAACTAAAATTTGGCAAAAAATCTGTTTCTTACTATAGGGATAATAAATTTGAAATAACTGTCCTAGCTTGCGTACCTTGACCCCATGAAAGTCTGCATCCCAGTGTTGTTCATAAATATACCACAGCCATGTGGCACCATCTGAAGACAAACACTTTTAAAAACTGGTCTACTCTTGTGTCCCCTTCCTCTCGGTCTCCTCCACATGGGTGTATTTGAGGCTGCGACTGGCACAAAAATATCCTCCTAGAAGTGGGGAATGGTACTTGCAATTGAAGGCAAGGGACGTACAAACTGCAAATCAGATAAACTGGATCAAGGTCGGTAGAGGCTGATCCAGATGGGATCCGCCATAGCAGGAGGACCTGAAGTGAACTGCAGGAGTCTGAACATGATGGAACTAAAGAACCAAAGAGCCACGGCAGTAGATAATAGGGGTCAACGGATAGGTTGGGTACACAGGAGGATGCTATTGCCTAGACTGGACATTTTTGTGCCCTCTGTAATTTGGGAAATTACTTCCTTGTTTAAAGGGCCAGGGATATAGAATATATAATTGATTGTGATCTCAGTACTAGAATGCTCCTTTTGAACCTTATTGCTAATCCTGCCTAGTCCATTAGTTGACTAGGTTATTAGATTACATTTCAAATATTGACAAATCTACAAACATCATCAAAGTCCTCAGCATAGGCCTCTCTAATTCCTTCCATATGACTGTATTCCTGCCCGAATTTTAGAAGTACTATGCCAATGATGGGGGTAGCGTATGCTGAGCAAGTGACTTCTGGTCAGGTATGTGGTGGGCAAAGGGAAGAAACTCTTGGTAGCCATGGCTTTTTATATGCTCTTGTGTTTTCCAAGATCAGTAAGTGACGAGTTAAAAGGGAAAGTTGGGAGGGAAATGGAGTTTGAAGGAAATTAAACCTTCTGCTGACTTTTGGCATGTGAACTAGAAGTCGAGGACCCTTAGTATAAAGGATGCCAGAATCCAGAGACAGGCAGGCAAGCAGGCGGGCAGGTATGCATATATTAAAAAACATTTGGCATAGTGCTCTGGACTTATGGTAAGCCTACAGATATGTCTAAAATAACGTACCAGCTGGCATCGGGGAATTCCTATGTACATTCCAAGATTTTCATCAGACACAGTGTCCTGGAAACTACTGCTGCTGCTATGCCTCGGTGTCCGGTGTTTGCCTGAAAATAGTGAACGTTTATTGATATTTACCCTGCCAGGTCCTATGCTAGGTGTCTTATCTTGTTTAATCTTCCGAACAAGACTATGTAGTCCAGACAGGATTTTTATTCCTAGGGCCCAGAGGTGACGTTCCTTGTCCAAGGTCATGCTAGTAATGGAGTTGCTGGGATTCCAAGCCAAGCAGCCTGACTCCAGAGTCTACACTGTACCCAGGAGGTTATGCTGTTTCCTCAGTCCAGTAAGAAAGAGTTCTCCCTAATGCCTTCAAGAGTCTGTGTGATGTCCGAGTTACTGACAGTGCAGCATCATGGTCCAAACCAAAACAATAAACCTTTTTTTTTTTAGTAAAAGTTTTAAACATTAAAAGTTTTATTTTCATATCTAGAATAAGAGTTAGATAGTAATGCCTACCATCTCCACTATTAATATTGCTCTAGAAATAGCACATGAAATTTGACATGAGAAATGATAATTTAAGGGGTAAATCAGAATAATAAACCTTAATACAACAAAATCATCTGACTTCTTTCAGACCTTCATGGCAGTTCCACTGTAGAGAGCATGTTCCACTTCTCTTGCCGCTTCTACTTCCTGAGTAAATGACCAAATGGGACAGACAAAGTTTTTGAAACCCAATATTTTTATTGTGGAAAACACCAAACATACCCAAATGTAGAAAGAATAATATAATAAGCCTCCATGTTCAACCCAATGAGTGGTGAGACTCTATGTGACACGTTGAGTTTAAACAATTTTCAAGGCCAGTCTTATTCCATCTATGCCCTACCCATATGTCCCTCTATCTGGAATAATCGGGAGCAATTCCTAGACATCATATAATTGCACCTATAAACATCTTACATGTATCTCTAGGAGATAAGGATTTAAAAAATATAGTACACAATATGATACCCAGTATAGTCACTATACCACTATTCCAATTTAAAATAATCCTCTTTATCCTTAAATATTCAGTTAGTGTTCATTGTCTCCTGATTGTTTCTTTCTCTTTTTTATATAAATCAATGTTTAAATAAGGTCCATATTGCAGTTGGTTGCTATGTCTTTTATATCTTCGAATCCACAGATTCCTCTCCATTTTTAACTTTTTCCTTATAACTTATTTTCTGAACAAATTGGGTTGTCTGGACTGTAGTTTTTCATAGGAAAATGAAAGGTTTGTTGGGGGCGAATGTCTGTGAAAGATAAAAGGGGCAGGAAGCAGGTTGGGAGGGATAACGTTCAGACTGTGATGCCAGTCTGACACCTGTAAAGAGGGGATGAAGCAGGCAGGGTCAGGGAGAACCTCAGTCTATGGTGCTTATCTGATAAAGTCTTTGTTTACCTATGGTGAGAGCTTGGGAGCAAAGATTGCTCATTAGGGGTCCTGTCTTAGGCAGAAATGGCCAAATCTAGTCGTGTTCAGTCATAGACTGGGGGCTGCCTGGGAAGAGTGAAGTTGAGGTGGATCCTAAAGGCACCAGTAGCTGGAGGCTGTCAGCTAACTGCGTTCATTGCAGCAGAAAAGCAAGTTCTTAAAGGGAGAAATCACAGCAACCACTGCGACCAATAACGTTTATTACTATCATTATGAGCTCAGTTATTTAAATATATTTCAATTCACGGCAATGACTGTTCTTACTAATTCTCAGACTGCCCCAATTCTAGATTTTTGGACCAATGAGAACCCCCCCCCCCCAGGCTGACTTCTGAGACCTTTTGACATTCTCTCAGCTGTCTCTATTAGCTTCTTTGCTTTCTGGAGTGGCAAGATATTCCAGGCTCATCTTGAACATTTTATGCCTATCATCAAGGAAGCCTAATTTTTAAAATTGACTAATGGTATTTAGAGACCACAGTTTGAGCACCTGTGTGCTCATTGCTAGAACTTCCCTTATGTGGTCCTGTTTCCTAGGTTTTTCTGAAAGCAGAGCTAGGAAGTATGTATTTTTTTTTCCGAAAGAAAAAAATGCGCCGTGGAATCATGCTGTTATTTCCAGTAAAAGTTCAAGACCGAAAGGTTTTTACTTCGTCTTCTTGCTCCTACCCTTAAAATCCTGTGTTCTAAAAAAAAAAAAAAAAAAAAAAATCCTGTGTTCTGACTGCAACAATATCATTACTGATTTGCCTTATCCTGCAATAAATGTACATCACAGAATACCAACACCAATGCCACCATCAATAATATAATTAATCAGAGCCATTTAAGATCATTCTGTAATATTTTGTTGTAGCTCTTAGGGACATACCACTTAGAGTATATGCTATGTATAGTCAAATTACTGTGTCTTAAAGACACTTGGAATCATTCCTATCTGTGATGTTATGCCTCCAACTCAATATGCAGAATTATTTGTTTCATTTTTGCTTTTATTTTTGGGCATTGCTCTTTTTAATCCAATTTTGTTTTGTAATTATATAAAATATTTATATGGTTCCAAAATCAAATCAGCTAAACAAGCTATATCCTGGGAAGTATAATTTTTATCTGTGCCCCTTCTACTCTTTTTCTTCCTTCCTATTATTGGTAAGCCTTTTTAATTTTTTTGGTTTATTCTTATATAGCAAACATGTACATATGTTATTCTCCTTACCCCACCCCTACCCATCTTCTTACGTGCTTGGTAGTGTACCATATATGCTTTTTGCACTTTGATTTTTTTGAATTAACAGTATACCTGGTATATCACTTGATAGAGGTATATAGTGAGAGTCATCATTTCTTTTTATATCTGCACAATAATCTATTGTGTACTATAGTTTATTGAACCATCTTTCTATAGAAAGACTTGGGTTGTTTCCAGTCATTTTTGCTATTGCAAATAGTGGTGTAACAAAAAAAACCTTGTCATGTTTTTTTTTTTTAGTATATTTTTGGAATAAATTACTAAAATTTATTTTGGAATAAACTACTAAAATCCTAGAAGTGGGATTGTTGACTCAAGAATAAGTATCTATGTCATTTTTTAATAGACTTACTTTTTAGAGCAGTTTTAGGTTCACAGCAAAATTGAGCGAAAGGTACAGAGGTTTCCCATCTACTTTCTGCCTGTATAATTTTGCTAAATATTTCCAAGTTCCCTCAAAAGGATTGTGCTGTTTTGCTTTTCTATTGTCATTGTATGAGGGTACCTGTTTCTGTGCAGTTTCTTCAAAAGAGTATATTTTCAGACCTTGTTTTAAGAAACCAATCTGAGATAAGAAGTGGTATCTCGGCATAATTTTAACTTGTATTTTCCTCCTTAAATAATTCACTTTTTTAGCTTATTCCTCCTAATATTAGGGAGCAACTATTATGTGCTAGGGTATCTGATAGGTTTCAGGGATGCTACAATCAATTTGACACAATTTCTGCTTCAAAGTATTCACAATCTGCAGGGAGACTTAATCAGCAAAATAACTAGGTAGTCTATTTTATGTGCCATTGAGGTATTACTTACAAGGCATTATAAAGAACCAAGGAAATGTAGCTAAAGGAGAAAATCATTTTGTTTGAGTGGGCTGGGGGGAGGTCAGGGAAAGCTGCAGAGGGGTGTGAGGGTAAACTTGCATGTGGGCCTTGAAGCATGATTAGGAGTTGGCAGCACAAAAGAATAAGGAAACCATTATAGGAAGTAATATTTTGGAAAAATCAGGAAAGAATGCTTTGACCTTTGTGGAAAATAAGACCATAGCCTGTGGGGAGAGTGTATGTTCATGGGAGAAGATGATAGTCCTTTGTGTAAGTCAGTAGTTTGCGTAGGCCCTTTAATATCATGCCAGGAAGTTGGTGTCTTAAACTGAGGGTTGAGTAAAGGGTGGCAAAGGCCGAGTGTCAGAGGATATCAAGTTTTTGTTTTTTAAAGTAAGTGAGTTTGGGTTTTAGAAAGACAACCATGGGGGTAGGATGGATTATAAATGGAGTCCATTTCAGTAGCCAGTACCCCAGAAGATCCAGGAGATGGTGTGTATTTGGCCGGGAGAATGGAGAGGAGAGGTGAGGCCAGGTGCAAAGGGGTATTGTCAAAGATAGAACCTGGGGGATGTGGGGTTTGAGGGAAAGGGAAGAAACAATGGTGAAGCTGAGATTTTTAGCTTGGACAATGGAATGGATAATGAACACAGCTAAAATTGCTTCTTATTTTGCCAATCTAAGAATTATCTCACTCGAAATGTATCCTACCAAGAATCAAATATGCCAAGACTAGCAAAATGTTCAAACAGAAGGGAAATGGAAAGCTTGAAGAATGCATAAGCTTGAGAAATTGCTCTTGAAGGATTATTAGTTGAACCCTGTCAAGTGTAAGATCTATGTTTTCCATGAGCCTCGGGCTCTCCTTCTGTGCCCTTTCTTACTAGGTTGGGGCTACTTTGGAAAAAAGTTTAAAGCTATTTTCAGAAAACACTATTCATTAAAAATTGGTAAATAAAGTTATCTTTGTACAACCATAATGTTTAGGTATTATTGAAATATAAAAAAACAGTGAAATAATGTTAAATGTCAATTTTTATATGTATAAAAAGTGTTTCTATATCATTTTAAAGTAAAAAAAATTCATTTATTTCATGAAATCTTTTTGTCTAATGCAAATATAATATTTGTTCCAAATTAAACTTTCAAGCTTAGTAAAATGTTACAAACACATAATTCAAAGTATTTTCTAGTGCCCATCTGTGCAGGAAGAATAGGATCAATAAAATTGAACAACTGTTAGAGTGTACTGGTTTCCTTATATTTTAGGCATGTTTCCATGTACTGAAAGTGTAAAGTCCAGATAGTATGTTTTGTTGTGGTTTTCATTATACAGATGAAAACTCGTTACAGTTGAAATCTTGGTGAACATAATGGATTTTTGAAGTCCCATTCATAGCCCACTTATTTTAGATAATATTTAAATATTTAAACTAAATAATGTGGATACATTTTGGTCATGAGATTTGATTTCTAATACACTCATTTTAAAAGTAAAAATACATCCTTCTCTAAAAATCATTATTTCCATTTCTTTGAATTAGCATTTTTCATATTTTGGGGAAAAATATCTTGATATCCTAGCTTCTGAATGGAAGACAAATCTATCATTTTCCATATTGTTTGAATGTTTTACACTGGGACCAAACCTACTCTGTTATTGAGCTTCATGCCATGGAAACATCTTATGGGGGGACCTCTTTTACTCAAATCTTCTTGGTACTTGGATACTTTGTTAGGTGTGTACAGACTCACTTTGCATCCACTTCATCTGCATGGGACGATATGTACATTGAAATTCTAAGTGCTTTTTCAAATCTAAATTTCCTAGAGCGCAACATGAGTCCCAACAATGTAAAGCTATGAAATGCCTTTTCATTTTGACTTTTCAAAGACCTTTGTTCATTAACATTTAATCAGCATCCGTTCGTTGTGTACATTGTATACTTCGGGGTGATATGACTAGTAACAAGGAATATTCTAGAGGATCTTAGACTTCTGAGATTGAAGCTGATAATACACTTACTAAATTATGTGCTGCTTTACATTAAAAAGATTCAGCAGTTACCTATTTCTTTACTGAATATAGGACACCAGGTTGAAACCATTGATTTTGAAGTGAAGAATTCTTGGTCATATTCTAAACTAACCAAGTATTATCATTAGCTTTGAAAATAACTATCTTCAGTATTCTAGGGTAGACTGAAGAAAACCCATGTTGGAGGCCCGTAGAAAAAATTTAGTATTCTTATTTGGTTAATATTCTGCTTTTATGAGAATCTCAATAAAATCAGTTAAATGGAAACTCGGAAAATTCAACATACTGTCTATCACGTTCAGTTTACTGTTAAATAAAATTATGCCCTGGATATAACCTTCTAATTTTATTTTTTCACCTTAATGAAAGCACTGGTCATTATCGCTGCCACTGATGCTCTTTTGTCTGCACATACTGTTGCAACATAATGTGTTGTGCATTTGATACGGATATTACCATATTGCCATAAGGAGCTGCTATTATTTTAGACACCAACTGATTCCATGATAGTGTCAGATTTCTTTAACATATGCTTATGTTTTTGTACAAATGACCCCAAGAAACATCTGCTAGTTTTGTGGTGATATCTACAGTTTCTTTTTTAGAATTTGACCTGTCAGTCACTTTTTAATGTGAAATCTACAGTATTTCATTAGAATAAGCTCACTTTCTGTTTTTTTATTACTGATATTAATTAACATTTTGACTCAGCTTTATGACATAATTCAGAAAGTAATTGAACTGTCTGTGCACATTATTTTAAAAATCTCTTTTCATGATGTGTCATTGATACTTTAAAATAGAAAAGTGCCCTTTTAATGGATCCTTTAGCATCCAAAATTTTAGGTCCCAAATTGCTTTCTAATGGTTCTGAAATTATTCTTTCAATTTTACAAAAGTGTGCAGTAGTTGTGGTGTATCATTGGTCCGTTCATATCCTTTGCTAATTGCTAATCTTCAATGGATGTGTAAGGGCAGACAAAGGAAAAGGAAATGAACTTTCAATAAAGTTATGAAATCTTTCCTCTAGGAGATTGGAAGAACGTTTAGAGAACATAAGCCAATGATTATGTTACGGGTGGGATCCTTTCTTTTACTTGCTTTGGTATGACCTTGACTAAGAAGCAATGGTCACAGACTCCCATTGTCTGGAATTTTCTTTCCTGCTTTCCTCTCTTTCCTCAAATGTCTTTCTTAAGTCATAGCTACTTATTCAAAGAAAGCAATATGACCATGTACTCATGGTACTTAAACCTGGAACATCAACAAAATGAAAAACAGGACTTTGAATAGCAATATCTGTCCATGTTTTCCAGTGGAAAATATATAAATAGATTTTCCAACTCCTTTTATTGTATCAGAGGACATTGTCTATAAAATTTTGTATTACCTACATACTTGATACCCAATAGAGTAAATATACATGAGGTATAGTACTTAATCTTGCCTATGTTATTAAGATAATAGAACACTCAGTTTTTTTCCTACTCATCTGCTTTCTATGTATCAGCTGTTGCACTCCTTTAGACTCGAAGTGTGTCATCATTTATATCTCCATGCTCATTCAGTAGCCCTTGCTGCTCTTATTCTCTCTTTGTCCCTTGGGTAACTTGTCATTAGGACAACCTTCTGTCTCCTGCTTACCATCTCTTGGCTGAAACTGAGCTGATGCCCTTGCCAGGTACCTTAGGTGCTGGACCTGCCTGGGTTCAGCTTTGGCCTTGGTGATGTCTGTGTGCCTTCCATGCCAAAACTCAATTCTGTGAGGGGTGACAGGATGACTGAAAGCTTTAGTTTCAGTGATAAAGCCCAAATGAGGCTGTATTGAGTACCTAAATAGCTTTCTCTTAGGTCTGAAATAGGAGAGCCAGGAGCCTCAATGTCCCTTGAGAAAGAAAGATTTCCCTCAGCCTTCTGGGCTCAACACTGAGCCATTTAAGTGGGTTAGTGGGCTGGACCCAAAGGGGGTGTAATTTCCTCAAATAGTGTTTTAGTTTTGCTCTGTGTATCATGGGAGTAGAACCAACTAAGGGAAGTCCCTAATGACTTTTCTTGCCTCTTGTAGGGCAGGCCATTTACTTTAAGTCATGGCTTCTTACCCCTCTGACACCTCTACCCTATGCAAGGCACTGGAGGAACCATGGGGATGGGGGAAGACATTCATGAAAAGGGTTTTCAGGTACTGGGTATATCTGGAGTCCTATTTGAAGGATAAAGACTATTTAGCAATTACCATTTTAATACTTATCACTGCCTATACTTTTTGTTGTTAGTTTTTAGTACAGAGAATTTTGTCATACTATCAATGGTGGAGTAGAGCGGGAAACAAAATGAAATCTATTTTCATTAACTTCGAATGGTGTCTGGTATGATATCATGAACAGGTGGGCTCATAATTGTTTACTTGATGCTCTTTTTAAGAAGTCAGTTATATCACGGGAAATTGAAGAATAGCAAAATTAATTTGTTGAAGCATTCTTTAGGAAATCTTGCATGCATGTTCACTAGAGAAACATGGGGCTTCTCCCTTAAAGGACAAGGCTTTGTTTTGTTTCTAATAAGACACACTCTTTATAATTAAAACAAAATCCCAGTGTTAAGGGATTACTGTTTTAAATAATTGGATTTCTTTCCTTTGTTTCCCTGATCCCTATATATGAGAATAAACCTAATGGTGTCTTCGGCTAATACATATTTCCAAATTAAATAGTTCTGTTAACCACTGAATCTTAATAATGCCTCTCAAAGTTTACAGATGATAATATAGAAACCAATGTAATATCAGGAACTTATTTTAGATTTGGAAAGGCAAAGATACAGAAACTAATTAAGAACAACAGAAGCTGTGGAAACTTTCTTTTTAAATGATGATATATTGATATTCACAATAAGTTATTAAAAAATATAAACAAACTATTTGTATAATTTTATTTAACTCTGCCATCAAAATACTAAATTCAGTACCACATATTTTTAATTTCAGACAGATGCTTTCATGAAATGGTATTTTAATGCCCTGAAGATGGTTTAGCTTAAAAATGGTTAGGGTTAAAATGAAATAGGAGAAAAGCAAAATGTAAATGTCTAGTTGTTACTATAAGAAAAATTCTCAGAATAAGCTCTGTCCCCCTTTCTTTCTCTTCTCTTTTTGATTTCCATACTCCAGAGCCCTTTTCTGAGACTCTTAAATCATGTGTGACTGCAGGAGAGGACAAGCATTAGGGTAAGTGGTAAGAAGGGGGAGCATTTTGCTTGGGGCAAACTCTTCCTCCATATGGGACCTTCTTAAAGCCCTCCCTCAGCCCCTTAAATCAGAACTTGAGCTCCCAGGCAAGAGCTGTGTTAGGAGCAGCATTAGCAGGAGACCGGGGGTGTGGGTGTGGGTGGGGAGGTGTGGTGGTAGATGAAGGGCCATTTTTCTAGTTGGTCACTTTTGGACTTTGGTGAACCTTTTCAAACTGACCTGTTTCTCCACTTAATCCTGAGTCAGTCTTGACCCTTAACTTTTCAGGTGTAGCTATGCTGGGTCCTCCTAAGTTTTGAAGCTCAAGGAGGAAGTGTTTCTAGTTCCAGTACAAACTTTTAAAGAACGAGTGGGAGCAAAAATGTCAAGGACTCTTGAGAGATTTTGTATTTGATCCCGTATGAAGGCAAAATGAAAAATATTGTAAGTGGCACTTTCAAATCTTACACAAGTTTCTCAGTTACCCTCATCTGTCATTTCTGGGCTGCATTGCATCCCTTGCTATCTTGATTAATTCCCACCTAAAATAATTTAGTGTCCTCCTAATATAACTCTAGCGTTCTAATTAATGATAACCTAAGTAATTATTTAAAGTTTTTTCTCCATTTGGCATTCAATAGTCTTCAGTGTTCACATTTGGAAATATTGAAACCTGGAAGGGAAAAAAGGAAAATGAATCATTTCTCTGTTTGCCATACTTTGCTTGATGTTGTGATAAGACAGAAGGTCACCACCTGGTGTAGAAAATTTAGAGATTCTATAGAGGAAATGAAAACTTAGGACAAGCTAAAGAAGGAAGGTATATTAGTCTGCTAGGGCAGCCATAACAAAATACCACAGATGAGGTGGCTTAAACAACAGAAATTAACTTTTTTCTCACAGTTCTGGAGGCTAGAAGTCCAAGATTAAGGTGCTGTCAGAGTTGACTTCTGGTGAGGCCTCGCTTCCTTAGCTTACGGACGGCCGCCTTCTCACTGTGCCCTCACACGGCCTTTCTTCTGTGCACACATGGAGACAGAGATCTCTGGTGTTTCTTCCTTTCCTTATAAGGACACCAGTCCTATCAGACTAGGGACCACCCTTATGACCTAATTTAAACTTAATTAGTCCTTAAAGGCCCAAATATAGTCACCCTGGGGATTAGAGTTCAGCATATGAATTTTGGAGAGACGCAATTCAGTCCAAAACAAGTGGATTTACTGTAGTACTCCTTTAGCTAAATCTTTTCCAATCCTGAAAGTGGGTTTTACCCCCTCCCTCCAAATTCCTGTTAACAGGTGAGGTTTTTCTGGTTTGTTTCTTTTTGATTTTTAATATAATAGTTAATGTATGGTTGGTTACATCAAATTATATATAACGCTAGGAAATAAGAATTGTTAGAAGAGTCAAGTGAGCTAAAACATATTAAAATGATTTGGAAAAAAAATTTTTTTTTAACATTTTAAGTAGGTTTTCTCAACTCTGAATCTGTGTGAACTTGGCATATCTAATCAGTCTAAATGCAGGCCAAATAGCAATCTTAGTTATATAATAGTAAGCGCAGATCTCAAAGACTGTAAACTACATCTGAATACACTGATACTCATGAGTTTGCTTGTCCTAAAATTTTCTGAAAACATGATGAACTCATAACTTCAATATTCTTGTCTATGACTGCAAATGTTTGGTGAGAGATGACCGTGTAGGATTTTTTCCCCCCGTTTATTAAGGGCTTATTTCAGGTTTCAGTACTGAAATTAGTGTTCATTTTGTATCTTCCTGGTAAATCTTGCCAATAAATATTTGCATATTGGGAAGTTCTTAGGACTATCATATTATTGGGCAGCCTTAAAAGGCCACGCAGAAAAGTGATTGGGTTGATACCGCTCTGCTTTATTTAAGTCTGAACAATTCACTTTTGTGGTACAATCAGAGTACTGACCTACATTTGAAAGTGCAATGCTGTTCTGTTATCTAAATCCACTGTGCTATGAAAGGGTGAAATACAAAAAAGAGGTCACCATTATTATTTTCTCTGTTGTCCCGGAGTAAGGGGGTATGTTTTTGGTTAGATGGTCTGCTTCTGAAAGATAACTGAAGTAGAAACTTCACTAGGATTCCTATATGAAATCATAGGAAACATAAATTGAAACATGATATAATAACCATGTTAACATTTAGCTAAATAAGGGCTGAGATGAGTTAATTCTATTTGGAAATATTTAAATTAGAATTAGCTTTTGCTTTTGATAAATACTGCCTTTTTAAAAAAAATTTCTGCTGAATCTTTAAGCTTTTAATACTTCAGTCATTCTCCTAAAATAGGTGTAGAAGCGTGTCCTTACCTTGGTTTGGTAAGCCTCTGAACATGCAAAGCAACAGATGTTATACCCAGCGTAATTATATGTATCCTGGAAACACATCTTTATAGAGTGGGATTGGTCCTTGGGAAAACAAAAATTTGGCAAACAAAGGGCATTAAATTGCTGATCTCAGCACTAATTACCTGGGATAGATTATAATAATCTTGTATAGGTAGTAACTGCGTGCATGTATTGGAAAAATAATATAATTGTAAAATACATTACAAGGAAATTGAACTTGTGTCAATTTTAGCTCATCTATCCCCTTAAAGAGCAGAAGAAGACCTCACTTTTATTTTTTAGAAAGTTCTTTCAACAGCTTTTTGGAAAATGTTTTGAAGAGTCCAAATCCTAATATACTAAGGCTTTTGAGCATGTCTCTGTAGGTTACTGCCTTTGTATTTTTAATATAGTGTCCACTGAAAATAGAGCGTTTTAAACAAATGGATGGATCCCTGATCTTCAAGCATCCTAGTATCTCTGAATACGCTGGGCACTGTGAGAGCACAGTTACTTGAACCAACAACCGTACTAAAGCAGTGGTTTTTGTAATTTTGATCTCTTCGTTCCAAGGGCATCTTAAAACACCTTCTCTTCCCTCCCCAATAGATAAAGCAAAGCAGAGCTCATTAGATTCGTGTCATAGAAGGTCTAGAATCATCTGGAGGTCAGTTTGAGAAGCACTGTATAAACCATTGCTAAAATAGGGAGCTACAAAGTTGTGGAGGTTCTTACAGAAATTTCTGAAGTTTATGGTGTCGGTTTTTGGAGTCTGAAGTTTTTAAATAAGAGTTTGTTGATAGTCACGGTCTAAACAGCAAGTTATCACCAAGATCATCTAAATGTAGGGTTGTTTACTTTTTTTTTTTCCCCAAAAAGATTTTGAACACAAATGAAACCTTCAGGACAAGACATTATAGTTTGAGAATATTCTGGAATAATTATGCTATGGGTTTTACTTTCTGTATCTTAGGTTATTAGCATGTGTTTTGTTGCCGTAGATGTGCTTACAGATAGGTCATCACTTAGTCAAAAATTCTTAGCAACTCCTTCACCCGTAAACTGTTGCTGTGGCATAGTTTTCATATCTGTTGAGGAACCGAAATGGTGAATAAGGAGAATGTCACGTTCGGAGCTGGTGTGTTCTCACACCATCTAGTGTTTCAGTACTCAGGGCCGTGATGTGTGCAGCCTTTCCTGCCAGTAATAGAGTGTGCTAAGATTTTCCTCCTCAGCACAGTCTGTGCATTTCCATAACAAAATCCAGGATCCAAGGAAAATACTACAAGGTGATGAAGCCAGGTGATTGTGATCAAATTTCTGTTCCACACTACATCATCATTAGTGTTTGTCAGAAACGTTGTCCCATCCTGGGGTGGAATTGATGAAGAACTTGCATTGTGAGTGGGGCACATAAACCCTTTCAGGATGAATACAAACTGAACTTGATATATTTCCCAAAATATTTGTGCCTAGCTAGAATCAGAGTAGTAGTGACCTGTGAGTCAACTTCTGGTAATTTTCTCCTTTTATTATTATTTCTTTTTCTCCCCCTTTCTTTTTGCTTAATTTGAAAGACTTTTTAGTTAACTAATAGGAACAACAATCTTATTTCTCATGGGATAAAGCCACTATAAATTGAGCATTTCATTTGGGGCCACTGTGGATACATAATGAACCAATTAAAAGATGTTCTGTCTTGATTATGTGATGAAAATCTACCTAAGTCTTACTATTATTTCTAATGTATCTTCCTAATACTGTCTATATTCTCTCAATTCCTACTTTTCTCCTCCTAACGTATTCCATAAATTTCTTAGTAGGCCCTTTGTAACAAGAGAGGTGTTTCCAAGTCTGCTTTGGGGAAGGCAATCAGGATGCCCCCTAATATTAGGAGTTACCTTTATAAATTCAAAACAAGCCCGGAGCATTTTTGTATTCTAAGTGTACGGAAGAGGTCTCCTCTAATCATTCCTGCCTAGTACCATTCTGTCACACATGCTACTTTCATGGTTTATCTAGTTCAGCTACTGGTGTGGTGACTCCAGGATTTGTTGAATTAGTTCAGGTAATAATAATAATAGTGGTAAACACTTATATAGCACATTGTATGTGCCAGGAACTGTTACCAGAATCTTACATATTAACTCATTAAATCTTGACAACAATCGTCAGAGGTAAGGGCTATTATAATCCCCATTTTCTAGATGAGAAAACTGCAAAAAGTTTAAGTAACTTCTCCAAGGTCACACAGGTAGTAAGAGGCAGAGCCTGGATTCCAGCCCCTTTTCTAAGAGGCCATACCTTTTTTTTTTTTTAGGTTGGATAATACCAAATTCTTTTTTAAAAAAATTTTATTGGAGTATACAGTGTTGTGTTTCAGTGGAGTTACAATGTTGTGTTAGTTTCTGCCTGTAC